>NW_027187391.1:10190668-10426212 GCF_028583685.1 Petaurus breviceps papuanus
ATCTGTGCAGTAGCAGTGATCTATGACCCCAGAGGGACAGGGAGGGAAGTATTTTTTTTTTAGGGAAATACAGTAATATTTGACATCTGTCAGATACTGTGTGAACTGCTAGGTTATGGTATGTTAGTTTCAACATTAGAACATGTTCTTTTCCTTTTGATGATGTCCTCAAAACGTTTGAGATACATTTCTGTTTACTTACACTTTTTGGATATGCCAGTAACTTCATGTACTTTGTGACATCATATCTTTGCATAGTTGTGTTTTCTGCAGCTGATAAAGTGATACAGTGATAAAAAAAAAAAAAGCAAGTACCATGTGGAAAGCAATGTGGAATGGGAAGTGAAAATGGCAATATCCAATATGTTTCCAAGGTTGGAGAAGTTGTGTGGTGCCCAATAGATATATGTTTCCATTAATAAGTAACTCTGGTTGCTAAAGAATGAAATAAAAATATCATTTTTTTTCTTTCTCCTTAATGTGTATTACTTTTTCAAAAGGCTACTACATTGTTAGGATACAAATACTTATTAATTCATTGTGGTCTAGGGGCACTGTGAAAAAGTGACCAAGAAATGAATCAAGAAAGTTTGGGAACCAACCCCTACATTATATTGTTAGTGTTATTCCCCCCGTTCAAGAATGTGTATCAGTTTCCTGTTGTCTTTCTACATATAAGTCCAGTTTTGTTTTGTTTTGCTTTGTTTTTCTGCCAGGATTTCAAAACCCCTCATAATGTGGCCCTACCTAACTTTTAGTATCATAAGATCATAGAGCTGGGATAAGGAAATGGAATCTGAGAAAGCTTAAATGAATGGTTCAGGATCACACAGCAAGTGGCAGAAATATGGCAACCGAATGCCATCTGACTCCAGGTAGAATACTTTTGCCAATATACCATAATGCTCCAGTGATTAAAAAAATACTGGTTTTTCAGTTATCTTCCTTCTCCATATGAATGGAAAACAGCAAAAGTTCCATTTTAAATCCAGAACAACAATCTCAGAACTTCTACAACCTTTGTACATCATTCAATCAGACCAGTCTCTCTCCTTTGCCCTCTCCATAGTATGTGCTTAGCCTTATCTGGAGGGTAACAGAAGGAGTTAGTTCCCATTTTTATACTTTCTGAAATGCTTCCATTCTTCTCTGTCCATGTTTCCTTGTCTTTTCACCCTAACCATTTCCTATCTTTTGGAAAGCTTCGTGTGTGTGTGTGTGTGTGTGTGTGTGTGTGTGTGTGTGTGTTTAGGAAAGATTCTCAATGCACTAGTGTCAGAGGTGATCAGGAAAGGCCTTCTGCATAAGTTGGGATTTGACCTAATGAAGTTCTAAGGGATTCTAAGAGATAGAGGGTGACGAGGGAGAGCATTCCAGGCCTGGGAGACAACTAGCATGATGACTTGGAGATGGTGGGTGGAGTGCCCTGGGTGAAGAATAGCAAGTGTTCCAGTCTGACTGTATGTGGAGGGGAGAAGACTTGAAAGGTAGAAAGAGTTTATAAAGAACTAAATCACTCATTTAAAAAAAAAAGAAAAAGCTCATTTTGTCACTTTTCAGTGTTGAGTTGTCTGATAATCAATTTAGAGCCACCTATGACAACACAAGGTAACTATGTCTTCATGAAATGTAAATTATGTCAGGCCAATTAATTTTCCTTCTGTGATAGTGACAAATCACATAGGCAATGATAGAGTTTATCCTGATTTTATTGAAGTTTCTTCCAAGATACACAGTATTTTAATCAGCTATGGGAATATGGTTTTAACTTTAGCACTGATAGGTACATTAATCTGAATGGGACCATAGAGAGAAAGAGCGGATTGAATAGTGCCCCTTTGGAATATTCTTCAGTATTAATTGGGTGAGAGATTGCAAGGTTATTAAGTAAGCTTATTGCTGAAAGAAAATAAAAATCAGAATGACTGAACGTTTGGGAACTGTTTCTCATATAAAACAGGATGAAATTCTTCTTGTATCTGTCACCATAGTCTTAGGTGTACACTATAACAATAGCAATAAACATTTACTTATATGTAAAACACTTTTCTCAAAAGAACTCCTTGTACAGACCCAACTTGTCTAGGTTCACACACCTACATTGGGCCAGTCTCTATTACTTTTGCTACATCTTCCTGCCACCTTTGTGCACCCTTATTACACAATGAAATGGAACATAAGATAAAACTGAACAATATCAGGCTAATGGTAAAGGAGACCAGTCTGAACTAGTGAAAAGGTAGAATAATTTTTGGCCTATAAAGTAAATTTATGTAAATAGGTAACTTGAGATAACCTGCTTCCCAAACTGTTTCTAATAGAAGCCCATTAGTAGATAGCTGAAATTTATTTGCAATTTGTCATATCTAGTAGTCAGATCAGCCTTTTGGCTGATTTTCTTATTCCTTGCCTTCCTGCATTTTGGTGCCAGATTCAGCTTCGTAAAGCCAACATTTCCATTACATCATTGACGAGAAAAAGAACTTTCAGTAGATTTATATTGTTCAGACCCAGACTGTTCAGGCTGACATTCAGATTTCCACTCCCAATGGATGGCCATTGGACCATACCTTTCCTTTTCTCAGTGCTCCTTTACATGACCATACCCTTTATCTGGAGAACCTGATCTCCTCAGACTCTTTGTTCCTTCTACTTCTCCGCTTTTATGTCATTTATTTCCCATAGAGTGATCTTCTTCCCATTCCAAATTTTATTTTATACATCATTTAATGAGTTCAGAGTCAATCATCTCCAAATTTTTTTTCTGAATAACACCATTGCACAATGATTCTTCCCTTATTTAAATTGTGTCAGTACTTATGCGTGGCATTTGTACCCCCTAATATCCCTTGTAAATCTACAAAGGTTCAGTCATTCCTCTTGAATTATCTTTTCACAGTTCTAACAGCCACCTTGACTTCTCTATGTGGATGTCCAATCTGCATCTCATTCTTAGCATTTTAAAGCTGCAATCATTATGTTCCCTGCTAAATGTCCCCGTCTCCCGAACTTCCTTTTTCTGTGCTACCACTGTCTTCTCAGTAACCCAGGTTTAGAATCTCAGAATCATTCTAGACACTTCCCTTTCCCTCATCTTCCCTATCCTTAGTCACTTGCTAAGTCCTGTTCAGTCTATTGTCACCTGTCTTATTGCCTTCTTTCTCATAAAATCCTCGTCATTTTTTTGCCTAGATCATCATAACAGTAGTTTTCTAACCTTGTTTTCCCTACCTCCCCAACACTAATGTATCATCACATAGCTTCAAAATAATGTTTCTAAAATATAGGTCTGATGATGTTACTTCCCTTCTTAAAAGTCATAAGTGGCTCCCTGTTGTCTCTAAGATAAAATACAAATAAAATATAAAGTTGGCTTTAAAGAGGTCTCTCTTCTCTACTCTCTTCTGCTCTCTTCCAGTCAGGAGGAAGAGATGAGGAGAGAAGGTATTATGGATATGAGAAGGAAGAAGTAAAAAGGTGTTGAGGCAGAGATGGCAAGTCATGTGTAAGGAACAATGAGGAGGCCAATGTTACTGGATCATTAAATATGGGAAGGGGAGGAAAATATAAGACTGGAGAGATAAGGAGTTCATTTATGAAGGGCTTTAAAAGCCAAGCAAAGTATTCAAATTTAGCTAATGAGGGAGCATCTTCTGGCTAGAGTTCTGTACTTGTAGTCAAGAGGACCTGGGTTCAATCCCATCTCAGACCCTTCCTAAGGTGTGACCTAGCAATTCATTTAACTTCTCTGAATCTCAGTTTCCTCATCTTTAAAATGAGGGGGTTGGACTAGATGGCCTTAAAGGTCCCTTCCAGCTACAAATCTATGATGCTATGACTAACAGTAGAAATGTTTAGAAACAAAATAATAAACCAACTAAACTTGGATGCACCAAAGCAAAGAATCTATTAAGTCCCTTCCTTTTGTGATTATACCCAAATTTAAACTAATATTGTTTGATATATCTTTATTGTTGTGATTGATATGACTAATGAGTGATCTTTATTATAGTAATATTGTAATTTGTTGGATTCCCCTGAACCAAACAAACAAACAAAAAGCCTTATTTTTGGACATGAACAAATTTTTACAGGATGGAGGTCTGCACAATGGGAGGGAATGTCTCTTACAGCTTCACTTCTGACTCTGGACTTTCTCACCTCCCTTGGAGATGCCTCTGCGGCCAGCTCCACTGATTCATGAGTCCCTGCCCAGGACCACCATTTCATGAACTGCCTAGACCATCCATTCTCATTTCTGTTCTCACTCCACACCTGACTCATCAATCTTTCTTCCTGAAAATCTCACCCCCACCCCCCTCCAACTACTTTTTATGTTTTATTTTCTCCCATTAACATGTAAGATATTTGAGTATAGAGAAAGTGTCTTTAAAAAAAAATTGTATTCCCAGCACTTAACACAGTTCTGGAACATAATAAGAACTTAATATTTTATCAGTGTTACTCCAGATTGATAAAATCACAAATTCATTTGCATATTTGGCTAATTATAGGATTAATAATACATTTGTTTAAGATTTTATCCTTAACAAAGTTCACTCGATCCTTACGATATCCCTGTGAGGTATACAAGTTGAATATTATAATTCCCATTTTACAGATATGGAAACAGTCTCTAAGAGGGCAAATGAGTTGATATTGGTCAGTAAGTAGTAGAGTTAGAACTATCCTCCAATCCCAGGTCTTCTGATTCCTACTCGAGTGTTCTTTCCCATCTGTGTTTCACATTAAAAGTGTTATTTCTGTTAGTACCCAAAATAGAATGCTATGAGAAAAAAATTTGGAATGCTGAATGTTAAAGCATATAGTGCCACCAGGTTTTAAGGAATAATTTAAGAAACATTTTAGAGTGTCCTTTGAATACTTGACTTTGAGGATAATTTTAAAGGCATTTTGAGATGTTTTTGAAATAAACACTTTCAAAAACATCCCTAACTCAGGTGAAACTAAAGTATAAACCAAAATCATCTAAACCTAATTTGACTTGCAAGCATATATGGAAATTAGGATTATATGTCTCAAAGGATTATAAAACTTGTGTAACCAGTAAAAAGGAAAATTATTGTTGTTAGCTTGTCTCATCTTGATTTAGGCCATTATATTTAGTCACATGGACAGTACCTTTTTTTAAACATGAAAATGAGCTCTCTCAGAGAAGGAATATTTGCATATTTTGCATGGAACTGCTCTACTCCTAAGGAGAAGGCCAAAGCAGCTTTGTTCTAAACTTGGCAAAGTTTCTGGGTGGGTTCTTTTTATTTTCTTTGTTTTATGAAATCCATGAAGTTTTTATACTCTTAGTTTTACTCAATAGGGGAGCTGTAGCAAACGGCCTTTGACAGACTGTGGTTTCTGCATGAAGCAAGCAGAGAAGTGTGTTGGGAAAAGTGGGTAGATTGGTGTAGGCTATCTTAGCCAACCTTGCTGTTGTTAAATTATTTAGCAATTCCTTTCCACAGCATCTATTTCAAAAATAGATATTGCTTCACTCTATTTAATGAGCATTATTATTTTTCTTCCGCTACATAGAATCATGAAAATGTATAAGGCTTTTTTGTCCTTCTATCCCTCTCATTTGAAGCCTCTGTAATAAATAACCCTAATCCTGCACCTGAGAGATTGAATTATCTACTCCTTTATCATGGTACTTGTTACTTTATACGCATTTAAATGGGCTTTTAAGTAACATGTCAATAAAGAACAGAAGCATAAAAATACCTAGAAAGAACATATAATTGCAGTGTTTATTTTCCAAATAACAGCAGTTGATTGAAAAAGAATGGTAATCTTTCTGCTTCTGTAGAAAAGTATAAGTATTTTCTGGTTCACCGTTTTTAGTAGGCTTTTTAGCATGGGTAATTTTCTGAAGAGGAAGGCTGAAAAGCAGACTTTTTATTTCCCCCAGTGTACACCTGTTCTTTTGCACTTGATTTCAAAACACAATGTTTGACATGTAGGATGAAAAGTTTTCAGGAATACAGAAGTAAAACTGAAAAGTGAGTCTAAAAAGAGAAGTGAATTAAATAATTAAATAGTAAGTGTGCCATTTTCATTGTAGTTACTGCATTTAAATTCATTCCTTCTACTCACAAAAATCTAACAAGATAGCTGTCATCTAGCCAGATAGTTCTCTTTACCCTTCTGCTCCAGGTTGACCCAAGTTTTTGAAATGTGAGTTTAAAAGAAGTAATGATTCAATTAGATTTATTTACATAACTCTAATTTTTAAAATGTCATGTCTCTAAATGGAAACTTTAGAATTTATTATTCTCATAAGATTGGAATGCTAATTCATATCTAGTTTTGAGGAATAGGAGAAAGTTTTCTAATAATGATTTTTTTAAATGGTTCCTTTCTTTAGCTGTACTTTAAATGAGAGACCAACATATCCACATATGGCTGTAGGTGGTAACAGGTTTAGGTTTTTTTGTTTGTTTGTTTTTAGATCATGCAAACAAGAAGAAAATTTTAAAAAAAATCAAAAGTATACAAATTTCATGTTCATGAAGATCTATTTCTCAGAGTTTTATGTTTTTAAAGTTAGTTAGGCATTTACTAATCTGTTTCAAGTAAGGACTTTGAAAGTAAAGTACATATATGATAGCTTAGCTAAAGGGCATATCATAAGTGACTTGCCCAAGGTCACATGGCTAGTTTTTGTGTTAAGTGTCTGAGGCCAGATTTGAACTCAGGTCCTCCTGACTCCAGGGCAGGTCCTCTATTCACTGCGCCACCTAGCCACCCCTACAACCTTCTTATGTACATCAACAAAGGAATGTTTAAAAAATATTTGCCTTTTATTGAAGTTCATAATATCTAGGGACCTCAGGGATCATATAGTTTATCATCTCCTTTTAGAGAGAAGGAAATTGAGGCAGAGTGCTCAATGATCACACAGCAGCAGAACTGGGATGCCTATCTGTCTCTTCTGACTCCAAATCCAACATTCTTTCCATTGTTATACTACTTATTTGTTTGTTTTTTAATAAGTAACTGAAAATTGTTCATACTAGTTAACATATAAAGGAAAAACTATTTTGACAGTTCTTAGTTTACAAGTGACATTGTGGAATGCATGTAATCTAAAAATGGTAAAAAAAAAATTAAGTAGATCCATTTTAAAATAAATAGATCTATAAACCCAGTGAAGTCAGTAATGAATTATTTGATAACTTATGAATAATGAATAGAGTGGATCATCCCTTAAGGGAAAAGAAAAACATTCTGTAGTATTTACTTTAACGATAAATCGGTCATTATTAATGAGTTATTTTTATTTTTCTACAAATAAACACAGTGTTGATTTTTTTACATCTTTTTCTGTTTTAAATACTTATAGTAGTTTTCGCAGGCTAAAAAACCTTATTTCATCATGAAAACTTAAAAGTGTACTATTTCATATGTTATTTTTAATGGTTTGTTAAGGAAGGAGTTTTACAAGTGTTTTTCAGTGTTGTCAAAGAATCTATGTAACAACCAAAGTTATAGGGTATTATCTATTAGGTGTTTACTATATAGTCTCTAACATTAGTCCTTGTCATTTTGGCAAAATCTTACACAAATGTGAGTTTGAATGCTTATTTTGCTTAATGGCAATTATATTAATTCTCTAAGTTACAAACACTCATTTTTTATTTTTCTTCATATTGTTCTAACTTCCAGTTAACTATTTTACTTTAACCTTGGAGTTAACAAGTATCTTGACCCTGTGATGAACAGACTTTATTTTAATAAATAGTAAAACTTTACTTTGGTTTAATTATATTTCCACTACTGTTCTTTACCTCCCTTAAAAGTGGTGCATAGATAGATGCATACATACATACATAGTGAGAGAGAGAGAGAGATCATTCTATTACAAACCATAAGTTGTTCATAATTTTGAACTCCAAAAACTGCTTTTCAAAGAGCAAATAGGTTATTTAATTGATCATTTGAGCTAGTAGCACCTGTCTGACCTTCCTCAAGTCCCAGTCTGTGTATCGTATAGTAACTAAATATTTCGCATCCAGTTTTTGCATCAGTAACCCAGGAAATTACACTTAGTTTCTGATTTGCCTTTCCTATTACAGGCCAGCTCAAATCTCTTGCTTCCTGCTCCATCATTGTTTTCACCACACTCTAAGTTCAGGCTGTCAAATACGATGGGCACTCATCTGATTCCTCAGCATCCTTTTACTACTCAGAGTGGTAAGCCTTTTTCTTATTTTGGTCATTTCTTTTAGTGTTCAGATATTTTATCAGCTAGTGATGAATATTTTCACTTATCCTCACTAAAAGAAAAAGACTTATTTTGCAGTACCATAATGATCAAGTTTTAGTTACTACTTTAGTTGATAAAATGAATAGAGCAGATCACTGAATTCTATTGTCTTTTTTTCCTTTTTCCTTCCACTTGAAATTATTGTAATTTTAACTGCAAATTCTAGGTAAATTTAGCCATTGGTACTCTTAAATTATTTTAGTTATGTATAATATTTTAATAGAAGCAAAGCACAAATTATGGATGTATGTAAACTTCATCTATTTAAACAACAATTATTTAATTACCTTTAAAGCTTTAAAAAAAAAAAAAAGCAAAACATGGTTTTACGGAAAGAGTATAAAATCTATACAAGTGTGTCCAGATTGAATTATATTGACAAATTAGCAAAATATGCAACAACAACAAAAAAGAAGAAAGAAAAGAAAGCTAGTTAAGAAAATATAAACTAATCAGTCATTAAGTTGAGAAGTATGTCTTGCAAATTATTTTTATGTTGGAATAATGCTTTCAAGAAAAAGGCATCAGGGTGGAATTGTGATTTGTGATTTGACTTATTTTCTGCCTCTCATCTTTTATGATGGTATAGCACTATGTTTTTCTCTGTTGTTAAATGGACCTTTTCAGAGAGGCCCTTTCAAAAACTAAATCAATAACATCTGGGAATAATCAGGAAATTAGTTTAGTTTTTCGACATCTTTTTGGCATCTAGTAAATGATAAAGAAAAAATAGTATCCCTTGCCTAATGAAATTTTTCTTACTTAGTCATGAAAGTATTGCATTGATAGGAATTGTATAAACAGTATCACTTTTCTACTGCTGAAGACCAAAAAAAAAAGTAGTTTCTGTAAATTCAGATTACAGTGCTTTGGTTAGTTTTATAGGATATTGATCTATGTCTCCAAAATTAAGTGTTTTCTTTTAAAAATTCTGATATTGTATCTATTTATATTTTTCATATGCCAAAAATTTATAATAAGTTTATATTTTATTCTATAGCATGGGAGAACCATTGGAAGGTTCTGAGAATTGGAAACCTGTCACCTAGTAGGCACTTTATAAATGTTTATTTATTGACTGATTATATCTTGTTCAAAATATATTTTACAAAGACTAACCTGTCAGCAAAACACAATATTCTAATAAAGAGAGTAGAAGCCTAAAACACTTAGAAAGCTCTTCAAGTATCACAGTTCAAGTCTAAGGTAATTAGGTCTTGGAATAGGGTAGTGATGGTAGAAATTTTTTTTTAAAAATGTTGAGTGCTAGAAAATATCCAAAATAAGAATCAATAGAATGTGATCATTTATTGAAGGATGGGCAGGAGACAGAGGGGTTCAGTGGAAAGACCACAGACTCTGGATCCAGAAGACCTAGGTTCAAGTCCCACCTTTGGTACCTACTACCTATATGACTTTCAACAAATTACTGAACTTTTTTGGGCTTCAGTTTAATTTGTAAAATGAGGGAGTTGAATTAGATGCCCTCCAAGGTCCCTTTTAGTTTTAAGTCAATAATATTTTAATTCCAAGATTACAGTCTTGATTGACTCTAGGGGAAAAAAAATACTTTGATAGAAATAGGAGATTCTGGAGGAGAGGTCACTTAGCCAGGCTCCCAGAGGTCTTATTTTCAAAGTTGTAAGCCATTTTGAAACCCAAGTTTTAAGTGTTAGCAAAAATGTTAAATGTGCCTAAATTTATGGTTTTGACTAGTATCAAATACCTACACTCAGGTGATATGTACTGTTTGTTTCCAATTTTAATTGGAGTAAAAAACAATATGAAATCCAATAATTGTGCATATAAACACCCAATCCAGTAGTTGTCAATTGAAATTCAGTACCAGGGCTTTATTTATCAATAAATGATCAAGTGTTGTAAAGCACTAAGCACGGTGCCTGATACGTAGTAGGTACTTAACAGATTCTTATTCCCTTCCCCACTTCCTTATTTACATAAGCATATAACCCTAAGAGCAAATAGTGTTGATAAATCTCAAATGTGATGCTTTTTCTTGATAATTTCTTTAAATTTATCAATAAAGCAACCACAACAATCAAGTTCTTGAATATTACTATTAAAAAGATTATAGGATTCATATCTATTTCATCTCTTGTGATCTTCCCTATCTCTTCTTTGATTGAGCACTTTCTTCCTAGTTGTGAACTAGGAACCTGATTTCATTTCTTTATGTTGATAGAACAGTAAATTGTTCTAACCATTCTTGAAAGCAGTTTGGATTATTCATGAAAGCAACATGACCAAAATGTCTGTAGACTTTGACTTAAAGAACTCATTGTTTAGGTATATACTGCAAGGATACCAAAGTAGAAACAGAGGTTCCATATTGCCAAAATATTCAACTTATTACTTATTCAGAAAAACTAGAAACAAAACAGGTGTCCATTGATTTGGAGAATGACTAAACAAGTTGTCGTATATGAGCATTATGTATATGATACTACTCTGATACAAAAAAGAATAAAAATACTTATGAATTCATACAGAGTGACTCAAATCAAATCAGGAAAAAATATACAAGACTACAAAAATGTAAATAGAACAACAAAAAGAGAGACTGAATGCAATGTAATTCTAATGATCAGGCTTGGCCCTGGAGAAGATTTAATAAAATATACCTCATTTCCTTCATTGCCAAAGTGTGGGAACATAGGGATGGATATTGCAAATACTGTCATGTAATTGTTGTGTTGCTTAGCTTTTCTGAAAAGGTGCTATTTTTTTCTCTTTTTAATTTTTGTTGTATAGAATGACTCCTTGAGTTGAACTGCCCATGAACTTGGTAAAAAACATGCAGATAGGACTTTGGTGTCAAGATCCCTTACCTTTGACACAGCTACATTAGAGAGACTGGTGAATAGCTTAGAAAGTATCATGGAAGTAGCTATGTTCTGTGAAGGAGATTTATCACCTAACTCTGTTATTCTTTGTATATAAAGATTTAGCTAGCTAGCTTAACTCATGTCCTAAAACACAAAACTTCCTCTGAGACCTATAAAGCAGAGAAGGACAGAGATACAGAAGGAAATCCATCAGTGCAGAGGAACTCACCAAAGCTTCATTTCTCTTTCCTTTGTCCTTTTTCCTTCACACTCAGAGCTATGGCACTGCAGGGTGGATTGTCTCAGGTACTGGTCCAAAGATGGAAGCCCCTCTCTCCCCCAACCCACCACTAACTTCCATGGGTTCTCTACAGTTAACCTTAAAGTGAGTGTCAGCCTTAGAGTAGGAGAATATCTGATACCTTCATTAGGGCTGTGATAACAGCTCTAGACTTTCTGCCCCATAATTAAGCTCTCCTCTGTGTGTGTCTATTAACATTCAGTCCTTTATCGCTGCTTCCATACTAATAATGGCAGATTGTCGGAAGAGATTTAAGGGAGTAAAAACTGTGCAATTTGGGGTGGCTGTGCGGCACAGTGAATAGAGAATTGGCCCTGGAGTCAGGAGGACCTGAGTTCAAATCCGGCCTCAGACACTTAACACAAAACTAGCTGTGTGATCTTGGGCAAGTCACTTAACCCTAATTGCCCTACCTTACCCCCTCCAAAAAGCAAAAAAAAAAAAAAAAAAGTTCAGTTCTTAGACCAGCTCTAAACATGATTTTAACTCTTGGTTCTTTTAACATGGAATATTTGTACAGTGATTAATGAAAGCCTTTTAGAACGCAGTTATCTCCACATCGTGATGTAACACTAGAGACAAACTTGAGTCAGTAAGCAAACATTTATTAAAGTATTACTCTGTGCCAGCTACTGTGCTAGTACTGGATATAAACAAGGCTTTATCAAGATTCTTAAAAAATGGTGACTGTGTTTATTTTCCTCTCTTTTTTTCCTTTTTTTTACATTAATATACATTTATGAAATAAAACAAGTATTTCCGTAACAGTATAATAAAAAGATTATACATGAAAGTGCAAGTCTGCTATGCTTGTCATTCCTTTCCAATATCCAACAAAATTGTCATGTATGTTAATTTTTTTTCCTTTTTTTCTACCCTCTTCCTACCCTGTCCTGGCCAAGGCTACTCTCACTTTTAAACCATCTATAATATAGCTTCTGACCTTATCATTTGGACCCACAGAACTAAAACCCCAAAGGTTCTAAGTAGTCTCCTATTCATCAAAATGAATGACTTTTTCTGAGGAAATCCTCAACCTCTTGACTTTTCTGTAGTATTTAGTGCCACTGACCACTCTCTCCTCCTGGAGACTTGCTTGTCAGTTTTCCTGACACTTTTCCCTCTTGGTTCTCCTCCTCTCTTCTTGTACATTCCTTCTCAGTCTACACTCTCACTTGGGGAATTTCATGAGTTCCCACAAGTTCAGTTATTATCCTTAAAATTTCCATCCTAGGGCACTACTTATCTGAATTAGTGACTGCCATTTGATTTTAACATTTTATTAAGCTGAGAAAATAGAGTTACTGATGGTTTCTTGGTTGGTGTTCTGGCATGGGCACTGCTCTTGTGATGATGCACAGGTATTGAGAGAAGCATTTACCATCTTTGCTCCTTCTTGTAATTTTGGCTAAAGAATCAGGCTCTGATGGACAGCACCTCACTGTCAGGATTCATAGGATATTGGTTTTTTTGAAGTTTAAAGAGCTAAATGATCTCCACATGCCAACAGAGGAAGGTGAGGCCAAGCAACTTTTAAGTTATATCTTCAGAGACTTCTATATAAAGTGAAAAGGTGGGAAAACAAAGGAGACTGGACAGAAAAGAAAGAAGATATTCCATGAACTGGTATCTAGTTTTTCTCCTGTTGGAGGTATATAGAGGTACAAGGTGGCAGTGATGATGAAGAAACTCCAGTCTGCTCTTTGATACAGGACACATTTTCCAACATAGGAAGCTTTGTGACCTCTAGTGGCATAAGGGTACTCATCGAAATGGGGGGAATTTGTATTCCCAGTGCTTAGCACCATGCCCAGTACATAGTAAGCTCTTAATAAAGGCTTGTAGACTTTTATTTCTATCTGCTATTCTCAGTGGATGATCCATCTGGCAGTCACCCCAAAATCTTTATGCAAATTCTTTTTCTCCTTTTCACTGTTTGGTGAAATAATATAACTCATAATCTTCTTTCATTCTACTCACATGTTTTGCAAATAAATTTGTGCTCTAACTTACTGTTGCCTCTGGCTCCTAGATCTCTCACCTCAGCAGGGAGATCAAGTTTTTCTAGCCAGAATGGTCTCTTTATAACTTCTGACTCACTCATACACATGCGTGTGCGCGCGCACACACACACACACATTTTAAACTTCAAAATCATTGACCAGTGCTTTTGCCTTTGTTCATTTCCCATTGTTATGAGTTGGTGGCTTCTTCAAATAAATTTTGTTGGAGCTATTATAGTTGCATACAGTGCCTTCTCATTTTAGCCTTCAGCTTTGGTACTGATTTGGAGTACAGCTCTGACCAGTTGATAATCTGGCTGTTCGTAGACACCTCAGTAAGAAATGATTATTTCTTCACTGAAAACGAGTTCCTTTCTGTGAGGGTAGACTCAGTTTCACTCTGATCAATTTTGTAACCAACCATGATTCCAGAGCACTGATAATGAAACCTACAACCCATGTCCTCACAGAGGGGTGATGGACTTAAGATACAGAATGAGAAATACCTTTTTTTGATATGGCCAGTGTGGCAATTTGTTTTTGCTTAACTATGAATATTTGTTACAAGGATTTTTTTTCTTTTTCCTATTGTAGGTAAAAGTGTAAGGGAGAGAATGACATGCTTGTTAATTGAAAAATATCATCAGTTTCACTTTATTTTATAAAGCCCTTGAATTGTTTGTCGCATACAGAGTGACTTCTAATTTTTTATTGAAGAACATATTTAGCCTGTACAACCATAAGACTTCTGAGCGGTCCACATGCCTTTGACCTCATTGCCTCTTTGTCCTGAACCATATTTTTCACTATGGTTTCTGCCATTGCTTCTTATACACACCATTATGTTGAAGTCACTTTATATCCAGGTGAATGTTGACTTGTTTTGCAATATCTTGGCAATTTCTTCATAGGATTTCACTTCTTCATTCTCAGCAATAGATGCTGCCACATAAGCTGCAATTTTCTTCACAGTGATCTGTTTGTTTTTGCTCTTTGTTGGTAGTGTTTTTTTCTTTGCCAAATGTCCTTTAAAAAAAAAATTTATCATGAACTTGAAAAAAATCAACAAGCATTAGCATTTACATACAAAGAACATTTATTTTTTAAAAGATTGTATTTGAAACTGCTTCATTTGGGGACTCTCCATATTTTAGAATAGGAGGGGACTATACAGGATTGAGAGTAGTATCATTTTTTTCATGTTTAGCTATAGCAAAAAAAACTTATCACTTAGTGCCTCCATTTCTGTATTATAGAAAGAATTTCTAACTGTATTCAAAAGCCTTTTTAATTTCATAGAATATGTCAGTTTATGCTCGGTTATATAGCCTTTAAGAATCCAGAGCCTCCATTTCAGTTGAAACATCATAGTAGCATTTGGGGTAATACTTACATGGATTAAATATGTAGAACCAAATATGACAACACAAATATGACAACAAACCATGACAACATAATGGGCTCATATTGTAACCTCCTAAAAGGAAGGGATATCTGTGGTTTTGTGACCATCTTTTTAAGTACCTAACAGTTAAATTTTTTCTTTATTGTTTAAAACAGAGAATCATTGAAATAGTGGATTATGGATAATATACTTATTGGTTAATCAATAATATATTTATCAGTTTTGCTCTTTTATATCCAAAACACTGTTAATATTTCCAAGGAGTCCACTATAATAGTACAATAAGTTGACCTTTATGGTTTTGAGGTCAAATCAATGAGGCAGCTTAATGATTTAGTAATAAAAATTATATTTTCCAGCAGAACACTTTCCAGGAAATAAAAAAATTAGTTGCAATACCAAATACTATTAAATATATCAAATGTACTAGAAGATATCGCATATATATTGGGGTTTCTACTCTCTCTTACCCCCCACATTAAGTCTATTCCCAAGACCTGTTTATTTTACCTTTATAGCATCTCTTGATTAGGCCCCCTTTTCTCCTCTGGCACTGCCACTGCAATGGTGCAGGCCCTTAATACCTCACACATGGACTGTTACAGTAGCCTGCTGTTTGATCTGCTGGCTACAAGTCTCTCTCCATTCCATCCATCTTTACATTACCTGCCAAAGTGATTTCCTTAAAGCTCAAGTCAAACCATGTCATGTGCCCCTTCATTATATTCCAGTGATTCCTTATCACCTCAAAAATCAAATAGAAAATCCTGTTTTGTGTTGACAGCCCTTCATACTCAGCCTTTCCTCTACCTTTCTAGTCTTCTTATGCCTTATACCCTTCCATATGCTCCACAAAAGAAAGCTGAAAAGGGGGAAACTCCACACAGGAGCACAATTGACAGTACCTGACAGAGAAAATTCCAAAGATGGGAAAAAATAGTCCAGCTGGTAGAAAATTGGAAGACGACTGTCCTGGGGTGCCTCTTTACGTGAAGGTTTTAGAGCTTATGGCTCCAAATATCTTACACATCACAAGTTCTCTATTTGCATTTTTTATTTGACCCCAAAAATAATAAAATAAAGAATTTATATTATTTGCTTTGTATTCCATTTTGTATTTACATGCTATAGTAACAGGTTCTAAAGTTTTTGTTTCAATTTAGGTTAAATAAGGCACATAGTAGGCATTTAATAAATGCTTATTGAGTGATTGACAGAAAATTGAAGGAACAATCAGATGAAAATGTTACTGCTTCTGTGAGTTAATGCAAATTTACCCCTCAAAGTGACCTGCTCTGCTTTTGTAGCCCTTTGTCAGGGAAAGAAGAGAGGAAAAAAAACAGTTTACATGATTGATGGATGCAAATGCAAATAAAAAGAGATATCCTGCCTTTGAGGAGCTTACAGTCCAATAGGGAGGAAGAAAGCACACAAAAGAAAGCTGAAAAGAGGAGAGAGAGAAAATGGGCATTGATGGAAAATTGGGAGAAAAGTAAAAGTTTTAAAACTTGTGGCTACAGATATCTAACATCTGAGATTAGACACCACAAGTTCATTTTTGCATTTTTCTTCTGGCCATTCAAACTATAGGTCAGATTTATCAGTGAAACATTCTCTTTATCCAGGCATTTAATGTATTCCAGCAAAAAAGTTTGAATCAAGCATTTTTCTTTGACAATATGTTCTTTATTATTATTAGGTGATTAACCAAAGTAGCTTTTACTCTTTCAGAAGTTAAATAAAATTAGAAAAACATGAAGATCAGGGTGCTAGGTGGCGCAGTGAATAGAGCACCAGCCTAGAGTCAGGAGGACCTGAGTTCAAATCCGACCTCAGACACTTAACATACACACACAAAATAACTAACTGTGTGGCCTTGGGCAAGTCACTTAACCCCAACTGCCCTCCAAAAGGCAAAAAAAAAAAAAAAAAGATCAATTTTTCTTAATTTACATATAGTATTAATGATAAGAATCAGGTGGGTCTTTCAAATTAGGAATTTTGTTAGTCCTTACTTATTTTCTTCTTTTCAGAACTTAGTTTTCTTTTTTTGTTGTTGTTTACAAAAATTGAAAAACATTTTTACAGTGTCATAGCTGAAACATAAAATGGAACAAGAATAATAATTTCCATTGGAAATGTTCAGATATCCTTATGTAACCTATCTTAGAAGTTAGATTACATCTGGCCTGGAAAACATGATGGTTCTTGTGTTTTAAGGGGAAAAAAAAACTTTGGCAAAAATGAGAACAATTAGATAGACTCTCAGTAAACACAGCTGATAGTGAAAGGGGGTTTCCATTCTAAGTAAAGTAAAACTAGCTTCAAAGAACTCTTTCAGTCTCATCCTGTCTGAAAAGACTGGCACAACTACCTGGTGTCATTATAAGCCTTCCATTCAATTGAATAGACTTTAAGCTATCATTTTTTAAAGAAAATTGTATCAAATTATTATGATTCAAAGTGTTACCTTCTGTTGATAAGAGAAAAAGAAAGTGATTCATCATCAGACATTTTCTGTATATGCAAGGAGAGCTGCAAAATATGATTTTCCATGGGCTGAATTAACTTTGGGATTAATTCCCTTTCATTATATATTTTAATTAATAATCAACTCAAGTTGCAATAAAGTAGTAATTCTTATATTTTATCAGTAGCAAGCTTATATAGCAAGGATAATGTTTTTATTATGTGCTTTTAAAATAATTTTCTTTCTTTTTAAAGGAAATCAGTGGTTAAAAATGATTTGTGTAAAAAAATGCTAGAAGTAATTTCTAAAAAGAGACTCATATGAAAGATTAATAGAAATGAAATATATTTTAAGGAACCTTAACAGTAACATGGTAGAGAAGAGTAATTTTAAAGAGATAGGTTTCAACTAAATTTCACTAACTTGATTAATCCATCAAACTAAGTAGATTTGTTTTGAAAGTTTAGTTTTACATATAATTTCCAAACTTAAATCTGTTTTTGGCATACAACCAGAAAACACTGAAGTCTTAAGAAAATATAAATAAAGGCAGTAGGCCAAGATAAGAGAATTGGAAGTTAGAACAGTGCGCTTTATGACACAGATAGTGAAGTTTTTTTTTTTTTTAATCCTGCTTTTAGGTTCTATCACGACTTTTAAAATACTGAATCCCAGTGACTTGTGAGATGATATGAGGGGCCAATTCCCCAATTCCTATAGTTTCTAATTTAGCAAAGTATTTGGGGAAGGGAATTTTGGGAAGATGAAGGCATTCTAGGACCTAGAGGAGCCAAATTCCCCACAAGCACTTCAATAAAATTTCCCCAGAAAGAAAAATAATAAAACCAAAGAGAAATCAGTATACCCTCCTCCTTAGAGCTGGAGCACACCAAAGTGAACAAGACAGAAAGACTGCCAGAGTCCTGTGGAAGCTCAGGGTAATTGAAAGACAAAGCCCCCAAGCAATACAGACCCAGAACAAGAGAGAGAGACAGTGCCAGATCAAAGACCAGCCATCCCTCAAGCAGTCCACCTGCCCAAGAGCCAGGACAAGGGGCAGCAGAAGCCCTCAGGTATCACCTTGGCCAGGCACATGAGGTATCTTAGACTGTGCACCCCAGCAGTCCCAAAGAAGGTGCAACGGGTGAGAGGCATGGACACTTCCGCAGTCTCAGGACTACAGAGCCCAATATCCAGGGGCTGGTGGCCCATGTGTAAACCAAAGCATGAAAAAAGGGACAGGGTGGCCCTGGAGAGCAAAGACCTGGGATTTTGTAGACCTGTCACCAACAATTAGTAACCATTGTTAAGTGCCCTCTATGTGCTAAGTATTAGACTTCATGCTGGATATACAGACAAAGTACAGTCCCTGCTCTCAAGGATCTTACAGTCTAATGGAGGAGACAGTATGCAAACAAGTCCATTCAAAACAATCAACCATTTCTAGTTGGGGCCTGTCAGGTTCAAGGGAGGGGATGGAGCCAGCCCCAGGTTCAGAACTGTACAAGGAGAAGGAGATAATAAAGGAACCAAGGTTAAAACGTAATCTGAGCCACCAGTGGACTGAACCAAAATCCAGAAATTCCTAAAGAAGGTGGGATATGATCTTAACTACCCTGTCCAAGATCAAGTAGTTCCTACCCACACCATTCCCAGAGTTTAGAAGGGAGCAGAGACTTGAATCATACATAAAATTCAAATGCAGACCCAAAGGCTACAGAGAGAAGTGACCAGAAGAAAATGAATACAGTGAAGAAATACTATAGACTGAGTAGTAAATGGACCCAAAGGTAAATGCAGAAGAAAAAGAAGGTAACTCCATGAGTCTAAGTAGAGCATCAGAGAAAAGAAAACTACATGTTTTTAAGTTAGTACCTGGAAGAAATGGAAAAACAAAACCAAAAAACCACCAAGGAATGTTAAAGGAAATAACAGGGAAGAAAGAACGGCAAAGAAAATGAATACCATAGAACTGATGGTGGTGAGATTAACGCATAAATTGTACTCCTTGAAAATTAAAATGGATTAAAGCAGAAAACAAATCCATGAGGCAATTAAAAATGTTAAAATCAAAAGAGTGAGAAAAAAATAGAAGAAAATGTAGGGAATAAATATAATACAAAAACAACTGACCTAGAGAGCAGATCAAGGAGAGATACTCTAAGGATCACTGGAATACATGAAAATCATGACTGAAAAAAAGGCTGCTAATTTTCCCCCCAAGTCTTTCCTCCATAGCTCTCATTTCTTTCCTATTGTTTTCTCTTTTGTTTTAACTTCATTTATAATAAGATTTTTAATTTTTTTAATTAATAAATGTCTTTTTATTTGCTTTTAGTTTACAACATTTAGTTCTATAATCTCTTAAAGTGTGAATCATCTGTCTTAGAAATTTCAGTTAATCTTCTAGAAAAGCTGTGCTTTTCTTTAAAACTTTATTTTTAGGTGTTTTAGAATTAATCTTTTCTTCAGGGCTTGTGTCTTGGCATCTTGGCCTCATAATAGGACTTTATCTTTCTTGGTTTTTGTTCAGTCATTTTTCCAGGTACCTGCTCTGGTCAGCCCGGTGTTACTGGCATAACTGAGTTCTAGATGCAGACTCAGTGTTCCTGGTGCCCAAACTGCTGATCTGGTCCCATGACTTTATCCACTGATCCCCTGTAGGCCTCCTCTAGCTGCTGAAGTAGCCCAGAGCACTAGGATGCCATTTTGGTGCCCTATCCTTCTTGTCTTGGACCTGGGCCCAAGTCTGAGTCTGTACTTTTGACCTGGGAGTAGGGACCAAGTTGTTGAATCTGTTATCAGCCTAGTATGGAGTTCTGGGCATAGTCTATAAATGACTCTTTGTTGTTGTTCAGTCATATCTGACTCTTTGAGAGTCCATTTGGGGGTTTTCTTGGCAAAGATAACTGGAGTTATTTGCCACTTCCTTATTCAGCTCATTTGACAAGATGAAAAAACTGAGGCAAATAAAGTTAAGTGACTTGCTCAGGGTCACACAGCTAGTAACTGTCAGAGGCCAGATTTGAACTCAGGAAAATGAGTCTTCCTGACTCTAGGCCTAGCACTCTGTCCGCTGAACCACCTCACTCCCTCTGGCCTGATCTACTCCTATTCTAAAGTTTCTGCATTGGCCTTTTCTCTGTTGGTTCAGTTTGTGCTTTGAAGCTAGAAAGATGATTCTACCTACTCCCACCATAGAATATTCTTTGATTTCCCAATCACTACTTGCTTTACTATTGTTCTTAAATCATTGGTGAGATAGTTGTACTTTCTGGTTTTTCCAGCAGTTCTTTTCAAATAGAGTATTATTTCATAGGTAATTTTGTTTTTGGATTTCTCATATGAAGGATTGAGTTCAGTCATTTCTTTATTTTTTGGAGGGGAGGAAGCAAGGTTATTGGGGTTAAGTGACTCACCCAAGGTCCCACAGCTAGTGTTAAGTGTCTGAGGCTGGATTTGAACTCAGGTCCTCCTGACTCCAGGGCCAGTGCTCTATTCACCATGCCACCTAGCCACCCCGAGTTCAGTATTTCTAATTCATCATTGTCCAGTATATTTCATTGATAGTCTTTTCTATTTTTTTAACTAGCACCAAATGTTTAATAGTGATTGCTGTTTCGTAATATAGTGTGAAGTCAGGAAATGCTGCCTCCATAATGTTTTTATTATTTCCCTTGATATTCTAGAACTTTTATTCTTCTAAGTGATTTATGTTATTATTTCATCCTCCTTGAGCTCCTCCGTGGCCTGCAACCTATTCATATTTTTCTTGGGGGCTTTTGACGCAGGTGTTTTGACTTTGTTGTCTTCTTCTGGTTCTATATTTTGATCGTCTTTGTCCCCAAAAAAAGATTCTGTGGTCTGATTGCTCTCTTTGCTCATCTTGCCAACCAATTACTTGACTTTTGAGCTCTTTACCATGGTAGAACTCTGCTTCCAGAGTGGAGAGTACTGTGTTCCAAATTTTTGGGGTTTTGCACAGCTGTTGTCAGAGCTATGAGGAGAGCACTCCCTCTACAGTCACCATAAGCCCTGGCACACTAGTGCGCCTCACCCCAGGACCACCACCCAAAACTGCTACCCAGATCCAAGCAGGTCAATGCATGAGCAGTTACCCTCTGAATGGTCGCTTGGTCCCCCTATGATCTGCAGGGCAGGAGCTCTGGAGCTAGTCATGCAGCAGTAGCTGCAGCCTCTACCACTTCCACTGCCCCAGGGGCAGGGGCTGAACCGTGCTCTTCTCTCACCCAGTTCCAACAGAGTTCCATGCTAACCTTTTACTTTCTCTTTGGTGTTTATCAGTTGAGAAGTCTAGAAACCACCACAGCTGCTGGTGATTCACTCTCCTGAAGTCGGTCCCAGCCATCCTGGGCCATGAGTCTGGGCTGCCCTGGGTCTACACTGGCACAGCTCACATGGGACTGTGCTCAGCTCCCAGCCTGGTGCCATAGACCCTTCCTGTTGGCCTGCCAGGCTGCCTTTAGCAGGAGATGTTTCTCTCTGTCACTTCATGGGTTCTGTAGCTCTAAAATTTGTTTAGAGTCATTTTTTTACAGGTATTGGACATGGTTGGAGCAAGAGCTCAAGCAAGTTCCTGCTTTTATACTCTGCCATCTTGGCTCTGCCCCCCCCCATTGTTGATTCTTAAATTTTGTTAATATTTTATAAAAATATTATTTGTAGAATAATTCTGTAATCTGAGACTTTACTGAAGCTATTAATTGTCTTAATCTTTGTCTATTCCAAGGGATTTTCTAAGTATCATATTATCCTAGCAGCAAATAGGAACATTTTTGTCACCTCTTTTTCTGTCTTTATCCTTTTAATTTCTTGGTATTCTTGCTATAGCTACTATTTCTAGGACTATGTCAAATATTAGTGAGGAAATCTTCCTGTTTTCCTGTATATAGCTTGTTTGTACTTAGCTTTTGCATACTGTCTCCCTCTATAGATTGGGAGCTCTTTGAGAGCTCAGACTGTCTTTTTTTATATCCTCAGTACTTATCATACTTAGCTAGAATATGGCTATTGATTGATTGATGAGAAAAGGGAAATGTTTGTCATATTGCTTTGTTTACTAGGTAAACAAAAAGATAATGACAGGCTTGAAACTTTGGTTGAATTTAAGAATAACAATAACAATAGCTAACATTTCAGGGGCGGCCAGGTGGCTCAGCAAGTAAGAGCACCGGCCCCAGTGTCGGGATGACCTGGGGATCGAATCTGGGCTCAGATACTTAGCACCACGCCCAGAAAAAACTGGCTGTGTAACCTTGAGCAAGTTACTTAACCCCGATTGCTTTAAAAAAAAAAAAGAATAGCTAACATTTAGCATGTTCCAGGCACTGTGCACTTTACAATTATAATCTCATTTGATCCTTAAAACAAATCTGGGAAGTAGGTGCTATTATTATTATTATCCCTATTTTGTAGATGAGGAAACCGAGGCAAACAGGGTTAAGTGACTTTCTCAGTATCACACAGCTAGTAAGTATCTGAAGCCAGATTTGTATTCAGGGTTTCTTGACTCCAGACCCGAGTTTATCAAATACTGCGTATGAGTTCAGGATATAAACTTCATAAGTACAGGATAGGGGAAGCATGGCTTGACAGCAGTTTGTCTGAAAAATATATGGGAGATATAGTAGAGAACAAGGTCAGTTTGAGTAAGCATGACAGTCAAAGAACTAAGCAATTTTAGCCTTCATTCAGAGAGGCATAGCAACCTGAGAAGAAGGAGGTGGTAGCCCTGTTGTGTTCTGGTCTGGTCCGAACTCATCTGCAATTTATTCAATGTATCAGAGTGAGAATCCAAAAGAGGGCAACCAGAATGGTGAGGGGCCCCATGTTTATTCCATTTCAGAATTGCATGAAGCAACTGGGAATATTTATCCTGGGGAGAATGTTTCATGGAGATATGAGAGATGTTGTCAGATACAGTCTGTGACTTAGAAAATGAATTATCAGTGCTCTGCTTGGTGCCAGATGACAGACTGGAACAGTGGGTGGAAATTTCAGGGAGGAAAATTTGAAGCTTGGTATAAACAATGACTTCCTAATGAGCGGCCTCAGGAGGTGGTAGGTCCCCCTTATTAAGAGTTCTTTAGGCAAAAGTTGGGTAAGCACTTGGATATGTTAGAGAGAAAATTCTTTTTTGAGTATGGGATGAGCTAAATGATCACAGAATTCCCTTCCTTATTTCTGGAATTCTGTGGCAAAATGATCTTCCCGCTACATAGGTATGATGATGTCACTGTACTTCTCAAAAGACCAGCTCTCAAAAAATTTCATAGCCTTCTGATAAAAGGCCAAATCCCTTAGCCTGACATTCATAGTATTTCACAAGCACTTTATGCTTCAGTCAAACTGAATTACTTGCCACCCCCAAGACAAGTCTCATTCTTTTATTCCCTTTGTTTGTTTACATTGTTTCTAAGCCTGGAAATGCTCTTCATCCCTTGTCATCTGTTGAAAATCTATTCAAACATCAAGACCCACCTTAAATGCCACCTTTTCTTTCTCCTTGAACTTTTTTCTAACCACACCCCAGCTGAACATGATTTCTCCTTCATCTGATCTAATGTTCTGTGCCCTAACGTATTTTGAACTTACATTCTGAATTTTGTTACCTTTATCTGTGCTTATCTTATTCTCTCTACTAGACTAATTTCCTGGAGGGTCAGGGATTGTTTTTTAGGCATTTTTGTCTCTGTCCTAATACCTAGAACAGGGCATTGTATATAATAACGCATTTAACAAATGCTCAGTAAATAAATGAATGTCAGTTCATTCCAACTCCACAGATATTTATTGAGCATATACAAATCACTTGCTAGGACTTGATAGACAAAAATAAGTAAAATACGGTTTCTGACTGCAAAAAACTTAAGAGTGACACTAATCACCTATCGTACTGTAGATATAGGTATAGGCTATTGGGCTGACTCTGTATTGACTCAATAATATGCTTAGAATATACTTGGATTGGGTTTTGTTTGTTTGTCCAAGTCTCTGTTACTTATTTGTTTGCCTGTTTATTTGTCTCATTCTTATAAAAGTAGAGTCTGTATAGGGGAATGTATGCTATTTGTTTTAAATTAACAATTAATCGGGTTATCTGGATAAACAGTTTTATTATCAACAAGTTATATGAGCAACAAATTCTAGATCAATGACACCTCTCTTTTAATAGCTATTGTATTGTTAAACTCTACTTTGAAATCTTGGTGATTACATTCCCATAGTTAATCAGATAAGGGCTAGAAAGACAAACTCCTTACTCTGCACACCATGTGTATTTAAATTGGAATAAGGACTCTCCAATTTTCTCTACTACATATGTTCTTTGTAAGTGTTATTTCTAGGCATAGTAATTAAAATCTTTCTCTAGAAATTCTAGTTAATATTGAATACAATAAAAGCAAACTTTGAAGAGTCTTACTGATTTATCAGAAAGACTTAATTTACATCTTATATGAAACTAGTTATATTAAATAATTACTGCTGTGCCTTCAGGGTAGAGGAAGCACTTCAAGCCAATTTATACAAGGGTGTGGATTAAATGAAGCATTACTAGAGCTCTACTTGGCAGAAATAATAAGGGGTTGCAAAATAGGGTATGATGTAGCATTTAATAATAAAATGCCAAAAGTACAGAGACCAGGCATACCCTTACTTTTTAATCATGTGCTATGAAAAAAAAATTACCAGATTTAGTTTAATATTAACTATGTAGCTCATTTATCTGTTTTTATATCTTTAAGATGAAGTTAAAATGTGTTTTCTGAGGAAAAGTATTAGGTGAACATAAAATGCCATTTACAGATGTCAAGTAGTTTTGAAGAGCAGTGTGCCCAAAGATAAAATTGGAGGTAAACTGAATACTGAATGTGCAAAACTTCCTCAGAGCAAGGATAAATAGATAATTCTTTTTAAGATAAACTGAAGTTTCACATATAATCTATATCAGATTGCTTGCCTTGTCTAGTAGGGGAGGGGGATCAGGGGTGAATTGAGAGGCAGGAAAAAGGAGGGAGTTTGGAACTCAAAATTTTTTCAAATGAATGTTGAAATTCTACATGTAATTGGGAAATATTTAACAAAGTAAAAAAATATCAAACTTGAAAAAAAGACAAACAAAATTTCCAAATCAATTTTCATATATCAAGATAGAGAAAAGAAGTTATTTAAAAGAGGTCACAATAAATATTACTTAATGTTGCTTTAAGTAATATTTGTTATTCACTCATATAATGAAGTAATTGCTATATTCAAATCCTGACTGATGACAATGTTTCATAAATGATTTGGATATTTTCTATATAAATGTTAATTTATTTCTCTCTGGGCTTTATCTTTTTAAAAAATGTCTGTATATAAGGATGATTATTTCATCTGATCACTTTTTACATTTGCTTGAAGTACTTAGAAATTCCTAAATGCTTATCTAAATTTCTTTAGAATCATATTTCTTCATATTGATATTCACTTCTCACCAGTCATAAATCATTAATTTTCTTCAGACTCTTCAGTAGTGTAAATACATGTCATTGTTCATATTTTATTTTGTACTAATTGGCAAGTTGTGAAGGAGATAATTTTCTGTGGCCTCATATATTTTTTTTAAACAACACATTAGACCGCATGTACTAACAATTCCACTTTGCCACAAAATAGACTTTGGTTATTCCTCCAGAAACTTCTTTTCCAGGCAGTGGTAAATTCTAAATATTCAGGGAGGGGAACAAATAATTGTCCCCTGTTGATTGGTACACAAATTTGCCTCTTCCTCATGATTGGTTACTCAAGGTTGCTACAATGTCAAGATAATCCTACATGTTAAATGAATCAATTTCATTGCCTTTTATTAACCCCTCCAAAAAATCTTTTAATACATCCAGTAATTCTAAAGGAATATTTTTTCTCAAACCATTTCAAAATTCATAGTAAATTATATGTATTCTTGTAAATAATTACAGATTTTTACCTTTAATTTTCATGAATGAGACCTGAAAATGGAAATAGGAGAAAATTCCATTTAAAATTCAATAAGAAATCATCTTAAAGTCTTCTGTCTAAACATTTTTATATGCTTTATGCCACTTGCTATACAAAGCTATTGGTGACACAAAAATAAAAAAGTTATTAGCATGCACATATATAAGTAAATAGAGAATAAATATATGTAGGATAATGGAAAATAAAGACAGGATTAAATTCAAGGTCTTTGAGGGGAGGCACTAGTTGTGGGCATCAGTAAATGCTTCATACAAGAAATGGCATTTAAATGGCATTCTGAAGATGTGAGGAGTGCTATGAGATTGATGTGAATAGGGAATACCTTTTAGGGCTTCGTCTAGCAGTGAATAGCTGTTTGTGAAGTAGAGAGAAAAGGGTAGTTTGACTGGATTGTAGAGTGAAGGGGGGGGGGGGCGGTAGGTAATGTCAAGTGAGGATAGAAAGATGGTTTGGGGCCAGGTTTTGAAGGGCTTTAAATGCCAAACAGAGTAATAGGAGAATAACCTAATCAGTTCTTCACTTAAGGAAAAATACTTTGGCCTCTTTGTGGAAGCCATTGTTTTCAGAGGTCATTGAAAGTTCTGAATAGCTTCCTGAATGCAACCCAATTCATTCTTTTCTTTCTGTCTGGGCCCAACCCATTATCTATCTGCCATGACTGTCCACATTGTATATATTGATGGCCTAACTGAATTGTCTGCCAGATAGAGTCTATCCCTACAAATGGATGAAGTCTCTGAACTTTATGCATTCTTCATCTAGCTAGTTTTTCTTGTATGGATTGTTCAGTCTTAGTAAGAGAAGGAACATTAGCATAGCAGAGCTTGTGGCCACAGGGGAGCAGGGATCCTTGTCATAGTTCCAGGGTTGGAAAGAGTGCTTGTGGTCACTCACAAACCAGGAGAGTAGTAAATACACCTCTCCCTAGATCACACCTCCATGGAAGAGCCAAAAACTTACATGTCCCCAGAATTATCTCTGTAAACAGCTGCACAAAAACCTCAGGCTTGGGACAGCGCCCCCTTCTCTTGGGAAGAAGAACCCCACTTTAGTATAGAGTTAAAAGTCAAGAAATAAGCTGCAAAGTGAGCAAACGAGAAAAGATTCTGACCATAGAAAGTTACTGTGGCAACAGGGAAGATCAAGACACAAAGTCAGAAGACAACAAAGCCAAAATTCCTGCATCCAGAACCTCAGAGAAAAAATATGAATTGGTCTCAGGACATGGAAGAGTTCAAAAAGGATTTTGAAAAATCAACTAAGAGAGGTAGAGGAAAATTTCAGGAGAGAAATGAGAGGAATGCAAAAAAATCATGAAAAAAGGGTCAACAGCTTGGTAAAGGAGGCACACACACACACTCACACACACACAAATACTGAAGAAAATAACACCTTTAAAAAACAGAATAGGTGGTAGCTAGGTGACGCAGTAAATAGAGCACCAGCCCTGGAGTCAGGAGGATCTGTGTTCAAATGTGGCCTCAGTCACTTGACACACTTAGCAGCTGTGTGACCTTGAGCAAGTCACTTAACCCCAAGTGCCCTTCCTCCCCCTCCAAAAAGCAAAAAGAAAAGAAAAAACCCAGATTAAGCCAAATTGTGAAAGAGGCACAAAAATCCAATGAAGAGAAGAATTCTTTGAAAAGTAGGAGTGACCAAATGGGAAAAGATATGCCAAAATTCACTGAAGAGAACTCCTTAAAAAGTAGAAATGACCGAATGAAAAAGGAGGTACAAAAACTCACTAAAGAAAATAATTCCTTAAAAATTAGAATTAGGCAAGAGGAGGCTAATAACTTTATGAGACATCAAGAAACAATAAAACAAAATCAAAAGAATGAAAAAAAAGAAGAAAATATGAAATACCTCATTGGAAAAACAATGGACCTAGAGAATAGATCCAGGAGAGATACTTTAAGAATTATTAGACTACCTGAGAGCCATGATTTAAAAAATAAAGAAGAGCCTAGACATGATAATACAAGATGCAAAAGGAGCATAAAGAGGTAAACAGGAAAGAGAAATCATAAAGAATTTGATAAGATGAAACTGTTTATATTCCTACATGGAAAAATGATATTTATAACTCCTAAAAATATTCTCATTATTAGGGCACTTAGAAGAAGTAATACATAGAAAGCAGAAGTGTGAGTTGAATGATTATCTAAAAAAAATAGATATTGAAAAATAAAAAATAAAAATTAATGGATGAGAAAGAAGAATGCACTGGGAGGAGGGAAAAGGGAGAGGTAGAATGAGATAAATTATCTGGCATGAAAAAGGCCTGAAAGAGATTTTACAGTGGAGGGGGAAAGGGGGGGATGTGAGTAGAGGAGTATATGAACTGTTCTCTCTTTGGAATTGGCTCAAAGAGGGAATAATATGTACACTCAGTTGAGTATAAAAATTGATCTTACCATACAGGAAAGTAGGAAGGGAAGGGAATAAGAGAAGGGGGTATTGTTGGGAAACTGATAGAAGAGAGAGCAGTATAAGGAAGGTAAAAGTCATAAGCAAAACACTTTTGAGAATGGACAGGGTAAAAGGAGAGAAAAAGGATAAACAGGAAAAACAGGATGAAGGAAAATATATAATTGTAATCATTACTGTGAAAAAAATTTTTACAGTGAGTTTCTCTGATAAAGACTTCATTTCTCAGACATATAGAAAACTGTCAAATTTATAGATATAAGAGCTATTCCTCAATTGATAAATGACCAAAGTATATGAACAGGAAGTTTTCAGGCAAAGCTGTTTATAGTTACATGAAAAAAAAATGTTCTAAATTAGTATTGATGAGAGATGCAAATTAAAATAACTCTGAGCTACTACCTCACACCCGCCAGATTGGCTAATATAACAGAAAAGGAAAAATGACACATGTTGGGAGGGATATGGGAAAATTAAAACACTAATGTACTATTAGTGAAGTTGTATACTGATCCAGCCATTTTGGAGAACAATTTGAAATTATGCCAAAAAGGCTATAAAACCATACATACCATTTGACCAAGCAATACCACTACTAGGTTTGTATTCCAAAGAGAGAAAAAACAAAAAGGAAAAGGACCTATGTGTACAAAAATATTTATAGAAACTCTTTTAGTGAAAGGTTCTGTCCACCTCCAGAGAAAGAACTGGTAGAACCTGAATGCAGATCAAAGATACTTTTTTTTTTACTTTCCTCATTTTTATTGGCTTTTTTATTTGTGCTTTTTTTTTAAGCAGTTGGGGTTAAGTAACTTGCTCAAGGTTACACAGCCAGGTGTTTCTGGGTGGGTCCTAAGTGTCTGAGCCCGGATTCAATCCCAGGTCTCCCAACTCTGGGGCTGGTGTTCTTACTCACTGAGCCACCTGGCCACCCCTAAGCAATTGGGGTTAAGTAACTTGCTCAAGGTTACACGGCCAGTTATTTCTGGGCGTGGTGCTAAGTATCTGAGCCCAGATTCGATCCCCAGGTCATCCCAACACTGGGGCCAGTGCTCTTACTTGCTGAGCCACCTGGCCTCACTATTTGTGTTTTTTTTCACAGAATGACTTACATGGAAATGTGGTTTGCATGACTAGACATGTATAACCTATGTCAAATTGCTTGACTTCTTGATGGGGGCAAGGGAGGAAGAGAATTTAGAACTCAAAATTTGAAAAGAATGTTGAAATTGTTTTTACACATAATTAGAAAAAATAAAATATTAAATAAGGTTTAAAAAAAGAAAAAAGAGAAATGCCTTCAGAATAATGTCATTCATGAGATATTTCTCATCTAAAGAATCACCCTTTTTATAGAAAATACCCTTTTATTTGGTCTTTGTATAGGAGATCCTCTGTGATACTGGCAAAGACCCTCAGTGAGTGCTTGCTTAGTGACTGCTTGTTTAAATAGGTCAATTTGGAGTTGCTATAACTACACCCAGTTTATTCTCATTTTTATCATTTCTCTTAATTTGGTGTTAATTTTTATCTTGGCCCTAACTAACTAATGAACTAGCCACACATAGTCATCTCATTCTGAACTTACTTCCACATTTGTTGCTAGTATTTTCCTGCCTATTGAGATGTAGTTACTATTACTTTATGTGGGTATATTCAGTATTTCCAGATTCAGTTATCTTCTGTTTTTCTTATTAAATAAACTATTCATTATATTCAGGTTTGAGATATCTTTCATGTCTTAATTCTGAATCATATTTTCCAATATAGTTTTCTCTTTTGTTATCTCTGTAACATCAAAGTCACTGACTTTCAAGATACATTGATTTGGTTTGAAAGATCTTATCAAATTATTCAGAGAATGTTCTTTACATCTTCACCATCTGTTAGAAATATTGTGTAAGTTACACATACCGTCATAGTTGCCCAGATAAGCACTCGTCAGTCAGAAGACATTTATTAAATACTCATTGTGTGCCAGGCACTGTGCTAAGTGCTGGGGATACAAGGAAAGATCAAACACAAGGTGACGTGATCTCAAGGAGCTCGTGATCTAATGGGGGAGACAACATGCAGACAACTACAAACAGCCAAGATATATACAGAATAACCAAACTGAAGACAGTCACATTAACAAGTAAAAATGATTATCCATCAACAAACTTGTATTCCACAAACATAGTCTTTAGGAACAAGTATTCGCCTCCATATTACAATGAGGCATTGGAAGAAGGTATTTCTGTATCTAGTACAGTTAGTAATAAACTACCATGAATAAGAAAATATATAAGGAAATAACAGAAAGAGAAATCTCATTCCACATAATACAAAATCCATAAAATATCTGTGAATCAATCTACCAAAGCACTGAAAGTACTTGTATGTATTCAATTACAATGTGTTCCTTAAAGAAATAAAAAATAATTTAAATAGCTGGAAGCATATTTATCCCTGAGTCATGCTAATATAATAAAAATGACAGTATTGTCAAAGTTAATTTACAGTTTAAATGCTGTACCAGTCAAATTTTCAAAGAGATATTTAAGAGAACTCACTGAAATAATAAGAAAATTCATTTAGAAAAATAAAAGTTTTTTAAGTATCTAGGGAAATAATGAAAGGAAAGGGGCATAAGCACTTCCAGACCTCACACTACAAGCAATAGTCATCAAAATCATCTGACATTGATTAAGAGAGAAAGAGAGACACACACGGAGAGAACACTGAAACAGACTAAACAAGGAAGAATCAGAAACAGTAAAACTCACGACCATTTGATAAGCTGGTAAATATAAATTACCTAGGAAAAAATTTCCTATTTGAGAAAAACTGGAAAGCAGTCTGATAGAAATTAGGTTTAGACCAACACTTTATACCATGTTTGACAACACATTCTAAATGCAGACGTGATCTTTAAAAATTAAAGATCATACTATGAAAAAAATAAAAGAGAAGTTGATCATATCCCTCTCATAGCTTTGAGTAGAAGATGTATTCTTAAGTAAATGAGGTATAGTGATCATTACAAAGATAGAGAGCTTTGATTTTATGAAATAGAAAAGCTTCTGTGAGAACAAAATTAACATACCTAGAATAAGAAAGGAAGCAGTTTTAAAAATATATTATACAGGGGTGGCTAGGTGGCTCAGTGACTAGAGCATGGGCCCTGGAGTCAGGAGGACCTGAGTTCAAATCAGGCCTCAGACATTTAACATAAAAACTAGCCGTGTGACCTTGGGCAAGTCACTTTAACCCCAACTGCCTTAAAAAAAAAAAAATATATATATATATATACACACACATATTTATATTATACAGGGATAGCTAGGTGACACAATGAATAGAGCACTGACCCTCGAGTCAAGAGGACCTGAGTTCAAATCTGGCCTCAGACACTTAATACTTACTAACCATGTGACCTTGGGCAAGTCACTTAACCCCAATTTCTCTGCCCTCCCCCCTCCAAAAAGACAAAAAATATATATTATATGTGTGTATAAATTTATATACATGATCATAATCTATTTCCCAATAGAGAAATAATCAGGAAATAAAAGCAAACAAACAGGGATGTATGGGGTGTTCAGGCTAGACTAGCACCTCTGGTGTGAATGCTTGCTGAACCCTTTTCAGGGCTACTCACCACCTTTGGTATCCACCTGATTCATCTGTCTCTCACCTGTGTCTCCAAGAAGCCATAGTATGTACAGTGGCCACAGCTGAGTAAAACTGTCTCAACAGACAGGCCAGACCAGATTGAGGGTCACCAGTAGACCTCAAAGCTATTCATGAATTAGAGAGATGTCTACCTCAAGCATGTGAAGATTTTTCCAGGTGGAATGGGCAAATTCTCATTCTCATTCCAACAACCATGAAGGCAACTGAAGCAGATGCTGTGGAATGCTTACAGCTTGGTCAGGCCTTGAAGACACTACAGTCATCCCCTGCATCCTGGGCCATTGCCCCTCATCTTGACTTTTGCCCTGCTTCTGGACTTTGATGACTCTGGAAGAGAGTGAGTCTGACAACTTTGCACAACTCTGCCTCCCTTGGATCCAATTCAAGTGCAAGTCAAGACGTTGCCTATAATGTTATTGGTCCTCTTTGAAAATGAAGGACAAACAACAAAAACAAACAGTGCTCAGAAGAATTGCAAACTGTTAACAACCATATGAAGAATAAAATGCTCCAAATCACTAATAAGAGAAATAAAAATCAGAATAATTCTGAAGTTCCCTATCATGCAAATTGTCAATGACAAAAGATAGGAATAGTTAATATTAGTAGGGTTGGGGGAAGAAAGGTATTGCAGATAGTATTGCATTGTTGGTAAAACTGTCAAGTCAATAGAACCAATTTGGGGAAGAAATGTGGAATTATGAAAAAAAGTGAATATAGTGAAATTACAAAGAATAAACATGACTCAAAAGAAGAAGTGTAAAATATACTCTGACATCATCTCTTGGCAGAGATACGAGGTCTGTAAATATTGTATATGGCACATATTTTCAGACTTTTTTGATATATTTACCACTTATTCTGATTGTTCCACTTTCTATTTTTCTGTTTTTGTTTTTTTTAAATACTGTTTGTTATATGGCATTGCTCTCTGGGAGAGAAAGAGATAATAGAGGAAGTTTTGGTAATGTAAAAAAATAACTAAAGATATCAATAAAAAGTTACTTAACAAACCATAATAATTATTTAAAGAATTAAAACCTGAATCAAATCTAAATGCACTCTGATTTTGTAGTTCCAGATATTCCAGCATTTAAAAAAAACCTATTAGGCTCATAATTCATCCTTTCTAGCATGTAATATGTTTCATCTAAAGCGTAGTAGATCTATCTAAATTATCTCTTTGAAAAATCAACTTCAGAATTGTTTATTCTGCTGATTTAAATGCATATTTATAATAGGTAAATGTGATTATAAAAATGTTTGTTTAGATATAAAAGCAATGAGTCTGGAAATTCTCATATGTTTATATATTCAATAAAGTATATTATCTGAAGTGATCATGTGAGTCATGTAACACTCATATACAAAGAGCAGTTATTGTACTGCAGACCTTAATAAAATGCCACTTAATGTAGTTACAATTTATAGAGTGCAATGTGTTTCTATGGAGAAAATACAGCTTTCAGTGGATTTGAATCTTTGCCATTACTGTGTATTACTTGTGTGCCGTTGGGTAAGTCAGCTGACCTAAAATGAAGGAGTTGTACTCATGAACTTGAAGGTCCCTTACCATGATTCTGTTATCTTACATAATAGTTTGATATATGTATATATTAAATCATAAGATTTGAATGCGGAAGTAATACAATTAAAAGCCTAGTTTTGGAGTTACATGACTTTAAGTCCTGAATCTTCAACTTAACTTCCATGTTTTGGGACAAGTCACAACCCTTATAGGTCTATTTCTCATAGACATCAAAAATTAGTAGAACAAAATAAAAAGACTGAAAACACAAAAGGAAGTGTCAGGTATCATATTAGAAATAACTGATGTGGGATGACCTAAGGATGATGAGGGATGAACTAAAAATTATTAAACCTCCTAAAAACTTAGACCATAAAATACATTAATATTAAGATTTAGGAAGTCATGAGTAAAAATTGCCTGGACCTATTAAAACCAAAGGACAAAAAGAAAATAGAAAGAATTCACTGTTTACATCTTTATCAAGAAACCCCAAGATGAAAATTCCCAGGAATATCATAGCCAAAGTCCAGAGCTTCCAAGTCAAAGAAAAAATACTGCAAGTAGCCAGGAAGAAAAAAGTGTAAATATCTAAGAGCCACAGTCAGACTCACGTAAGACCTAAAAACTACAGCTGTTAAGGAGGAGAGACCTTGGAATATATTATTTTAGAAGGCTAAGGAGAGATACTTACAACAAAGAATGACTTATTGGCAAAATTTAGTATAATCTAGTAGAGCAAAAAAAATGGATTTTTAATTAAATAAGGAGTTTTCTAGTATTCCTGATGAAGAGAACAGAAATGAGAAGACATCTTGAAATTTAGATGCAGGAGTCAGAAGAAACAAAAAAGGTAAATGCTTTTGAACATTTGGAAAGGGATATGTTTTAATGAAGTGTTTATATACTGGCAGGGGAAGAAGAAACAAGTGTGTCTTCAAAACTCTAATGGCTTTAAAAGTCATAAATGGAGTAAATAAGACATAGAAAAGGTACTGTTTAGACATTGATAATCTTAAGAAAAATAAAGGGAAAAAAGGGAATTGGAAGAGGAATAAAGAAGGTGAAACTTAAAATTTTATATCAGTGTGCTTTAGGGAAAAAGTCCATATAAACATGTAGCTTTCTACATGTAAGTGTAAGTTCTACAGATAGGTAAGTGGAGCAGGCTCCTGATAAACACCACTTTCATTTGAACACATAACACATACACACAGAGTTTTGTATAGAAGTACATTAAACTCAACAGGAAATGAGAAGGGAACAGAGAGAAGGGAGTTGGGGAATAAAAAGGAAGTAGCTTCAGGGAGGGATTGGTCATAAGCAAAAACCTCCACATTTGAAAGGTGATCAGGACTCAATAAGGGGAAGGGGAAAAAAAAGACAGTGGGCCAGAAGCAGAACACATCAATTATAGAATACTGCTATTGGGGGCACACTGCTTTCTTACCACCACCACCATGTCCAATTTTTTTTAATAGAGAATGACATGAAGGCCAAGTTGAGGAATAAAATGGAAGGAAATACACAATCATGACTGTATACGTGAATGGAATGAAGTCATCTATTAAAATGAAGGGATGTGATTGGTTAGAAAGCAGAATCCAAGTTGTTTGTAGGAAACAGAATTAACATAAGAGACTGTGCAAAAGTTATTAAACTTTAGATGACTTCATAAAATCAGAGATAGCAAACATGATTTCAGAGATCATGAGTCATTATTTTGTTAATTTGGAGGTTGAAAGGGAAACCAAATTATGTTTAAATAACCATAGATAATGGATTAATATAAGTACTTAATAAATGTGCATGAAATGGCATAACAACTACTTAGGGAAATGCAATAGATTTATAGGAACAATAAAACTGTAACAGTTGGAGATTTCAAGGTAATCTCAGTTCTAGACAAATCTAACCAAAAGATAATCAGAGAAGAAGTTAAAGATCTAATTGGACTTGTTAAAAATTTAGCTGTAATATATATCTGGTGAATAATGAATAGGAACAGAATGGAGTTTACATATTTGTAAACTCTGGGTGGCACCTTTACCTTCAGAGAAAGAAAACTATAGACCAACATCCCTAATGAATATTTATGTAAAAACTTTAAATAACATATTTGCAAAGAGACCATAGTAACACATCAAAAAGTTTGTATATTTATTTATATTATTTTGTATATTTGAGAAACAGCAGTATTTTTACACCAGGCATACTAAGTAGTTTCAGTATTAAAAAAATAATAAATATAAAAGACCATATTAACCACCAGAATATCAATATTATTTTATTACATTAATGGAATCAACAGAAACTTTCTTAAAAATTTAAAACTCATTTCTGATTTTAAAAAAACACCAAAAAAAACTTAGAAATCAATGAACCTTCCCTATATAAGGTAAAAAGTATGTATCTAAAACCAAGAGCCCACTTAATATATATATATATAACAGAGAATCATTGGAGGTCTTTCCAGTTAAGATCAGGGTTAGGAAAAGAATTTACATTATTTCTGCCAATATTTTACATAATGCTAGAAATGCTAACTGTAGAAATCCCCGGGGCGGCCAGGTGGCTCAGCAAGTAAGAGCACCGGCCCCAGTGTCCAGATGACCTGGGGATCAAATCCTGGGCTCAGATACTTAGCACCACACCCAGAAATAACTGGCCATGTAACCTTGAGCAAGTTACTTAACCCCAATTGCTTTAAAAAAAGAAAAAGAAAAAGAAATCCCACACACAGGGTGGCTAGGTGGCACAATGAATAGAGCACCGGCCCTAGAGTCAGGAGGACATGAGTTCAAATGCAACCTCAGACACTTGACATACTTATACTAGCCATGTGACTTTGAGCAAGTCACAACCCCAATTGCCTTCCAAAAAAAAAGCAAAAAAAAAGAAATCACACACACACACACCCAAAGAAATTGAAGGAATAAGCAAAGTAGAATGAAAAAACAAAATTACTGTTTTTACAAATGATACAGTGTTCTACACAGAGTACCCCATGGATTCAACTAAACAGTTCATTGAAACAATGATATCAGCAAAATAGGACACAAAATAAATCTATATAAATCATTATTTTTTCTATATGTCATTAACAAAAACTAGCAATAGGACATAAGAAAAAATTTCATTTAAAAGAATTCTAACTTGTATAAAATATTTAGGAGTTGCCCTACCAAGACACACTATGAACTACAAAAAACATTTTACAGAAGTAAAAGCAAACCTGAAAAGCAGAGAAAAATCAATTGCTAATAGTTGGGTCATTTCAATATAACAAAAATTACAGTGCTACCTAAATTAATTTACTTATTCAGTGTTATACCAATCAATCTCCAAAGGATTTATAAAGTTTGAAGGAAAAAAAAGCACTCATCTAGATAAACAAAGGATTAAAATTCTCAAAGGAAATAATGAGAATGAAGTGGGCCTAGCATTACCAGATCTCAAATTTTTCATCAAAATAATTCTATCCTGGCTGAAAAATAGAAAAGTCAATCAATGTCACCAACTAGGTATATAATAAACTGTCAAGTCAACAAGCATTTATTAAGGACCTACTATGTGCCAAATACTGTGCTTACCATTGGGGATACAAAGAAAGACTAAAAAAAATTTTTGAGCAAAAAAGCCCAGTTAAAAGAGGGACAGAGGGTACTAGAACATGCTGGTACTAAGAAGTCTCAGTGAAAATTTGTAAGAATCACCAGCTAAGGGAAGTGGGGGGGGGCACAGAAAAGAAGACTGGGGTCACCAAAGACTATTTTTTTCACTCATTTTTGCCTATATTTGCCATACTTACAGTCAAAGAAGCTAGTCCTTATACATGCTTCTTAGGCAGAAAAATAAAATGCCAGTTGGAACCTTTGTATCTTATTCTTTGGTAACAGTAGCTATGTATCAAAGTAATTCATTCATTAAATCTGGAACCAGAAATCTTTTGATCATTAATTCAGTTATATGTGTAGCACACTTTATTGGGCTTTTAAGCTTATTTCAGGAAGCATTGGGAAGAAGGTATACTTGATTTTAAGACCTAATTTGTTCTTCTGTGAATACCCTAATGGTTTCCCTGACATTAGTTAAGCTGTTATTCTTGCATTTTTAGGTTTAGTCAGTTTGGGATCTGCCTTGTTGGCAGCAGGTGATGTCACAGAATTTACTGGTAATGTTTTCTGGAAATGAATATCTATCACTTGCTGAAAGTGTTAACTTAAGAGGCAAATTAGACTCAGGACAAATTCTTGTGGTAATGACAGGGACCTGAGAGATAATGCTGACTTATATTTTCCAAAATTTTAACTGTTTGCTGGAAACATTTTCCTTGAATATAAGGTACATGAAAATGTGCTATATACTCCTCAGTGCTGTTGCTGGAAGATCTATCATTTTCTGAGTTGTTCTTAATCAGCAAACTCATTTAAAAGTCACAAAGCAAAGATGATGAGAAATATGGAAACTGGAAAGGGTCTATATGCTGTGACTAGTCATTTTTTAATCATGCAAGGGACTTTGTATTGTAAATGGTTAATAAGTGAAATTTGGAACAACCTCTTAGTGCTCTTATATTAGAGACAGGTTTTGTTTTGTTTTTTAGATCAAGTTGTCAATGCTAATTCCTAGGTACCTAATCTCTTCTCAAATACATCCATCTTAAATAGATATTAAGGCTGTTTCAGGAAAAGCCTACTCATTAAAAAACCAGTCAACTGCAAATCCTGTATTTATTTATTTTATTTCAGATATGCAAACAAGTATAAGAACAGATATCATAAAATACAGTTGGCCCAATTTCATAGGTTAAACTAAGCTAGAAGTCTGAACATTAGTTAGAGTAATGACCTCTCACAAGGATAGTATGTGTCAAATCCTTTAATAATTTGTGCTTTTGTTTTCTTATTTGTTAAAAATAAAGATGGCTTTCTGAGAATCTATGTCCCAGAGATAGGCTGAGTCTCAAAGAATTTTTGTAAAGCACTCTGATTTTTAAAAATAATCTCTATGATATGATTATTATGAATAAATATATATTAGGTAAATGCAATCAAATCTTTAACATTAATTACTTTGCTATAAAATTTTACCATGAAGTGAGATATTAATTGTTAAGTGAGAATTATCAAATTGTTTTGAGGTTTATTGATGTGGGGAGAAAGGGAGTGAATATCCACAGCATTCAATTGTATTTTTGTCTGTTTTCTTTCTCTTTTTTTCTCTGCAATGGCTCTCCTAGACTTCACATTTAATTGGTATCCTCATGATTTATTTCTTGCCTTCATTAATAAGGGGTTGGGGAGAGGATTTGACATTACAACACTTGAAAACCTACTACTAAAGACAGGATATGTATAAATGCAGAGTATTAATGGTAAAACAGACTAAAGCAATTCTTGCTATATGCACAAGTTTCAAAGGAAGGAAAAACCACAGTACGCAAGAATGAGTATAGTGTGTTTAAAAGCAGTATGTTTAGAGTTAGAGCAGCTGCTGGTGTGACTGATGTCTCTGTCTCTAGGGTTTAGCTTCTTAATCTACAAACATGAAGGGTTGGTCTATTCCAGAATCAAAAATCACTGAGTTGGAAGGGACCTCAGAAGCAATCTACTCTAATCCTTACCTGAACAAGAATCTCTTCTGCTTCGTGCCCAAGAAATATCATCCAGGCTTTGGTTGAATATATTCATGGAAGGGGAATCCTACTACTTCCAAAGATAGCCAATTCCATTTTAGAAAGTTCTAATTGTTATGGAAATTTTAAGAAATTATATTCTGCATGAATTGAATTAAATGCATGAAATAAATACCTGACCTCAATTTAATTGTTAGGAAATTTTTTCTTATATGGAACCTAAAATTTTTTCTTACTAATTCATCATAAATTTAGAACTGGAAGGGATCTTAGAGGTCAAATAATTTATGCCCTTGTTTTACAGAAGAGGAAACTGAGGCTTAGAGAAGTTGTGAATTACCCAGGAGCACAAAACTAATCACTGTCTGAAGTGGGATTTGAACCAGCTCTTCCTGGTTCCAAATCCATCACTCAATCAACTACGTCATGTTACCTCTCATCTACCTTATTGCTTCCCCCTATAGCCAAATAAAATACCTAATCCCATTTTACACATGACAGCTGATAGAATACTTACAGACCATTATCTTTTCCCCCAGTTTCTTTTTTTTTTCTCCCGTAGGGCGATTGGGGTTAAGGACTTGCCCAAAGTCACATGGCTAGTAAGTGTGTCAAGTGTCTGAGGTCAGATTTGAACTCAGGTCCTCCTAACCCCAGAGCAGGTGCTCTACTCACTGCACCACCTACCCACCTCCCCCAGTTTCTTTTCTTTCTACCTACCTCCATTCTTTCAAAGAGACCTCATATAACATTTATTTATTTATCATTTTTAAAAAGTGGGACAGTTAACTTTTTACCCAGTGTAGTTTCATTTATGATTTCTTGAAATACTGTACTGGAAAAATAGGCTTTGATAAAGCCCATTGTGATTCAAATGGAACTACTTGACCATGCCTTAAACCCAAATTACTCTGGCTCTCACTGATTGGCCAACAGTAGGTACCAACTCAAACCTCACTTGGTCACTGTTTGGATTTTGATGGCTCTGAGGGAGTGAAAATAGCAATTGTTTCTGTTCTGAACAGAAAGCCTAAGGGTCTTCTCCTCCTAGATTGATTTTTTTTTTTAGTAAGTAAAAGAGGCCATTTTTGCCTAATTTCATACCTAGTCTTCATCACCGAATGGGCCTTGCCTCAGAGAAACCTGGGAAAGACCTTAGCTTAAGAAGTCCAAGGTGCCCCACTGCATCCAGGACCATCTCCAGTCTTCTTAATCTGTATCTTGCCACTGGATCCAGATAGCTCCAGAGAAGAGAGTGAGGCTGGTGACTTTGCATATAGCCCTGCCTCACTTAAATACAATTCATTTACAAGTGAAGACATCACCTTCCAATGTCACAAAGGACAAACAACAACATATAACATGATATTAACACTTTACTATCCTGGTTGCCCTCCTCAAGGTGCCCTCCAGTTTATGAGATTGGTGATCTTGGTATTTTCTGACCAGAGGTTTGTACTTCATACTGGAAGGGGACCATGACTCAAAGGGGAGATGATGATATGACTTGTAATTGACTTTGATTTGCAAAGTCACCAGCCTCACTTTCTCCTCCAGAGCCATCTGGGTCCCAGTGGCCAGGTATGGATCAGAATGACTGGGGATACTCAGGATGCAGTAGGAGACCTTGGCCCTTTTAAGGTAAGGTCTTTTCAAGTTCTCACTTTGAGTGAGCCAACTCCCATTCAGTAAATAAGCCTCTTAAAGAAGGGAGTCAAGGGATGGCCCCTTTCATTAAAAAAAAAATCAAACTGGGAGGGGAAGACCCTGAAGGTTGCTGACAGAAAGAAAAACTATTACTATTTATACTCACTCTGAACCTGGAGGGCCCAAGAGTAGTACTTGGGCAAGGACCTACTGTTGTCAAATCCCGTGAGACTCTAGGCAAGTCACTTACCATCTCTCTGTGCCTCAGTATCATCACCTGTAAAGCAGGGCTGATAATAGTATCTTTCTCAGAGTCCTTGATAGGATCAAATGAGTTAGCACTTGTAAAGCTTTACAACCTTAAATATGGTAGTAGTTATCATTTGATCCTCATAACATTGTTATGAAGTGAGTAGAAGCAGATGGTGTTTTCTCCATCTATCAAATGAGAAAACTGAAGCACAGAGAGGCTGACTTATCTAAATGACTGCAGTGGTTGGAAGCAAAGTTTGGAACATATTCTTTCCCCTGAAACTGATTTTTTTTTTCCAATTTCATTACATCTTAGAGTTTAGACCCGGAAGAGACCATTTAGAAATCATCTCATTCAACCTCTTCATTTTGTAGAGAAGGAAACAGACACAGATTAATTGACTTATCTAAAATGACATGGTAACATAGAATTTGAACTCATCTCCTCTAATTCCAAATCCAGTTTTCCTACCAATACTCTATGCTACTGGAGCTAGCTACCCTTTCACCACTCTGCCTTACTTGCCTTATTTGGATTCTTTCACTGGAGACAAGCATGTCAATCTCCAAGTTCAGGGAACCCCTTCCTATATTCATGTGTACATGCTTTTGATGAATGGATTACCATTTACTGTCATGACTGATAGAAGCAAGCCACCTGAATTTCAGTTCTTAAACCATTTTGTTGCTGTAGTGCCCTACAATTCTTTCGTAGCTCCTATAACCCACTTCCCTGAGCCCAAATCAGGGATTATGGACTTTTAAGTGCTATAGATAAGAGGGAAAACAGCCAGGGCAGCAGGAATGAGGGAAGAATTCACAGGAGGTGTGTTTGACTTGCCCTGCCACAGAGTTCTTGGATTATGGTGCTGCACCCACTGGAGGGGTTCAACATATGATTTATATAACATTTCAGGAGCATTTCTGTTGCTTAAACAATAGCATAAAAAACCATAATCAGTGTTAAGTTACAAACATATCTGTGTTTGTTACCAAATGGTTTTTTTTTATAAATTTGAGATCCTATTCAAAAAAGCAACCAGCAGTGAAGGTCTTATCAAACAATGTGTCTAATTACCAAATATTCATCAACGTTAAATTCATTATTTAACCTGTCAACCCATGCAGCCAGTGATTTAGGCAACCAAATCTTGCAGAAACATAGCTCATAGCTATTAATCTCTTGTGATCACCTTGTTGCTTGGTCCCTCATTAAAAGCTTTTGTCCACCTGTGTACAGGTACAGTTCAGTATTTTCTACACTTCATTGAAAGCTCCTAACATGTTCTTAGTGAATGAGAGGAGCTTTGTATATGGAAAACTGAAGTATATAAATATATTTGTTACTTTCTCTATGTTAAATATAGGTATCTTAATAAAGTCTATATGATCAAAATCTTAACTTTTCAGGAATCTGTCTATTCCAGAAAGGGAGATATACTTGTGTGTTATAGATATGTTCTAGCTTTCTAAAACTATGCTTCCATAAAAATAGTTTAGAGATGGCTTCCATTACTCTTCAGTAGTTCACCAGCTTTAGCAAGTAGACATTGGTTTTGTGCCTATGTACTTAATGGGATAAGTTCTCACATTCCTCCCCAGAGATCTTGTGCCTGCCTGTACAGCTAAACTGAGCCTCTGTTTACTTAATTGTAATCCACACACAAATCAGCCTTGTGGATGGAAAAGGGAGAAACTTTAGCACACAAAAGAAGTGACCTCCATTCAGTATTTAGAGGTAAGAGAGAAGAAAAAGAACAGAGGAAGATTAATTATAACAAGTATTTTTAGGACTCTTGACCATTGATCTCTACAGCACTGTGCAGTACCACAGAATAAATAACTCTGTTCTTAATTTCACAATCAAGTAACCTTTGGTCTTATCATTCATATTTGGCATAAACATTAAGAAAATGACATTAAAATAATGACTTGATTTTTTTCTCTTCTCAAAAGGATACTTATTTTTTTTAATTTCCCCACAAAGCAAAAGAATAGTTTCACTATTGTTAAATAGGTTTGCCTGTGTGTAACAGAATTCAGTATTCCAAATAATAATAATACTCAGTATTTGTTGAGTTTATCATATTCAGCAGTATTAGCAGTGGATTCATAGGACCATAAGAGTTAATTATAGAAGGGACCTTAGAGACAATCTAATACTCCCTAATTCTTCCCCCCACGCCCCACACTCCAAGGCCTAATTTTTCAGCAAGATTTTATAGTTGATGAGTAGCAAAGCCAAAATCATAACCCAGGGCTCCTTCTAAATCCAGGCTTCTTTTCCCTGTTCTGCAGAAGGAAGGTTTATAATTTTACTTAGCTGTTGGTATCCTAATGTGAGATCTTTATTCAGTGACCAGTGGTTGGTCACACAACCAGAGGAATGGGACATTCTCAAAATTGTTTGAGACAAGAAGACAAAAGGAAGTTTTAATTGAATATAAAGATTATTTACAGGTTCTCCTAGGAGAGGTTGGGTTTTCCATGTATCCAAAGTCAAGAAGGAACATCATTTCATGGGACATTTTGTCATCTTGTATTGCAGTGCTCATGATAAATATTTGTAAAGTCTACTAAGAAAATAATTGTACTTTATGCATTTCCATCTTCTGTTGACAAGAAAATGGAGGTAAAGAATTTTACAAAAGATGTGATGAGACTCTTCAAGTTAAATCAACATTTTTTGATGTTTGGTGACTTCTATGTAAATATAGACATGGGGGGATGGTGAAAATATGGAAATATCATTTAAGAAAAAAAATATATATATAATTCCAGTGTATTCAAGACTTCTATCACTTCAGCTCCTATGAGTTAACTATCATTTCTATATGAATGCTTCCCAGATCTCTGTATCCAGCCTCCATTTCTCCCTTAGCTTCAGTACTGCATCACAAATTGCCTGTTGGATATTTCAAACTGGATGACTCAGATATTTCAAACTCAACACATCCAGTACTTAACTCATAATACTTTTCCCTCAAACTCTCTCCTCTTCCAGACTCCTGTTTCTGCTAAAGGCAGCACCATCTTTTCAGTCTTCCAGAAGTGTCCTGGACTTTTCACTGTCCCTCACCCCAAGTATCCAGTCAGCAGCCAAATCTTCTTTCTGTCTTCACATTTCTCTCAGCCCACTTCTTCTCTCTACTTCCATAGCCACCACTTTAGTTCAGAAGGCCTTTATCACTTCTCACTTAAATTATTGCAATAGCCTTTCTCAGCCTACCTCAAGTCTCTGACAGCTATGTTCCTTCTGATCTTCACTTCTATCACCTCTTCTCTCCTTATCTGTTCTCCTTCATTTTGATGTCAAAGTAATTTTCCTTAAGTACAAATCAGAATAAATGATCACTCTACTCAACCCATTCCCTGTTGCCTTTATGATAAAATGTAAACACTGTTTAGTTTTTAAAACGCAACACAGCCTGGCTCCACCCTGTCTTTGCAGCCTCCTTGGATATCCATCTACCTCCCATACTCTGTAATCCAGTCAAACTGACTTTCCTTCTGATCCTCACACATAACACTCCTATCCCCTTGACTTTTCAATGACTCACAAATGCCTAGAAAGCACTCCTTCTTTACCTCTACCTCATAGAGTTCCTCTCTTCCTTTAAGAATCTGCCCAGGCTCCATCAAGACATTTTTGATTCTTCCCATTTGCTAGTATCCTACCTCCCTCAGTGTCTTGTATTTAGGTACTTTGTATACATCTAGATATGTATTTGTGGTCATGCTGGATATAAGCATAATAAGAATTATAAGTTCATTGTGGTTAGGGATTGTTTCATTCTTTGTGCTTGTATCCCTAATGCCTAGTGTGGTACCTAACATATACTGGATACTAAATGAACACTTGTTGCCTGATTGATTGGTATGTAGAAGCCTTGCCTCTTTATATCCTGAATACTTTCTTCAAGAAATCAATTAATCAATAAGCATTTATTAACTGCTTTCTACATGACAGAGTCTGTGCTGATTTCCAGGAAGTCAAAAGAAAAAGCAAAAACATTCTTTGCCCTTGAAGAGCTTACATTCTAATGGAGTAGATGATATAGTTACATACAATAGTATGCAGACAAAATCAGTCCCAGTGACATAGGATCTAGTGTAGGAGATTTTAAGTTAGGAGAAAATTAACTACTCCCTCTTGGATTCCCTGAAATCTGAACATCCCAACTTGTCCTTTCAGCTAGTCTGGGATTATGAGTTATTTTTCATCACCTAACCACCTGGTCATAGAATGATTTAAGGGAGTTTTGAGGAGGACAATTGAAATGTCCTGAAACATCCTCATGCTTATCCAACCTCTTTTTTTTTTAACTAAGATTTATGATTTTAATTTTCTTGTGTTTAGGGGAAATCATGAGATTCAGATTCATAGAGACAGACCACATCATGCTCCATTCATTTTTCAGATCTCTCAGATTTAAGTTCCACAGGAATTCGTCTGCTCCTGCCCCACCTCTCCTCAGGGTCCAGACAAGCCAGGACAGCTAGCTGCTTATACATCCTTAGTAACTTTGACCCAGATTTCTTAGATGCCCACTCACACTCTCAGTTCCTAGCAAAACTAAAGATAAAACTTTCCTTCTATTGGTGCTATTTTCACCTCCAAATGAATGTATTAGCCTAGGGTCTTACCCACCATTGCCATGTCCTGGTACAGTGAACATCTCTTCATAACAGCAAGCTAAAACATCCCATTCCAACCAACCACATGTGGTGGGCAAATCTTGGGTATAATTACAAAGGTGTTTTTGTTTTTTCTTAAGGAAGATTTTTCTGATGACAAATCTTCCTAATAAGAAACAACCCTCTCTACTCATCAGTGCACTGCTCAAACATTTGTTCTGTATAACCAAGAGAAACAAGTCTAAATTCCTTGGCTAGGCTTCATATGCCACTTCTCCCCACCCAATCTGTCATCAACCACTTTTCATAGGATCATAAATTTAGAATTGGATTGAATTATAAAATGTATTGTAGGAAGGAAAAGACAGGAGGCTAGAAGACTGTTCTGGTAATCTAGGGATGAGGTAAAGGCCCAAACTGGAATTATGACAATGGAAACAAAAAGATAGACTAGAGATCTAGTCTAACGAAGATCCCAATAATTTATAAAAACTTCTTTTTAAACACTGGATACTGAAGAAGAGAGAGGGAGTAATCAAAGATTATTCCAAGGTTTCATTTCTGGGTGACTAGGAGTACACTGGCACCACTGACAAAAATAGAGATAGATGTCAGAAGAAGGAACATCTATAATCCCAAGATAGTATTGAAAAAGGCAAATGGATTACAGATTGAATTTCTCTGGAGAATTTAAGGGGGAAGTAAGAAAAAAAGAAACATACTTTTGGTTCATGCTTGAGAACTGCTGGCACCAATGTTGTGTGAAGAGAAAAGGGACCAGATCCCTGTGTTGCTCCCTGGTCTGTGTCCCTCACCTTGTGCCCCACTCTCACACTATATCCCACTCCGAAACTGTGACAATCAATTTGTCCAGAATATGGTATTGTAGTCTGTAGATACTTTCTGATAAATTTTTTTTAATTCCACACCTTTTGCCTTTTTAGACATAAATATTTTTACATGTAAGTATTTGTAAACAATTCTCTGACCTTGAAGTCTATTCTAACCTTCCACTTGGTTTCTTATCAGAAAATATTTAAGAAGCACTCATTATCTGCACATTGTTTTATTCAACAAACCATTATTAAGTGCCTGCTTTATGCAAAATGTGCTATACTGGGGGCTGGGGTATAAAAAGACAGATGAGGCAACAGTTTTACCTCAACAGCTCCCTCAAGAAACTAATCTGTACAGAAAGGAATCAAATCAGCTATTTGACTCCCCTTAGAAAGTTCATCTTCTAAGATGGCACCATTAATGTGAGAAAACAGAGCCAATAAGCAACAAGATATAGAAATCAAATTTGAGGGCCCAAAAATATGTTCCACAGTGCCCCTTTTCAATGTTCCAGGTGTGTTTTCTTATAATAGTAATACTTTCACTATGAAGATATCTTTTACTTTGTTTTTTGCCCTGAATTAATAATTTCTTAATAGTCTTAATTTTCCATATTAGTCATAGATTTCTAGAGATAAAGAATACTAGTTTATATGTGCTTTTGTATGTAGTATTTTTCATTGAGTAAAATTTATGTTTGCTTAATGAACCACTAAACAAATTCTGAAGTGACAAAAACAATTGTTATGAGATTTTAAATCTTTCCTAACAAAATAATTGATGCAATTTTTAAGTAGAAGGTTACAGAGAGACATGCAACAAAATGATTACCTATTTCTTTTTGCTTTTTGGAGGGAGAAGGCAGGGCAATTAGGGTTAAATGACTTGCCCAAGGTCACATGGTTAGTGAGTGTTAAGTGTCTAAGGACTTAGGTCCTCCTGACTCCAGGGCTGGTGCTCTACTCACTATGCCACCAAGCTGCCCCAATTACTTATTTCTAATATGAAAATATGTTTAATAAGAATGTATATGTAGGACCTATATCAGATTTCATGTCGTCTTGAGGAGGGAAGGGGAGAAAATTTAAAACTTATGGAAGTAAATGTTGAAAACTAAAAATAAATAAATTGACTAATAAAAATTATTGCCTATTTAATGCATTCAAAAATTTACTTGTTTTTAGCTTTATACATTGAAATCATGGAGTTCAGCAGAGGGGACTTCATTGACTACGAAATAAAAAATAACAGCTTTAATTTTACATTTCATTATTAGTTAATCCTGCACTTTATTCATGATTTTTTTAAACAAAAGTATTTTTGCCGAAGGTAAACGAGGCACCATTTAACCTTCAGGCAAATGTGTAGCTATGTAGTTTTGTAAAGCAGATATTTATACTCATTAAGTCAGAACATCTGGTTCTTTGTCATGTAAATATTTAATTAAAAGACTGTGTCATTTTTTCCCCCACTATAAAATTCCTAATTGCCAAAATGTAATATCTTTGTCCTTTTTTTTTAAACAACAAAATCAAGCAATAACCTGATGGTCTGTTCACCTATAAAATATTAATTTTTTTGTATTGCAAAATTATCAAATCCATTATATTTTTAAAACATAACAATTTAATGTCTGAAATTAGTTTAGATTGAACTTAGAATAATATAATCAAGGCTTATGAATTAAGAAAAATTACGTTTTGTTTTGTTTTTAGTGAACACAGGGCAATAGAAAAAACTATTAGTTTTTAAATTTGAATACATGAATTTAAATCTTGACTCAGTTACTTATATTAGCTTGGGCAATTCACTATGGGCCTCAGTTTCCTTATATGTAAAATAAGGCTGGTTTAACTATATGATCTCAAAAATCCCTTCTAGATCTTAACTTTATGATCCTTATGAATCTACACAGGTGAATGCTAAACACATTTACCATAGAAATTCCTTCCCAAAAATTTCATCTTTCTTCTGAACACTTATTCTATCTCTTTCATGTACTTATTAATATGTTATTTTGTATTTTTATGATAATCCTATCTTTTGATATAATAGCAATAGCTTACATTTACATTTTTTAAAATACATTTTTTTATTTTATACACATTTATAATGTACCTCCTACTGCTTAAAAAAAAAAAAGAAAATTATCATCATAAGCATGCGTAGTCCAGCAAAACATTTCCCACATTATCTGAAAAAAATATATCTCTGAATTTTCAGTTCATCATCTCTTGTGCAGGAAATGAGTAGTATCTTTCCTCTTCAGTCTTCTGGATTTATGGTTTATTATTGCATTATTCAGAGTTCTAAAGTCTTTCAAAGTTGTCTTTCCATATAGTACATTATTAATAATATTATCATTAAACAAAGAAAATCATAAAAGAACCTTTAATTCTACACATTCCACTTCCACTTACAAAAAAAGGCAGAGAATACTCAAAATGACCATTGTAGAAGCCCTAAAAGCACCATCTCTTTTACTCTAAATGTGAGAGCCTTGTCCACTGACCAGTGAGTGAGTCATCATGCTAAAGTAGGAACTGAATCACACCAATATTGACATTCTTGTTGCAAATGAAATCAAAGGACAAAAGGAAGTTGTCTCCAAAAGACTGACAGGCCCTCTGTGTAGGAATAAATAAAAAAAATTCACACAAAAAGCAACAGGAAACATCACTTCCATAGACATTTGGTCATTTCTCATTATAGTGCTCATGATCAACATAAGCAAAAAGATCACCATGCAGGTAATTGTATTTTATGCACTGACATCTGGGGTAGCAGATGTGAAGGTAGAGCCCTTCTACCACAAACTTCAGAGGATGTTCCAGATTAAATCAACATATACTTTAATACTCATTGATTTCAGTGCATAAGTGAGCTAAAGGGACAATGGCAAATTACATGTACACCAATTCAGACATACAGACACAGTCACAGCTCAGTGTCAAGAAAAAAAACCTTCAAGTCTATACATTATTTTTTTTAAAGGAAGAGAGTTTAAAGGTGCTAGACATAGCAAACAATAAAAAGCCCAAAGAAGGGGAATGGGGATGGGGGGAGGAAGAAAGGGGAGGAAAGGAGGAATAGGAAAGAAAAGAAGGAAGGAGGGAAGAAAGGGAAAAAGATCAAAAGAAAATAAGAAATTAGTTGACTTTGTCTTTATAGAAGGAAAAGATTGATAATTAATGTAAGGAGTCATGGCCAAACAAACTATCTCTGTAAAGTCAGACCATTGATTTTTTTAGTACAAAGGTCAAAATCAACACCAGATTAAAAAAAATAATAAACCTGAGATTAATAAATGACATGTAGTTAAGACAACTTCAGTCTGACTTACTTAAATAAACTATAACTGTCCACAAAGGGAAAAAAAATGAAGAAATACACAGCAAGATATATTATAACCCTATCCTAAAGAAGTCTAACTGCTGTAAGGACATTTGTACAACAAGGATGCCAGTAAAGCCAGAGATCCACCTTAGCCATCAAATGTATGATCTTCTTATTAAATGAAAAGATGTGACAACCAAAGACAATCCCAAGTTAGAATATAAATTCTTACGGAGAAGGATGGTGAATGTCAGTAGCAATACCTCATGAAATCCTAAGAAGTAATGGAGGGAAAACCTCATTTGAAAAAGCTTGATAAGACACATAACTAAATAAAAGCATCCTAAAGGCCTTTAAGAATGAAAATGGACAAAATAACTAATATGGAAATGTTTTACATGATCGCACATGTATAAACTGTATCGGATTGTTTATTGTCTCAGAGAGGAGGAAGAGGAGATAGGGAGAGACAGAATTTGAAATTCAAAACTTTTTTAAATGTTTAAAAATTGTTTTAACGTGTAATTGGGGGTGGAATTAAATATGTTTTTTTTTTTTTAAAGAATGAAACTGGAAAAGGGGCAATTTATAGGCAACTTTAAAAATCTGTCAACATTTCTGTAACAAATTGTTTTCTGTAGTAATATCAGTAGAGACACCACCATTGGGTTCTCATATCTCAGTCCCTGATATACTACATCAAGGAATACAAATGACATTAAGGAAAACAAAGATGGGAATGGTAACTGGACCTGACCTGGTATACAGAGAGAAGGACACAATATTGGGTAGTAAGAGACTGATACTTAATATATCTAAAAGAGGAGAAAATACCAAATACTAGAGGTAAAAATCTATAGGGGCTATTGCTATTAGATAAAACAGGTGATTGAAAATACTGACCCCATATACCTAATTTTCCATCTCAACAAAATCTTTATGAAAATAATCTATATACATATAGAATATATCCTTGATGAACACATTAAGAAAATTTCTTATAAACATACAGGTTCTTATGAATAATGGTAATATTAATCCTTATTAAAAATTAGTTATATTCTAGAGCAGATCATGTCATTATACTCATACAATTGACTGAAAGATTCAGGGAAAAATTTGTCACTGTGTTTATTGTTTATTGGCACCGATGCATTCGTATTTGATTCATCAGAACAAATTAATACTTTGTCCTAAGCCACATTAAATGCTATCTTCCAACAATGTGTCTCCCATGCATAGAAGTTTCCTTATCTATAACAGAGAGGAATTTGTTCAGAACCATGATTATTAACATGAAGCAAGACATAAAACAGAGATGTGTGTTCGCTGGGAAGGATGGGCATCACAGAATCCAAATTGAAGAGGGATTCCCTAGTGATGTTGAGCTCCCCCAGATGCTATTATTTGCAGGTGGCATTCTAATATTTGCATCAAGCTCTGGGATATTATTAAGACTCCCAAATGATATCTGTCTATTACCTCATTAAAAATTCAGCTGACAGAGGTGGCTAGGTGGTGCAGTGAATAGAGAACTGGCCCTGGAATTAGGAGGACCTGAGTTCAAATCCAGCCTCAGACACTTAACACTTACTAGCCATGTGACCTTAAGTCACTTAACCCCAATTGCCTTGCCTTCCTCCCTCCAAAGAGAAAAAAAATCAGCTGACCTCTACATACAGTTCAAATGTGAATGAAGAATGTCTGTAGATTGGTGTAGTGGATATTGAGCACACCTCAGAGTCAGGAAGACCAGTGTACAAGTTGTGCTTCTGACATGTACTAGCTGGGTGGCCAAGGAGAAGTCAGTTAACCAACTCTCAAAGACTATAAATTGCAGAACAGTTCCTAATCTACATTAGTAGGGAGAGTTTCCTTAGCAAAAGTTGTCTACAACAATGAAGACATCTGGACCAAAAAAAAAAAAAATCACATAGTCTGTAGAGCTGGTCCAATAGTACACATATCTTGGATAGTCACTTCAGACAGACAGTGAATTGGGCACAGAATAAATAGGAAAGAGAACCTTTGGAAAATTGTGGAATGCTTTCATTGACCCCAAAATTCTCATTAAAGAAAAAATCTTTCTGTTAAATACCAACATTCTTCTGCTAATAAAATACATTTGAATCATGAGATAACACAAAATCTTTTCTTTAGAAAATGTCACCCAAAAGGAAATTGAGAGGCACATAATAGGTATAATAGGTTATACCTTGGGTTACCATTGATTATTTCTCCATTTCTATAGCAATTTGTGATTTACAGAAGTATTTTTCTCAAAACAAATCTAAGTATTTAGAAGTAGTAATTTTATTCCCTTATTACAGAGGAGGAAACTGGGTTTCAGTGAAAATAAATTACTTACCTAGGAGTATACCAAAGCTGGAACCCCAATCTGATTGTTGATGCCAAAGCTAATGTTCTTTCCACTTCATTGTGCTGTATTTTAATTATATGTGTCTTCTCTTCTGCTGGGCTAAAAGCTCCTTGAGGGGAAAGACCATCCTCTATTTTGATTCATATCTCTCCTATTTCATGACACAATGCCTTACACATGCTAGATACAAACTAAATCTCATGTAATAATGAAAACACCTTAGGACAGCAGAATACAACGGAACCCATGCTGGATTTGAATTCAGATGGTGTTGGTTCAGATCCTGTCTTTGTCATATACTATCTGTATGATTTTGGGCAAGTCACTTAATCTCTCTAGGACTCAGTTTTCTCATCTGTAAAATGAGGAGATTGAATTATATTGTCTGTGAAGTCCCTTACTGTTTTAAGTCTTTGGTCTTATGAACCTTGGATTCCCAGTCAGAGGAACTGGGTTTTAGTCCTGGTTTTGCTTTATATTACCCCATTGCCTTTGCCACATGTGTTAGCCTTGTGACACCTTGGGAAAGTCCTTTCATCATTCTGGGACTCAGTTTTCTATCTGTAAAATGAGAGGATTAGAATTGATTATCTCTAAGGTCCCTTCTGGCTCCTTTATCATTTAGGACTAAATGTTTGTTGATCTGCCAGGGGTAATTGACTAGTTACAAGTAGATTTTAGCAAAACATTTGACCAATTCTCACATATTGTCCTTTGTGACAAAATGGAGAGTACAGATAGGTAGATTTGGCTCTAGTTGAATGACCAGATATAAAGAATAGTCATCTTAGAGAGAAATCTCTATGGCAGCATTCCATTAATTTGCCATTTCCCCCTTTTGTGCTAGAGGGCAGAACTGTTTTATCAGCGATGTGAATTTAAATGTGAATGACATACCTATCAGATATTCAAATGACACAAAGCTGGGAGAAATGGAAAACATGTTTGATAATCAATTTTGAATCCAAAAAGGCCTCAGCAGGATACAGAGAAGGGATTGGGTAGGAGACTAAGATGTGACATGCAATGCCAAGTTCTAACCTTGAGTTAAAAAAAACTAACTTCATAAATACAAGATTGGAAAGGCGTGGCTAGAGAACAGTTCATCTGGAAAACAACAGTATGATGTGATAGCCAAAGAAAATGAATACAATTTTAGGCATCAATAAAAGAATAATAGTGGGGGAAGTGATAGTCCCTGTGGGGAGAAGACAACTGAAATACTGTCTTCAATCATAGGCACCCCATGGAAGGAAAGTAAAGACCTTCCTATGGTGGAAAGTATCCAGAGGAGGTGACCTGGATGATTAAACATTTAAGCACCTACAATGTGCCAGACTTTGTGCTAAGTGCTGGAGATAGAAAGGTAAAATACAACCCCAGCTCTCAAGGAGACCACAGCCTAATGGGGAAGACAACATGAAAACAACTGTGTATATATAAACTATATTCAGGATGAATTGAAAACAATAAACAGAGGGAAGACACTAGAATTAAAGGGAATCGAGAAAGACTACCCTATAGAAGTTGCCATTTTTGGCTAAGACTTGAAGGAAGCCAGGGATACCAGGAGGAAGAGATGAGAAAGAACATTCCAGGTATTGGGGATAGCTGGTAAAGATGCCCAGAGCTGGGAAATAGGGTGACTTGTGTGAGGAACAGCAAAGAGGCCAGTGTCACTGGATCACATACATGGGGGGTGGGGGTGTAAGGTATAAGAAAACTGGAAAGGCAGGGAGGGACCAGGATATGGAAGACTTTAAAAACCAAATAAAGGAATTTCTCTTTGATCCTGGAGGTAATAGGAAGCCATTGGAAAATATTGAGTAGGGAGGGTGACATGATCAGACTTGCCCTTTAATATAGTTTTGGAAGCCAGGTGGAAGAAAGGCTGGAGTGTGGAGAGACTTGTGGCAAGGGGACCAGCCAGCAGACTAGTGCAATATTCCAGGTGTGAGGTGGTGAGAGCCTTCACCAATATTATGGTAGTGTCAGAGGAGAGAAGGGAACATGTGTGAGAAATGTTGCAAGGTAAAATGAACAGACCATAGTAACAAATTGGATATGGGGAGTAAGAGAAAATGGACAGTCAAAGATAACACTTAGGTTACAAGCCTAGGTGACTGAAAGGATGATGGTGCCCTGGACAGAAATAAGAAAAATTGAAGGAGAAAAGAGAGGATTTGGGAGAAAAGATGAGCAGTTCAGTTGTGGACATGTTGAGTTTAAGATCTATGGGACATCCAGATCAAAATGTCCTATGTAGACAATTGGAGATGCAAGACTGGAAGTCTGCAAAGAAGTTAGGGCTGCATAAGTAGATTTGAGAACCATTAGCATATAATAATTTAATCAATGGGAGCTGATAAAGTCACCAAGTAGTATAGAAGGTGAAGAGGGTACAGGACAGAGCTCTTTGGGATATCCACAGTTAGTGGGCATGATCTGGATAAAGATTCAGTAAAGAATACTTAGAGGAAGCTGTCAGGAGAAGAACCAGGAGAGAGTGATGTCACAAAAACCTAGAGAGAAGAGAGGATCCAGTAGAAGAAGGTGATATGTAGTCTCAAAGGCTGCAGAGAAGTTGGAAGAGAAGAGAGTATCAAGGAGAAAAGGGTAATTGGCAGTGTCAGAACTTAAAGAGAAATGAAAAAAGATGTAGATAAAGACCAATGATTTTGGCAAGTTAAAGATCATTTAGGTAACTTTGGAAGGAGAAATTTCAGTTGGATAAGAATAGAAGCCAGACTGTAGAGAATTAAAAGAGGGGAGAGGAAAGAAGATAAAGGCACCTATTATAGATGCCTTTCTTGCAACCACAAAAGGAAGGAGAGCTATGGGGTGATAGGTAGTGGAGATGGATGCCTCAAATGAGAGTTTTTTGAGTATGGGAGAGACATGGGCATATTTGTAGACAATAAAGGAGCAACTAGTAAATGGGGAGACACTGAAGAAAAGAGATAGTGGAGATGATAAAGGAAGCAATCTTGGAAGACATGGGAACGGGATCACTTGTACAGGTAGCAGGGTCAGCCTTACCAAGGAATAAGACCTCTTTCATGCGAGACAGGCAAAAAAAGGACATGGCAGCAGAATTTCAAGATTTTGCCTCATAAATATTGATTGAAGGAACCTAGGAAATGTTTTACCTGGAAGAAGACCGAAAAGGAAGATGACAGCTGTCTTCAGGTATACGAAGGACTTAGACTTGTTCTGTTTGGCCCCAGAGGGCAAGATTTGGAGCAATGGAGAGAAGCTGGAGTGACAGATTTAAGTTCAATGTCAGGACAAGCTTTCTGACAAAAAAGAGCTCCCCATGAGAAGAATGGGCTGCCCCAGAAGGTAGTGAATTCCCATTCATTAGAAGTCTTCAAGCAAAAACCTCAGGGATCTCTTTAAAGGAATTTTATAGAGGTGATATTCAGTCATGTAACAATTCTGTAGTAACATATGTAGTAATTTCTGAGTTTCCTTCCAACTTTGAAATTCTGTGAGTGAATGAATGAAAACTGACTGAAATTGTAGTTTTGCATATTCTATTTTTAGTTTTTCATCTCTTGAGTACAGGTGTCTTAATAAGGTCAAGGTATTTGTATTTAAAGGGGTTTTACATGTTTTCCTATAACACTGATAATTATTGTTGAAGGAGGTTTTGATATTACCTTTTCTGATATTTATTTGTTGTGATTGAATGAGACGTTGGAGGATATTAGAAACCATTAACAAATTCCTGGCTTCAATTTTTATAAATGTTATGCCTAAAATCACAAAGCTTTGGCCTAGGCTAACACTATACTTTTATGAATATTTTCTTAGGTAGAATGTAACACGTTTCCTTCAAGTCTCTGTAGCCATAGATTGATAGCATCAATTCCATCCTAGCTTAGCACCTTTTGGGGGAACTTCAAAATTTCCTATAAAAAAATTTTGCCATACTGCCTGAAATTTAACTCACTCTCAAAAGAGAACATAGCAAGCCTATTCTCTCCCATGTATGTGCCCAAGGGGGGCATCTAATAAATACTTCATGGTAATGAATTGAATTAGATCCCTAGACTTAAGTGTAAGGTTAAAATGTGGCCTGTGATATGATAGTTTGGGCACTGATAAATGTATGTAGTCTCTTTCTATATTTTCTTGGTTCAGGTTCCTGAGTTATAGGTGTTGAGGTGTTAAATACAGTAACTAAAAAAAAGCATGTAGTAGTCTGTTGTTCAAGTAAGTCTTGTATAGGAGGAAAATAAACCTGGGAAGGAGGAAAAAAGGCAAAGGGGGATCTGAAAAATTTGCTAATTTCCTTTAAAAAAAAAAAGCATTTTCAATGCTTGCCAAAAAATATAAATGTTCTTATAGTGACTTTCCCAAGTTGAGCCAGCATCTGGAAGCCTACAGAAATACTTCATTATCACAGTGAATTTAAGAGCATTGCCAGAAATGATGCAAAATTATCTTTTCTAGACAGCTGCTCCAAAACACTAATAGAAAACTCTTCATCACAAACCAAATGGGCTTTTTTTCTAACATAGTTATCCAGTGATATGTCCTTTGGATCTAGTGGGTACTATAATTGGGATATCATGACGGACTGGGAGGGTGGGAGTGGGGACCTATCCCAGAGTCACAGTTATTCATTGTATGTGTTATTGTACTTTAATTTGACAGTCAGAACAATTGGAATTGAATAAGACTATTTTAGAGCTAGAAGGAACCTTAAAGTTCATCCAGGGTGTTGCCCTCATTTTACAAATGAAGAAACTGAGGCCCTGAGATACAGAATGGCAGTTAGCAAGGATGACAAAATCAAGTGTTTTCTTGTTTTGTTTGAGAATAGATAAACATGTTTATAGGAAGCAAGGAAGGTGCCTGTAGATGAGGAGAGATTGTGTGGGGAAGGCAAAGAGGGGATAGTCTTTTTAGAGAAAAAAGGATGGGGATAGCATCAAGGGCACATATAGAGGGGTTTGCCTTAGCGAAGAAAAGGGCCAACTCTTCATGTGAGATGAGTATAGAAGAAGATAACGAGAGAAGATGTCTAGTTATGTGAGATGAAGAGGAGGAAGCTCTTGGCAAATGGCCTCAGTCTATTTAATGAAGTGTGACCCAAGGTCCTCAGATGAAAGCAGGATGGCAAAAAAAAAGGAGATGCTGCCTTGGAAAGCTAGAGGAGAGATGATGACGTGTGGTATGATTAGATATTAGAAGATAAGTTGCAACTTACACTGATTGATACAAGTCAGGTCAACAAACATTTATCAAGTGCTTGCCTTGTACCAGACACTGTGCTAAGGGCTAAGGATATAAATCCGGGCAAGAAAAAAAAAAGACCTTGCCCTCAAGAAGCTTATGTTCTAATGGAAGATGACAACACATAAAGGAAAACTGAAAGGCAGGATTGAGCAAGAGTGACAGGATTGGGGGTGCATGGAGGAGGGACCTGTGAGAGGAGTACTGAGTCAGCAGAATATATTGATTCTATTTTGACATCTCTCCTATGCCTTCTCTTCTCTTTACTCTTATAGCCACAAACCTAGGTCAGTTCCCCTTAATCTCTTGAGTGGACTATTGCAGTAATATTCTTACTGCTCTACATGCTTCAAGTATTTCCCAACTCCAATCTGTCCTCCACTGAACTGCCAAGGTGATTTCTCTAGACCGGTGTAGATTCTTTGAATCTCTAGACCGGTGTAGATTCTTTGAACAACTTGAACATTACACTCTGTCAGTGAATTTCAGTGGCTCCCTGTAGTTTTCAGGATTGAATATAATTTTCTTTCTTTGGCATTTAAAACTTTATACCCTGACTTTTCCTGGCCTTCTTATACCTAATACTCCTCCATACATTCTATGATCCAGATACATACACTTGTCTGAGAACTTGCAGTTCCTCAAATACAGTATTCTATCCCTCAGATACATTGCTTTGTTTCAGCTCTCTCCCATGCCCAGAATGCTCTGGTCCCTCACCTCTGCCTCTGAATTTCTCTGGCTTCCTTCAAGACTCAGCTCAAAGCCTACCTTCTCCAAGAGAGCTTTCCCAGGTTGTTCCAGCTGCCGATGCCTCCTCTTTCAAAATAATTTCAGTCTTCCTTCTTTCTTTCTTTTTTCTTTCTTTCTCTCTCTCTCCTCTTTCCTCCCTCCCTCTCGTGCTGTCTCTCCCTCCCTTCTTTCCCTTTTTTCTCTCTCTTTCATGCATGTATTTAGATGTATATATTTATATATAAATATATGCACATGTATAGAGGGGATTACATATCTAATTTTTTACATTTGCCTAATTATTTATGCACATGTATATAACATATACAGTATCTTACATAGTTAAGAGGCTTAATGATTTTTTTTTTGCCTTTTGGAGGGCAGTTGGGGTTAAGTGACTTGCCCAAAGTCACATGGCTAGTAAGTGTGTCAAGTGGCTGAGGCTGGATTTGAACTCAGGTCCTCCTGACTCCAGGGCCGTTGCTCTATTCACTGCACCACCTAGCCACCCCTGAAGCTTAATGATTTTTAAAATTAAATTTAAAAAATAAAATATGTAAATTTTCCTTTCATTTAGTGTACTAGAAATGTGTGTGTGTATAGGTGTAGGTGTAACCTATGACAGACCTGTAGGTTAAGTGAAATAATTTCTTTAATTCTACTGAGATCTGCTCTGCGATCTCATTGATGTGGACATACCTTCTATCAGAGAGATCCTAACACATTCATGCCTCCTCATGCTGTATGATTCTTAATCTTATCCCTCCATAGAAACTCCATAGAGATCTTCCTTTCTGTCTTTTTCCATTTCATGGATATCAACGTAGCACTCAGATTATTCCATTGTGCTTTCATTATTTGCTCTCACCTCTGTTTCTAATCTTACATTTCCCAAATGTTATCTGCCCTTTATACCAATTCTTGCACATAGGACATCATTGGAAATGTATTATATTATGTTTCTGCCCAGCAGTCATTTCTCCATTAGCTTTAGAATCACCCATAACTTTGATTCTTAGGAGATGGCTGTATTCCAAGTTTTGCAGCAGTATCATTTTTAATTGAAGCCCTAAAGGAAAATTCATACTACTGTAGTATAGCTTGTATCTCATAAGACTTAAAGTACAGTTATTTTTATTATCCTCTTTCATTTATTCAATAAATATCCGTTGAGTACCTACTATGTGCTAAGTGCCGAGGATACAAAAGAGGCAAAAGACAGACCCTGCCCCAAAGGAGCTTACAATCTAATGAGGGAGACGACATACAAATATATACCAAGCAAGCTATATACAGAATAAATAGGAAGTAATTAAAAGAGGGAAAGCACTAGAATTAAGAGGTTGGAGAAGGCTTCCTGTAGAAAATGGGGTTTTGGTTGGGACATAAAGGAAGCCAGAGAGGTCAGTAGTTGGAGCAGAGGAGGGAGAGTGTTCTGGGAATGGGGGACAGTCAAAGAAAATTCCTGGAGCTAAGAGATGGAGTGTCTTGTTCATGCAACAGCCTGGAGAACAGTTTCAGTGGATTCAATGGTACATGTCAGTGAACACTCAACTATAAATTTTACATTACAAACCTAATAGCTTTAAGAAAAATAGGAAAGGTGGGAGAGATAGTGATTTATATTTTGGACATATTGAGTTTCAGGTGTCTCTTGAATATCCTAGTTTAGCATCCCCAGTTCTCTCAGTTGTTCATTATATTACATGGTCTTAATTCTGCCCACCATCTTGGTTACCCTAAGGTACACTCTCCTTTTCCTTCTCCTATTCCTTCTTCCCCCTCTCCCTCTCTGTATATAATAAAATATTATTATTAAGCTAATCAAAAGTCAGATCAATTGCATGAACAAAAGTAACCTCTTTATTTTGAATATTAACACATTTAAAGAAAATCTTTAATATTTGAGTTACATGTTTTTAAAGTAAAGAACTATATTTTACAATATTTTATTTTAAAGTAAAGAACTATATTTTATAGTATTTTATGTTTGTATTTTATTATATTATAATATTATTAAGAATAATATTTTGTTTTTGAAATCTCTATAACAGTCTTTTATTTTTTCACTTATACCCTTTGTTGTTGAAGTCCTGGGCCTTATGTTAACAGACTACTGACTCATATATCAGATGTTGGTCTATTGATGGGAAAAGACTGAAGAGTAAAATGTGATCCTGAGATCTCATTTTCACCCTTAACTTGAACTAAACTTTCAACCCAAATCCATACAGATAAGAGACTTGTTCTATTTTTAAATAGCCCCTTGTTGAAAAGAAATATGATAAAAGCTATCATGAACCTAAAAAAAAAAGATAAATCCACAGATGATGAAAGAATTTCCCAGAGTTTAGCCATCAATGTAATCATTTCTAAAGGAGAGAATTAAAAGTACTTATTTTTCTAAAAGCACTCCATGGTGATTGAATAAAATAAACAGCAAGATATATTGTGGTAGGAAGTCTGATGATCAAAGAGAAATACTGAATAGAATACTTATTCTTTTTGACAAAATAAGGAAGTAATTCCTTTCACACATTTTGTGATCATTTCTGCCTGAAAACTTTGTGTCCTCAAGTCAGAATTTCAACCGTTCCATGAAAGACAACTAAGCTGAGATAATAGTGTCAGTTTTAAGCATAAGACAGCATGTGAACAGTGTTTAAGCTATTGCTCCAAACCATTTGAATGGAAGTATTGGATTAGCTATAACCTGGTGTCAGATCTTTAGTTAGATAAACCCTCTGACTGTTACTGACTAAAGGATCCATGACCACAGCTTTCAAAGCTGCTATTGCATGAGTTCTTTATCATGAGAGCTTTGTGAGATATGTGTGGCTAACATAATGTTTTCAAAATAAAATAGCTATTAGTGGTTAAGAATAATAAGCAAAAATTCACAGCCTTGTTTTTTCACAGGTTTCAGCCCAGTAGGAAAACCTATTCGAATACCATCAGGCACACTGCAAATGGTAAGCCATTCTCTATCAGCATTTCAAAAATTGGTACAAAACTATAAATGGCATTTTTTATACCCTCTCACTATAGAAAAACTTCTTTTCCCTCTTTTAAGCCAAAAGTTTTTCATCACTTTTAAGAAAATAAATCATTTTTCCCCTGAGTTTTTTTTTCCACTTCCCCAACAGTAGTAAGTAGTTGAATGATGTCTTATCATCATTTCCTCAGTTACTTCAACTAATACTCCAAAACATGAATGCATTTCAGATATTTAAAACATTTTTGTGCAGGGGAAATACAAATTCTCTTGCAAAACATTTACACTTAAAACACAGTCCTTTTGTTTTTTATATTTCTGCCATTATTCCCACTGATTGGCTAGTTTAAAAGTAAACATGATTTTTCGTTCCTTTTAAATGTGTTTAGATAATAATATATACATGTATTACTTTATTATAAAATTGTAGTTATTTTTCACAATATGGAGTGTCTTATGTCTCTTCAGTGACTCCACATATTACCAATATCCATTTATTTTATTTTTAAATGTATGCAATATAGAATAAAATAAAGAAGGAAGAAATTTGATATACATGTGAGGGTAAATAGTTAAAAAGTCATCTTTCTCCCATTTATTTTGACATCTGGAATTCTGTTTGCAGAATTCCTTGACCTTAACATTGCATTATTTGTCAGATGCAAGGACATAGTGAATTGGGTACCTCTTATTTCCCTAAATATTTTCTCGTTTTTTATTTTTTTTCACATTATTAAGACTTCTAATTTCCAATTGCCATAATATTTCATTTTTATGAGGAAAACTTAGTAGTCCTTTTCTAAGAAATTAAAAGACTTTCTGTTCTTCTTTTCCTGAGATTTAAAATCGATGATTAATATTTTCATGTGTAATTATTCAATTTTAAAGCGCTTACGTACTGTGTGCCTGGCAGTGCAATAAGGCATACAAAAAACAAAAATACAAACAGTCCCTGCCCTCAAGGAGCTTTTCTTCTAATGGGGGGAGACAATATGTAAGTTACTAAGTAAAGAGAAGATATATACAGAGTTGATAGAAGGGAATCTCCACTGGGAAGACACAAACAGCTGTTGGGGAAGGGGTGGCAGGAGAACAGATGGAAAAGGCCTCCTGCAGAAGGTGGTGTTTGATCTTAGAAGAAACCAGGAAAGCAAAGAGGTGAACTTGAGAAAGCAGAGTATTTCAGCTGGTGCAGAGACACAGAGACGAGGGGGAAAGCAATGTACAAAGAATTATTAGTTGGCCAGTGCAGCTGGGTCACATTTGGATTGGGGCTAATATGTATTTTTGCTTTGGGGCTATGAGAATAAAGCAAAGGCTGACAGATGACTGTTAATTATGATTATCATAGACAACTAAAAGTTTCTCATGCAAAAGAAGGAATTAATCATTTTTAAATAATATTAATGATAATATTGTTAAAATAGTGATGTTATATAAATTTGTAGTAATGTATAAATATTAATGTTATATAAATTTTATTCTTTAAATGATGAAGTTGAATGTTGGAAATCAAGTCAACTATAGGTCAAAATTATTTGGGAGTATATCCGAATAATGTTCTCAGTAGTTCTGTTATTTAATATACATTTGATTTTTTTAAATCCCTATAGACCTTTTTTTTTTTTAAAGTGGCAGCTGTGTTTGTATTTCTATTTTTTCCTTTTGTATTACAGGACTTAGTAAAGTTGAGCCTGGCAGGGGTTTTTTGTTTTTTTTTTTTCCACTCCCTGTAGGCAGATTATAGATTCCCATGCTTATTAAATGCTTAAGGGCTGTAATCAAATAAAGATCATATTTATCTGAAACTCTGGGAAGTAACAGCAGTAGCATTTTATAATGGTTTCCTGATCTCAGATATACTCTATTAAGAAAGAGAAAAACATAATGCTTAATAGTTTAGGTATTATTGGGTAATTTTTTAGTATTATGTTAACTTATTCGCCCCCATTGCTTAAACTAATATTATTTCTACTCTGAGGAGGTAGTAGATAAAGTGCTTGTATTTAAGTCAGGAAAACTTGACTTTGAATTCTGCCTCTTGGAATTTAAGAGTTGTCTGACCTTGGGCAAGTAACTGATCTAAACCTCAATTTGCCCATGTGTAAAATGGGGCTAATAATACTTATACTAGGGGCAGCTAGGTGGCACAGTAAATAGAGCACTGGCCCTGGAGTCAAGAGGACCTGAGTTCAAATCCAGCCTTACACACTTGGCACTTACCAGCTATGTGACCTTGGGCAAGTCACTTAACCCTAATTACCTTGCCTTCTCCCCTCCAAAAAAGAAAGTACTTATTACTACACCGCATCAATGTGGGGAAATTCAAATGAGGTAATATATGTAAATTTATTTACATAGTGCTGTATCAATCAATCAATAATATTTATTAAGAAGCTATTATGTGCCAGGCACTGTACTAAGTGCTGGGATATAAAAAGAGGCAAAAGACAACGTTTGCCTCAAGGAGCATGCAGTCTAATGGGGGGAAAACAACATGTAAGCAAATATTTACAAAGTAAACTATGTAAGGATAATAGGAAATAATTAAAAGAAGGAAGACATTACTGGCTTTGGGGAAGGATTCCAGTAAAGGTAGAGATTTCACTTGGAACTCAAAGGAAGCTAGGAAGGTCAGAAGACAGAGTGAAGGATGAAGAGCTTTGCAGGCATGAGGCACAGCCAGAGAAAATCCCTTGAGTGTTTTGTTGTCGTTATTATTGCAAGCCATCTCCTACTCAGTATTTGTATTTAAGGAATATTTGCCAAAATACCTTATTTTGTTCTCAAGTCCCCTTTACATAGCAACTTTAAAAATTCATGATGGTCATAGAATATGAATATTGCTTATATTCCTCTCAATTCCTCAAGTACCTAGACTGGTGATAAATATATATGCATTCAGTAAATATGTCCTTAATCTGTATCCATACACACACACACACACACACACACATCTGGCCCACAGCTCCCAAATATAAACAATCTGCTCTAGCAGAGTACTCACTTTTTACATAATAATATGTGCATTATATTCTATCCACTCCTAGGATTCCTTCTACCACCCAGGATAACTACCTTTGCCCACTCCAGGTACCAGCTTTTTTTTTTTCACACATTTCCTAGGATGAAGCCATCCTAAACCACTCTACCCAGTGTGATCTTTCTTTTCTGTACAGGACACTGAAGAGGAAAAGATGATATAAAACACAATCCTGTCCTCAAAGCTGATTGAGGGGAGGGGGTGGGAAAAGACACACAAGTTCCTATGATGAGAGTGATTGTAATACACATGCATAGATTTCCAAAAAGATGACATATAAGAAAAGGATCAGGGAAGTCTTCATGTGTTGAGGTTTAAGGTTTAGGGGTGCTTGAATCCCCAAAATACCAACACATGGGGTCCTGCCGAATGAATTTGACTAAACCCTTCTCCCAGCCAAAGTAAAGCAAAGCTTATCAAAGATTCAGCATAATGGGTAGACTCTTAAAGAGCCTGAGTATCTGTGATGATTTTATTGACAAGCAGGCCAGAATAATCTGACATTAGAGTGAGTCTGGCTAGATTGAATTCTCAGCCAAATCATGGAGGCAAGATGTATCTTATATACAGAAAGAGTCTGGGAGGATTTAGGGGTGGTCTAGAGGAATTTGGGGAAGGTCTTGAGGAGGAGTCTAAGGAGGATCTTGAGGGTACTTAGGTCAGATGTCAGTAATGAGATCAAGGGTGGGAAATAGCTGAAGGCTACCTAGAGATGACCGACTATGGAGGGCTAGGCTAGTTTAAGGGTAGCAGATTTGGGTATGGATATTTTGATAGGATCAAGGGTGGGAAGTAGCTGGGCAATTCAGGGCTAGGTTAGCTTAAGAGTAACAAAGATTTGGGCCTAGCTATAATGAAAGGCTTATGGCCTCGGGCAAATGCCTTATTAAGTGGAAAGATTCAATCAGAGTTCAAGGGGTTTCCCAGAACCTGTGCCCCATTACATGGAGTAGGTGACAGTTGGTGTGTGCCTTGAAAGAAGCATTTTAATAGTCAAAGATGTGATGGGAGAATGTACAAAAGTTCAAAAGTCCAGATAAGAGAGTAATGAATAATTCAGTTTGGCTAGAGCATTGAGTAAATGAAAAGAAGTAAGCTTGAATCAGTGATTCAAGGATGGGAAGACTACAGTTTGGGGACAAGGCATGGGGTGTGTTCCCTAAGACTCAGGGTCTTCTGACTTCTCTGCCAGAATCAAAGGGCAAGTTGTGTTCAAGGTCTTCCCAGCACATCTGCCTCCTGTCTCTCTCTCAGAATACCTTGCTGCTTGAATAGAAATGATGGTAGGCTATATTAATTGATCCATCTGGGGCAGTAGATCTGTAGTTGGTGATAATGATGTCAGAGATGACTGGTCCTTTCTCCCTAAGGGCTGTTCCTCTCAGTAAAGGCTACCAGAGCAGAATTGGGCTCCTGGGCTTACCTGCCCTTCAGTGGTAGTTGATCAGTTATTGGTGTTGGCATTGGTTGAGATGATTGTCCCCTTCTCCATTAGTGTTTCTGACTTTCATGATGGCTACAGGATCCAGATAAGTAGGGTCACTTGTCTAGATAGCACAGTCATTGCCAGGGCTCTTGGGTTTACATGATCTTCAGTAACAGTAATTAGGAACTACCCGTGTTTCCCCGATAATAAGACCTATCCCGAAAATAAGCCCTCCTCTTACTGTTTAAGATTCCTCTAAAATAAGCCCTCCCCCAAAAATAAGCCCTATTGAGATTGCTACTGTAGTGAAGGTGATCCCCTGCGCTACATGCTACATTACGGTACCCTCTGTATGCACCGTTCCCCCCCCCCTGGGTGAAACGCACGCCGCGCTCCGAGCTGCATCCAATCAGAGCTGCAGCAGTGAGCGCGTCATCCTGTTCTTTATTGAATTCATTATTGAATAAAGGTACATTTTTTGGTTCACATTTACCTGTTTATTAAAATTGCTGTCAATGTTCATTAAAATAAGCCTTCCCCTGAAAATAAGCCCTCTGGTGTTTTTCTGTCCAAAAGATTTAATAAGACAGTGTCTTATTATCGGGGAAACACAGTATTATTCAAGAAGCCTAAAAGACCTTGAATACCAGGGTATGTAATTGGCAGAAAGCAGGGGACCAACAGAAGATTATTTTGAGTAGAGATGTCATGTGGTCAGATATGCTTTAGGAAGATTCCTCGGACAGCTCTGTGAAGAATAGAGTGGAGAAGAGAAAGACTAGAAGCAAGAAGACAAGTTAGAAAGCTTTTGCAGTAGTCCAAGTATAATAATGAAGGCCTGAACACATTTTAGAAATACAGAAGAGGTAAAAGCAACAGGATTTAGTGGCCAATTGGATGGTATAGGGCATTGAAGGATCTAGACAAGAGCATGCTGGTGTTTTACATCCAGCTCCCTCAAAACATAAGATGCTTTTAAGTTTAATCTGATTTAATGGCATTTTCTCTATCACTTTTTAAAGTTTAGATTAGGGTTGGGGAACCTGTGGCCTCCCGGCCACATGTGACCCTCTAGGTCCTCAAGTGCAACCCCACAGAACAAATCTTGTTCTGTGAAGTTTGGATTCAGGCAAAGGGCCACAGTTGAGGACCTTGAGAGTCACATGTGGCCTCGAGGCCTCAGGTTCCCCACCTTTGGTAGATAATTAACAAAACAATAAATCTAGCCCTGATTGGAAGTTCATACTGAAAAATGTAACAATTGGCTCTCACAATCTGGCGCCAGCACACCCTTTTACCTAGAATTTAGGCTGTCTAGATCAGCCTCTCATTATACATATGAGAATACTGAGATGCATGGAGGTTCAGTGGCTTGCACTGGTGATGCTAGTACTAGGGGCCCGGGGCAGGGGTTTGGATCCAGTGCTGTGACTCCTCCTTTCCACAATACTTTGCTGCAGAAGCAAGTGGCCAAGGGGACTCCAAGGTGCAGAACTTGAATGATTTGGAGGATAATGATGTCATCAACAGAAATAAAGAAATTAGAACTGGGGTAGTTTCAAGAGAAGAAAACTGGTTTGGGACGTGTTGACTTTAAAGTGACAACAAGGCGTTTAGGTGGAGATATCTAGCAATACAGTACAATGCTAGCATCATAGATTGGGGAGTCATCTATCATAAAAATTTAAATCTCTAGGATAAAATTTGAACTCTGCTGTTTATCTTTTAAAAGATCTTTGCAACCTACTGCCAACCTACCTTTCCAGCGCTCGTGAATATTGCTTCCCCTCCTGCTCTCCCTGATCTAGACTCAGGACTCTCAATTTCCCACCTCCTTGTTCTTGTACTGACTGCTGCATATTCCAGGAAGACAGTTTCTCTTCACCTCTAACTCAGAGAGTTCCTCTCTGCTTTTAAATGCATCTCAGGCACCACCTTCTGCATGGAAGCTTTTCCTGATCCTCTACCTACTAGTGCCCTCCCTCCCAAACATCTCTGTATTTAACTATGTTGTGTACATTATAGATGTATCTGTGTGTGCATTAACTTGATATTTCTGCTGTATCTTGTCTCCCCCATTAGAATAAAGTCATTCCTAGAAGGCTAGGGGATGACAATATTTAGGGTATGAAGTTCACCTGACTTATTTGTATATTAGGAAAGGGGAGCAACAGAGGGGAAGAGCTTAAACATCATTTAGGGACAGCTGTTTCAACTTTATTTTATGAATGAAGACACTGAGTTTGGGAGACATTAAATGACACTCACATTTCAAAGGTAGTAAGTAGCAGAGCTTAGATTTGAGCACATTTAATCCTCTGGGATTAAATCCTATGTTCTTTCCCCTACACCATAATGCCTACTAATGAGAGATGGGTGATGACTGAAGAAGCAAGGTCTTGGAGAAGACATGAAGAGTTGGGCTCACAGTTAAAGAGATCAACTTTGTCTAGGAGGAAGATAACTTCATCTCATCTACTGAAACGAGAGAAAGGCCTAAACACAGGATGGTGGTTATTGTTGTTGTTTTCTAATGTGGAGAAGTTGAGTTGGGAAAGCTTACCTTGGAGGTAAAGAGGAATACTCCCTCTTTAGTAAAATAGGAGGAAAGAAAGTCACTTACTAAGAGTGTGAAGTTGGGTAGAAAGTGAAGAGTTATTTATCACGCTTGTTGTTTCAGTCATGTCTGACTCTCTGTGACCCCATTTTGGGTTTTCTTGGCAAAGAGACTGGAGTGATTAATCATTTCCTTCTTCAGCTCATTTTATAGACTAGGATTTAAGGCAAAACAGAGCTACGTGGCTTGCTCAGGGTCATACAGTTAGTAAGTATCTAATGTTCTCCTGACTTCAGGGCCAGCACTCTATCCACTGTGCCACCTAGCTGCCTCATTTATCAGTCTAGAAGTGATCAATTACAAATATCTAAATCTGTAGATATATAGGTATATAAAAATATGGCATAGTAGATATGGAGCCAATCTGAGAGCCAGGAAGACCTACCTGAGTTCCAGTCCCTCTGTTACATACTGACTACAAGACAATAAGCAAGCCATTTAACTTCTCAGTACTTTACTTTAGGCAACTCTCTCAGACTGTAAGTTGCCAAGAATTTGCTGGCCTGTGTTAGTGGAGGAAATGTCCTCATCCTAATGAAATCACAAATATAGTCTGTAACCCTCAATCAGTACATATATTTGTAAACAGCAACACCACAAAAAACAGCTGAGCTACTTCATCTAGTCTTGTTCCCATTTGACCACAGGATGAAGTATTAACTAAAATTACTATTGTTGAATAAAATGCATAGAATATATTCATTGTCTAGCCATTTATAGTGTGTGCAATCTGTTGCTCTTATCTACTCTCTTCTATATTTGAAGGGTGAATTCAATGAATAGCTCAGCAAATTTCTGTGCCTACTGTAAGGGGCCAAGGATACCCCATAAAACAGCACCTCCCTTCAAGCTGAAATGTTACTGGTTTGCACCAGGATATATTAAGTGGCAGGCAGCATGGAACCCAGAGGACCAAATATGTATCCTGATTCTGCCACTTATTTCTGGCATGACATTGATCAACTCATTTCATCTTTCTGTGGCTCTTTCTTCCTAAGTAAAATAAGAGAATTGGACTAGTGACCTCTAAAGCCCCTTCTAAGCTTAAGGCCAGAATTCCAGTAAACAGATAGATCTCATTCATAAGAATGAATCCAGAAGGTTTTGTAATGAAAAGTTCTCTGGTCAAGGAAAATATCAGCTCTAACCCCTGTGGTGAGGATTATACAACAGATTATATTTCACAGTAGTCCATTCACTTTGTCAGTCAAGCATTTATTATGTACCTACTGTATCCTAGGCACTTGTGCTAAGCACTAGATATACAACAAAAGAAAAAAAATCTCTGCTCTCAAGGAGCTCACAGTCTAATGAATTTTCCTTTTTTAAAAAAGTCAAATTTCCTCAAGTTCATATCAACTGGTATCTTCACTAGTTAGATCAATCCCCTTTCCTCATTAATATTCCCAAGTTAGAGAACTAGTAACTACTGAATTCATTTTACTGACCGCAGATGTATAACCCTCCAGAATCTCAAAATGGTGGCATTCCTGTAGCATGCATGCTATATCTGTTTTCCTTCACTTTGTCAGAGTGTCCCTAGAGATTTCTGACAGCTCTGAAGCCCTTGCTTAACTATGCTGAGAATATAAATTCCCAGTAGAGTTTATGACTGGGTAACTCTTGTTTGTTCTGGTAATATTAGCTGCTGTCATTCCTGGGACTAGAATGAAATACCAGCCACTAAGGTTACACTCTATAGAGTGGTACCATACTGCCCCCATGGAAGCAGTCCCCATGGTCATTAGGCCATACCATTTCCCAACTTTGCTGAAACCACCAGCACTTGAATTCAAAAGAAAAGGGACTATCAAGGACACAATTTCTTGCAATTTGTAGCAGTTTAATTGAGCATTTTCCTGTTGTGGGGAGGACCACACATGGAGAACTATATGCTCATAGTCTATAAGTCCTTAAGAGTTCACATTAGAAATAGGGTTATATCTCTTTAAGAGAAGCTGCACCTGCTTTTTGCCTTTATGGCAATTTAAGCATAATATCAGTCTCAGATTAATGAGAGAAAAGGTCACTGTCTGAACTCTGGAAGACAGGTGTAAAACTTAGTTAATAGTTAAGTTGAGTAGTACAGAACACCTATATTTACTTTAAGTAAAGAAGTTGTTTGCAAATCAAAGAGGAAATGCAGCTGAATTCAAAATGAAACTTATAAAAAATGTAAGTGTCTTTCTTTGTGTTTTTTTACGTGGGGAACAAAATTTAAAACATATGAGCCCTTCCTATTTCAATATATTAAAAGAACTGTGTGTACAACCTGTTCCTCATTTTTCATGGAATTGTGTTAAATATATACTCAAAACATATTTATGATTTTTAAAAGTATTTGTATTAGATAGAAATGAAAGCAAAATAACCAGATTTAAGTGGCATCTGTATCAGTATAATCATCTTCAAAATCTGACCCCTTCCTACCTTTTCAGTCTTCTTATAACATAGTCACCTCCACATACTCTTCAGTCTAGTGACACTGGCCTCCTGGCTTTTTCTTACACAAGACATTCCATCTCCAGACTCTGGACATTTTCCCTGTCTGTCCTCCTTACCTAGAACTCTCTTCTCTCCTCATCCCCGCCTCCTGGCTTCCCTGACTTCCTTCAAATCTCAGTTAAAGTCTCACCTTCTGCAAGAGGCATTAATTTTAATTCTTTCCCTCTGAGACCCCCTTCCCCAATTTAATATTATATAATATAAAATGAAAATAATGCTAAATTTTCAAACAGAGTCCCTATTTATATAGGTTTCATTTTATTCATCCTGTAAAAGTAAAATCACTTCCCTGCTTAGAGGTTTAACATGATGATTCAGTATCCCTGCACACATTGGATAAAACCAGCAGAGAAGCTGCACAGATTAGTTCTGTTCTGTACCTGAAATCTTGCTTGGTTTCTGAAGGGTAGGTTCACAGACAAAATTGTGCACTGCCCAGCTCTCCATTAATAGAAGCTTAAATATTAGACTATATTGTCATTCTGAAAACATTTGTAACATGTCTTGATTTTTCCTATTATTAATTAAACTTTTACAGAAAAGTATTGAATTGGATCATAGTGGTTAAATCATACCACCCCCTGGGCTATCTGGATCAGAACATTACAAACTATCTATACCTAATTTGAAACTTTTTGACTTTCCAATTGCCAAAAGCTATTACTTCATATTTTCTGTAATCCTGCTACAGTATACAGTACTATTATGGTACCGGAACATTTCAATGGTTTTATTTATTCATATATATGTATTTTTTTTAAGTAAGAATTTTTTTTCAAAATTTTACAGTAAAATCTCATTCAACTCATTTCATAATAAATCCAGGAGCCCACATGTACTATTTGCATCCCAGAAGAAGCAAATTATTTTCAGTAATTCATCTGCTGCAGGAAAAGTTTATAATGTGCCAACAGGATTGAATATACCTTCACAAAAATCATAAAATGAAACCCATTGCCATCCTCTTCCTGTGTGCTATTGCAGGGTGGGGAGGAACTGATAAACTTCAAGGCTTTATTACTCAAGTCATAAAACAACTAGTTTTCATTTTCAATAAAGTTGTAACTCAGAATAAGCATATGTATATTTTTAAAAATCCAAATTTACATGCCAAATGGTCAGTCATCAAACCTTTATTAAGGTCTGGGCACTTTTAAGTAGCTAACATCACAACGATTAGATAACTCAAGCCTTTAAGCTTGTTTCTAAAAAAAGGTGGGAGAAAAACACATTTTAGATTACACTTTGGGTATGTTTTATACTTTTGTATAGTACTTATACTAGCATTTTTAATCCCATAAGTTTGCAGTTGTTTCCCTTTGTTTAAGATTCTTTGATTTACTTAGGTGACCTACCCCTTGGTCAAAGAATATGTGTAACTTAATTCTTCTTATAACATTCTACCATATTCTGAGATTTATTTTTTTTATCAATTTTAAATCTTGCTTTAAATTTACTAGAGAAAATAAATTCTCATAGTTATTTATTTTTCTTCTAAGCTCTGCCTTTTCATTTTTCCCAATGCTATCATCAGCAAATTGTGCTTTTTCAGTTTCCTCTTACCCTTTTAGGATACTGAATATGTGGGTTGTACCCTCCCCAAAGGTATCCTTGTGGCCTCTGTAAACACCAGCTCACATCTGTGGATTCACTGAGGGACCACTGACCAGAGGGAGGCAGCCAAGCTTCCCAAAGTCTCAAGGTTAGGAAGAGCTAACCAAGAAGACCAAAGCTATTTGTTTCCTAAGGGCACTCATACTGACTACAGAGTTCTCCCAGTGTAGGCTCTTTGTCAGACTGATAAATTGTACCTTCCTAGACTGGCTGCTCTTTGCTTGTTTATGTGGCTCATTCCATTCTAGGCCTAGGTCAGGGTCAATATCTACCAGTTCCTACTACTTGCTAATATTTATATTGAACTTGATTGCAATGTGCTTTAAATAAATTATTTCATTTGATCTCAAATTCTGCCTCAAATACAGTCTGGCCTTTGGCTATTCATTTAACCTTTCTCTACCTCTGTTACCTCCTCTATAAAGTAGAAATAATAATAGCACCTCTCTCACTGGATTGTTGTGAAGATCGAATGAGATAACATATGTAAAGCACTTTGCAAACTTTAAGACACATATAAATGCTATCATTACTGTTATTATCATTTCTATTAAACATCCCCTTGACACCTGATCTCTCTGTACAAAAGAGGAAAAGGAGGAAAAGGCAAGTACAGACCAGCAAAGACATCTATGGATTATAAGGAATTTTCTGTATTCTGTGGAACATATAAAAGATACTTGTAACTGAGGATACTTTATAAAATGTTTTCCAGGTAACTATCTGCAGGCTTTCAGTAATTTTGCCTGCATAAAAACCTCAGAGCTTTTGCATATGCTTTGCTACCAAAACAGATTTCTTCTGCCAGGTCTTTATGCAATAGACTTTTTAACCTAAATATGCAATTATTTCTATTGAGTTTCATTTTATTTTTGTCACTTAACATGCATTCAAATTGTTTTGAATCTTGATTCTGTCATTTGTGATACCAGCAATCTCTCCTAGCTTTGTGACATCAGTTGGTCTGATAGACATCGTATACATACACATATGAATATATGATATGTCTGTCTATGTAGGTATGTATAGTTACATATATCTTTTTCCAACTCATTGATAAAAATGTTGAATTGCATAGATCCAAGATTGTTGCGATAATAACTTTAGCTAATGGTAATTTCAAAGATAGGTTATTCTGCTTGTTAAAATGCCTCAGGTAGACTGCCAGTGGTCCCCTATTAACAGTTTCCCAAAAGTCTTAGAGCAGCAACTTAGATTTTGGGGACTCTCTGTATAAGGAAATCCTTTGTCTTTTAAGACATAAAGTTTATCAGATATGTTTTTTATGTTAATCAGTAAGTTCATTTTTACATCTTATTATTTAAGAATTATTTTGGATATGTATCCTATGTAAATTTTACCCATATATAAAATTTTATGCTGCAATATAAGCGTTTTTTTTTAACAAATTATGAGGGATGACCAAAAAATTCCTTTTTGAAATCAGTGTAACACTTGATCATTTATGGAAGGTATTTATTAGCCCATAGCAATGAGTGAATAACATTTATTAAGACATCTATTAAGCACTTTATATGTGCAAAGCATTGTGAATAAAAATAGAAAAGCATAAGACTGCCTGCCGGCAGTGAGCTCACATTCTAATGGGGAAAGTTACACATATAGGAGTTTTCAGTAACAAATCTAATGGGACAGTTCCATGGTTCTTACAGTATATAGAGGTAAATGTTGATGATAATGCAACTTGAACATCATTTTTACTGATATCTCTTTCTTTGAACCATTTTATAAGACCAAGAACTTTGGTATCTAGAACCCTCTTCTATGTGATGGCTGAGTGACTGGGACTGCAGTCCCTTCAGAAATAATTGCCAAGCTGCATCTTCACAAGGGGTAATGGCTTCAGGATCTGGACTGAGCTGGGAAGAGGACTGGTGATCTCTGAGGTGCTAGCATTCCCTAAGATCTTAGGCTTACCTGACCGTCAATGGTTAATGGTTTGTGTTAAAGAAGTTGGGCCCTTTCTTCCCAGGGATTGCTCCCCCCAATAATAGCTACAGGGACCAGGCTAAAAGCAGGGCTGGTGGTTTGGGGGTCACTGCTGTTCCCAGGGTTCTTGGGTTCAGGGTTCAGGCTGTCTCCATCACAATCTGATAAGAGGTGGTGGTCTAAGTGGTGGTAGTGGTTTGACTGGTCTAGTACATGCCACTTCCTGTGTTTCCCACAGGGTAGCTTGCTGCTTCAACTAGTCTGTCTCTTCCACCTAAAAACCAAAAGTTAAATTGAAACTATAATTGAATTATCTAGGAAACTGATTGCTTTGGGAAGTTTGGCAAATGGAAACTTTAGGAATGACCAGTGCACTAATATATATAGCCAGCCTCAGACCAGAACAGAACAGACCATGTTTCACATCCCATCCAGCCCATCATTTCTGATCATCTTCTTGAAATCTGCCCGCCACGCCCTCACCCCACACTCACCACCTTTTTACTTGAAATAGTAATCAAATCAATACCACCATTGCTTCTGGTAAAGTCATGTCAGTCTGCTCTTTATCCCTGCAACTTCCCAGAACACAACACCCTTGCCCTCTGTGTTTTGTCTCTCCTATAAGACTGTGCTTCTTGAGGATTGGGACACTGTCCTATTTGGATTTGCAGTGTTTGGCATATAGTCAGTGGTTAATAAATGCTTTGCTTTCATTGTACTATTCCACAGTTTGTTTACATGAATGCCAAGATAAATACACAAGACTTTCAACTCCTGTGACACATTTCATCATGCTTTTTGATTCTCCTTTCCTTTTCTGCCTTTCCCTAGTTAATAGATGGAATCTTGGTGAAAATAGCTAGAAGAGCAAATACTAATTCAATATATTCTTAGCATAAACAGGTAATTGGGTCAAAGATCGATGACTGAAGATAAAGTGCGACACATTTTAAACCATAGAAAAAATGAAACTAGATGTTATGTGTTTTTCTTGAAACCATCATAAGATTTTCCCGTTGCCCTCTCACTCTCTCATAGTTTCTAATGCAAATTTGGAATCAACTTTTCTGAAGATATTTTTGAATGAGAACTTACCTAAACAAACATGGAAATTTCAATTCAGATTCAGAAATGACCCATTTTTATAATCATCTTCATCTTCTCTCCATTTGCTTCCCTCATCACTATCATCACTTCTACCCCTAGTTAGTGCTTATTTGGGACATTACACTGTAAAGGACAGTGAAATTTCACTGAGTATAAAGAAGTCTGACAGTAAAAAGCAGTACTCTTGAAAGGAAAGGGTACTGCTTTTTTTTCCCCCACTATATTTATTTATTTAAAATACAGTGTGATAAAATAGAAGAAAAAAAAACACCCTAGTATTAATGTTGTGAGATGAGTTCAATGTGCAAGTTCTGTATTTTATGCAATATTGAATAGCTTAACCATTTTCTGTCTCTTTTCTCATATGTAAAGTGAGAAATGAAGATAATTTTTACCTTTTCATTACCTACTCCTTTGAATTGTTTTAAGGAAAGCTATATGTAAGTCATTAATCTCTATGTAAATGTACATTATTTACAACTATGGCATAGTATAATACTGGAGACCGTAAATTTCTGCTACCATTTGTCATCATCAGAAAGCATGTGCTAAATGACTCCTGATTACTTCAAGCATTTCTTCTGCTACCATGCCTGAAATTTCCACCATCAAAAATCACCCCTTAGTTTTCTGAAGATGCATAAACTGCTAACACATTCCACTCTCAGTCAGTCAGCAAGAATTTACTAAATACCTACTCTGTGCCATATACAGACATAAAGGGAAAAATAAGCTTACAATAAGGAAACAGCCAGATGGCTCAGTGGATAGAGTGCTGAGCCTAGAGTTCAGGAAGACCTGAGTTCAAAATCAGCCTCAGATACATACTAGTTTTGTGACCCTGAGCAAGTCACTTAACCGTTTTTTGCCTTAATCCACTGGAGAAGGAAATGATAAACCATCCAGCGTCTTTGCCAAGAAAACCCTATGGACAGGGTTATGAAGAGCCAGTCTTGACCGTATGACTAAATAGCAGTGTGTATAAAAGAGTATATACAAGAGACATTTATGTGAGGGAGTGGCCCTGGCAGCCAGCGATCAAGGACGGCTTCATGAGAAGGATGGTGCTTGAGAAGGGATTCTAAAAGGTAGAAATCAGGAGGAAGTACATTCTAGTTTGTCTCCAGTACAATGACATGGATATGAGAGATGGAGTGTTGAATGTGAGGAACAGCTAGCTCCAGCAAGACCAGTTTTACTGAACCATAGAATAATGTTCAATTAGGTGGGAAAAGTAAGTAGAGGTTTTTCATTTTCTTTTGTGGAGGTTTTTTTGGAGGTAATCAGTGACTTGCCCAGGGTAACACAGCTAGTAAGTGTCTGAGGCAGTATTTGAACTCAGGTCTTCCTGACTCCAGGACCAGTTGCTTTATCCTCTGCACCACCTAGCTGCCCCTGTGCAAGGTTTTAAAAACCATACAGAAGAGTTTATATTTTATCTTGAATGCAAGAGGGAGCTCCAAGAGTTTAATGAGTAGTGGAATGGAATGATCAGACCTGCCCTTTAGGAAAATCACTTGGGTAGCAGCTATGTGGAAAACACATTGGAGAATGAGCTTACAACAAGCATTTTAAACTTTAAAGGATGAACTTCAGCCTTCTAATATAGGTTACAACATATTAGTTATTCCTCTCTAGGTGTGGTAATGGATTTTTCAACTATATTAATAGAGTAGTTAGCCTTTTATTTCATTAACTGCATTGAATATTTTTTAATTATTAAAATACCATACTTAAGTCAGTGACACTAATTAGAAGTCTATTTTAATAGTCTAGATAAGAGATGATAAGGACCTGTATTCACTTGGTTGTCACATGAGAAAAGAGAAGGGAACAAATGCAAAAATATGTTATGGAGGTAAAAACAAGACGTGGCAACTGATTGAATATGTGGAGTGAGACAGAATGAAAAATCAAAAATAAAGCTGAGGTTGCAAATCTAAGTAACTGAAAGGATGATTATACCCTCACCAGAAATAGAGAAGATCAAAAGAGAGGTGCACTTAGGGGTGGAGGTAGATAGAGTTCTATTTTGGACATGCTGTGTTTAAAATGCCTACAGTACAATTAGAAATATCCAATAAGCATTTGGAGACGCATGACTAGAGTTCAAGAGAAAGACTAAGGCTGTACTTATAGATTACAAAGTCATCTGCATAAAATAATAAAACACATAGAACAATTTACTTGCTAACTTAAATACAAATAGAAAAAGCATTTCATAAGCTTCCATTCTTTGTAGAACATTCTGTTAGAGGCTTGAGGGAAATACAGATTTTAGTACATGAACACAGGTAGTGATAATACCCAATATTAAGCCCATTATTTAAGAATGTGCTATGTGAAGTTTGAGGGAAGAAGGTCCTTACTTACCAAAAGGAATAGGAGCAGCTTCTTGGAGGGAATGGCCATTGAAGTGAGTTTTAAAGAATGGGAAGGGATTCATTAGGTAAGGCAAGGCAAGGGTGTGAGGGCATTATAGGCCTAGGAAGAAGCCCTCCAACAAAAGCAGAGGTAAAGAGCATGGTGAATAACAGAGAAGCAGAGAGTGACCTGGTTTGACTGGAACATGCATGGAGGAAATCAAAGACTGGAAAAACTGAGATTGTGGAGCACCTTATATGTCAGACAAAGGAATATATACCTTATTAGAGAAGAAAGTATAGAAAGCAGAGCAATATCATCCTGATCAACTTATCTTAATGATATATTAACTCATATTGTTACCTAGCAGAATGGATTCTATTGGAATGCAGCTAATTATTAATCAGTTTGTCAGTTTAATCATTTAATTCCACAAATATTTATCAATGCCTGGTATATGCAAGGTATTATAGGCACTGGGGGATGCAAAGACCCACTCCACCCCCACAAAAAACAGTCTCTGCCTCCAAGGAACTTATATTGGACTGCGGCATTCTTTTTGTTTTAGGAGACAGATAGAGGAGAGGGAATTGTGGTTCTATGAAAAGAGCACTGACTAGAGTTAAGGGAATGCATTCAGATCCTCCCTTTGATGTTTATTACCTAGTAAAACTTGCACAGTCTACCCACTTGCACAGGGGATATGGAAGAGAGGTGATGGAGAGTATAGAGTTAAGGATAAATGGGGTTATAAACCTGGATGACAAGGAGAATCAAAGTAGTGTCAACCAAAATAAGGAAGCTTGAAGAGGGGTGGGTTTAGTAGGAAAGATAACAGGTTCTGTTTTGAGCAGGTTGAATTTCAGATACCTATAGCACATGCAGTGGAAGAAATTTTGCATGATGTTGATGGTCCATTATTACTAGAGATCAGGAGAGAAATGGGAAGTAGATAAATAGATTTTAGGAGCCATCTTCATAGAGATGATACTTTAATCATTCAGCAAACATTTATTATCTGCTGTGTGCCAGACACTGGGCTTTAATCAGTATTCACTGATGAGATCCTCAGGAGACCAGATGTGAAAAGAGAAGAGGGTCCAGGAAAAAGACCTAGGAAAAATCCACACTAAGGCGTAAGAATTAAGTGGTCTTCTAGGAAAACAATAGTAAGACAGAAAGAAGAATCAGGAGAGAGAAGTATCATGTAAGTCAAGGGAGGGGGAAAGCTTTTAGAGAAAGGGTAGTCAACAGTATCAAAAGCCGTAGAAGTCAAAGAAGAGTGAGGAATAAGAAAAGTTCACTGGATTAAGAAGTTAAGCTATTATTATAATAAAGAGAATACTTTCATTTGAAAAGTAGGGTCTAAAGTCAGGTTGCAAAGTAATGAAAAGTGATTGGCTAGTCAGGAAGTAGAGGCATCCAGTAAAGATGATTCTTCCTAGTAGTCAGCCTTTGAAAGGTAGAGGAGCATAAAGGTGAAATTTTAATGGGAGAAAAGAATCAAGTAAAGGGTTTTTTTTAAGGATAGAGTAGAACTAAGCATGTTTTGTAAGCATATTGAAAAGAGAAAGTAGTTAAGGAGAAAATAAAAGTAAAAGAGATGGAATGATTGATTGGACAAGACAACTGTTGGAGGAGATGAAAGAGAATGGGCATCAAGAGTAGAGGCACACAGGTTAACGTTGGCAAGAAAAGGCACCTTTTTCTCAAAGCTTTTTTACTCAAAGAGTATAGGAGAAAATGAGTAAAGATATACATGAATATGTCTGTTGACTGAAAAACAGATGAACAAAGTACAACTTACAAATTTATAAATGATGAATGTAATAAAATTTAGAAACCCAAGAAGAGTTGTATAAACTGACACAGAAAGAAATAAGCAACACCATAGGACCACTACACAAAATGACAACGATTGTAAATCTCAAGACTAAAAAGAAGCTGAACCCTGAGTTATTGTAATGTCAACACTTGGTTCCAGAGAAAAGATAACAAAACATGCCTCCCTCTCCTTGAGGTAGAGACTCTGGGGACAGAATATTCTTGTCAAAGTCAGCCATTATTGTTTTAGTTAACTGTTTTTCTTTGTTAGGAGGAAGGATTCACTTCTAGGGGAGAAGATGGGAGTAACACATCCAGAAATGACCATGATATAAAAACAAAAGGCCTCAGTATAACTTTTCTTTGGAAGTAAAGCAATTCTGAAATATGGAGTAGAGATTATGGAGAAAAAGAGCTCAGTCTGTGTATGGATTTTGTTGTTGTTGATTGGTTCGTATTTTATTTGTTTTGGGTTTTTTTGTTTGTTTGTTTTTAGTAAAGTAGATGAGGAAATTTGCTGACAGAATCAGGTGAAGACAGAAGTGCTCAGGACTTAAGAAAAGATATTGCTGCAACCATTGAAGAGAAGGGGATAGTCCTTTAGAGGTAGAATGAGTTTTTTCTTGCAACAGCAAAAGTCTGGTTGAACTATGATGATATGAATTTGTTTTGGACCCAGTTGGCATTGGTGTATGACTTCCTCCATCAGCATATGTAGAAGCAAAGAATATACGTGGTGAAGGTGATCCAGGGTTGAGGACTGGTAAGACATTTACAGAATTGCTGGTGCCAGGAATGCTGTATGAGACCCAGAACAGGCCAACAGTAAACATTTGCTTGTATTTCCAGGGTTTCTGGTGGCTTGGGTACTATGGGCGTATGCTTTCAATTATGTCTGGGAAAAAGCCCTATTAGTTCAGTTGGGAGAAAGAGTTGTAGGTAACAGTAGGATGGATGGGAAAAAAGGACTTGAGGGTTTGGGTAAAAGGAGGTCTAAAAGCTGTGGTTTTTATGTCACCTGTGACCTTGAGAAAGGAAACTACAAGCACCTGCCACACTTTAAACCATACTACCCACATGCCACACACAGATGTTTGAAGAATGGAAGAGACAGTCAGGGATTACAAGTGAAGGAATAAGAAATAAAGGTAAATGTGAATGTCCTCCAAGAATTGGTGATAGACTTTCTGCTATTCGTTTCCCTTTCACTTAGTGAATGAATCTTATACATTCAGTGGTTTCATTTAATACCAATATGCAGATGATTCAGCAATAAGTAGCTCTTTCACTATAGATGGTAGCAAGAATCATCTCCCTTCAAAGTCATTTTTATTCCACAGTTCGCATCATCTAAACCCTATGTGTGACTTGAATTATTGAATTATATTCTTGAATCAAATATGTTGCTTTAAATTCCTGGTCATTGAGTAGCTGAGGTCTTGGTCCCTGCATCTTCTTTTATATCACAATTTATATCACAATTCACATTTCTTGAGTCAGCAAAACAATTTTTCAGGATGCTTCTTCCCTTTTTTCCTTATTTCCCCATCTAAAAATATTCCTTGTTTAAGCTATCATGGACTTGCATACTACCTGAATAGGCCCCAGAAAAATAACAAGCAAAAAATTTAACTCACCTATATTTGAATCCATTTTGGTCAGCAATCAAAAAGTCTAGTCTCTTTGCCAGCCTATGTCTCTCCTGCCATTCTGCTATTCTCCAAAAACCTTTCCAAATTAACTATTTAGCTCTAGTCACTCAATGATCATTGTTTCTTTCTTCTCAAAATGTAACATTTACATATGTATCATATATATAAATATATATATTTTAAATTACCTGCTCCTTGGATTTTTGTGTTTCTCTGCTTATGTTATTTGTATTTACTGATGTTTTATTTTTGTTTCTTCCTCTTATATCTACCACTATATCTCAATGGTTCAGTGGGCAAAGGGTCTGAACTTAAAAACCTAAATTTAAGTTACAGTTCTTCTGCTTACTATCTGTATTCCCTCAGACTGGAAACTTTGTCTCTAACTTCAGTTTCCTCAGCTTTAAAATGACTGGGTTAGATTTGGTGTATTCCATTCCAGTTCTGAAGTTATGACTTAAATTTCCTTGAGGATATAGATTATCTTCAATTTTCCTTAAAATTTGAGACAATTCAATGTTCTCTTACCCTCTGGGAACTCATTGTTAATGGATTTACTGATCACTCTTTCTGAAAGCTTATGGGGATAGTCCCAGAATGGCAGAGTAAATGCAGGAACTTACCTGAACTCTTCCAAATTCCCTTCCAAACAATTATAAATAACCCCTCAAATCAAATTCTGGAGTGGCCAAACCAAAAAAAAAAAGTTTTCAATGAAACAGTGTTCCAGCCCAAGACAACTTAGGTTGGCAGGAAAGGTCTGTCTCACTGGGGGTGATGATCAGGCCTGAAGTGCAGTGCAACTTGGGCCATGCCCAGGCAAACCAGTAGCAGGTTTTGAAGATGGTTATATCAAGTGCAGCAGCAGCTTCAGGAGCTCTTAGTCAATAGAGAGTAAGGGGGTCAGACAGCTGGTCAAAAGGAGATTACTGGGGGACCTTTTCTGGCACTGGGTACAAGACCCATGGCACTGCCCATACACAATTCTGGGTCACAGTCCCAGGGTGAGGAGAAGCACTAGCACAAAATTGTGGCCATAGGGGAGCAAGGTTCTTGTCACAGTTTAAGGACAAAGAAAAGTGCATGTACCAGAGCATAGACCAGGAGAGCAATGACCACACCTCTTCTTAGATCATAATACCTTGGAAGAACAGAAAACTTACCTCCAGAACTAACTCTGAAAACAGCAACACAAAAAATCAGAAACTTTGGACAATACCCCCTCCACCCAGGTAGCAAAGTCCAACTTTAACTTAAAGTTGAAAGTCAAGAAATAGACTAGAAAAGTGAGCAAACAACAACACAAAAGAATCTGACCATAGGGGCAGCTAGATGGCGCAGTGAACAGAGCACCTGCCCTGGAGTCAGGAGGACCTGAGTTCAAATACAGCCTCAGACACTTGACACAATTACTAGCCATGTGACTTTGGGCAAGTCACTTTACCCCAACTGCCCTCCAAAAAGCAAAAAAAAAAAAAAAAAGAATCTGACCATAAAAAGTTAACTATGGTGACAGAGAAAATCAAGACATAAAGTCAAAAGAAAATAAAGTCAAAACAGCTCCATGCAGAGCCTCAAAGAAAAAAAAAAATGAATTGGCCATAAGCCCCTAAAAGAATTCCTGGAAGAGCTAAAAAAGGATTTTTAAAATCAAATAAGAGAGGTAAAGGGAAAAATTGGGAAAAGAAATCAGAGTGATGAAAGAAAGTTACAAAAATGTCTATAATATGATAAAAGAGGGCATAAAAAAGTACTGAAGAAAATAAATACCTTAAGAAACAGAATTGGCAAAATGGTGAAAGAAGCACTGAAGCAAGAGAAATGCTCTAAAAAGCAGAATTGACCAAATGGAAAAAGAGGTACGAAAGCTCATTGAAGAAAATTCCTTAAAAATTAGAATTGGGCAAGTAGAAGCTAATGACTTCATGTAATATGAAAGAACAGTAAAACAAAATCAAAACAATGAAAAAGAATAGAAGAAAATGTGAAATCTCTCATCAGAAAAACAACTGGCCTAGAAAAGAGATCAAGGAGAAATCATTTAAAAATGATTGGACTACCTGAAAGCCATGATCAAAAAAAGAGCTTGTAAGGGGTGGCTAGGTGGCGCAGTGAATAAGAGCACTTGCCCCAGAGTCAGGAGGACCCTAGTTCGGTTCCAGCCTCAGATACTTAACACCCACACAAAAAAACTAGCCGTGTAACCTTGGCCAAGTTACTTTAACCCCAATTGCCCTCCAAAAGGCCAAAAAAAAAAAAGAGCTCATACATCATATTTCAAGAAATTATGAAAGAAAACTGCCCTGATATACTAGAACCAGAGGGTAAAATAGAAATTGAAAGAATCTACAACCACTTTCTAAAAGTGATCCCAAGATGAAAACTTCCAGGAATATTATGTCAAATTCCAGAGCTCCCAGTAGACAATTTTGTAAGTAGCCAGGAAGACACAATCCAAATATCATGGAGCCACAGTCAAGATAACAAAAAATTTAGTGTTTTCTATATTAAAGGATTAGAGGGTTTGGAATATGATATTCTAGAGGTCAAAGAAGCCAAGAATCACCTACCTAGAAAAACTGAGTGTAATCCTTCAGGAGAAAAAAAAATGGATATTCAATAAAATAGAGGACTTTCAAGCATTTCTGCTAGGTACCTTCATCTATATCCAGTCCCTGTCTGCCTATTGGTGGAGAGGAGAGAGAAAAAGAGACAGAATCTGAGATAGATAGATAGATAGATAGATAGATAGATAGATAGATAGATAGATAGATAGATAGATAGATAGATAGAAAGAATATATGTATATACATAGATATATATGTATGTGTATATAAAATGAAATTAGTAGAAGATGCAAGGTCTAGATCCAGTAAAAAGGAAGAGTCAAGATAAATTCAAGAAAGGTAGGCAGTATCAATAAATAATCAGAATATTGAGAAAATCTTGAGGTGTATGTGAATATAAGCTCTGTTAATCACTGTCTTAATATGAAATGAATGAAACTATCATCTAATTGTGAAAAAGATAAGAAAATCATAGTATTTGAGAGTTGGAAGGGACCTCAGAAGTCATCTAGGCCAAACTACACAATAGAAAACTCCACTACAAAAAAATGATCGTTTACTCTCTACTTAAAGAAAGCCCTCCATGTTAGGAGACCCCCTCATATATGAATCATTCCACTTTTGAACATCTCTGATTGTTAAAATGTTTTTTCTCAACTCACAAAGATCTTTCATCTCATCAATTTAGTAGTTTACTCCAGTGATGCAGATCTCAAACCAGCTATGCCTACTCATCCTGTCCATGTCTTCCCAAAACTCACCAAAGACATCCACCCAGTGTGCTAGAGATCTTCTTTCCTTCCTTCTGACATCACTAAAATATCTAAGGAGCTCTACCTGTCCACCTATTATCCCTCACTCTCATCATATGAACATCTCATCTTTTTCTTTCATACAGTTCTTTCATAATATCTTTTGCTCCTGTTACTCAAGATGCCTCCTTGCTTCTATGTTTTAAACTGCCCTCACCTGCCATGCATCTTTTCATTGCTGTCTGGGTGGTACTCATCTTTAGTTCTTTGTAGGCAATAATATTTCAGATCTTACTGCTATATCCCATCAGTAAAAATGTTTGTATTGAAAAATGGAAAAGCCTGGAATCAGTAAAAGTGTTTTAAAACTTCCCAAAGGCAATCCAGCAGGCTCTCCTGTTTGTTTTCAACTCTGGACCCAGCTCAGTGTCCACCTATATTGTCTGATCCAAATATACAAACTATTGAACGAGCTATAGAATACACCCTTTTAAAAGCATGTTGAAATCTAGGTAATAGACATTCTTCATCAATTTGGTCTTTCTTGAGTGGATGAACAGACCAAACTCCTTTGAGTGATCACAGAACTCTCCAAGAAGATCCTGTACTGTCTTTGGCTTGTTGCAGTCAAAAGAAACAGGAGCATTTGGAGTACCTTACCATCAACAGGCAGTTGATCTTCTTAGCCAGAACACTATGCTAGGTCTCCTCTATCACAGTGGCAAATACTTTTGGCAAGCATCTACTTCATTATTTTAGGCCTCACTAGATGTTTGTTATCAGGGGGTTATTAAATAGAGTTTCTTCTGTTATTATATTACCAGGAATACTGAATGATCTTGATGTGTGGATAGGAGACACCTTATTTTAAAAGAGCCTGTAATGTACCAGTCTGTCTATTGAGTCAAATGTTTGTGGGGTTTTTTTCCATAATCAATTAGTATAATCAGTTATTACTGATTCTCTACACCTTTCAGTCAATTGTGAGATGAAAAGGAAATAAGAAAGACAATGTCTATTGTTGAATATCATTTTTAAAGCCTTCTTACTCAACGATAAAAGAGATAGTTTCAAAGAAACCTGGGAAGACCTGTATAGAGGAAAGTGAGCAAAACCTAGAGAAAAATTTACATTGTGACAAAATTGAATAAAAGAATGAGCAGCTTTGTAAGACTAAAGAACTCAACTCGATAATCAAACTTTATACTACAGGACCAACAATAAAGAGCTCTGCCTATCTCCTGACAGAGAGGTGATGGACTAAATATGCAGAATAAGATATTTTGGAAATAGCCAATATTTTTGTTTTGACTTGTATGTTTTGTATGGCTATATTTATTTGTTACAAGTTTTGTTTGTTTATTTTCTTTTTTGTTGGGGGAGGGAGTGGCCCACAGGCAAGCTGGGCTAAGAGGAAGAAAAAAATAAATGTTTAATAATCAGAAAAAATAAAATTTGACTTTTGAAAAGTCTGCTTGTTCCCCCACTGTTACCCATAGTGACTTCAATACAAAGGTGAGAAAAGGTAAGAATAGTTTAAGAAAAGCAGCTGAAAGAAACCAAAGATTTTGGGGAGTGACATCAAGCCCAAATTAGTCTCTTTTCAACTTCTACCTGTTGCTCCTCTGGAACCAGACAGAACAAGTCTTCATTTCTCTTCCACATAAAAGCCCTTCAGATACTTGAAGATAGCTATCATGTAAATCCTGAGTACTCTCTTTTCCGATTTAAATATAACCATTCTTTCAACTGATCTTTATATAAAATGGACTTAAGGCCCTTTGCCATCATAATTGCCCTACTCTAGACATGTTCTAACTTATCAATATTCTTTTTGAATTGTGACACCCAGATCTCAACCCCTAGTACTCTAGGCAAGATTTTACAAGGGCAAAGTACAATGGAACCATCACTTCCATATTGCTGAAATTCCTGAAATCCCCCTGTTATTGCCTCCCATATCCCAAATGATCATTTTAATATTTTTGGATGCCACAACACACAGCTGACTCTGAGCATAAGGCCAACTATAGACCCCTTGGGGCATTCCACTGGAAATGTTTTGCCATGATGACATTGAACCGTTAACAGCTACTTTCAGATCTTGCCTTCCAAATAGTCTGAATTCATCTAATTGTATTACTAATCCCTCTATCTCTTCTTCTCCAGAAGAATAGTAGGAGATACTTTATGAAAAACTGCTAAAATCTGGGCAACTGCATCCACAGCATTCCCTTCATCTACTCGTTTAATAATCTTATCAAAAAAGGAAATGAAAAGCTATTCTGGCATGATCTATTTCTTGAATCTACCATGATGGCCCTTTGTAACCACTCCTTTCCTTTTTAGATATTTACCAGCTATCTCTTTAATGATATGTCCTAAAATCATCTCAGGAATTAAGCTTAATGAATTGTAGTTTGCAGATTTTGTTTTCTTCTTTTTTGAAGATGGAGACATTATTTACCCTTCTCTATTTATGATGTTTTATTAATATATGTATATATGTGTGTGTGAGTAGTAGCTTCACAAGTAAGAATTTATTTTTATTAAAAAAAACTAATTCAATCAGATTTTCTAACTTGTGTTCATTTAGATCATAATAATTAACTTCATTGAAATCAAATCCACCAAGTTTTCTTGAGGTACTTCCAGTGAGTGAATTGTTATTTTAAGAATAGGTCCATTCTTACAAAAGCCTCTCTGGTGCAGCTTTACTTGTTACTTAAGAGTTCATATTTTCTGACTCTTCTAGAATTAAAAAAAAGAGAGAGAGACCAGATCAGAAACAATGAGCATATTCAGGTTTTAACTCAGCCTCTATTAACAAACAAACTGTCAATTGAACCTAAAGATTTAGGAAAACCTTCTTGAAAGTGCCGTCTGTAACTTCCAGTTGCAGTGTGAGCAACAGCCCGTTGGACAGATAAAGATATTTAATTCCTTGAGTCTGAGTATAGTAAGAGTTCTCTTTTGTGTCACTGGAGATGAGCCAAGACCAGTCAAATGAAGCTAACATGAGGGGTAAAGAGCAGATTCTCTTCTTCATACTTAGAATATACTATCTTCACAACATGTGATTTTGGATTATATTTTATATCATATTCACAAAGAATTGCTGTAAAAACAGTTCCATAAACTAGGCCATGAAAACACCAAAGTTTTGGTTTACTTGATGTCTCAGAATTCTGTTCTTTTAAAGTAAGGTGTCTCTGAATAAAAGTACATGCTCTTATTTTTCTTCTAAATCTGTTTTAACCCACTCTACAGAACCCTGACAAATTGTCTCATAAATCTGTAGTTTAGCTCTTTGATTTGTTCCAAATGCTTTAGAAATATCTATGAAGAATGTATATATAGTTTACTGGCTTTATCAAGACCTAGTTTCATTAAAATAATGATGATTCCTTGCAACAAAGTAGGTGAGTGAGAGGCCCAGGAATAAAAGGATTTAATCAGTGCTAATCATAAGATGGAAAAATGAGCCTTTAAATATAAAGCACCCTTATAGTCAAAGTCCAGAGGTCAAGTCAAGTTCAGAATAAATCCACAAATATCCCCTACAGCATTTTCAAGGTGATTATTTGGCACAAAAGAACACATAAATTATAGATAGTAAGTTTAGAGAAAATCCTTATTATCTTATCAAGTCTTTTATCTTTGAGAAGATTTCCTTTGTAATGTCAGTGGAAATACTAATAAAATAGAAGTATTATCTAATCACACCAAAGTCACCAATAAGGTAGCTTTTCCCTTATCCAATGCTTGCTGCTTAGAATTTACTTTGCTAGACTTTATAGTTGTTTATAGACAAATACACAGACTTTTAGATCTAGAAATATTCTTAAAGATCACAGGATTTAGTGCCTGAAAGGGCATGTAGTTAATCTCTTTAGTTCAGTCCCCTCATTTTAAGAATGAGGGAACTGAGACCTAAGAGGTTAGTTTATATGCCTAATGTCACATAGCTACTGTCATTGACAGAACTACAAGCTAGATCTCTTGATTACTAGTTAAATGCTCTTTCTGCTATGTTACCATCTTTATTAGATTTATGTCACAAAAAATAACTTATTGTTCGGATTTACATATTTGGCTTAGTGTCCAATTAATGAAATGATTTTTTTTTTCTTCTAGAGTGATGACTCTCTGATATCATTACCTAAAAGGATAGGAACAGATAATTCATTGCCAGATCCAGAGACAGTAAGTATTACACAAATATTCACTTTCCAGGTTATCTACTGTCATTTGGCTTTATTTTGGGGGATTTGTTTTGTTTTGTTTTTTAAGGGAAGTTATTATGAGACATTGTGGCATAGGAAAAGAGAGTTGGCCTTGGAAGTTGAAAGGCCCGGTTTCAGGTTCTACCTGTGATACATTTTAGATTTTGTGATCCTTGATAAGTCACCCAACCCCTCAGTGCACCAGTCAGCTCTCTAAAATAGAAGTTCCCCACTCAGGTATGCCTATCCCCAGGAGCCATGAGGAGCTTGTACAGAAGATATGTTTATTTATGAAAGTTAATGATTTATTTCTTATGTGCATCTGTATGGTGCATTGAGTTGGGGATGTGAGGTTTGAGATTTGGGGTTCAAGAAAATGGAGAGCCATTGCTCTTAAAGGACTCAAAGTTGCAGAGAAGATGCCAGTCTCTATTGGAAAAAGGAGATTCCAGCACTGATCAAATTTGGTCCATCTGTTCTGAAGTGTAATTGATTTACAAATTTTATGATCAGTATTCATGAAAGAGAGAGATACAGCCTAGTCTAGTGAATAGAATTGAGGCCTGGTAGTCTGGAAGGCCTCAATGTAAGTCTTGCCCCAGGCAGCTCTCTAAGACTCTAAGTGACTGAGGAATTACAGATCAATAGAGGTAAGGTGGGATCTTCACACTTAACAATAATAAGATGACAGATCCAGAAAAAAAAAAACATAGAAGTAGGCATATGATTTGTTTTTGCTACTCCCTAGCCTTAACGTTTTTACTGTTTGTCAGGTAGAAATATAACCAACTTCACTTTAAGGAAACCAGCCCAAAGATAATTTTTTGTTATAATAAAATTTCATTTTCATAGATATCTATTTTTGTTTCCTCCCCTGCCCCAGTCAAAATTTACTATTAAATTGTCTAATTGTGATAGACAGACAGACAGACAGACAGACAGATAGATAGATAGATTGATAGATAGATAGATATATTTAAACTGGTCTCAATAATGGATCTTGTAAAATGTTTGCATGGATTCAGATTTGTACTACTTGAAGTTATAATTATGCAAAACACAGTAATTGGTTATACTAAAGGTTTGACATTCTAAAGTAAGGAGTAAGATAATATTTCTAGAATTATGATTGAATTTTTACAAAATGTTTAAATTAATCTTCCTTTTAATTAAGTTCAGCAGTAAGCTTGTGCACAGCACACTATAGATGAGAAGCTTAGGGTGGAATCATCTCTTCAATTCAAAAGAAAGCTTACCACGTTACTAAAAGGCATAAAGGGTATCTTTCATAAGAGTTGTTTTTTCTTTCTCTGCCTGGAATACAGGCAAATAAAGTTAACAACCTTATCCCAAATGATTCAGTTTTTATATTGATCTTGTCTTTTGGAAATCTGGAAGACATTGGTTTGAATCCTCTCTCTCCCTTGCTAATTATGTGACCCATGGGCAAATCACTTAACCTCTTTTAGCCTCATTTTCCTCATCTGTAAGTTGTGGGTAGTAATACCTGTAGTACCTATTTCACCATGTTGTTGAGATATTCAAAAGAGAAAAAAAAAAAAATATATATATATATAGCCCTCCTCAAACCTCAAAGTTATTAAGTGAATGTCAACTATTATTAGTTATTATTTAGACTGCAAATTAAAACTTGTGATCTCAACTGAACATTTAATCCATATTTAATTTCTATTACAAGTGATGAAAAATAAAATAACTTTTTGACCATGTAAATTCATGATGAGAATCAGATAAGGAAATAATTTGTGTGAAGTCTTGATGATATTTTGCTTTTAAAAGTAGTAGGAAAACAAGTAAGAAAGAAAAAAAGTATGGAGCAGCTAGGTGATACAGTGAATAGAGCACTGGCCCTGGAGTCAGGAGGACCTGAGTTCAAATCCAGCCTCAGACACTTAACACTTACTAGCTGTGTGACCTTGGGCAAGTCACTTAACCTCAGTTGCCCTGTCTTCCCCCCTGCAAAAAGCAAAAAAAAAAAGAAAGAAAGAAAAAAGGGCAAATATCCTAAAAGGTAAATATTCATATGATTAAATGGACAGAAATAGTTCGTTACCAAGTCCAGAAATAATATTAAATGATGATTTAACTCAATTCAGTTAAACACTTACTATTATGCAAGGAAGTATGGTAGGCCCTGGGAATACAAAGATAAAAAGTAATTCCTGCCCTCAAGGAGTTTATGTTCTACTGGAAAATATAATATATTTAAAAATTAGTAAATACAAGATAATATGAAGTGGGGAAGAATACCACCCACAAGTAAAAATCTTCTAGAAGGAAGTAGCTGAGCATTGAAGGAAACAGATCATTCCAAAAGGTAAAGGTGAGGAAGTGTAATTCATTTTTGAGGTGGAAAAATAGCCTGTGCAAAGGCACAAAGGGAAGAAATTGAATGTCATGTTTAAGGAACAGGAGGAAGGCAGTTTGGCTGAAGTACAGAGTATGTATAAGAGAGAAATATGAAATAAGTCTGAAAAGGTAGGTTTGATCCAAATTGTGAAAAAATTTACATACCAAATAGAGTAGTTTATATTTTATCTTAGTAGAAATAGGGAGCCACTATAGATTTTTGAGCATTGGAGTGCTTTGCAGTTATAAATCACAGATTTAGAGGTAGATAAGGCCTTCAAATAAACCAGCCCACTCTTTCTACAAATGATGAAACCGAAGTCTAGATGATGTGACTTTTACAAAGCCACCACATAGATCATGGATTTAATATTCCAATATGCAGACATTAGCATTCTTCCCACTGTACTATGATTTCTATAACCAAACGTGTGTTTCAAAGAGATTATTTGGAACTTTGTGAAGAATCGATTAGAAAGATGAGTGAATAGCAACATGGAAACAAAATATTTTTTCAGTGTTCAGTTTAAGAGATGAAGAAGTCCTGAATATAGTGTCAGCTGTATGAGTGGAGAGAAGGACATGAATGAGAGAAATGTTGTGGAGGTGAAATTGAAAACATTTGAGAACTGGCTGAAAATGTGAGATGAGGGAAAGTGTAGAATCCAGGATGATCTTAATAAGGTTGTATATTTGGTTAATGGGAAGGATGGTGGTGCTTTCAACAGAAATAAAGGAGTTCAGAGAAGAAAGAGTTTTACAGGGTAACAGTAGTTAATTCTGTTCTAGACATGTTGAATTTGAGATAATGGAACATGGTATATAGTAGAGCTCTCCCACAGGCACTTTGGTGATGTGGGATTAGAGTTCAGTAACACTATTAGAACTAGGTACATAGAGTTCAGAATTGTCTGTTTAGGGATGACAGTTGAATCTTGTAATAGTAATGGAATTTAAAGATTCCCTGTATTGGCTTGGTTGAGTGTTAAAACCCAGAGCTTGTGAATCCTACTTGTGGGATGGGCTTGTTGATGTGAAAAGAGAGGGCTGAACTGGGAGGAGCTGGTGACGTGAATTTAGAGAGGCACCAGCAGAGAGAGAGGCAGAAGAATTTTTTGCAAGCAGCATCTTGGAGGCAGAGAGAGAGGATTGCTGAGGGCCAGTTGGGACTGCCCAGGACTTTTGAGAGCTGCCACCCAGAGCTGCCAAGGACTAAGGAGACATGGCTGTTATGCTGGTACTTTGTCTGTCTGTTTTGATGTAGTTTTGCCAGATTCGTCCACTGGTGAAGGACAGTCCTGTTGATGCAGAGGTTCTGGAACCTTGCTGCTGGTTCTGGGGTCCAGAGACTGTTCTGCAGACAGAGAATGCTGCATCCACTGGTGAAGGACAGTGCTATTGTTGCAGAGGTTCTGGAACCTTGCTGTTGGTTCAGGGGTCCTGAGACTGTTCTGCAGACAGAAAGTGAATTGCGCCCACTGGTGAAAGCCAATGCTGTTGTTGCAGAGGCAGGGAACCTTACTGTTGGTTCAGAAACCCTGAAGAAGGATTTTCTTGTTGTATGCTTACGGAAATCCTGAAAGAGAGTTTTGCTAATGTTTTCAGGGGTCCTAGGACTGTTCTGTAGACAGAGAATGAATTAATGAGGACATTGGCAGTATATCTTGTGGCCTTGCTAAGCTTTGTCTCCCCAGGAACAAAGATTGCTGAGAACTTCCCTCGGGTCAAGGTGAAGAAAAGACCTCTCTTTGGGTATTAAATGCTGTGCTTAAGCTTCTTGTAACTCTGGGGTAGATGGCCTGTTCAGTTGTGATCCAAGGGTAGGAAACTTTTGACTTTTTTGTGCTCTGGGATTGACCAAATGAATGTACTTTGCTTATGATTAGAAACTTATCTCCATTTGAGAAGAGGGGCTTTGTGATTGACTAAATGAATGTAATGTCCAGGGGTGGAGAAGTACTTGGAAATTATTGAATTACACTTGGTGAATGCTGTATTTTGAATTATGCTATATTTTGATTTTCTCTGTTCTTAATTTGTCACTGAATAAAATGGAGAGCAGTTATGCTGGTATTTTGAACCTTGGGAAGTTGCCTTTGTTTGGTATTATAAACCTAGAGGAGCTTATGAGAATTCAAAAGAGAAGAGGGCCTAGGACAGAGACCTGAAAAACTCTTAGAGAGCATGAGATGACTGAGGATCCAGCAAGATGAGACTACTGTGGGAATAAGAGGGGGAGGAAGGGAAAAAATAAGGGGGAAGACAGAAGGAGAGAGAGATGAACCTAGGATAAGGGAACATCAGGGCTGCAGAGACTTTGCCCAGAACTCTTGCACAGATCTCCACAGCCCTGCAGAAAAGTATTAGATGCCATTTCAGTCCAAGCAATTACCAAGCAGACCTGCACAACTTGGCAATAAATAGGGGCCAAAATTAAATAGGCTAAACTTCTTTGGGCCATAGGTTTTTAGCGGCTCATTTTCCAAGTAAAGGTATAATTAATGATTAAATGATTTTGAAAATAAATCATATTTTAAAAGGGTAAATTTCAATTAATATTAATTAATTACACTTATGATTTTTATTTATCATGAAATCACATTAATGTTAAAAAAATTTCTCTACTAAATGGTACAAGTTTTAAAACATTTTTCAGGTTTTCAATACTCTTTAAATTTAATTGATGGGATTTATTACACTTCTTGTCAGCAATCAGTTTATCGTACTCCAGAATCATGTTTGACATAGATTTCTTTAGAAGTCTGATAACTAACCTTAGTACCTGCCTTATTTTCTGAGTTTAGTTTTTTGAAAAACTGTTGTTACCCCCTGAGATTTTTCAACAATTTGGATGCTTTAATTTGTTTTTCATTGGTGTCCAATTTGGTTTAAGTCAAGATGGTTTGATTCAAAATGGCAACATTCCTTCAGAATGGTTATTACTTCTCAGCAAACAAGGCACAATATTTTGTTTCTCATGTAAGTAAACAAGTATCTATTCGTCCACTCCAGATTAAACACTCTGTTGTGATTTGATCTTCCATTTCTTTTCATCACCCATTTTACAAAGTCACCCCCAAAACTTTAATGTTAGAATCAAAAAATCTCCACAGCAACTGCTCACATTCAAAGAAATACTGAATTGCCAGACAGTCATGTGACTTGGAGTAGCAGGAGTTGGCTGCGTTGGCATGTAGCTGCACTCTTTTTGTCCCTGTTCGATGCCAGTGATGATCAAAAACACAGAGAAAAGATATGACTCTCACTCCTCTCAAACTAGAGACAGACTGATGATGTCTGGTCACATGACTAACAGAGAGAATGCAGGGGCAGCCCACCTGCCAAATCACATGATGGGCAAAGTAGTGACTAGTGGAAGGCAGATTAAGCAGGGCATGGACAAAACACTCATTACATCTTTACTTTCTTTTACATTCTCTACATTTTTCACAGAATGCCCAAAATCCTTTGACGGGCCGCAAGTGGCCCATAGGCCATATGTTGTACCGGCCTGACCTAAGGGATAGATAGAACCAGAGAAGGGAGCTGAGTACATGTCCACACAGCAACTTTGAAGGAAAGGGGACTGAAATCTGGCTGCCCCTGCCCTGTTGCCTCAGAATCTACTAGAAGCAGTGACAGGTATATTCCCCAGTAAGAGGGAAAGATGAATCAGCTTTACAGTCTGGCACAACAGGGACATCCAGTATCAAAAAGGGAGGACTAAAAAAGGAAATGATGGGTAAATAAAAAGAAAAATGGTTTGAAACCATCAAAGATTTCAAAAGGAAGAGAATTCAGTTAGAAATCTATACCCAAACCAGATAAACTCATAGAGATGTACTAAAATTAAAAGGAAGGATGAGTACTGAAACCTCAAAAAAAAATGCCAACTTCTCTAAATAAATATAAAGGAAACACAGGCATTGGTATGTATGTAACACCAAAAGAACATGGCACCATAACTACATGTTCCAAGGTGACTCAAAAGAAAATAAAATTCATGAGAGAATGTTAGAAGAGAAGAAATAGAATTTATGGCCTCTATAATAGAAATAACTTTAAAAAATAGAATAATTTAAATCTATAGTGGTGATGAGATTCAAATAGTGTGGTCAATGAGAAGCCCATTATCTCAAGTACCTCTTCAAGCCACTTTAGGAGACAATTAGAATCTAATAAACTAGTCAATGAAATATAGAAACCCTCTCCCCCAGGGTGAACAATGGAATAGATAATGCCAAAACTATGAAACTTTTGTCCCTGATTACCTCATCTCCCTGCCCCTTTGCTTACTTGTCTCTGGTCACCTCATCTCCCAGCCCAGAGCAGATTTTACTCTGTAAGAATCCCTAGCCTCTCCTGGCTGAGGAAAGCAGGGTATTTTCCTTAATTGGAGGGTGTTTCCCTTAAGCTAGGGTTTCCCTTAAGCTGTCTCTCCCTTAAGAGCCTGCTTGGTGTTGTGTTACCCCAAAGATGCCTTTATTTGATTTGGAGGTGGCCTGAGCAAATTCCTTTGGGACAATCTTGTACCCCAACATTTTGGGGTACCCCTGAACTTCATCAGTGGCAAGTTTCTCCAAAAAAGTAAAAGAGAACAACAGAGTTAGAATACAAATATAGTGAAGGACAAATGGAAGATGAGAAGCAAAAGGCAATAATGCCAAAAGAATACTTTATCTTAGCACAAACAAAAGCCATTGATCTTGAAGAAAATATGCATAGAAACATTGGGATCATAAATCTCCCAGAAGAACATTACAGGTCAAGAAATATGACACCAAAATGCAGGAAATAATACAAGAAACTTCCAAAACTAATTAATACAGAACACAAAGCACCAATCAATGTGTGTGTGTGTTTGTGTGTATATATATATATATGTATATATATATATTCACACCTATATGTATATGTGTATGTGTGTATATATATATATATGCTTCAGAAAAAAGTCCTACACCTCAAACTTCAAGACATATAGTAGTTGAATTTAACAGTTCTAGTGAAAATCAACCAATTGTGCAAGTAGCTAGAAGACCCTCAAATATAAAATAAAGGAAATTCAAATAACACAAAACTGTTCTGCAACCCACTTGCAACCCCAGAAGGAAATGGAATTATATGTTCTGAAAAACAAAAGCACTCAATATACAACCCCAAATAATATACCTTATAACTTGAACCTCCTAATCATCAGTGGGAAAAAAATGGACATTGAATAAAAGTGAAGCATTTGAGCAATTTAAAAAAATTGAGCAGAATATTTTACTTGAAAAAAACCCCAAACAACAGAAATATAAGAAAAAAGGGTAAATAAATACAACTTCCAGGGGGGGGAAATACCTTACTTCTAGAGATTATTTTAAAAATAAATAAATAAATAAAAAGAGAAAGACTAGCTTGTCTATCTGGTTTTTAAAAGTAGTAGATGGAATAGGACCATTAAGCAATTTTCTGAGTGTGCTAGGAGACAAACATAAAACAAAATTTAAAGAAATAGGACAAATTATGTTGGAGAAAGAAGCCTGAAATATGGTATGCATTCCACAACTCCCCATTGTATTTTGTAGGACTGAATTCCAGAATGAGAGGGTAGATAAATGGGAAAGGTGAGATGAAGTATAGAGGGAAATTTTTAGAATAACCAAATTAAACCCATGAGTGAACAATAAAAGACAGATCATTTTCACAGTTTCTCAGAGAGAAGAGGAACTACAGGAGAATAGGCAAGATGGCAATGGAGCAGCTTAAAATGAGAAATGAAAGGGAAGATTCTACAAAGGCAATAACAGAAATTGGTTAAAAGTACGAACTTAAATTTGGCACTTTTGAAGCTTTATTTCTATGAGGAACATAAGAATCTAAAGAAGGAATACATGTTATACAGCTTATTAATCAAAGACTAAAAGTTCAGAGTAGAGAGAAATTGAAGATGATGATGAAGAGAATAAAGTAAACAAATTCTTAGGAAAACAACATAGTAAAAGGGGAAAAAACTAACGAAGGAAATTGAAGGAAAGAGAAGGAGGTGAATAACTTAAGTGAACAGGAGGGGAAAAGGAGGGGGGAGGGAGGGAAGAATCAATAAACAATTATAAGAAAGAAATCAGTAAGTTCAGTAAAAACTTTCAAACTGCCAAAACTACGGAATGGATTGACAAGTGGGAGTGGACAGAGGAAGATAACAATTTCGTCAAAATAGATTAAGCAAAACTAGTAACAGGGACAAAGTACTACTTTAAAAGAGAAAGGGGAAACCCACCGAAAAAAAATTCTAATTAAAAAAAAAACACTTAAGACACTAATGAGAAAAAATATAAACCCGGCTCTAATAACTTTAAATTTGAATAGATGGGGCAATCCTGTGAAATAAAAGAAAGTGACAAATTGGATAAGAAAATAAAACTCACAGTATATAACTTACAAGGGATGCATCTAAAAAGGAAAGACAAGGTTAAAGTAAAAATTAAAGAGTAGAACATTATTTATCATGTTAATCCAAACAACATTGAACTTTTCCATGCCATATTGGTAAAGATGACAGAAGACAAAAATGTTTAACATTAGTTAGGGCTGTGGGAAGAAAAGCACACTGATGTACTTACTGTTCATGGAACTGTGCATTGGTCCACTTATACTGAATGTGGGGTGAGAAGCAGACGGTAAAGGATTGAAAAAATGAATGGTAGGTTATAACAGGGAAGTCAGAAATGTAGATGAACTTTTCTAGGAATTTGGTTATGAAAGGGAAAAGAGATATAGGATAATAATTAATAGCTTAAGGTAATGTAGGTTTAAATTAACAGGGTTTGATGGTGGTAGTGGGGTGTTTATTGTTTGGTTTGGTTTTTAAGGAGAAAGGGACACCAGAGCATGTTTGTGTATGGTGGAGAAGGAGCCAGGGAATAAGTTAAGATGAGAGAAAGGTCCTTTGTAGTTAATTTGGGTATTTATAATAGTCAAAATGACTTAGTCACTCAAAGTTGTTTTTAAACAATATTGCTGTTATTATTCTCTTGGTTCTATCTACTCATTTCCCTCTTCATTATTTCATGCAAGTCTATCCATGTTTTTCTACAATCAACAAGATCATCATTTCTTATACTATTCCATCAATCATATACAACATTTTGACTGTTATAAATACCCACATTAACTACAAATGACCCATGAAAGAAGATGCTATCTGTGTCCAGAGAAAGAACTGATAAATAGAAGTATGTATAGAATGATTTTATGTCTGTGTGTGTGTGTGTGTGTGTGTGTGTGTGTGTACATAAATCTGTGTCTAATGGTAGCCATCGCTAGGGTAGAGGGGAGGGAAGAGAAGGAAAAAAAAAAGAAAACAAAAGGAAAAAGTTACATGGTAGCTTTATATATTTAAAAGGAATAGCAAGAAGTACATAATAGATTTGCAGTTTCATGTGCAATCATCTTTTTTTTATTCTACTGTGCTATGGAAATGCTTGTGTTCTTTCAAAAATTAAAATAAGAGAGAGAGAGAAGTATATTATAGTGGAAAGAATGATAGCTCTGTCATCAGAGGATCTGGTTCAGAATCCTCATTCTTCTTACTACCTGTGTGACCTTGGACAAATCATTTAACTGCTCAGGGCACTGGGTTTGCTCAGCTAGGAAATTAGGTTGTTAGACTTTAAGGTATTTTCAGTTCTAAATCTGTGATCATATTCTATGAAAAAAGAAATTATCAGAGGACAGGTTGTGCTAAAGGATGAGATTGAGAGCCAAGGTGGAGAAATTAGCTTTGCCAAGTTTGCTGAACACTTTGTCAGAGAGTAAAACAAGGGAAGGAAAAATGGAAAATGATGACAATAGGATTCCAGGTATACAGTGGGGAAGAAGAGGGAGTTTGAAACTGAAAACCTCTATTTTCTCAGTAAAGTAGGAAACAAATTCCTCTGCTAAATGGATAGAAGGTGGTGTAGAAGGTGTAAGGAAAAAGCAAATGTTTGTAATAATCACTATAGAGAATGCAATCATAAAAATTACAAGGTTAAGGGAGTAGAAACACGACCTCCCCGCAGCTATGGCTTCTACCTTCCCCAATCCATGTAAAAAGGGGACTCTAAACAAACTTTGGAGCTGCAGAACCCACAAAATGACATAGAGCAGCTAACCTTCTGCTGAGGACAGCCCAGTAGGCCGGCAGGAATCAGCCAGCCCAGTGTTCTGGGAGCCAAGCACAGCCCCACACCAAGGCTTTAGCCCCAGGGCGGGACTGACCAGCTGTGAGCCAGAGGGACTCCAGATCAGCAGCAGCTGTGGCCCTTTCCAGATTTATCAACACATAGATGCAAATGACAAAGTGAGAGGTCAGTGCAGTCTGAACTTTGGGACCCAGTAAGTGGGAGTGCCTGGTTTTTGTCCCCGAGGCGAGAAGCCACTGAGATGCCAACATAGCCAGCCAGCACCACATGGCAGCTTCAGCTCCTGGCCTGCAGAGTGTAGGGGAACCAAGCACCAGTCTGAGGGGTAATCGCTCTTGCTTTAACCTGCTTGGATCTGGATTGCAGTCTAAGGTGGAGGTCCTGGGGTGTGTGTCCAGCTTTCCAGAGCTTATGGAGACCTCAGAGAGGGCACCCATCTAATACCTCCAGCAGCTGAGAAAACCCCAGCATTTGGGATGAAAGCTCCCCTGTCTGGCTGCAAAAAGCCCAAGGGTCAAGTGACCGAGGGGCGACATGACCAGGCAAAGGAAACAAAGCAGACAGAAGATTCCAACATTAGACTCTTATTTTGGGGACAAAAAAGGAGCAAAGCATGGAACAGGAGGAAGACAGTGAAGTCAGAACTCCTGCACCAAAAGCTTCAAAGGAACATATGAGCTGGTTACAGGCCATAGAGGACCTTAAGAAGCAGATAAGAGAAGTGGAGGAAAAATTGGGAAGAGAAATGAGAACAATGCAAGAAAATTACAAAATGAGAGTCAACAGGCTGACTGAAGAAAATCACAGCTTAAAAAATAGACTAACTCAAATGGCAAAAAAGGATCAAAAAGGCAATGAGGAGAAGAATGCCTTAAAAAGGAGAATTTGCCACATGGAAAAAGAATCTCAAAAGCTCAATGAGGAGAACCATTGCTTCAGAATTAGATTGGAGCAAATGGAAGCTAATGACTTTATGAGAAATCAAGATGCTATTAAACAGATCCAAACAAATGAAAGAATAGAAGGCAATGTAAAATATCTCATGGGAAAAACCACTGACCTGGAAAATAGATCCAGGAGAGATAATTTAAAAATTATTGGACTACCTGAAAGCCACGATCAAAGTAAGAACCTAGAAATCATCCTCAAGGAAGTTCTTAAAGAAAACTGCCCTGATGTTTTAGAACCAGAGGGCAAAATAGAGGTTGAAAGAATACATTGACCACCTCCTGAAAAAGATCCCAAAAAGAAAACTCCTAAGAATATTATAACCAGGTTCCGGAATTCCCAGATAAAGGAGAGAATATTACAAGGAGCCAGGAAGAAACAATTTGAATATTGTGGAAACACAATCAGGATAACCCAGGATCTGGCAGCTTCTACACTGAGGGATCGAAGGGCTTGGAATATGATATTCCGGAGGTCAAAGGAGCTGGGGTTAAAACCAAGAGTCACCTACCCAGCAAAGCTGAGTATCATGTTTCAGGGAAAAATATAGTCATTCAGTGGAATAGAGGACTTTCAAGCATTCTTGCTGAAAAAACCAGAGTTGAATAGAAAATTTGACATTCAGATACAAAAAGCAAGAGAAACATGAGAAGGTAAACAGGGAAAAGAAATCATAAAGAACTTATCAAAGTTGAACTATTAATACATTCCTACATGGAAAAACAAAAATTGTAACTTATGAAACTTTTCTCAGTAGTTGAAGGGAATAGAAATATATATGTCTATATATAAGGGTATATGGTCATATGAATACATATGTGAATGTGTGTATATATGTTTACAGGTATACATAGATAGAGAGCACAGGACCAATTTAACAGGAAAGGATGATACTTAAAAGGTGAAATTAAGAGGTGAGAGAGGAATATAATGAGAAGAGATGGGGAGAGACAATGGGGTAAACTATCTCATATAGAAGAGGCAAGGGAAAATGGTTACAATGGAGGGGAAGAATAGGAAGGCAAAAGGGAATGGGTCAACCTTATTTCCATTAAATTAGGCTGGAGGAGGGAATGAAATACACACTAAATAGGGTATTTCACCCTCCAGGAGAGTAGAGGGAGACGGGGATGAGAGGGGGGATGATGGAAGGGAGGGTAGGCTGTTGGGGAGGGAAGTTGGAAGCACCCACTTTTGAAAAGGCATGGGATCAAAGTAGAGAATAGAACAAGTGGGAGGTGGGATTGGAGGGAGGGAAATATAGTCTTTTACAGTATATCTACTATGTTATTGTTTTGCATTAGCCACACATGTACAACCTATACTGAACTACTTATCTTCCCAATAAGGGTGGGTGTTCATTCAATCAATTACAAAGTCCCTGTTCTAAATACTACTCCACCACTAGTCTGTACCTTCATTTAGTCCACCACAAAGCCCCTCTTCTCAAATGGAGATTAGTTTCCAATCATAAGTAAAGTACATTCATTTGTTCAACCATAGAACAAAAAAAGGTCAAAAGTTCCCCACCCCTGGATCACAATTGAATCTACCCAAGAGTTACAGCAAGTTTAAGCACAGCACTTAATACCCAAATGGAGGTCTTTTCTTCATCTTGACACGAGGCAAGTTCTCAGCAATCTTAGTTCCTGGGGAGACAAGGCTTAGCAAGGCCACAAGATACATTGCCAGTCTCTTCATTAATTCATCCTCTGTCTGCAGAACAGTCCTATAACCCCTGAAAACATTAGCAAAACCCTCTCCCAGGATTTCTGTAAACATACAACAAGAAAATCCTTCTTCAGGGCTTCTGAACCAACAGAAAGGTTCCCAGACCCCTGCAACAACAGCACTGTCCTTTACCAGTGGACAGTATTCACTCTCTGTCTGCAGGACAGTCTCAGGAGCTCTTAGCCAACAGAAAGGTTCCAGGACCTCTGCAACAACAGAAATGTCTTTCACCAGTGGACAAATCTGGCAAAACAACATCAAAACAGACAGACAAAGTACCATCAAAACAGCCATGTCTCCTCAGTCCTTGGCAGCTCGGGGATCAGGTCTCAAAAGTCCAGGGTGATTCAAAGTGTCCCTCAGCAATCCTCTCAGTCTCTCTTTGCCTCCACGAGGGTGCTGCTTCCAAAAAGTTCTTCTGCCTCTCTCTTGTGTCTCTCAAAATCTATGTCACCAGCTCCTCCCAGTTCAGGACTCTCTTTTCAAGTCAACCAGTCCATCCCACAGGTGGGATTAACAACCTCTGGGTTTTAACACAATCAGTTTGAAAACCAAGCCAGTACAGGGGGATCTTTATATTCCATTACTATCACAGTGTCAAGGGAGGAAGGGAATGAATCTGGAATTCAAAGTTTTAAAATCAAATATATATACTATTATTAATAGTATTTTACATGTAATTGGGAAATAAGATATACAGGCACTGAGGCATAGAGATCCACTGAAAAAGTCGAAAGGGGTATGGCAGAAAATATGGGAGAGAGCAGATTGGAGGAGGGAATATCCTGTGGGGCTGCTATTTTGCGGCGGTGGGTAGGGGAAAAACGGGGAGAAAATTTGTAACTCAAAATCTGGTGGAAATGAATGATATAAATCAGACGTTAATAAAGCATTTGAAAAATTAAAAAAAATACACGGTTAAAATACAAAACTCATTTATGTTAAAACACTAAAAAAGGATATGCATGTTAGAACTAGAAGCAAGGTAGATGTCCATCAATTAAGGAATGGCTAAACAAATTATGGTACATAAATATAATGGAATATTACTATGCCCTAAGAAATTATGGGTATGATGAACACAAAGCTGCATGGAAAGGCATAAATGAACCAAGGCCAAACAAAGTAAGCAGAGCCATGAGAACAATACACACAATGATTGCAACAATGTAAACAAAAAGAACAAATACAAAATAATCAAAACCTAGTGTTATAAAAATATAAAGACCAAGCTTGGCCCCTAAGAAGAAATATTTAAAAAAAAAACCACTTCTGCTCACTCCTTTGCAAAGGTAAGGGGTTCATGAGAGGAGAACATTAAATGTAATGTCAGATTTTGTGTGTGTGTGTGTGTGTGTGTGTGTGTGTATTGATTGGTTTTACTGGGGGTTTTTCTCTTTAAAAAAAAATCTTTGTTACAAGGAACAACTCTCTGGAGACAGGGAGGGAGGAGCAATGATACAGAAAGACATCTAGATAATATAAAAATACTCAATAAAAATCATATGGAAGGGCCTTTAATATTGTTTCCTTTAAACTTGAGCTCAAATCCCTTATTCATGAAGCCTTTTCTAGGTCCTCTAGCTGCTAGTTCCATCCCCACTTCTCTCCAGTTATATTGTAGCAATATTGTAGCAATGTTGCATTGATTACACATATATGTATATATCCATATATGTGTGTGTATGTATGTATATTTTTGTCCATGTTTTCTCCTTTGTGAGAATGTAAACTCCTTTATTTAGGACATGTATTGTTTAGTTTCAATCTTTGTATCCTCCCTTGCCTAGCACAATGTCTTGCACATAGTAGTCTCTTTATAAATGGTTGTTGATTAAGTCAAAAGCACACAGTGTATATGAAACTGAATAAGCATCATTTGCAATGAAGAAATTCTGGAAATTTCACCACTGGATTCTGGGGAAAAGCAAGGCTATCCCCTCTTTCCACTATTATTTGATATAGTATCAGAAATACTGACTATAGCAATAAGATGGGAGAAGTTAAAATATAAACATGAGTAAAGAGGAAACAAAAATATCCCTAGCTGCAGATATCGGAGTAGCTAGGTAATGCAGTACATAGAATGCCAGACCCAGAGTCAGGAAGACTTATCTTCCTGAGTTCAAATCTGGCCTCAGACACTTATTAGGTATTTGACCCTGAGCAAGTGACTTAACTCTTTTTGCCTCAGTTTCTCATCTGTAAAATGAGCTAGAGAAGGAAGTGGCAAACCACTCTAGCATCTGTGCCAAGAAGACTCCAAATGGAGTCATTAAGAGTTAGTCACGGGACAGCTAGGTGGTGCAGTGAGTAAAGCGCCGGCCCCAAAGTCAGGAGGACCCGAGTTCGGTTCCGTCCTCAGACACTTAACCCCCCCCCCCACTCACACACACACACAAACTAGCCATGTAACCTTGGGCAAATTACTTAACCCCAGTTGCCCTCCAAAGGGCAAAAAAAAAAAAAAAAGAGTTAGTCATGACTGAAACAACTGAACTACAACAAAAGTTGCAGATATTAAAATTTAGACAATCCAAGAGCATCAACAGTTAAAAAAAAAACCAAGACAGTATTTTTTAGTTAATAGGATACAAAGTTGGGCCACAACATATCTGCAGTTCAGTTACAGTATTAATGGTGAAGGTTATAGAGAAAAAGAAATTCTATTCAAAATTCATGAAATATCTGAGTCACCCAACTAAAAAACTCAGAAAGCTTATACATATACATATATACACATGTGTCCACACATATATACACACACATACATATAGATAGATGGATACACATACAACTTTACAGGATTAAAGGAATACAGAGAGAGAGAAATTCCTTTTCCATAGTTTAGTTCACCAATATGTCAAAAATTACAATACCACCTAAATTAATTTGCTGACACAGTACTTACCTGTATAGAGGCAACCAGGTGGTACACAACACCTGGAGTCAAGAAGCCTAGAGTTCAAATCCAGCCTCAGATACTTATTAGCTATGTGACCCTAGCCTATTGATTTAACCTTTGTCTTCCTCAATTTCCTCAACTATAAAATAAGATTAATAACAACACACACCTCACAGGGTGGTTGTGAGGATCAAATGAAATAACATTTGCAAAGCACTAAAGTGCATTGCTTGATACATAGTAAATAAACGATTATTCCTTTCCCCTTACATCAATCACACTACCAACAGGTTACTTTGTAGAACTAGACAAATTAATAAAATTCATTTGGAGGAACAAAATATTGAGTATTTGGTCCTGGTTTAAAGAATAAGAGATATATGGAAGAGACTGTACAAAGCAAGATCTAGAAACAAGTCAAAGTGATTAGTATGCCCAATTACAAAAACTACTAGCAGGACTTCTTACTAAACAAGGACTGCTGGGAAAACTGGAAAATAATTTGCTTAAAGTTTAAACCAGCGTCTCAGGTGATATACTATGATAAACTTCAAATGAATAAGCCACTTAATTATAACAGATCATACCATAAAAGAATAGAGGAGAATTGAAACTTATATTTTTCACTTGGTTAGTGGAAGAATTAAAAATCCAACAAAGGATAGCAGGGATCAGAAAAGAAATTAACTAGGTCATATAATATAGTAGCTCTCCCTCCTTGTCTCAAAATAGCTATAAATTTAATAAGCTTGTCATTTCTGACTTAGCATCTAAATTATGAGTAAAAAGATTGAATTGAATAGGCCACAGACAGAACTGCAACATTCTACAAATTACCTCTCTCCAGACGGTTATCTATCCATTAATCAATACTCTTTCTGGCTGGTCAATCATCTAAATTTTTTTGAAGTTTCAGACATTTCTTGCTATATTATCAGTATTGAGAATTGACATTGAGGGAGGTAAATTTTAAAATGTAAAAAGCAAATGCAAAACCCAAAAAAGGATATCACTCTGAGACCACTTAAGGGTAGGGGCAAACCTTAGCTCCCACCCCCATACAATACAAATAATTGATGTTTATAATAATTACTGAGTCCTCAAGAAAAGACATTCTATTTGAGAACTGAAGAGTATATGAAATTTACTTTAGAAGAATTCTACCCCAAACTGCTAAAACCATGAACTACCCATAAAGCCCAGCTCTCTCCCCAGAATAACGTTATCATGAACTGAGCTTCACTCTGTTTCTAGAGTAGCACAGGAGTGCATGGAGTCCAGGGACCCAGATTTGAATCCTCCGTTGCATCCTTCCTTCCTCTTTGTGTGATCATAGGCAAGCCTCTGAGCCTCTATGTTCTTATTAGTTAGAGTGAAGACTTTTGCTTACTTCACAGGGTTTTTTTTTTTTATCAAAAAGCATTCTTTAAAAACCTTCAAGTACTAAATTAAGTTAAGTACTTAGTATACCAAGTGTAGCTCCTTGTTGTTGCTCCAACTATTATTCCTCCAAGCACTTCCTGCAGTTCTTGAGACCATGTGAAAGTAAGATGCACAGGATTCATGCTATATGTATTTCTGGAGACCATGAGTCTTGGGAATAAAAGACAAGGACCTTTGTCAAATTCTGATTGGGTTCCTAGCTTCTAAACTTACTTCAGAAGAAATAACACTGGGGAGAAGAAAAGTCAGGGACTGAGTAATGATTCCTGATGTTTAATAATAGCTTTATAAGGTGGTGTGTGTGTATACATTATATATGCACATATACAGTATATATATATATGTATATATACACACACAGTACACACACACATATAATTTCAGTTTATCTTCACAACAACCCTGTAAGGAAAGCTTTATGACCATTAATAAACCCTTTTTATACCTGAGAAAACAAATTCAGCAAGATTATGCATTGGAGTTAATATTCCAACCCAGTTGCTTCCTGACTATAAGTCCAGAGTTCTTACCCTACACCCTACTGTCTTTTACTAACACTCTCCTAGAAGCCTCAGAATCAACCTAGAGTCAATAAATCTAAGAACCCCATAGGAAAATAGGGAATTGTGCTTCCCAGTCTATTAGAACATAGTATAGTTCTGAAGAACTTATTTTTGCGTGATTCTGGTAGCTCTGTCTGATGAAGCTGTTTTAAGGATTTATCTGTAATTATATATTTGACTGTATACAGTTGTATACACAGCTAGGTGGTGCAATGGATAGAGCATTGGGCTTGGAATCAAGAAGACTCATCTTCCTGAATTCAAATCTGACCTCAGACACTTACTAGCTGTGTGAGCCTGGGCAAATCACTTAACCCTGTTTGCCTCCGTTTCCTCATCTGTAAAATGGAATGAAGAAGGAAAGGCAAAGCATTCTAGTACCTTTGCTGAGAAAACTCCAGATGGGGTCATGAAGAGTCAGACACAACTGAAATGACCAAACAACAATACAGTTATAATTGCATATTTTACAAGTGTCTTAAATCTTAGAGCTAGCATAAAGGCATCTTGGCAGAGTGATTAAAGCATTGAACATCGAGTTCAGAAGACTTGGGTTCTAATACTGTCTCTGAGACTTATTTGTTGTCTGATCATGAAAGTCACTTCAAATCTCTCCAAACCTCAGTGTCTTCATTTGTAAAACCAAGGGGTTCAACTACATGACCTCTGAGGTCCCTTCCAGTTCTGATCTATGATCCTGTGGATTGAATTGAAAAATAGAACCTTCCCTAAAAGTTAAAGACAGTTTCTAAATGTACAACCCAAATTCTAAATAAATCATAAACTTCCAAACTGAAATAAAATAATGAGAGAGGCAAAATCAAGAGAGAGATTTGGAACATTTGAGGGAAAAATAAAGAGGTCAGGTTTTCTACAGATGTTTTTGTGACATCCTAGACCAGAATTATAAGGACTGGAAGATCTTAGTTTCTTGGAGTAAGTTTCTTCCAAGCAGGATCTGGGTTAATTTTTTTGGATCTGCCACAGCATGTAACACAATTCTAGGGACAAAGTAAGGTCTTGATAAATACCTGTTAAATTGATTTGAATTAGGGTGCCATCCTTGACCTTGTCCCAGTAATAGCATGGATTTGAAATCTGTTCATGTTTCCTTTAGTAAGTATAGATTCTAATAATTCTCACATCCCATGAAAATCAGAAGAAAGCAAAACATTTACCACTTTTTATGATAAGTGTGGACATGATTTACTGTAATCACCATATCTTTACTATATTTATTGAAATCTTCCATCATCCTTTATGGCTTCTCAGGAGGGGAAGGCATTTCAGTAATGTAGATATGCACAAATCAAATAGATATCAATAATGATGATTCCTGTAAAGACAGTAAGGATCCTAATCAAAGGTGGTTTTCATCTTAAATTCCTATCTGATGGAGGTTTTTCAGAGAGCAAATGAAAACTTTATTATGCAGATTATTATATAGACATTCATCATACAAATATTTATACAGAAATTTTTTTCTACCAAAGAGGCATTAACAATAAACCAAGTGATCAAAATAAAGCTTTACAATCAAATTTTCCATTGGGGGTTTCCTTTTAGCAAAACTGCCAAAGTGTCAGAGAATTTATTCAAACACATCTGCTCCACACAAGGATAGAACGGGATCTGAAGGTGGTGATACAATTCTAAGAAAGTGAATGCATGAGCTTTTTTTCTCCCCATCACCTTCACAAGTAAATTGCTTGAAACAACTAACATCTGCTGTTTTGAAGCTAATCTTAGTGAATTGAATGCTCTTAACCATTTCTCAATCCCACAGTCCTTTATCTTGCTTCTCCTGCTGCGTTCCCACCACCCCTGATCCCATTAGCAAACCTTGAGACAGCCTCAGCCTTACCAAAGTGCAGCTTTGGTTTCAGCTGCTTTTCTGCAAGAGGAAGTGAATGTTGGGGGTTTTTCTCTGTGGCACAGTTGTGATAAAGCTGTGGTGGTCTTATCTCTCTTTTAGGTAGTAGCTCTTTATGACTACACAGCGCATCGATCAGATGAGCTAACCATCCATCGAAGTGACATTATCCAAGTGTTGTACAAAGATAATGATAACTGGTGGTTTGGCAGCCTCACAAATGGACAACAAGGTTATTTTCCAGCTAATTATGTGGCTGGTGAAAGTAAGTTTTATGCTCTTTTCCTGATATACTAATGTGGGTATAACTGATGGTCTAAGATTTTTATCATTCTCTACTGTTTAATTTACTGAGCTGATCATAGGATCAGAGACAGGGTTCAGAAGGACCAAGAGGTGATCATCTGGTCCGGCACCCTAGTTTTACACATGATGAAACTGTGGCATAGAGAGATGAAGTGACCCCTCTCTAAATAATCTCTGTATATAAATAATCAGACTGAGGTGACTATTCATTTCATGTTTTCTCCTCCAAAAATAAAATAGGATCACTAACACGCTGGAAGTCTATTGTGTTCTGAGATCGGGTAATGTCAGCCTCACTGTCAGCAATCACTTACGGGCCCCCTCCAGTGATCAGCCTTCTCCCCCATCCCCCTCTCCCCAGACACCTGCTTCACAGAATTTTGGCAGCTCTGAGTTTCCCACAACATCTCCTTAGTTCTTGAGGACCTGAGATCTCCAAACTCTCCAATTCCCATTCTGTAAGGCTGTAGATGTCCGTCTCAGCTGTTACTCTCTTCTCCACAATAGATTGTTTCATTCTTCCAAATAAATGGAGAGGAAGTCTTTATTTTATAAAATGTAAGTTCATCTAGAAATTCTAGATCTGACTTGCTGACAGCTGACGATTGACAACCAGATCCCCCAAGGTGAAGATAAAACTGACATGAATATAAATTGGACTTAAAAAGAAAAAAGGAACTAAAAAAACAAAAACCCATCATCACAAGGGAAGCAAATTAATCTTCTATTGAAGTAACCATCAGTTCACTTGGGAATATAATGGTGTAAAGAAAAAGAAACAACAATAAACCAAGAACCAGGAGATCTCAGTTCTAGGCCCGATTCTTCTCGTTCTTTGACTAACTTTAAGATCCTGCACCTATTACTTAAGGATCTAAGCCTTGGCTTTGTCATATGTAGAATGAGCAAGTTGGATCAGAAATTCTATAAGGTTGCTTCTAACCCAAACATTCTTTGTTGGTAATTAAGTGATATATAGTCCTAGGATTTGAACCTATTCTTCAAACCCTAAAATTTAGAAATCCTAAATCAAAATGTCCTAGATAGTTCCCAAACCAATATCCAAATAACCAAACCAATAGGTTATATCCAAAGTTGTTGCTAAATCATTTGGTTTAGGACTTAAAATTCTCTCTCCTTTAAAAACAAGTAACGTTATAAGTGGGTATCAGTTTCTACTACTCATCAAGAGTCTGTTTAACTCATAATATAGGCAGCGAGGTGTCACAGTAGACAGAGTGCTCAACCTGGAGTCAGGAAGACCTGAGTTCAAATTTGGATTCAGACACTAGTGTTCAAATCACTTAACTTCTGTCTGCTTCGGTTTCTTCATCTGTACAATGGAATTAATAATAGCACTTGTTTCCAGGAGTTATTGTGATACTAATAGGAGATAACATTTGCAATCTTCAAATTGCTTTATAAATGTTAGCCATAAATTTGCATCTTTTCAACTTCAGCCCGGTCCTGCAGGTGTTTTTAAAAGCAGCTAGGTGTGGGGCGGCCAGGTAGCACAGTGAGTAAGAGCACCGGCTCCAGTGGCGGGATGACCTGGGGATCGAATCCGGGCTCAGACACTTAGCACCCACCCAGAAATAACTGGCCATGTAACCTTGAGCAAGTTACTTAACCCTGATTGCTTTAAAAAAAAAAAAAGCAGCTAGGTGGTGAAGTGCCTGGAACATTGCTGTGGCTGCTGCTGTTCAGTCATGTCGATCCTGTCCGACTCTGCCTGACCCCATTTGGGGTTTCTTGGCAAAGATACTGGAGTGGTTTCCTTCTTCAGTTCATTTTACAGATGAAGAGACTGAGGCAAACAATTAAGTGACTTACCCAGGGTCACGCAGCTAGTAAGAGTCTGAGGCTGGGTTTGAACTCAGGAAGCTAAGTCTTCCTGAATCCAAACCTAGTGCTCTATATCCACTGTACTACCTAGCTACCCCCTGCCATCCCAGCACATAGTAGGTGCTTAATAAACATTTATTTTCCCCTAACATAGCTGAACAATATTACTAATAATACTTCATGCCTTACAGGCTTACCCCATACCTACTCTTTTGGACAACTATAATTAAGATTAGAGGTCACATGTTGAATCAGAGGAGAGTGTCAGTCTTTCCTGAATGTATTGCCAGGGCCCAAAAAAATTTTTAAATGGACAGAATTTGCCATTGACATTTTCCCATCTTCCTTTCTTTGATTTTTCAGGCCCCAGAGGTCCAGTGCCTTCCTCATGGTATTTTGAGCTTCCTACAGAAGCTCCCTACTCCACCCTTGAATCCCCTAGTCAGAACTTTTATTCATTCCAAGAGAGCTTATCTTAGTTAGATGTTAGGAGACAAGCAGCTGTCTGTTGTTTATAGGATGAAAATAAAGTTCTCTGTTTAGCCTTTTCCAACATGAACCCAAACTATCTTTCCAATCTCAGAGTACATTATTCCTTCTTCCTCACTATGTGACTCAGACAACTGGCCCTCCTTCTGCTCCTCATGCATGACAGTCCATCACCTGTCTCCATTCCTTTGCACTGGCTGTATGTAGAATGTTCTCTTTCCCCACTACCACCTCAAGGAATCTTTCTTCCTTCAAGATCTAGCTCAACAACCCCTGTTTATAAGACACCTTTCTTGATTCCCTCCAGCTTCTAGCATCCTCCCTCCCTAACTACCTCATCTTTTACCACTTCGTATTTATCTTCTTTTTATTTATTCTGTATTTACTTAATACAAATATTTATGTATTTGTTGCCTTCCTCATTAGATTGTGAGCCTCTTTGAGATTAAGGATTGTTTCATTTTTTATATTTGTATCCCAACACCTTGTGCACTGCCTGATACAGTGTTTAATAACTGCTTGTTGATTGCCTGATGCAGTCATTCATTCACACTGGTGGAAGCCAGTCCTTTGGCCCAAAGAGTTTTTATTTTGTTTTGTTTTTAATGTCTAAAGGATGCTTATTAACCCTAATGAATCTTGGAATGTCAGAATATCAAACAGTGGAACAGTGGGAAAAAAAAAATCAGGCAGTATGGAGGAATATGTTTGGAGGCAGCTCTCTCAATCCCCAGAACAACTTCTGATTTTGATAGTTCCTTTGCTTCTTCCCTTTCGCAATACATAATTTTTCTAAAAGTCCAGTTATGGTTATAGTAGGGAAAATTATGGTTACAGCTAACCATTTATAATCTTTTATGACTTGGTGACTTGTACATTATATTGTACTATTTTAATAATGTGTTGTATATAAATATAATCTTTAATAATTTGTACTTTATTTGGTGACATGTACTTATATTGTTCTATTATAATAATGTGTTGTATGTAAATATGCATGCATGTGTATTTTGTATGCATGTATATTTGCATATTTTGTGTACATGTATACATGTGTGTGCATACATATATACATCTGTGTGAGTATATATAGTCGTTAACAGTCATATAACATATATATTAAATATATACATACATAACATTAATATTAAAGGGCACTGTCAGCCTCATTAGTAAAATCTGCTTTATTTAACCCTTCCCTGCTCGTATTATTTCCACATATATCTGCATATCACATTTCTATGTTTTTAATCCTAGAACAATATGATGTCCAGTCATCAGAGATAGCAAAAGAGTCTTCTTCCTATTCTTCCACTAAACAAACTGAGGAAGAAAAGAGACCTCCACAAGAGGTAAATATTTGAGAGAAAGGGAGTTTTTCATCTTTGAGTGTATACTTTTATTTCTATTCTTTCAGGATAAATTACTGATGATTTGTAACTCTTATTTGTTGATTTCATTATGTTATCTGTTGCTTTGATTCTGAATACTCTAGCTTCTTCCCCCACTAGTGATAAGTGATATAGATATTTGTTTTTATAGATATATTCTCATATTATGCTGAAAATTATGCCTGGGGGCAGCGAGGTGGCACAGTGAATAGAACACCAACCCTGTAGTCAGGAGGACCTGAGTTAAAATCTGGCCTCAGACACTTGACACTGACTAGCCATATGACCTTGGGCAAGTCACTTAACCCCAATTGCCCTGCTCTCCCCCCTCCAAAAAAAGCAAAACAAAAAAATAAAAATAAAATTATGCCTGTTTTGTTGGATGGGGTCCAGCTCCAGTTGTAGGAATGTCCTAATGTAAATTTTCATTCCCACCCCCACCCCCACCATATGTCTTATACAGTGGAATCTCTTTAAAAGATTGGCATCTGAGGTCATTATGAACAGTGTTAGGATTTAGTTAGTAAGTTAACCAATTGAGAGTGATTGAATCCTTTCTGTGATCCCAGCACTTGGTGAGTCTCTGTTGTAGGACTAGACAATTAAGGGACAACCCTTGCCTATGATGACCCACCTGGCTTCCTGTTGTGTCTAGGGCCACTTAACCCAACCAATAGCTACTACTATTTTGGATTCTAGGATTGAACCTGTCTCTATACTTGGAAATGAAGATAAGTAGTCCTAGGTCATTATCACCATCTCAACATTGAGTCAGTCTTAATGCTGGTCATGCACTACACTCTGATTTGTTCCTGCTTATTCCCATTTAAACTTAGAATCATAGGATCACATATTTATTGAAAGGGACTTTAAAGATCATTTAGTCCAAATTGCTCATTTGACAAGTAAAGAATAAGACCTATAAAGGTAAGATGGCTAATCCAGATCACACAAATAGAAGTGGTAGAGCAAGGTTTGAAGCCTAGTCTTCTGACTTTTACCTTAAAATTCCAATACCACTAAATGCCATTTTCCCCAGAACTAAGTCCTCAAATTTGATTATCTTGAATATGAGCTCTGCCTGCCTCGACTTATAGTTAATGACCACTGCTTTGGACTCCATGGATCAGTTGGTTCACTCCGACACAGAGGAATGCTCTCAATGCTCTACCACAAAAATTACCTTTTTGTAATGATAAATGTATCTTGACCATTGCATTCTGGTCTCTTAGTTTCAAACATACTTTTAGACTCACTGTTCTCAGTGTCCCTCCTTTGAAAGGACAAGTCCTAGTCTGGAAGGTCCTCCAATCTAGGCCCTGTGACAGATTGTATTCCTTTCATCTGGAGTTCATGCTAGCAAAGTTAAGAGAGACCATCACTGGAAGGTTGGTGATGAATCTTGTCAACCACAAGAACTAATGAAGACAACTTGCTTCAATGTTCAGGAGGTGAGAAGGGGTGGAAAGGGTTGAAATTGGCATCAGTAAAGGGAATATCTATGCTGACAGAGTTGCGAATCTTCTGAAGTACCTAAATAAAAATTATATTTAAATGATATGGTACAAGCTGACGTTCTGTGTTATGTGAATGTGGACCAGAATAGTTAGAAAAGGTTTCACGGAAGAGATGGGATTTCAATTGAACCTTATAGAATGTGAGCATGTAATCTACAAACAATGTTTTTATACACACACACATTCACACACCCATATATGTATGTATGCATATATACATATATATGCATATATATTATGGAGTTATGTTTAGGGATTTATTCTTGACATATCCAAATTCATACAGCATAGTCCCTAGTTAGTATATTTTGCTACTACTTAGAAATGCATGGTATATACATGTAGTCAGTATGTAACTAATTATTAAAGGGAAATGAGAAACAACTTGTAGTTTAAAAAAAAGATCACAGGAGACTTGGGTTCTAGTTCCCGCTTCACCACTGACTAACTGTGTGACGTTGATCAGATCACTTACTCCTCCTATTCCTTGGTGTCATCTGAAAATATAAGATGGACCTCTAAGGACAATTTTGAACTTTAGAATTCTATACTTCTATAATATTCCTAGACTGGGAGAACTTTTAAGAAAATATCTATACATATATAAAAGGAAGCCTGTGCGAAGCTCTGTTATTGTCCTAGATAACCAAAGACCTCAGGAATTTCGTGAGTCATGAGGGCTTAGAGCCAGACCTTTAAGAAATGTATGACTAAGGTTCCCAACATGATGAGAATTCTAGTATGATCATGTTTCTTGAGCCATATGCTGGGTGTCCCCAAAGTCTTAGTGCAATTTTAAGCTTTAATAGCTATTAAAGTTACATAAGCAATTAAGCATCGAAATCGCTATTTAAGCTATTAAAGCTTAAAACTATACCAAGATTTTGGGGATACCTTGACACCTTGTATTTAATTACATCAGTAAAATAGTTTTGGTTTCAGAGGAACAAACAGAGGTAAATGACTTTACCAAAGTCACTCAACTAGTTTAGGGATAAGCTTAGAATTAGAACCGAACTATCACTACTGAACTACACAGCCTCCCAAACTGTGAAACAGATCATAATTTGTGCCATAACTCTACCTCTGTCTCTCTCTATATTTCTCTCTCTGTGTCCATCTATTCTTCTCTCTCCCTGTCTGTCTCTGTCTCTCTATCTCTGTCTCTCTCCATGTCTCTGTCTCTGTCTATCTCTGCCTATCTCTCTGTGTCTGTAGGTGTCTCTCATTCTTATTTTGCATTTACTTCATTGTATCTGAACTTCTTGAGATGCTATTCCAGAACTGTACTCCATAAACTTTTATTAAAAACTTGGTAGGTTTTTTTTTTTTTCCTTTCTATACAAACTCAAGACTAAGCAGCAAAATTATACCTTGTAACAGCTTGGCAGCTGCCAAGCTTTAAAGGTTCGTCCAAGTGGAACACACCTGCTCACCTGCTGAATGTGCCAGGTACCTTCCAACATTGCATTGATTTCATTGAATGGTTGATGGCTGAGAGCAGCACATGTGTGCTGGCATATCTCCTGTATGAGGTATAGAGGGGAGGAGACTGAATTAGTGGGATTCCACCAAGGCCTATGCTCCAGAGTTGGCAGACACAGAGTTAAATCCCTAAATCAACAGAAACCCAAGGCACCGCGGGTGGGAAGGGATATGGAAATGAAGCAGAGAGTTTGCCTGAAGGCTCATTCCAGAATTTATACTGAGGAGCTCAGTAAACTACCGAGCTGATAAACAGAAGAGAAAGTATTGATGTTATCTGGGAGGACACAAATTCTGGTGCTTTGAAGAAAGTAGGACTGATAGCATTGGCTAGTTTTCTCTTTGAGGTTTTTGCTTTGTTGTACACTAAATATAACCTTAGTTATCTGCTTATGAAGGGAGAAAATTTAGGATTCAATTTTTTAGTAATAATTATAATAATAATGATTTTTAGTAATAATGATAACTCATATGTCTATGGTGCTTTAGGATTTACACTTTCCCTACAAGAGCCCTTGGAGGTAAATACTACAATTATTCTTAACATCATTTTATAAATGCAGATGCCAAGGCTTCACAGATTAAAGGATTGCCCTTCTCTGGTAAAATTGGAGCCCAGATTCAAATCTGCATCTCTAGTCTCCAAGTCCAGTGTTCTTTTGTTAGACCTTTCATTTTTTTTTAATCCTCCAAATATCAACAGATTAGCAAAGCCCTCTATCTTCCTCTTTTTCTATAGGCATAACACACACACACTGCAGCCTGTAGAGATATAGTCCTAAAAAATCATTGGCAAATAAAATTTAGAGACATTTTCTAAGCCTGTAGAAAAGCTGTTATTCATATCCTCCAGCATTTTTACAATTAACCATTGTATTGTCCAAATAAAAATACTCAAAAAAAGTCTTTTCAATGATGATTTGCTTTTATGTAGTACTTTAGAGTTCACAAAGCACTTTCCTTTAAATAATGGGTGAGATAGGTAATGCAAATCTCTACTCATTACAGATAAGGAATCCTAGGCTTTGATTTGCCCAAGGTCATGCATTTTGGTAGCTAGGTCTTCTGACTAGAATTCTAGTATGCTTTCTACTATTAAAAGGGATGAAAATTATATTTTACACTTAAAATTGTCAGAACATGGAAGGATTATTGCTTTTTTTTTTTAATCAATTTGAGTAGTGAACCAAAATTAGCTCATTGGGTACCCTGATTCAATTCAATTCAGCAAGCATTTATTAAAAATCTACTATGTGAGCAGGACTATGGCTTAGTGCTAAGTATACAAAGATAAAGGGCAGCTAGGTGGTATAGTGGATAGAGCAAATCAGGAAGACCTGAGTTTCAAATCTGGCCTCTGACACTTACTAGGTAGGGGGTGGTTCAGGGAGGATAAGCACCTCTGGTGTGAGGGCTTGCAAATCCTCTTCAGAACTGCTTATCTCCCTTTGGTGTCCACTTGATTCATCCAACTCTAACTCCAAGAAACTGTAATATGCTCAGTAGACACACCCTGGCAAACTGTCTGGGCAGATGGGCTAAACCAGTTTGAGGGTAGTTAGGGGGTTCCTACCCCAAGCATGTGAAGACTTCCCCTAGTGGAATGGATGGATGAGGATGTCCTTGAAGGTGGCTGAAGCAGGCTTTATAGATCACTTAGAGCTTGGTCAGACTTCGAAGACACCAAGGTCATCCCCTGCATCTTTCTCCTTTGTCAGTCTTCTTGACTTTTGTCTTGTCACTGAACTTCAATGACTCTGGAAAAGAGCCTGAGACTGACAACTTTGCACAACTCTGCCTTATTTAAATTCAGTTCATATGAGACATCACCCCCTGGTGTCATTGGTCCTCTTCAAAATTAAAGGCTGAACAGTGACCCTAGGCAAGTCACTTTACCATGTTTGCCTCAGTTTCCTCATCTGTAAAATGAGCTGGAGAAGGAAATGGCAAAATTACTCCAGTATCTTTTCCAAGAAAACCCAAATAGTGTCACAAAGAGCCAGAAACAACTAAACAGCAGCAGCCAAAGAAAAAATAAACGATTTCCCACAAGAAACATTTTACTGGAGTGATGCAATCAGTACGTACACAGAACAGTCAATATAATGTGTATAGAAAATAAATATAAAGTAATTTCTGGAGGAAAGGCTCTATCGACTAAGAGGATCAGTCAAGCTTTATATTGAGTTGAAGTGTAATGTGAGCCAAGAATTCCAAGAGAAGGATGTTAAGGAGAGAGAGAACCTAGGCAGAGGGAAATGGCTTGGTCAGAGAAAGGAAGCTAGAATGCCATGAGGGGAGGAGAGTCTGGAAGGAAGTTAATCTAGTTGACATATAGGACATGAGGAAAAGTAGCATGGAATATCTAGAGACGGTAGAGCCAGATTATGAAGGGCTTAAATGTCTAGTACAGTGATTTGTATTTTAACTAAAGGCAACAGTGAGCTTGCTCTGTTCAGAATTGGACTTATAAAATATCAGTTTAATGGCTTCATAGAGGATTGTTTGGAAAAGAGAAACTGGAAGCAAGGAGCCCCACAAGGAAGCTATTGAGGTAATCCAGTGAGAGATGATGACTTGGACCAAGATAGTGACTACATGAATGAAGAGAAGGGAATAGATATGGGAAATGATGTACAGGTAGAATGGGCAAAACTTGGAAACTGATTGGATGTGGTTGGGCAGGAGCGGGGGCAGGTGTGACTTTAAGGGAGAGAGAAGAATGGAGGATGACTTCAAGTTTTTAAATCTTGGATACTGGAAGAAGATTGGTAGATTTAACTGAAATAGGGAAATAGGGAGGTTAGGAAGAGGGACAGGTTTCAAGGGAAAGACAGTGAGTTGTGTTTCACACATGTTTAACTTGAGATACCTGTTGGAGATATCCAAGTGGAAATATTGAAGAGATAGTTGGTGATTCATGACTGGAACTTAGGAAAGACAATGAGAACTGGCTATAGAGAATTATCTAAGTAGAGAAGATAATTAAACTTATGTGAACTACTGAGATCAACAAGAGAGAGAATATAAAGAGAGCGGAGAAGGGGGCCTAGGACAGACCCCAGGGATACAAGCCTGCATAAAGGATGGAGCGATGATCCATCATCAAGGACAATAACCCAAAGTGATTAGAAATTTTGTTACAAATAAGATTTACATTGATAACTGTTCATTTTGGTTTATTTGATGATGTCCCCTTGAAATAATAATAATGATCAAACGTGTTTTCCTCTTTCCTGGTTATTTTTTCCATGACTGTAAATATTTAGGGATGATATTTAAAAGTTCTCTTAAATATTTACAATTCATACACATTTTTTAAAAATGCATTTAGGTCCATAGTGTATCACTATCAAAGGAATCTCTTGTCCCTCAAAGAAAGATCCAGAGGCTGAGAGCAAGGACCATAGTGACACAGGAATGAAACCGAGATTTGTTCACAAAGGTCAGAGCAACATAACACAACGGAATTTATGAAGACACAACCAAATCAAGACTGGGTTGGAGCCATTAGAGCTAACTTAATGACTTAAGAACAAAAATACCTTGGCTTTGTTCCCATGTGTCTGGAAATAAAATTCCCAAAAATTTGTTTCATGAAAGGAGGTTTAAGGAGGATTTCTGGTGTCACTATGTGTTTATAATATAGGTAAAAATGGAGAGAGGTAGGAAGAATGCTATAAGAAATACAGTGAGCAGCGTGGTCTATCATGTAAATAAAGCAGTTTGGGGCTCAGAGGACTTGAGATGGAAACCTAAGAGTGTTCCTTACTACTCCTATGACCTAGGGCAAATCACTTAACCACTAAGTGTATCAGTTTCTTTTTCTATAAAATGAGGGAGTTGAGCTAGATGATCTTTTAGCTCCAAATTTATGATGATAAGATCCTGAGACCTCAGGATATATTTCATATTTTACTCTGGAAACATGAAACCTAAGAGAGTCTACTTACATTTACTGTGAAAACCTTCCCAAATTGATATAAAATCTCTATGCTGGCCCCAAATTTGCCCATTAGGTATTCTGTTCTCTGCAAAAAGGTACCATGATTTACCAGTTTATCTTAAATACCACATGAAGATCTTCATCCTCTCTACTCAAAGATCTAAAATAAAGAAGATGAGTTCAGATAACTCAGAAGTTCCCACTACCAAAAACTAGATTTTGGAAATATGCAACCTGGATTTTGCTCTTAAGCCCATCTCTTCATCTAATACATGATAATTCAGGAATAGGGCTTGTTTTCCCTTTCTCCACCTATTGCTTATTGAGTTTCTATGGGCCCCTGGGCCTAAGATTAACAACTTATTTCTATAATCAAGCCTTTTTCTGTGAACAGTATTTTTGTGTACTAGAAATAACCAACAACCACTTCATAACCATTCTAGCAAACTGTGTAGTCAACACAGTTTGTTCTATATTACCTTGTCAATGATGTTCATTTATGACTTTCCCCATAATGGGTACACAGAAGAACATTAGAAATGTCATAGTGAGTTCAAATAATGATCTGTTCAGATATACTTGTGCATAAAAGCATGCGAGCTGACCTTTTTGATAATGTTTCCAAAAATGAACCAAAATATTTCTAATTTCTCTTTAATCCATTATAGATGTAGCATTTCTATGCTGGGTTGTGGAGAGTGGCAGTAGCTGTTGCTGTCAGAACCAGTAGTGACTTTGTCTTTCAATGCCATATCTGCAGTTCCTTTCTTCTCAGGCTCTTAACCCAATCAGACAGTCCAACAAGCATTTGGGAAACACCTCCTATTTGCCAGCCCATGTGCTAGGTGCTGGGGAAACAAAGACACAAATGAAACAGATCCTACCATTGAGGAGTTTACTTTCTAGTGGAGAAAGACAGCTTTATGAAGATATGTAGATAGATATTTGATGTGTTGATATAGATATATACACACATACATGTACATGTATAGAGTATTTTGAGGACAGTCAACATTAAGAATTAATAGGTTTCCTAAGAACTAGGAGATTTTCCATGGGAAATGGCACATGAGCTCAGCCTTGAAGGGAGCTAGGGATAATTAAGAAGAAAAGATGAGGAGAGAGTGCATTCCATGCATGAGTATGCCAAGTTTGTGGAATAGAAAATGAATTAATCTGTTTAAAACATAATGTGGGTTAAGAAGAATAAGGTAAAATAAGACTGAAAAGGCTAGCTAGTGCTAGATTATGAAGAGTTTTAAATATCAAGCTGAGCAGATCATTGTTTATCCTAGAGATAATAGGGAGCCACTTAAGGTTTCTGGGTAGAGAGACTCATATGGTCAGACTTGTGGATTAGGAAGATTATTTTGACAAGTGTGTGGAGAGTGTATTGGAAAGGGGAGAAATTGGAGCCTGGAAGGAGGGGATAGTTAGCAGACTGTTCTAACAGTCCTAGTAAGGGGAAATAAGGGGACCGAAGTAGAGGGAAGATGATGTGAGTTGAAAGAAGGGGACAGAGAGGAGAGATGTTCTGGATGTAGAACAGACAATTCTTGTTCATTAATTGGATATCTAAGGTGAGAGAAAGATTAAAGATTGAGGATTAATTAAGGTTATTCCTTGAAACCTTGGGAAATAGCTCAGAGACAGGCACCTGAGGAAAATAGGAATTGGATGAGTGATTCAGGGGAGGTGTCAGACAAAGTGGCATGGCAAAGTCTTGACTTTGTTCAAAAGCTTTCTATTTTCTAGAATCATCCACCACTTTAATATTGCCTTCCTTTTCCAAGCACTTTACCTGAAATAATGCAAAATTGGAATGAGATATATTTCATTGACTCAAATTGAAGTCTTTTGCAGTTCCAGGATTCTGTTACTGAAAATGTGCTATCTTCTCTTTGGGTTAAGTGCAAATAGCATGAGTAGCAGTAGTGAGAATATATGGTATGGTTGATTCCTGCATTTTTGTAACATAAGCATTAATGACAGCCTCAGACAAAGGCAGGTCCATTGTATGTACCTGAAGATAATAGCCAAATAGGAAATGTGCCCTAATAAAATTAAGCTATATCCCTGGCTGCTACTTATTTTGTTGACATGATAAATTAACTGTATGCAAACCTTTGCTTCCTGTATCTTGAGTTTCTTAACTCCAGAGCCACGTTAGGTCATCAGGGTCTTTGATTACAACATAAAACTGCCAATATAAGTTCTTCAAGAAACATAAAAGGTAACTACTATATTTAAATATGTCCCCATCAAAGAAGACATATGTAATAAAAGATCCTGTTTAAGCACATTTGTTACTCATTTGACTTCAAGTTGTTTGTCCTTAATGCTTCAGATCTTCACAGTTGCTCCTCTTCTGTCAAAGCAGATGTGTCTCTGCAAATGGGGGAGTGGTTCCCCAGTGCAAGTACCCCCACTGTATCTTAATTTCAAGAGAAATAGGAGGATAACTTAACATGCCTGTGAAGGATGTTCCAAAACAAAGACGTGAGATTATTTTTCAGAAACAAATTAGGATTATTTCTGTCTAGGAAACTCCCTTTTCAGGATCAGTATGGTTCCCTTCTAGGAAATTATACCCTACCTAAGATTGTACTTGCTAGAGATTGTTGTTGGGATGAGGGAAAGTTATTTCTTATTGAGGAGTATGAGTTCAGCCATGCTACTGTTATTTTCAGAAAGAGTTCTGCTCTCCTCCCTTTATTCTGAAGAATAACATGAGATCATAATTTGATTATCTTTGTTGGTTGCTTTATCTGAAGATCAGGCAATAACTTTAAAGACCTACTGTGTGCCTATACCAGTGGTTAAGCTATGGCAGAATTTCACTGTTGATGATTTTGGTCATGTAGAATTTCAATGTTCTATAGAGAAGAACATGTATCTGATTTGGGCTAGAAAAAAACCACTATAATTGTATAGCAGAGTCCTATGCCATTTTCTTTGGCCTTAGACATGGGTATAAAATGTCATTATATGTCATAATATTTATATCTTCTGACCACTATCTTCTTTGTTCCCTGGCATATTTAACCAGTCACCTAGTACGATGAGAGATGGAGTTTGCAGAAAGAAATATACAAAGTTAAGTTAGTAAATACTTCAAAGGGAGCCCAAATAGACCAAATTAAGTTAGTAAATACTTCAAAACATCTTTAAAAGGAACTGAAATGATTGTGTGACAGCCTGCTACCTCACTAACTAGATAGAGAGTGGCCTTGGAGTTAGCCTTTGTGCACTCACCTATGGCTCCAACACTGTAGCATGTGCAGTGGCCACACCCCAGTAAACAATTTCAGCCCATGGGCTAAATCAGGTCAAGGTTAACCAAGGGGTCTCCAACCCTTTGATGAGTCCCTGAGGGGTGTCTACCCCAAGCATGTGAAGACATCCCCCAGAGGAATGGGCAGATGAGAATGATTTGTTCTGACCGTGAAGGCAGCTGAAGCAGGCACTGTGGAGCACTTGGTTAGACATCAAAGACGCCAAGGTCATTCACTGCATCTTGAGCCATCACCAGCCATCTGGATTCTGTCCTACCACTGGATTGTGATGACTCTAGAGGAGAGAGTGAGGCTGATGATTTTTTGTAACTCTGCCTTACTTAAATCCAATTTACAAACAAATCAAAAGACATCATCCATACTGATTATGTGACATGAGAGACACTGGCACAGAACCACTCCCCATCACATGCCCCATCAGAGAAGGTGCTGTGCACTATGAGCAAGGCAAAATTGAGACAGCTCAAAGGAAACATAGACTGTGCACATTTGGAGAATCCACCCCAAATGTTCACACGGACTATTTGTGCCCAACCTGTGGTAGAACATTCTGAGCTCATACTGTCTGATCAGTCACAGTCAGACACAATAAAACTTGACTCTAGCATAGTGATATCATTTTTGGTCCTCTTCGAGAAGGAAGGACAGCAATAACCACCCAGCCTTTTTGCATTGGTGATGGCAGCTTTAATACCAAGAGTTCTCCCACACTTAAGGCTTCTACCTACTTCATAGGGTGATTGTGTGGAAAGTTTTTGATAAACCTTGAATCACTGTCCAGATGTGAATGTTAAAGTAATCAAACTGCATCAGCACTATTGAGAATCACATGAGATACTTAATATATGTAAAGAGCTAGTTGAAAACTTTACAATGTTATGGAAATTTTAGTTATTGGTATCAGGAATAGGAAATACACCTTGGATTTCATTAGTTTGAGGAAATCCCATATAAAGAAAATGTCTGCCAGTAAAAGTAAGCATCTTCTCTGCAACGAATGGTCTTAGGGAGTTGCTGCCAGCACTGAGATATAAAGGGAGGCCCAGGCACAGGAAAACAGGGCTTTAGAGCTGAGTGTTTTTTAGGGCAGGAAGGCACATGATTCTTTATGTTATTATTAGAATTAATATGGGGGCGGCCAGGTAGCACAGTGAGTAAGAGCACCGACTTCAGTGTCGGGATGACCTGGGGATGGAATCCGGGCTCAGACACTTAGCACCCACCCAGAAACTCCTGGCCATGTAACCTTGAGCAAGTTACTTAACCCCATTTGCTTAGGGGCGGCCAGGTGGCTCAGCAAGTAAGAGCACCGGTTCCAGTGTCGGGATGACCTGGGGATCAAATCCTGGCTCAGATAGTTAGCACCACACCCAGATGTAACTGGCCCTGTAACCTTGAGCAAGTTACTTAACCCCTATTGCTTAAAAAAAAAAAAAAGAATTAATAGGAATTTTTAGTATACCAAATGTTTTCAAATTAGAATGAACCCTTCCAAATATCTCAAAGGGGAAATAAGCATTTATATAGTACTTACTATGTCCTAAACACTGTACTAAGTGCTTTTATTTTTTAAACAAATATTGTCTCCTTTGAGCCTTAAGAAAACCCTAGAAGGTAGGCACTGTTATTTTCTCCATTCTAAGTTAAGGAAACTGAGGCAAACAGAGACTTGCCCAGGGTCACAATATGAGTGTCCAAGGCTAGATTTAAACTTAGGTCTTCTTGCCTTCAAGTCCAGCACTTTATACATTGTAACACCTAGCTGAAACTCACTGTGTCATGTTGCTTCTTGGCAACAAATATTAGTGATTTTTGCATTTTCCCAGATTCAGATTATCCTTAAAATGTCTCCTTCCACAGGATCATAGGTGCAGAACTAGAAAGAACCAGAGATTTATCTAGTTCCGCTTCTTCATTTACAAACAAGGGAATCTAGAGTTGTTAAGTGACTTAGCCAAGGTCACACAGCCAGTGACAGCCTCTGGATTTGAACCCAGGTCCTCTGACTTCACCTTTACTACATTAAGATGCCTCTCTAATAAATAGGAAGTTAACTGTGTAAAGTTTGTTTGCCCAGGAAAAGATAGAAAATTTTATCCAAATGATATTATGATAATATGAGGTTTCATTGTATTGTCTTTGCCTCGTTTTAAAAAAGCTTTTTTGGATAAAAGGCAGCACATAAAATACCCCAGTGCCCTCTCCTTCAGTTTCCATTGGCAAGTCTCAAACTACAGCGGTAACAAAGGTTGCTGAAAGCTTTATCTTCCCTTGACCTCTTTTGTAGTAACACTTATTTTCAACCAGAATTCATTCATTCATCTTTATAATAATATTTAGTCCTATAGGACTTGAAATATCAGACTCATCAACTTAATAGCTTTTCTCAAGAGTTGTGAACCCCACCCCACATTAGTCATTCAAGCAGCCTCAACACATTTACCTGTCAACATCATTGGTAGGAATGTTTTATCTCATGCCAGGGAAAATTTTTACTCAGCTGCAAGCTAAAATAAATGGATCAAGAAGAGAGGTAAAACAAAACAGAATTGTATATTGAGTTTCACTGGGGAAAAAAAATTAGCCATTGGCAAAATTCGCATTTCAGGATTTTTTAAAAAATTCCCTTCTTGACAAGAGGGTCACTGCTGTTACTTACAGTATGAATAAGAAAACCTCTTTACTCTCTCTGAAATACAATCCAAATATTAGTCTATTAAATAAGCATTTTATCATAATTTTGACATATGCAAAGAAGAGAAACCAACTACTATTTTGTGCAATTTGGATGTACCAAATAGTGAAAAACATTCTGGATATTACTTTTTAAATGTATGCCATGTATGTAATACTAATATGTAAAACATACACACATATTAAGTGTACATATCAAACCTAGCCTTTGTTTTATATGCCTGTGTGTGTATATGTATATACACACATATAACAAACCCTGCCTTTGTTTTATGTATGTATGTCTATATATGTATGTCTGTATGTATATATATATAGTAAGATTACACACACATACAAATGTGTGTATTTGTATGTGTGTGTAAATCTTACCTTCATTCTGGGGGAATGTAACATCTTGACTCAGAAAAATGGGAAATTAATAAAGGAAAGGCATTGCCTCTTATCACCATTTCTCTAATTATTTAAACAATTTTAAGTAATTGCCACAATGAAGCCAAATGACCCCAGAAATCACCTCAACCAGAAAACAATTGCTCTCATGTCTCAAAGAAACATAGCATCCCAAAGCAATATTGTATGGGTATATTTGGGAAATGTTATGAATGTAGATGACAAAATATTTTGAATAGTATCATCTTATATTACAACAAAAAGCATTACGGGGAAAAATGAAAATGAATCTGTGGAAAGTTTGTGTTGAGATCTAATTGAAACAGATCATTTTCTACCTATAGAATATGGAGTCCTTGAAGAGAGCTACTGTTTCTCTTTTTTTTTTTGTCTTTATATCTCTAGATCCCAGCATAGAATCTGGCACATAGTAGGTATTTCTGAAGTGCTTGTTGATTGCCTTAATTATACTGAGAATGTAATTTGTAGATAAAATTGAAGGTACTTCAGATATTGAGTACTTAATTGTAACATATTTGCCAATACTTCAATAGTAATCTGTTTTCATCATTGAAAACAATTAAAATGGGGGCTTAAAAAAAAAAGAAAAGAAAACAATTAAAATGGCACTTAGGAAGATGAAGTTGACAAGATTAGCTGGGCCTGGCCAAATACATACAAAAGAATTCCAGATGAAAGATGATATATCTTTTTTTTTTTTTTAAGCAATTGGGGTTAAGTAACTTGCTCAAGGTTACACAGCCAGTTATTTCTGGGTGTGATGCTAAGTATCAGAGCCTGGATTTGATCCAGGTCATCCCAACTCTGGGGCTGGTGCTCTTTACTCATTGCACCACCTGGCCGCCCCTAAGCAATTGGGGTTAAGTAACTTGCTCAAGGTTACATAGCCAGGTGTTTCTGGGTGGGTGCTAAGTGTCTGAGCCCAGATTCGATCCCAGGTCATCCTGACTCTGGGGCTGGTGCTCTTACTCGCTGAGCTACCTAGCCGCCCCCAATATGTCGTTTTAAAGGCACTCAGATCAATTTTCAATACATGTCAAAGACAATCCAAAAGGCTAGAAAGTAATCACAGATTGTATCACCACCAGAAGATGACAACTACCAACTTATACTCATTTTTTTTAATGTTTACAAAACTTCTCTATATATTTATCAAAAATATTCTTGATATAAAAAAATAGGAGAAGAGAACAACAGGCTTTAACAAACAATTTTTCTATAGCAAGCCACATATTGTATGTTTTTGCACAGAGTTGTAGTGAGGATAAAATGGGGTCATATGTATAAAGTACTTTGCAAACCTTGATATATCAAATGAATATGCCTATTTTTCAAGTATACATTCCAATTTAACAGATGAATAGGTCTCAAAAGGTGAAATGAACTTGCCCAAGATCATACAAGGAAGAAAGTAATAAGTTGAAGTCCAGATCCATTCTTGTTTCCACTATGCCAGTACTTTTCCTTTTTCTCAGTAGCTCAAATTGAGTCTATTTCAGAAGTTTAACATTTTTATTTTAATTTTTTGTTTTAAATTTAATGCACACACAAAAAGGGAAACATTTCCATTCATAAAGTAGAATAGAAAAAGAAGATTACACGTGAACTTGCAAATCTCTGTTATGTACAACTTGCTTTTTTTTGGAGGTATATAATGAATTTGGCATGTTACTTCAAAGCTGTCATGCATTTGTAATTCCTGATGAGCTTCCTTCTGTTATCTTCTATGTATAAGGCTGGGGTTGATTGATTTACTCAATCAAGTCATCTCATCTCACATAAAGTAAATGAAAAATTCAATCTCAATTATAGCCTTTAGAACAAATATTGAAAAGAAAAACTTTGGAATTAGGATGACATTGTATAGACTAAGGAATTTGATCATACCCCAAAGGTCATTTATAAATTATCAAGCTGATTTAGAACTAGAGTCTTTTTAGAGTTCAGAACAAATATGATGTTCCAGCGAAGCCCTTAGATAGGAACTGCTACAGTTTGGGCCATGAGGGGAAGGAGATGCCTCAGCTTTGACCTTGGCCTAGGTCTTCTCCCATTTAGCTCTCTTGTCCTTGGCTAGGAGAGAACCTTGTAAGCTTTGAAGGGTATGAAGGATATTGGACTGTCTTCTCATTGGTGCCCTAGAGGCATTTCCAGATTAGTTCACAGCAGAGCCTACACTAGTCATCAAGGACAGACTGGATATAGACTTGTAGTTTTACAAACATCGCAGTTAAAGAAACAACTTCCCTAAGGAGAGGTTCTTTAGCACCCCATAATGGGAGAAAAGAACTCCCAGCAGCTGGGAGCTTTTGCCACATATGCTGCACTTGAACCCACTTTTCCTTAGACTCTATACTTATAGGAAAGTATGTCAGAGATTATGGTGGGGAAAACGGGATGTCTTGTGACACCTGTTCTTCCTAAGACACCTTAGTAAATACTCCTTTCTGAAATCTAGTTAAAAATGACTGGCAAAAATTATCCTCAACTGATGATCAGGGGTAGAACAGGGAGGATAGAAGCCAACAGTGAAGGCTCAAGCAAATGGCATTAAAGAATTGCTCCTTACTCTTTGGGGTATACCTAGAACTCTGAAGTAGAAATATAACCTTGCCACAGGACTCAGGACTCTTTTTTTAGAATGGGAATTGGGATAAGAATGCACAAAGCTTATATGAGCTGTGTGTGAATTTTTAAAATGAGCTTCAATGACCCTTTTTTGGTTTGTTTTCATCTTTTGGCAACAGTATTGCTACCTCTCTTCTCTCCCTCAAATCCCTCCATCCCCCAATAAAAGAAAAATACAATCCTTATTACATATAAACAGTCAAGCACAATAAATTGAAACGTCCCCCGTGTCCAAAAATGTATCTATCATTCTACAATTAGGTTGCTCTGTCAGGTATTAGGTAGAACGCTTCACCATCAGACATCTGGAGTTATCATTGGTCATTGCATTGACTAGAGTTCTTAAGTCTTTCAGAGTTGTTTGTCTTATAAAGACAAATGTTGTTACTTGCCATATCAGCTGTTCTCTTGGTTCTTATCACTTCATTCAGATCTTTCCAGCTTTCTCTGATGCTATCACTATCATCATTTTTTAAGATGTAATAATATTGTTTTATATCATATACCCTTTTCTTTTCCAATCATTCACCAACTAAAGGCCACATCCTTTCAAGTTCTTTACTACAACAAAAAGAGGGACTACAAATCTTTTTTATGCATATGAGTCTCTCCCCTCTTTCTTTGAACTCTTTGGGGTATAAGTTTAGAAGTTGTATTACCAAGTCATAAGGTATGCACAGTTTAGTGACTTTTGGGGAATAACTCCAAATTGCTTTCCAGAATTAGAGACCAATTCACAGCTCTACCTAGAGTGCATCCATGTGTGTCTTTCCACAGACCCCTAAAATTAAATTTTGACAACTTTTCAAAAATACTGCATTAGATAGAATACGCTAGTCTTGTCACTGGCAAGGGGATTAGAAGTAATTTTTAAAGTCATGTAGAGGACAAGGATTATTCACTTTAATGGGATGATTACTATGATTTGGACATATTTTATAAATATTTCTAGAAGGAAACTAAAAGCGATTTAGCAATTAATATATTTGTAAACAAATTTTTTATGTTCTCAACATTTGTTGCTGTATTGAGAATGCAAAATAAATAAAGGTTTTCCAATCTGTACTTTTTAAAAGCTATTTTATGATCAGTACTTTATTTTAAAATTTTAAATTAATTCAAATCAACTCCACTGATGGAATAAAATCTATAAATCTTTATAGATTTAATCAGAATTCATTATTTTCCATAATACTTTTTTTTTTACCACTCAGGCTACATTTAATTTAGTTTTTAAAATATATAACAAAAACAGTGCTCTCAAAAATAATATTATTCCACTGCAGCTTGGGAAAACCCAGTATGTTTTCAAAGATGAGAAATGTTATAATGAGCTAAAGACATTCAGTCAGATGTTACAAAAGAATAATTTGCTGACATCTAATTGTGAACAGAGAAAATGTAAAAAGGAAAAGCACACATCAGCACTAGAAAAGCATTAATTACTCAAGTAATATTGAAAAACACTGTTCTTAGCTATCGGAGATATTACACATTTTGTGTACAATCCAAAGATTTTAGCATCCTGTTAGCTTAAATGTCTGTGAATTTTAAATAGTTGATTTTCATAAAGTAGTTAATTCTGCATCAGTAGTATGTAGCATTTATCATTTATTTTCCTCACATTCTTACTAGCCACCATAGACTGGTTTGCTTTCTTAGGAGACTATATTCTGAAGTGTCAAGAAATAAATACTTACTGCTTTTTATTAAAAAATCTAATCAAGCTACACTAATTTGTTATAAGATTGTATTTTACATATTATATGTTGATTTAGAATTAATGAGTCATTAAAAAGCCCTTAGCCTCTGACCCAGAGATCTCATTATGAGGCACAGTATGTCACATACACCAAAATATTCATAGCAGCATTTCTAGTAGTAGTAAAGAACTGGAAATAAAGTAAATGCACATCAACTAAGGAAGGCTTAACAAGTTGTGGCATGAGAATGGAATATCACTATGCTATAAAAATCAATAAATGCGATGGAAACATAGAAGCCAGGAAAGACTTGTATGAACTAAGGCAAAGCAAAGTGAACAGAACCAAGAAAACAGTACACAGATTGGCTACAATGATGTAAATGTCAGGAGCTCAGACAACAAACAAATGAAACTGAAAGCTATGAAATTATAATGACTAAAGAAGAGATTTGAGAATGCACCTCTCTCCCTTTGCAGGTGCAGGTTTGGGGCCTATGATGTCATATGTGGTTAATTTTCATCAGTTTTGCTGAATGTATATATTCTCTCTTTGTTTTTATTCCTTATTAGGAGGGATGATGTAGTGCCAATGTAATATTCACAGCGCTGACAGCAACTATGAATATGCCAGCATAGTTCTCGATAGCAAAATATAACAGACCCTGCATATAGAAGGCAGAAACAAAACATTTATTTAGACACCAGAGAGCCAAATCCAAGCACCAGGAAACTGAATCCATCATAGCAACAAAGAAGTTAATAAACCATAACACAGCAGGGAGCCATACCATCCTTTAGCCTTCCCACAAACACACACTCACAAGCCTAGCTGTCTCCTTGTCTAAGTCCTCTCTCGCCCACTGTCTAGCTGCTCTGACTCCCGGTTTCCTGTGAGCTCTGCTCCACTCTTCAACAAGCCCCTTCCACCACAGACTCCATGTGATTACATTCAGTCTATTAGAGGGCAGAGAAGATCTTCAAATCAGGGAAGGTCTTCAAATTACCATAGGCTTATTAAGGGGCAAGGAAGATCTTCAAATTGCCATTACCATTACAGATGTCTTTCTGGGAGGGGAGAGAGAAATACTATGTTAAGAAACAGAGGTGAGATAAAATTTTTTTTAATTTTTCAATACATAGTTTTTAAAAAGAATGAGTCATGTCCATCAAGCATTTATATTCCATGGGGATACAGAAATAAAAGCAAAACATTCCCTGCCCTCAGGGAACTTACATTCACTTGGGGGGTGGGGGTGAGATAGTCAAGTAGGAAAAGGAGCACCAGCTGAGCCACGAGGGAGAAGATGTCCACTAAGTGGGGGGAAGGGGTTCAGACGGTATTTGCAAAGGCACAAAATGTCATAGAAGGGGAATAGTAAGGAAGCCAATTTGACTAAACTATAGAGCATGTGAAGGCAAGGCATGTATAGTATGCTTGACAGTGTAGGCTAAAGGCAGGCCATGAAGGGCTTTAACTCTCATCTCTCATATCTAATCTGTAGCCAAGTCTTGTTGATTTTTATCTTCATAATATCTCTCAAATAATCCCCTTTCTCTTCTCTGATGCTGCCGCCACCTGAATACAGACCTTTGTCACCTCATGCCTAGAATGTTGTAATAGCTTGCTGCTTGGTCTCCCTACTTCAAGTCTTTTCCCACTCCATTCCCTGCTCCATTCAGCTGTCACAGGGATCTTCTTAAAACAGGTCAATCCATGTCAGTTCCTCACCCCATTCATTAAACTCCAGTAACTCCCTGTTATATATAAGATCAAATATAAGATCCTGTGTTTGGCCTTTAAAGCCTTTCATAACCTGGCCCCCTCCTATATATCCAGGCTTCTTATATCTTACCCTCTTCCACATACACTACAATCCAGGGGCATTGGCTTTCCTGGTTTCCTTGCAACTTCAATTCAAATCCTGCCTTCTTCAGGAGGCTTTTCCTGGTTCCCTTTAATGCTAGTGCCTTCCCAAGGAGATTATATGCATGTATGTATGTAGTGTGTGTGTGTGTGTGACTGTGTGTGTGTGTATAGAGAAAGAGTACACATTGACTATGCATGAATCAGAGGAATTTGTATTTTACCTTAAAGGCTACAGGGAGCCATGGGATGTTTTAGAGCAGAGTCAGTCAGCCAGTCAATAGGTATTTTTTAAGCACTTACTATGTGCCAGACACCATACTAATCATTGGGAATTCAAAGAAAGATAAAACCAGGCCCCGCCTTGAAGAAGCTTAATTTTAATGGGAGGCAACAGCACGTAAATAACTAGATACATACAAGATATATAGATATGGATGGATGGATAGATAGATGGATGGATGGATGATAGATAGATGGAATAGAGAGAGAATAATCTGAGAGGAAAAGACAATAGTGACTGAGGAGAACTGTTAGAGCTCCCCTCTGGAAGATAAGATTTGAGCTGAATCTAAGAGGCAGAGGTGAGGGGACAGAACCTTCTGGGCACAGAGTTTGGGGAACAACAGGCAGGGTACTGTTGCTGGGTTGTAGGGTTCTTGGGGTAGGGATGGGGCGGGAGAATAAGAAGAGACAAAAAGCTTTAAATGCTCAACAGAGGACTTAATATTTTATCGTGGAGGCAACAGGGAGCTGCTGGAGCTCAATGAGCATGGGTGTGATATGGTCAGACCTGCACTTTAAGGAAATTGTATTGACAGGGGAGTTGAGGGTGGATCAGAACAGGGAGAAACAAGGCAGGGAGACGAGGCTGTTATCATAGTTGAGGGGAGAGATGATGAGGTTCTGAACTACTTTCTTGGCTGTGTGAGTGGAGAGGAGGGTTATACAAGGCATATGAAGATATAAGGGAAGGGAACACGCATTTATTAAATGCCTTCTGTGTGGCTGGAACTGCGCCTAGTGACTTCATTATAAATACTGACAGTAGATTGAATATGTGGGGGTAGATGAAAATGAGGCAACTAGGATGATAGAGAGGCTGAACCCTAGTGACTAGAAGGGTGTTGGTACACTTGGAAGTAATAGGGTAGTTCATAAAATGGGAGGTTTTGTAGAAAAAGATGGATTCTGCTTTGGACATGCTAGATGGAGATGCCTTTGGAGGGTCTTGACCTTGTCAGGCGTGTGCTTTAGAAATGTCATTTGAGCACCTCTGTAAAGAATAGATTGGAGGCTGGAGACAAGGAGGAAAGATTATGAGGGCTTGAACTAAAGTGGTGACTGTGTGATGGAAGACAGATGTGAAGTAAAATCAGTAAGACTTGGCAACTAACTGGTTATAGAGCAGTGAGGAATAGTGAATATTCAACTATGACTTTCAGTTACAAACTTGAATGTATGGAAGAATATTGAAACCCTTAACAAAGCTAGGAAAGTTTTATTAGGAAAAGGGATAACAAGACGGTGATTTATATTTTAAATATGTTGAGAATCAAATGCATGTGGAACATCAAATTGGAAATGTCCATTTGGCACTTGATGGTAATGGGACAATAGCTCAAGAAATAGAGTAGGGCTGGATATGTTGATGAGGGAGGCATCTACATAGGCATAATACTCAAATCCATAGAAACTTCTGAGATTGTTCTGAGAGGTTGTAGAGCCAGAGGAGAAGATAACAGACAGAACCTTGGGATATGGATAAGGATCCAGCAAAAGAGATGAAGAAGGAGCAGCCAGACAGGGAAAGGAACAGCCAATGAAGAGCAGTATCACAAAAACCCAGACTGCAGAAAGAATCCAGGAGAAGATGGTGGTCAATAGCCAATGATATCACATGCTGGAGAGAGACAGAGAGAGACAGAGAGAGAGAGACAGAGAGAGAGAGAGAGAGAGAGAGAGAGAGAGAGAGAGAGAGAGAGACAGAGAGAGAGAGAGAGAGAGAGAGGACAGAATAATTTCTAGTATAATTTGAGATCTGGTACAATGTCCACTTCTTTCTCCTTCCCCCCTCATAATTTCTTTTAATGTTAGGGTCATATGTTCTTCCATATAAATGTTAACTTATCATATGAAGTTTCTTTTTGATGCTTTAATGATATTGCATTAAATCTGCAGATTGAGTTAAGTAATGTTGTCAGTTTTCCTAGGTTGAGTTCCACCTAGCCATCTAGATTTCATGAAGTATAAAGCACATCAATAATACATCCAAATAATAATTAGGGAAATAGGAATAAAAGATTCAGGACTATATGGAGACTAAGAAATTTTCTGATTGTTTAATTCCTACATTAAAGAACAAAATATAGAAATAATAATATGTTCTAAAAGGTGTTGAATATATAAATAGAACACATTGAAATTTGTAAGAAGTAGCCAATGTATTAGTCACATCAAATCTATGTAAGTAAAGAAAGAAACTGAGAAAAGCATGAAATGGTTATTCCTGGAGTATAAATTGATTTCTTCCATTTACTAATGTATTGCACAGAGGCTTAAGTTTTGCTAAATATTTTTAAATGTTTATCAGAAGAGAAATCTTGCATAAAATATACCATCTACCACTTTACAAAGAGAATGATAAATTGAAAATGTTTTTAATCAAACAGTACAATATTGAGAGATCACCAGATCTGACTGTAGTAAACATTTTGAAATATTTACCATTTAAATTCAGTTAATACACTGTACAGTGTCCCTAGACTCATTCAAGTAGATTTGTGACCTATTCCTTTGGCCACACACCTGAAAATTGATTTTATTTATAAAGAGTGTTTCAAGTTGGAGAACTGTTTCCTTGTTTTTAACCACATAGGAGTGAACATATCATAGCTGATAGACATTCTTTTTCAAAAGAGGTATATTCTCTCCTCATTCAGGAAGCTCGTGGGTTTTCAGCATACAAATGTTGGCCTCATTATCTTCCTTCTTTTTTACCTTACTGCTAGTTTTTTTTTTCTTCTTCTTCATCTTTTGCAGATGTCAAAGGTTCTCAGCAAGTCCCAGGATCTTAAATTGTCTGACACACATTTAGATTCACCTGCAATACAGTAAGTGCCAGATCCTTCTAAGCTAGTTCTGCATTCGTTCAAGAATTGTCTTTTTTCAATTATGATTTCTTAGTTTCTGGGATTTGTTTAAATAAGACATTAGAGCTATGAGGTAAATTTAAGATAATTTATTTATGGACAAATTTAACAATATATCAACTAAAATATGTTAATTGTCCAGTGAAGATGGGTGTATTACATAAAGAGTTATGAAATTACCTCTTCCCTGTTGCCTTCCTAATATTGAGCCTATCCCACCTTCCCTTACACATTCAACAATGATTCTGCACACATCCTTGATTATTTTTGGTCAGTCTCTTCACATTCCCAATGACTTGTTTCCACTAAAACAATGCCTTCTGCAATCTTCGAGGCTATTTCCCAGATCTGACCAGGTCACCCCAACTCAAAAACTTTCAGTGGTTCTCTCCTGCCTCTTCAATAGAGATACAAATTCTGTAGCCTGGATTTAAAGCACTCTGCCATTGGTTCCAACCTACCCTTCTAGCTTTACTCAACATTCTAATTTTATTTAATTCCCTGACCTCCACAGCTGAAATTTAATTTTAAAATTTAAAATTAAATTTAATTGTAGGGACAAAAGAGAATAGGGATTATACCCCATTTTTTTCTCTCCCTTTCCTCAGTAAAAAACTAGAGAGCTGGGTTATCTTTTTAAAAAAATTCTATCAAATTACCTTACCTGCAGTAGGCACTCAATAAATGTTTGTCAAACTGAATATTATGATACTACAGTATTATAGAATGGAATAGTATAAAGAAGTCATGTGCCAGTCTATATTGGTAGAGCTGATTTTCTCTTTGGTAGTTCCCTATACCAGTGAAATCAGAGAATGAGGGGGAGAGGGGAAGAATAAGACAGTAGGAGGGAGGGAAGGAACTCTAATATAAAATAACTTTTTAAATATTATAACAGGCAAGATATTTATCCATCAATTCACATAGAGTAGATGATGATGATGGCACCATGGAGGTAACCAGAGGCTCCTGATGGCTATGCCCATGGAGCATAAGCCTCTGGGAGGTCTCACTAATCTTGAGCTTTGCCCTCATGTGACTAGCCTAGCTGAGTTTTAAGAGGCTCCTCACTAGGTTTGCAGAGGGTTGATGGGTCTTCTACCGTAAGAATTCAGGAAGCTCATGCCCTGAAAGAGCAGTTATGCTTTGCCTCAGTGTAGGGAATATGCACATGATGCTATCACTTTCATATTTGTAAAGTGCAAGTCTCATAAACCCCTGTAAATTAAGCAGTGCAAGTCATCTTATGACCATTTTGTGGGTGTGTGGGGTATTCAGGAGGACTGGCACCTCTGATGTGAGGGTTTGCCGAGCACTTTTCAGGGCTGTTCAACCAACTCTGGTGTCCACTGTTTCACCAAACCCTTACCTTTGGTTCCAAGAAGCTGTAGCACGTGCAGCAGCCGCACCCCAGTAAACCATCTTGGCAGAAGGGCTAAACCAAGTCAAGGGTAACCAAGAGGTCTCAAACCCAAGTTAGGAGGGTGTCTACCCAAAGCACATGAAGACTTTCCCCAGCAGAATGAGTGGATGAGAACAATTTATTTCAACAGCCACAAAGACAGGTAAAACAGGCACTGTGGAGAGCTTAGAATTTAGTCAGGCATTGAAAACACCAAGGCCATCCACTGCCTCCTGGGCTATTGCCAGTCATCTTGACCTTTGTTTTGTCACTGGACTTTGATGGCTTAGGAAGAGAAAGTAAGGCAGATGACTTCGTGCAACTCTGCCTCACTTAAATTCAATGCACACACAAGTCAAAGCATCACCCATAATGTCACTAGTCCTCTTCCAAAAGGAAGCAGAAACAACAATCCCCATTTTATAAATGAGGGCTAACCCCTCCCCTTCTGTTCCTGATTCCATTTCCCGTCTCCTTCAGGATCTTGGTCCCTGAAACATCCCTTCTCTCTCATTTTCATTCTCTCTTCATCAAACTCCCAATAGATATATGCAGTTCTCCCAATCCAAGCTTTTGCTTCACACATTCATGGCCTCAGTTTCTCAATCTTTCCCCCCATTTACAGCTAAACACCTAGAACTCGTCACCTCCATTTATTCATGTCAGCCCACTGCAGTCTGGTTTATGATTCACTCCTGAGTTTAAACTGCTCTCTCCAAGGTTTTCAATCCAATTACCTTTTCTCAGTTGTCATTTTACTAGACTTCTGTTCAGCTTTTGACATCATCAGCTATCTCCTGCTCCAGGATGCTCTCTCCTCCCTTGGTTTTTGAGATACTTCTCCTAGTTCTACAACTATTCCTTCTCCATCTCCTTTGCCAGGTCATAATTCTTCTGTCTGTTAAGTGTGGTTGAACCCCAGGGCTCTGTGCTGGGCCCTCTTCTTTCTCTAAATTCTCTCTTTTGCTGATTTCATACCTTACTCCCCTTCCCAGTCTGCCCCCATGGATTCAGGTGCCATATAAATTCAGGGATAAGGGAAGGAACTAAACCTGTAATTTCACTGAGATGGGGAGCTCCAAAATGAGGAAAGCCCCTCCCCTAATGCAGGTCAGAACCTTCTCTGCCATTAATGGTCTTGAAAAATTTCCAAGAGCACCGAGGGATTAAGTTGCCCAAGGTGACAGCCAGTATGTGTCAGAGGCAAGGTTTTACCTAGGTGACCCTACCTCCCGACCTAGTTCTTTGTTCACTGCGTTATACTAACTCTCATATTCATGCATTCATATAGCTCCAAGATATCCAGCCCAAATCTCTCTCCTGAACTCTAATCCCATATTACTTACTGCTTCCTTCATTGCCACCCAGATATCCAAAACTATAAAGTCCTTAAAAGCTTGTTCTTCCTGAAAAATAGACTATTTCTTTTTTAAGAGTTCCTGTGTTGGGGGTGACTAGGTGGCGTAGTGAATAGAGCAATGCCCCTGGAGTCAGGAGGACCTGAGTTCAAATTTGGCCTCAGACACTTAACACAAAAACTAGTCATGTGACCTTGGGCAAGTCACTTAACCCCAATTGCCCTCCAAAAAAAAGGGCAAAAAAAAAGAGTTCCTGTGCCCTTCTACTGACTAAAGTTTGTAAGTTTAGGATTATCCTTCACCGTCAATCTTTATATACAGTCAGTTGCTGATTCTTACTTATTTTGCCTCCATAAAATATCTCCATATCAGTTTCCTTCTCTCCTCTCATATAAACACCTTCTAGTCACCTGGATTCATGATGTTGGCATCATCTCTGACTCTTTCTCCCTTTTCCCCTCAGATATCCAATAAATTGCCAAGTCTTTTCCATTCTACCTCCACAACGTCCCTCCTGTCTATTCTCTTCTATTTACATAGTCTCTAACCAAATTCATTCCCTCTTTAGTCATTTCCTACTCAGTCTTCCTTCCTCCAGTCTCCCAACTCCAATCACATCCTCCAGATAGCTGTCAAATTGATTGACCTAAAATACAGATCTGATGAGGTGAAATTCTACTACTCCCAAATCATCAGTAGTTTCAAGTTATGTTAAGACAAAGTTCAAAATCCTTAGCTTTACTCATATCTGTACATCTGATATCTCCCAGTAAGCTCTTTGAAGTCAAGGACTATATGATTTTTGTTCTTGTATCTCCCCAGTACCTAGCACAGTGTCTTACACATAGTAGGCACTTAACAAATGTTCGTTGATTTTAATTGAATTGTGGTGGCCCAAAGAAGTCAAGCGACTTGCCTTGGTTTCTAATAAGTTTCAGAGCCAGGATTCAAAGCTGGGTCTTATAAATGTCAAATCTAGTCCTCTTTATAAAGCCCTATATCCTTATAACAATTCAGTAAAACTTCAGCTACCTTGAACACTTAGGGAATGAGCCAATCTCAGTAGCTGAGAGTTTACCCCTCTTTAAACATCAGAACTTGACCATAACAGTTTCTAATAGAAAACTTCCCTAAGAGCTTAAGAATTTTATTCATTACACAAACCTTAAAAAAAAACTCTGTATGATAACACAGATATGCCATTAGGTTTGCTCCATATGGTTATGCTTTTTGAGTTCTCATGTCTGCTTTTCTAATCATTATTTCTTTTTACATCGAATTAAATGGAAATAATGATATAGTCAAAATATAAAATCACAAAGTCCCTGCATTGCTGCATTAAGGGGAAAAATCAAATTCTTTATTCAAAACTTTCCAGAATATTTATAGCATATTTTCTGTTTAACATAGTTGACTCTTATTTAGAAGTACTTTTATTAGTGTTTTAGAAGACCTCTTGGGGAGTTTTCACATGTTTTCCTTTGTGTTGTTAGTAAGTACATAAATGTAAGATCCTCTTTATAACTCAAAATTTTTTTTTACAGATTTCCTTTAATTTTTCTATATTCTTTTATTTTAGTCATTTTCAGTTTGTTTTGCACTTGACATAAAATATTTTGAAAAATTGCAAAAGTTTTCTCAGCACAGTCTTCCAAACTACTGGCAAAATGATAATAATGATAATAAAGCTTCATAGCGTGTTAGAGCTGGAAAAGACCATAGAACCATCTAGTCCACATTTCCCACATTAAGAGATGAAAAAACTGAGTCCCAGAAAGGCCATGACCTAAGCTCAGTGAAATGTTGATGTCATCAGCCTTGAAAAGGCTTTTTACATTGAACTTAGGTGAGGGCTTTTAAAAGTCCTTAGCTACAACTGAGTCTTTTATGGTGAAAAGGTAGTCTCCAGAATAGGTAGTTGCAATATTTCTTAAATTTTGAGTAAAATAGCTATTTAAAAAATCAGTTTTTTTTCTGATTTAAGGAAAAAGAACTATTCTAAATGTTAAGAAGTTATGAAAAAGACTGCACACACTTATGAATGAGATGTGAGGTTACCATTTCAGAGAAAATAGCATATATAGCCACTTTGTTTAGCAAGTAAGGACCATGTCATGACTGGGAAACAATAAGAGTAGTTTCCATAAGCCACACAAAGACCAAATGATAATCATGTCATTTATTGAAAAACTGTTCTCTGCTTAGAACTGACTTATACAAGGCGAAAGGAGCAAAATAACATGAAATACATCTCAAACTTATAACCTACTTTGGGAGAGAAGATTAACATACATGAAATAATTTGCAAACAAAATAATGGGGTTAGATTAGATAACCCCTGAGGTCTGTTCCAGTTCTAAATCTTTTATGAACAAGATTTACCATATGATTATTATGGAATACTATTGTGCTTATAAGAAATGATGACAAGATAGTTTCAGAAAAACCTGGAAAGTCTTGTATGAACTGATGCAATGTGAAGTGAGCAAAACCAGAACATTGTACAGCAACAGCAATATTGTAATGATCATCAACTGCGAAAGACAGTGCTATGGTCAAGACAGTGATCTGAGACAAATTTGTAAAAGTGTAATTAGGAAATATTTAATAAAATAAATAAAAATATATTTATTTAAAAAAACAACAGAGGAAAGGCTAGAAAAGAATCAGCACAATAGCTTTTTGTAAGAGAAGTGAGAGTTGGGAGATCTGTATTCAAATCCTGCTCCACTACTCACTGTCTGTGTGAACTTTTAAGCAAGTCATTCTCTGAGTCTCCTTTTCCCCATCTGTAAAATGTGGAGCATGAACTAGGTGATGACTAAAGACCATTTTAATTAAATTCTATGATCTTTTGCCTGAATAACTGTCAGAATAGTAACGTCCATTCTTATTGGCTCTACTAAGAGCTCTGAGCAAGTTTTGAATGTGCCAAACAGACAAATAATTTACATTTGTATAGTTCTTTAAGGTTTACCATGTACTTTTTTTCACACAACATAAATAAGAGCTCAAGTTTGCTTAGGTCTTTAGGCCTTCTTCCAAGATACACGTTCAATTAAAATGACTAGATTGGCCTAGATAAATACTATTACCCTGTAATTTTCTCTTACAGCTGAGAAAATGGGCTCAGAGTGGTTAAGGTCTTACTTCCACATAGCTAGGAAACATCCAAACACAGTCTCAAACCCAAGTCTTTTGCCAGTGATCTTTCTTGCTGTCTTTCTTGGAAGCAATGACATGAATTGGAGGCATTGCTCTTAGCCTAGGACCTGATGGCAGAGTAGATGCACTTACTTCAAAACCCAAGATGGTGGCCCCACTGAACTACAAGGGTGTCAGTGGAGTCACTTGTTTCACCAGTTTGGTCATTTGCTGCCATCTCGATCAACACAATGATGAGAGCTGTTCTAACTTAGAAGTGAAAGCATTGCCTTAAGTTTGTGATATTTTCATGTTGGTTGCTTGACTTTCTATATTAGTAGCTTTTATAAACACTTCATGCTGCTTTCCACCTTAATTTCATCAATAATTCTATTTGTTTATTTTTAGGATACTGATCACTTTTTTATCGCAGAGCTTTGCATGTTTCAGTAGTTTTACTGAAATGCCTTATTATTTATAATATCAAGAAGATACTAAGCTTGTCCACAGGCATGAATAGATCCTGGTCAAGATAACTTGACATGACCCTTTCACTGACAGAAAAGTCTTCTAATTTGATTAGATACAACCCAGTTCAATCCAATAAGCATTTAATAAGGACTCAGGACTGTCAGATTGTGTTTTCCTGAGAGGAAGGGGAAGGGGCTGATAGAAATGTACATTCCAGGATATGCTAGCAACAATAGGCCACAATCTATAGGAGCTTGTCCTAACAAAGACTATATTCCTAACTGAGGCTTAGAATACAACCTTTCTCTCCCTCCTTTTGCATTTCTTCTTATTAATCTGTTTGCCCTTTTTCTGTCTCTGTATAACATTCCCCATGCATTATCCTGGCTGACACTCTTGCCAACCTTCTTTTGAAGCCTCTGTAAATATTGTAAAATCTCTATTAAATACCAGTAGTGGCCATTAGCTTACTTTTCTTTCACTTTTTAACACACACATATATATATACATATATATATATATATAAATGATATAGATAATTTGCCATTTCTTTTATTTAGCCATTCCCTCTTTATCTCATATTTCATCAAGATGATGAGGTTACTCAGTCTGCATATAGTATTTGTGAAATCATCAGTCATCAGCCCTGGGTCCGCTTTTCCACTAAGCTGCTAAGTTTTCCTACTTCTCAAGCTATAAGTTTCCTTCCAGCTCCTTCATTCTCATGAAGAAAGAGGAAAAATTCAGTTTTTCTTCATTCTGGCTTTTTCCCTATTTTTGCAAGTTAATTTTCCATTTCTTTTTGTTATGTTTTCGTTCTTTTAGCTTTCACTTCTGATCTTCATCCTCTTTGGACATTTTGTTGTAATTAATTACAACTGTGTTGGCATTTTATGTCAGCACTGTGTGCTCACTTCTGTATGTACCATGAGGGATATAGATAAAATATAAGATGTGTTTCTACCTCTTGGAAATGTCTAGTTGGGAAGACAGAACTAAAACAATTAGGGAACAATAGAACTATACAGTGGTATGAGGTAGCTTATAAATACAATAGGTGTTCAGAGCAGGAAGATCCTTGGGCATCTGAGTAATAGGGGAAGGCTTCAAAGAAATAAATTTTATCTGTTTACATATCGTAGGGCAACTATGTTTACAAATAGTAGTGCAGTGGATAAAATACTGAGCCTGGAGTCAGCAAGACCCGAGTTCAAATATAGCCTCAGACAACTTACTAGCATTGTGACTCTGGGCAAGTTGCTTAACCCTGTTTGCCTCAGTTTCCTCATCTGTAAAATGAGCTGGAGGAAGAAGTGACTGCCAAGAAAACCCCAAATGGGGTCACATTTCAACAGCAACAGGCAGAGGGGAACCAGGGAAGGGAGGAACCCATAGCTGACTAAAAGCAGAATGTAAAAGCAAAGAGAAAGGTAGTCAGGCGGATGAATTGATGACAGAGCAGAAAAAAGGGATCTGTAGTGACATAGCTGATAATTTCATAGGCCATGGGAAGATCATTGACAAATTCTTTGTAATTTTCTTTTTTGGAAGAAAGTTTTTGTTTCCAAAAAACTTTTTGTCTTTGTTTAAAATGCTTTTCATGCAGTGCCTTTTCATTTCATTCAGCTGTTTATCAAAATATTCACCTCCCATCACTTCCCTTATATGAGGACCCACAAAAATCCCCTCTTTGACTTTAACCTCACTAATTCTTAGAAATTAATTTTTCAGATGAAGAAAATCTGTGGTTTCATTCCATTCCCTTGACCTCTTCTAGGTCTGAAACTTCCTTTGAAAAATTTTTGTTCATATCCTTTGATTATCTACTGGAGACCTTTTTTTTTGTTATCTTATTTCAACTTTGTCTTCTCTCACCTAATAATATTTTCCATTTTGCTTCTTGATTGATTTTTATAGTTTCCTTTAATGTCTTGAATTTTTGCTTCTCTGTGTCTTTTTCGTGATATTTTTCTGTGTCTACCACCACTCTCAAACAAGTTAGATAGAGGAAAAAAACACCCTCATATTATCCATCTAACCATCCTTTTAATATCTTCTTTGACACCAAGTTCACTTCCATACTCTTCTACAGGAGGTTTTCCTGAGATGATTTATGGTTTTTTATCAGTGAATGATCTGAAAGACTTGCATTTCAGTCAATATTTGCCATTATTCAGGTTTTTGTAGGTAGACTTCAAAAAGTTGGTATAATATGTCCCTTTCTCATTTCTTTCTGATCTAAAACATGTTCCAAAGATATGAATGAAACTTACCTCTCTACTCTTTTCTTCCTTGTATGTTTTTCTAAGGCCCAGCTAACATTTAGTTTTTCTTTTCCTTTTCTTGTGGGGAACGTGGGGGAGGGAGAATATATGTCAATGAGTCTAATTTTTTCCACCACTATATTTCATATCCATTGTCATGTCACTCCACCTAGTTCTCTTTATAATTTATGAGTCTTGGTTAAACCCACCCCTAGGTTTGTGTGTGTGAATCTCTGCCCCAGTTAACCAATAGGAGTTAGAGAGTTTTATCACACTAAAAATTCCTTTCTTCGGTTCATAAGATCCCATCCCATCATTTTCTTCCTCTATCAAAGTTACTTGACCTCATCTCTCCTCTTATGGAAGCCTGTGGTTGTTAGGATTAAATATGCCTGTGTTTCAGCTATGTATTTCCTATACTGATGAATGAAAGCAATGGGTCTTACAAGGGCTTGCTCTGCTCACTTTCGATTCCTTGGAAGATCGTGATCACTGTTATGGTCTCTCTTCCCTGGGTTACTTCCTCTTCTAGGTCTGAATCATTTCCTGTAAAGTTCTTATCTTTCCTGCTCTCTTTAGGATTGTGATTACTGCTTAGATTCCCTGACTAGAAATGTTCTCTTGGCCTCTCCCTCTACTTCCTCCCCATCACAATGTAGTTCTCCCCGGGGTTAACTTAACTTGCCCTATATCTTTGGCGGGTGCAGGATCCATCTCATTCATTTCTAGCAGTTTTCTCTCTATTCTTTTTCTGTTTTCTCCCTTTTTTTTTGCCTACCTTAAACTTTTCTTTGTCTTGTTTTGCCTTCTTCCTCCAAGATACTTCTTACCTACACTTTCCTTTAAAAAGATTGGTAGATTTTTACTTAAAATAGTAGAGTTGGAAGGGACCTTAGTAACAGATCATCTAGTCCACCCCTCCACACCAACCCCATCACCACCACCAGGGTGAAGTAGCACATGTGACATATGTGGCATACATAGAACAAGCTTCTGTAGGCACTAATGTGCCTAGCTGAACTGAGGCCAGAATATATGCCAGTCTCTGGTGCCTCATTCTCACTTGAAGTATCTCCACACTTTGGGCTCCTTTTACAATAATAATAATAGTTGGCATTTAGGTAGAGTATTAAGGTTCACAAAATGCTTTATATACATTATCTCATTTGAACCCCACAATTCCTATTTTATAATCGCTATTAAATAGTAGTTGTGGTCACTAATTTCCAACATTCTTTGACTTCAGCTTTTTTAATATGCCCATATATTATTTGCCATTTCTTTTTATTTAAGCATTCCCCCTTTATCTTATATTTCATCAAGATCATGAGGTTACTGAGTTTAAGTGATGTAGATACTACAGGTGTTTTTGTTCTAATTATACAGATGAGAAAGCCAAGAATTAGGTTTGCAAGCCAGTCCCTGAGATCACTTATCTAGAACCATCTAGTCCAGTGCCCTCATTTTACAGATGAGGAAACTGAGACCCCGGGGAGGTTAAGTGACTTGCCCGTGGTCATAAAGCTAGCAAGTATAATCAGAGGAAGGATTTTAACTCCGAACCCAGAATTCCATAGACTCTACCTATATATTTCCCTCCTTCCCTAAACTGATCTTCAGGCTTATTTATTTTATCTTGTCTTAGATATAAACCCCCTACCTAATATGTTAACTTTTTGCCATGAATGAATGGAAAATGTGTTTAAGCCCCTTACAACATACTTCCTGAATGCCACTTCCCCTACTTTCCACAGCTCTAACATTTCACTGGGCACTTGCCAGTCAGAAGCACTTTCAGGAATCATCCTTGAAATGTATCTTGAAACATTTCTGATGGCTCTTTATACCAGTTCTAACCTATGTGTCCAAAATAGAAGGCACCTTGTAAGGGGTTATTTCCTAGTTCCTCATGTTACAATTTCATTGACATTTCTATTTTCCTCTTTTCACTACATCCCAAAGCTGCCCATTACTTCTCTACAAATGTCAACAGTTCCACCACATTGCTCTACCTCAGGCCTGTACAACATATGACCCACAGGCTACTGGTGGCCTACCAGAGGATTTCAGGTGACTTTTGAAAAATATAGGGTTCCCGCTGCACACTGTTTGTCTTGTGACCCATAGCAACCCATCATCATCAGTCTCTCTCCAGTCTAACCTATCTGCTACCCAAAGAAGTTTAGTGTATTTTAATTCTGGCCCCTCCCTACAGCCAAGTTGTGCAGGTCTACTCCACCTAATGCCAACACTCTTAGTTTTCTTGTTGTTCTTTGGTCACTTTTAGTCATGTCTGACTCTTTGTGACCCCACTAGGTCACAATTGGCAAAGATATTGGAGTAGTTTGCCATTTCCTTCTCCAGCTCATTTTACAGATGAGGAAACTGAGGCAAACGGGGTTAAGTGAGTTGCCCAGGGTCATACAGCTAGTAAGTGTCTGAGGTTGGATATGAGTTCAGTTCTTCCTGCACCCAGGCCCAGGTCTCTCTCCACTGTACCACCTAGCTGCTAGCTAGCTAGTTAGATATAGCTAAATATATCGATAAATCATATATATACAAGGGATATACAAAACTAATTAGCTGCCCAACATGTTGTATACAGATTTATCAACTTTTCCCTGCTTGAAAGAATCAAAACCAAGTATATCCAACCATACCCTTATTCCACTTTTTAAGAGTATTTCAGAAATAAATTATACATCTAATTCTTTGAATCTCAGATAGCCCTTTAGTAGGATAATTTTCAGCACTTTCATAAGGTTTGCAAGGTAACTTGCATATATTATGTCATTTGACCTACACAACAATAACATCTACGAGGTGGATGCTGTTTATTTATCTTCCCCCATTTTGCAAATGGTAAAACTGAAAATGGGAGGAATTAAGTGACTTGCCTAGGATCACACATCTAGAATGAATCTGAGGCAGGATTTGAACTCAGGTCTTACTGAATTCAAGTCCAACACTCTACTAAAGCATATAACTCAACTTCGCTCTTTCTTTGGTTATTTCAAATATCCAAGATTCAAAGGCTATCTGAGATTCAAAGAATTATATGTGTAATTTACTTCTGAAATACTCTTTAAAAGTAGAATAAGGGTATGGTTGGAAATACTTGGTTTTGGTTCTTTCAAGCAGGGAAAGGTTGATAAATCTGTAACATGTTTGGCAGCTAATTAGTTTTGTATATCCCTTGTGTGTGTGTGTATACATATATATAATTCAAATATATTATTTAAATAATATTCTAGACACTGTCTAGAGAAGCAGCATCTAGCTCCCCTTCCATATGGAATCCTTGATTTTCTGATCTAAATGATTCATTTTATGATCTGAATTGTGTCTGGATGTCCCCAAAGTTCAACTATCACAGCAGTTGTCAGCAAAAAAATTTTTTTGACTTGACATTTATTATAGTCAAACCAGCTATACAAGTATACACAGTCAAAGACTAGGGAAATTCTTTCCCAATGGAAGGCCAAAGAAAGGGTTCAAAAATATATAAGGTGGTTTATATGCTTTCCATAAAAAATCCTAAATATCACATTTGGTACAAGTTACTGCCTTGGCTATTTCTCCCCTATCACCCTCCCCAAATCAAACCCCACCCCCCTATCCCAGGGAATAAAGCATTAGATATGTTGAGAATGGATGCCTTGGATTCTTAGAAGAGGCTCAAGGCACCTGCCATCTGTAGTGCCTATGTCTGAGGAACACTGGTCTTTATTGCATTTATTCCTTTCTGAACTGAACTGAAACAGCTGCTTGTTCTTTTAAAAACTAAGTTAATATAGCCAACATTAATTAGGCACCTACTATGCACAGGGTATATTGTACAATACAATACAAAACACACAAACCAGCACTGTGAAAGGATGTTAGAAAATCACTCTAGCAGATTCCATTGACAGGTGTTTTCCTATTTGCCCAACTTCTTTGGGTCCCATAGGGAGTGGTTTCCAGTTCTCTTAACAGCTGTTACCTGAGGAAACAAAGCCCCAGCTTTATGATAGTTGGGAAGACAAGCTCCAAGGATCTATTAATTTTATGTCTCTTTCTCTCTAATAGAGAAGTAAGAAAGAAAAAAAGGCTTCAGAAGAATGAGATGACAGTATCCAAACTAACTGAAATGGCTCTCCGTCCTTCAGAAATTCCAGATGTGAATGCTTATGTAGAAGGTGAATCCAGACCTGTTCTTAGAGCAGAAGTAAAAAGGAGCCCCAAAAGAACTGTAATCCCTTCAAAGATGGCCAAGGAAATCAATGGGGCCTTGGAGTCTGACAGTTTGAAGCCTGTGTAATAATGGTGGTCGAACTCTTGGTACTTATTAGTGCTTGCGTCAGGATTGTTCCAGTTGGCGAATCAATAAAGAATAATATCACTGCTATTCACCAGCCACAAAGGGAAAAAAAACACAATTTATATTGATAGGGGTAAATGTTATTTAATAATTCTATAGATTTGCACTTGGGTAATATGCCAATTTGTAAGATGCACCAGAGACTGTGATCAGTCCACTTTGGAATTTAACTTTTTTTTTTTTTTATAAATACATAATGTTATAGAATTGTGTATTTGAAATTCCTAAGGAATTAAAAGCAAGAAAACTATTTAAAGGAAATGTGCACTTTTGAGTGTTACCTTTTTATATTTGTTTTAAATGAAGATGTTTACTTTGTAAACACAAACTAAAAAAATTGTAACATCCATTTGTTTTGGCCAACCTTGCAATAATGTTCTTGACTCATTCAGTTGCTGAAAATATTTCATTTTCAAGTGTATGAAGGCTATATAGACATATGCCAAGTGATATTAATTTTATCTCAATTTTTGTTTTCATTATTTTACTGCATTATTACTTATAAGAGTAATGGTTTCAGTAATATATCATTAGATGGTTTTTTTTTAATATTAACTAGTTAAACATTTTTCTCTTGATATATTTTTTTTTACCAGCAGACTTTTTCTTGAGAAAATGAGTCTGCCAGGAAAATTTTTAACCCCAGTTCTCCCCGCAAAAGTACAAAAAATATATATATAATTAGAACTTATTTGGTAGACCAGACAATTGATTCCATGAAACAAAGAAGTGAGAAAAACAGTTCTGGGCATTGAGGTGTAAAATTTGCCCAGACGTAAACCACTACATACAATCTAATCTAGTAAACACATTCAGCTCTCAGATCCCCGCACATGTTTGGAAAGCATGAAAGTGGGTAAACATGTCTCTGCTCTACAGAACTCTTTAAAAACAAAGCCATTTTTCTTTAGCGCTGAGTGGCTCTGACCATTCCTAAGCCTCAGCTGTCAGAGCTGAAGCCTGTTCAAAGATTTTGTGCAAAGATTGTGTTGTTCTCGCTGTCACATACGCACATTTCAGAAAGAACTTAGATCCATCCAGGTCCAAAGGCTCTCTCATATATTTACCCTATAAGCACATTAGATATTTTAAAATAATTTTACATCCCGGAATTTCGGGGCAGTTCACAATCGAAGGCTGTCCGTTGTGACTCTGCTGATTTTTTTTCTTAATTAACACCAACTCTTGACTATTTAACAAGTTTAAAAATGAGACAAGTGACATCAGCCTCTCCACTAACAGAGCTCTGAGCATTTGCCAAGCTCTCAGAACTTTATGTACTGTACTCCTGCTGAAAAGTACTGTAAAATGGCATTTTGTATTATGTCTACCAAAGACAAATAACATTTGAGTTAAACGCCATGGAGAGTTGGTCCTAATCAAAGGCACAACTCCCCTTTTCATGCTAGCAGACGCAGGCTCCAATTATGTTCAAGGCTCTGAAGCTGAATTAAACAGCTTTGCCACACTTTCCAGAAAAGGGAATAGCAGTAACTAGGCCTTCTGAGGCACCAATCCAAATGATAATTAAGGGGAGAAATAAGATAAGAGAGTGCGTTTGAAGTGCAATAAATATGGCACCAGAGATATTCTTAGCAACAAACATTTTATATTTGTTTCATCTTCACACTAAAAATGTTGACTTTCATAATGTCTTTTGTTGGTTTGTTTGTTCTCTGCTTAGAAGGTAGGCTTTGGCACCATTCTATCCAGTCTCCTCCAAACCATGGCTCCTCAATGACTTGGGCCACAATTGTTAAGCCTTCTTATAAAGAGCAGGATTTGTTCAGTATTGGAGTTTTCCAGGGAGACAGCCAGTATTGGTGATTTTAGAGTCTCAGGACCTGACTTGGCTACTCTGATTTGTCCGACTCTTACTGCACCTCCATTTTCTCATCTGTAAAATGAGGTTGGACTAAATTTCCTACTAATTCTTGCTCCATGACCCTATGAAGTTGTATTGAATAGTTTCTTTTCTTAAGATTCTTGTTTGACTAAAGAATAAAATCAGGTGTTTTACAAAGAGTGAAAAAATGAAATATTCCATAAGATTAAAGAAAAGACATAGAGATCTCACAATGTGAAATTAATTTTTTTTAAAAACACTAATATAATAGACTTTGGAAATCCTGTGCATTGACCCATTCCATCATTATGGCCATTATTAGCCATTTCCATCCTCTTCCATAATTATTTAATTAATAATTAGATCAATAACCTTGATTTTATTTTTCAGTAATCTTAGGGGAAAAAATCAAATGCAGATACCCCATCTGTCTAGGAATTCAGTCTGGAGCACTGAGTATACTGTACAAACAATTATATTGTACAAACAAATTTTATCATGATATGGCATCATTTGAAATTTAAGGGTTATTGGACTATTGAGTGTTCAAAAATTAATTGAAAAGATTGAGAAGGAAGGAAATTGAGGAAACCTTTAGCAGGATTCTGTGGCCTATAACAGTATGTGTATATCCAAGATTTTTTTATAGATGTTTGATCTGATAAGGTGTTTTTTAATTCATGGGAAAAATTTTAAACTCTCTCAATTTGGGGAGCCACATCTTTGCTGCTGATAACTGCCTACTTGGATCTTAATGAAATTAAAACTTCCCTCTAGATCTAAAACTGGGCTCTTTTATCTTCTTAAGTGTTTATGCACACTCCTGGCATAATAAAAATTCTTAGTGAATACATTTCTTAGTGAAAAGAGAACTCTAAAGTATATTTCCCTTCCCCCCCTCCACCTTTTTAATGAATACTTTCTGAAAAACACAAACTAATAGCTTCCATGTTAACTGACCACAGAGAGTAGGTACCATGTCTGAGCAGCCTTATAGATCACGGACATTTTGTTTTTGTTGTTGTTGATGGTAATGGAAACAGTGACAACCAAAGTAACGTTTCAAGTGACATGGTTATGCTTGCATCAGGGGAGTAGAAATACATATATAAGGAAAGACTATTTAGGGCACCTTGACCTTTAAGCTGCAAGTATTTCAATAAAATGAAGTATCTGTTTATGGAAGAAGGCTGGACACAGCTGTAAATTTCCTACACATCTATTTTTGATACATCTTCAGTCCTTTATTTCTTCTGACTGTATTAACTTCAGAGAATCTTATTGCCCTTGTTTGAGATTCTGTGGAGTTGTAGAAAACTACCTAAAATAGAAAGGAGAAAAGCCCATCTCTTTCATTCTTCTTTAATTATGCCATATCTTTTGCCCCTCATATTACTTTAAAGTACATCTAGGACATTTGTAGTAATGTTTGGTTCAAGAGGCAAAAGCAAACTAATCACAGTCAGATAAAGGATAATGGAAACACAAGGGAAAATGACAATCAGAAGCCTCTGTTGGCTAGTGAACCAGCTCTACCGATAGACCCAATTGTCTCCTGGAGAATTGAATGTCAGGATCATTTAGGGTTCACAATGGGCGGCCACTGCAAGAGCAGACAGCCCTGAGAAATCTCAGGCAAGAGAGCCATTCTTCAGAGACCCTGGATGCAAACTTGATAATGAGGCACTTCATTCATCACATCTTTCTGCTCTAATTACTCAGGTGAATAGGAAATACTTAATGGAAGGAGGGAAATGGGCCAAAGCAAAAACACTTGTTTTGTAAACACAAAGAATACTTTTATTCTAATGATTCTCTTCTGGCCTGCTGCAAACATATATGTCATAAACTGCATTTTCAAAAGTTCCTTCTCTGAATTTATGTTAAAAAGCCCTTAATACATTGAGACTTTAAACACCGTTCATAGATTTTTTTATTATCTTAAAATAGTTAGAAAATACAATTTTGCTTCAAAACTTTCTAGCTTTCATTCCCAACTTTGAGCTTCAATAAAAATGAAAAATTGTTCTTTGTTTAATACATATTATCTATTAGTTATGTAGCACCAATATAGTTATGTGTCTAATTAGCTTACTGCTAGCATCAAACTGATTTTTGTTTTTGCTGGCCCTAATTATTTTTTTAAGCAATTGGGGTTAAGTAACTTGCTCAAAGTTACACAGCCAGTTATTTCTGGGTGTGGTGCTAAGTATCTGAGCCCGGATTCGATCCCCAGGTCATCCCGACACTGGGGCCGACACCTGGCCACCCCGAAAGCCCTAATTATTTCTAACATAATTAATGTATGGTATAGTAAGATAGTTTTGAATTTTGAAATGAGAGGATTCCATTCAAATTTGTACTTTGATACTAGCTGTGTGGACTTGGGCAAGTAACTTAGCTTCATTGGGCTTCAGTTACATCCTCTATAAAATAAGGGGGTTGAATTAGAGGATCTCAGAGCCCATTTGAGCTCTAAACCCAAGATCCTCTGGCTGTGGTATTGAAATATTATTTTTCCAACATCAGCAATCTTTTCAGTAGCCAACAAGTGGAGGAGCCTGAATTCATTCATTGGGAATTGAATCAGAGAAGGGTCACTTAAATATTTCTGAGCAAGTAAGAGTTAATTTATAGGTTTATTTAATCACCATTTAACACTAAAAGCTATGAAACTTCTCTTGGACAGGGTGTGTGTGTGTGTGTGTGTGTGTGTGTGTGTGTGTGTGTATGTGTGTGTGTATTCAGGAATGATTAACAACATGGGCAGAAACACATTAACTAAAGTTCTCTCTCAAAATTATGTTGTTTAAAATTGGCATGATTTCAAAAAAGCACAATTCCAAAATAGAGTCAAAAATGAAGAAAAAGAAAGCAAGAAGTTAAAGAAAATATTAATTTGTTGTCAGAACTAAAATGGGTAACTGAAGTTTGTGAAAAGTGGTTACAAGACAAAAGGAAGAAGGTTCCCTGGAGAAAAGTCTGAAAGCTTCAGTTCAGTTTTTCAGTATTTTGAGACCAAATTCAGTAGGTTGTTTTTTGTTTTTTTTCATTTTCCATATCCACAAGCTTTGTAATCTTGGTGGTTTCATATCTAGTTGCTTCACATAACCTACTTTTTAAAAATTCACCTTTTTTAATTTTAATTCAAGTGTATGCTGCTCAACCACAGTATATACATATATTATGTATGCATATGTATATATATATGTACATATATATATATATATATATATATATATTTTTTTTTTTGCCAGTCCTGTCCATTCTACAGAAGCTAGTATTCAGTGGTATCTGCAGATGGAAGCTTCAGCAGCTCAAGAATTCCAAAGCAGTAAAGAAATATCAGTAAATCTATGCACTGAAAGAACATCACATTCTTATTACACTTATCACATGCGCAGGCAGAGAGTATAATAAACTAGTCTGTAGCAGCTGTAAATTTCTGAGGATTTATCTAACCACAAATACATTGAAATGGGGAAATGGGGCTATATTAAACTGCAAGATGCTACTGGAGCTTTGCCACTCTTGCAACATCCTGTCATTAATTTATGATGACAGGTCTGGCAAACTGAAACCCCCAATACACTTGCGACAGACTGTTATGCTGCAGCTACTGTCGAGCTCTGCAGTCCCATGGAATTCAGGGAGATTTTTCCTAATGTGAGGATCTGGTTTTCAAATTAAGGTACAAGATGACTAATGACCAATCATCTCATGCTCCAGCCCATAAATAGCAAAGTCCAAGGTGTGAAAAGGATAGTAAACTGAGGCACTGAAGCAGCCCCTTCCTCTTGGATTGACACTGTGATCCTGAAGTTGCAGACTCTTGAATCAGTCAATAATGCAGTCTATCACGTTTGCAAAAGCTCCCTGAACCTGCCCCCCCTCCCTTTTTAAACTTAATGTACTGAATTTCTCTGCTGGAAGGTTTTAAAACAAATTGCCAGTTGACCAGATATATAAATAAGTTCTTCCTCATCAGTGTGCCTTGATCTTTTGAAAATTAGGATTCCATGAACATGAAATGTCTGTTACATGCAATGAGAGTCAGCATGGCATTAGAGAGAGAATGAAGGACTTGTTAGCAAGAAAGACCTAAGCCCAAATTCTACCTTGGACACTAGCTATGTGGCCATAGGCAAGTCATATAACCTGTCTGAGTCTTAGGCAGTTCTAAAAGTTAGGGATGAGTTGCTGCCTATATTGGTAAAGGAATTTCTTACACCAAATGAAATCACAGATCTTTGATGTACTAATAACATAATTTACTACTGTATTACATTCTGGGGAAATACAGAGAAGTCATAGGCAAGAAATTAAGCTTCTAGGGGGTAATAAGCCATCTACAACTTATAAATGTCTAAGAGATTAAAGCACTTGGATTTCAGATAATGAAGAGATTACTTCTAGCTTGAAGGAAGTGGCATTGACCTGGGCCTTGAAGGACTGGTAGGGTGTCAATAGGAAGGAAATGAGAGGATGTTTTAGGCAAAAAACAGTATGCAGAGAATATGCAGTATACCAGTCTAGTGGGCACATAAAGTATAAAAGGGAGAGTAGTATGAGACAGAATGTAAGCTGGAGCCACACTAGACTGACTTCAGTGCCAGATTTGCGCATTATTCAATTAGCCAATGTTAAGCAAAAGTTGGAATGAATGGGACCACAAGGGATACACTAGGGCTAAGATCATAGCCTCAGAGAATGGTTAATGTTAAAGAGGCAAGAGAAGCAAGAGATCACAGTATCATTAATAAATTACTCTGGTGAGGGTGAAGTACTATAATGCCATGAACCAAAATGGAGAGCAGCACGAAAAAAACAGTCGAGACGATGAACATACCAATCAAAACCTAATGCAACCTCAGAAATCCATTTATAAAGTCTTGGCTTTATTTGGAAATACCTTCAGCAATTGCATTAAATCAATAATAATTATTTTTAGAAATATCTAGATCAGGGGTAGGGAACCTGCAGCCTCAAGACCACATGTGGCCCTCTAGGTCCTCAAGGGTGGCCCTTTGACCAAATCCAAACTTCACAGAACAAATCCCTTTAATAAATTTTTCCATCATCATGAAAGGAAGCTAGAATAATACTTTATTCTAACTTAGCACTTCCTGTTTGGTGTTGTCCCAAGCACTTAAGAATTGACCCAGACAATCTAAGGCCCCTTCAGGCTACAGATTCTCTGAGTAACATCACCCAAGCAAGAACTTATATACCCAAGATATGGAAACTAGGATCCTTCTTCCTGAATCTTATTCCCCAACCATCTGTTTAGGACACACACCCAAGTGAGATATGCAGCTCTGATCCAGCTGATTAACAAGACCTGGAATTGTGCTGACAATTCATACTGAGTTCTTCAACTTCATCCATCTATCCTCAGAGCATAGAGCAGGACCTAAAAGTCTTCATTAGAAAGAGGTGGCCACAGGAGGCAATGGAAGGATGGGTGGCATGGTGCAGTGGATAGCACACTGAAGTCAGAAAAAACTGAGTTCAAATCCTGCTGGGTGACCCCTGAGGGAGTCACTTCCTTCTAGGCCTCAAGTTCCACAAGGTAAAACAAAGGGCTTTGGACTTGGTACTTCTAAAGTCCCTTCTGTCCCTTTATCAATGATGCTATGAATTGTTTTGCCAAGTGATTTCAAAGTCTTAGCAAGCAAAAACATATGCATTTGACAATTCCATCTCAGTTAGGTCATCTATAATATTGACAGTGACGGCCCTATCTTCTTTTGTTGTTCCCTCAAATGGAAAAGTTTATGGCATTGGAGCACCAGTCATTTTATTCTGTAACATGCATATGGTAGTTAATTTAATTGAACTATTATGTTGACCAAGGCAAAATATTTTAGCTTAAAAAACTAGAGGCAGTGTGGGACAGTAGAAGGAACCCTGGTTGTTATTGTACAACAACTCTTTGTGACCCCATTTGGGGTTTTCTTGGCAAAGATACTGAAGCAGTTTTGCCATTTCTTTCTCCAGCTCATTTTGTAGATGAAGGAACTGAGGCAAATTGGCTTAAGTGACTTGTTCAGGGTCACACAGCTACTGAATGTCTGGAGTAAAATTTGAACTCTATTCGCCTAGCTGCAACCAAAGGAACCATGTTCAAATCTTACCTCTGACACTACCAGCATAACTGGGCAAGTTGTTTGATGACTTTGGGACTCCCTTTTTTCTGTAAAATGAAAGTGTTGGACTAGTTGGCATCTGAGGGCCCTTCCAACTTTGGATCTACAATCCCACTTGTTTTAACACAATAATACCTTATTTCCAAAGTGCTTTTTTGAGCACTTTTTTGAGAGTGCTTCTGTATAAAATATCACATTTCGTCCTCACTGAATTAGCAGAAGTCAATAATATCTCACTTAGTTGTGTTAACATCAATCAAGCAATCAACAAGTATTTATTGAGTGCCTACTATGTGTCAAGCAATGTGCTGTACATTAAAGATACAGATACCAAAATGAGACAGGCCCTCCCCTCAAGGAGCTTATATTCTACTGGGGGACCCAGCATATTTACAAAGGAATAAATACAGAACAAATACATGACAAATACACAGTGATTGGCAATAGGATAAGGGAGGGGGTGGTGTTGACAACCAAATCAGAAAAGGGATGTTAAAGAAGGTGGGACCCAAGCTGAGCCTTAAAGGGAATTAGGGGCTCTAGGAGATAGAGGTGAAGAGGGACAGAATTCCAGCCATAGGAGACAGGCAGGAGATAGAATGTTTTGTATGGGCAACAGCAAGTATTCTACTTTGAGTACATGATGGGGAATCATAGTCTAGAACTAGACTGTGAAGGGTTTTAAATGCCAACAGAAGAGTTTGTATTTGGCCCAAAAGTCAACATAGAGTCATCTGAAACTTTTCAAGCAGGAGCTTGATGAAGTCTAATCTGAACTTTAGGAATATCAAATTGGCAGCTGTGTGAAAGACAGACTGGACAGGGGAGAGCCAGGATTCAGGAAGACCAAGTAGGCTATTCCAATAGACCAAGAGTTCATGGAGTCCTGGACTATATTAGTGGCCATGTGAGTGAAGTGAAGGGAACAGATGTTGGAGATGCTGAGGAGGTAGAATCAAGACTTTCACAGATGAGGACAATGGAGGTTGTCAATGTCACCCTATTAAATAAGGCAAAGCTAGTACAAGAACTCTGTTTCAACTGCCAATCCAGCACTTCTTTTAAGATTCACTTCCTTCATGAATGGCATAATAAAAACTAAAATATCTAGCATGTGTATAAAAGGAGAGATCAAGTACTTAGCCTCTTTATATCACAGCCATCTATTAAAAGGATGCCCACATATTTATTACAGCTCAGTATTTGAATTTATAATAAAAGAGATGTGGTAGTTTTCATTACAGGATCTTAATATTTACTTACAGGTTAAATATTTATTTTGAATAATAATTTGGCTTTGGGTCAAAATTGAAACCATGCACAAATCTAAAATCAATATGGTTTTAAGAGCCTCCCAGAGGGGATTTTTCCCAAATTATAGTGAGGGTCAATAGACCCACAATTGGGAAATGCTTCCCACAAGTAGGGAAAGCATTTCTAAAGCTGCCTACATATCGTTCATTTGAATATATCGTTCAAATAATCAGATATGGTAAGCTAATTCTCATTTGGTGGGAAACTTCCATTTCCTAACTTAGCCATTCAGCCCTGAAGCATGAGTGTCCATTTTGTGAATATGAACTTCCCTTAACAAATCAGAAATAATAAAAGTCTGCATGGGGCCTAAAATGGAGGGGAATTTTTTTGGCACCACTACTCAGCTGAGTCCATCAGTCATTCAGAGAATATTTATTGAGTACTCTTAAATGTGATTAGAATGATTCCCCTCAAGCTAGTGGAATATAAGCTCCTTAAAGGCAGGGCCTTCTTTTTTACTTTTTTTTTTAAAGCAATTGGGGTTACGTAACTTGCTGGAACCAATCCTGGGTCTCCCAACTCTGGGGCCAGCGCTCTTACTCACTGGCCACCCCTACTTTCTTTAATTTTCATTTTGTTTTTGTAACCCCTTCAGCTAACACAATGCCTCACACAGGTTGTGGTTTGTCTTTCATTCTCAAAGACGACCTTAATATCATGAAGATGATGCCATGTCTTGCAAGCGAATTGGATTTAAGTGAACTGGCCAAATCACCAACCTCACTTTCTCCTCCAGAGTCATCTGGGTTCAGTGCACAGATATAGTTCAGGATAACTGGAGATGTCAGCTACACAGTGCCTAATATGTAGTACAAACCCAATAAGTGTTTGTTGAATGTATTTCTAGAATTCTCACACAGCTGCCTCCTTTACCTTGTAAGATTGTGAGAAATCTTCAGCAGGAATTATATTGTGTCAGTCACAGATACCCAATAAAGACAGGCAACCTCTGAGAGTTCATGTTTATCATTCGTTACCACATGCCCCTTTTTCTTTTCTCTTTTCAAAATTCTCTTTTTTCTCCTACTCTCTCACTTGCTCCTTTACCCACTCTTTGTTTTTAATTTTAATTTGTTGTTATTTTCTAGTGTCATCCAGTGTTGAAGACATTACTGACCAAAGTTATCAAAAAGTTCATTTCTCTTACATGTCTCTGATCCCAATAGAAGAATCTTCCGTATAATCAAATCAATAAGTGGAGTGTTGGTGTGATTTATAAACACACCTAACTTGTCCCCTTAAAACATTCTAAATACTGTATTATTTATCCAAAACATTGTACTAAAAGGTAGGGGCCATTGTCTTTTATTGTCTTCAATATTGTTATTTAAGAGGCAAATCCTCTACCAGATTAAAAAAAAGATTTGCATAACATTTTGCATGTCCATTGATCTGAGGATAAACTCCCTGAAAAGCCTTCCAAATATCTGTATACTTGAACATCGAGTTAAACTGTAAATTTGATATGCTGATCATTATTTTCCTTCTCAGTTTCCATAGTTTTTCAGGGAGATGGCAAGAGTTGAAATAACATCTCAAAAGTCCCCTGATTCCCAAACAAAACACCATCCTACTCCAGTTGTTAAAATATGGGGGCATCCCATCTTAAAGATTGAGGAGGCTTTATGTCATGTATTTTCATGCCATTAAATGGTTCCAATCATTTTCATCACCTGCTATCTTTATCATCTCAAATACTCTGAAAAGGTTTTGTCAGCTTCAAACAACTCTTTGTTCAACAAGCAAAATACAGCCTGAGCAGTGTTTATGTGAAGTGTCTCAGAAACACCGGAAACCTCCAGGCCAGGAGTGTACCAAGTCATTGGCAGAAGTGAATGACTTGACTTGAGAGATATAGTTCTGTTTCATTTGACAGGGGCTCAGCTCAGGAAAATTACCCTCATTTTCATGACATTTTGACTGCACTTAGATCTTTATGTGGAACTGAGAAGAGGCTTTACTTGAACATTTTTTTATCTTTTTTTATTCCTTGATTCACTTTCAACTTTTTCCCTCATAATTCTTGGGGATTAGAGTGATGTCTCAGGGATGGTATACATGCACTCTCCACACATTGACTTCTTTTGAATAAGGATAGGGGCAACCTCAGGGTGATGTTGGGTGTATCTGTGTAGCACAAGGTGAATTGGAGTTTGGGCAGTGATCCAGTTATTGCAATCACTATATACAGACAGGCCATGTCATCCAGGTCAATAAATAGGTCCATTTAATCACCCCCTCCTTCCAGTTACTGCATCTGTAAAGGGAGGGAGTTAGACTCATTGGCTTCCAATGTCCTCTTCTAAGTTGAAATCTGTGGTCCTATGCTCCTCCATGGCTTTGCCCACGAAGTGCCCCCATCCTTGGAATGCTCTCTCAGCTTAAAACATCTAGCCTCCTTCAGGGCTCCACCCAAGTGCTGCCTCCTGTATGGCCTTTCCTGATTCCCTCAGATGATAGTTGCCTGAATCCCTAGCCCCTCCCCCTACAATAACATTGTATTTATGTTGAATATATTTTGTATTTGTTTATATTCATATATATAGTTTCTTAGAATGTAAGCTCTTGGAGAGAAGGAATTATTTCATGTTTGTCCCAGTAAAAAGTAGCAGTGAGTGAGTAGTGTTGTTCCTTAAAGTTCATTACTTCAGAATGTAATCCCACTGACTTGTGAATTAGAATAAATGGCCTCTGAGGTCTCTTCCAATTATTGAGATTCTGTGATAAAAGTGATGAGGTCAAAGAACTGGAGATGAAGGAGGTACCCATCAATTGGGGAATGCTTTAACAAATTATGGTATATGGATATAATAAAATATTATTGTGCCATATGAAATAATGAAAGGGATAGTTTCGGATAAGCTTGGAAAGACACAGTTAGCAGAACCAAGAAAACAATTTATACAATAATAAAAACATTATTAAAAGAAACATTTTCTTAGGACTTAAAAACTCTGAACAATGCAATGACCAAGCATGATTCTAGAGGATTGATGATGTTACCTACCTACTGAGAGGGGTGAATGACCCAAAATGCAAAATAAGATTTTGATATAACTATGGTAGAAATTTGTTTTGCTTGACTATACGTACTTATTACAAGGACTTTCTTTTTCTTTTTCTTTTCTTTTCTCCATTATGGGGGAAGGGGTTGAGGGAGAAAGCATAGACATAGGGTAGCCAAAAAAGGAAGCATATCTTTTTTAATGCATAGAAGAGAAAAGAAGGAAGGCCCAGAAGAATGATAGACAAGTAGGGTAGCTTTGAAAATTGCATGTTAAATTCACTATATTTAAAGAAGTCATACAGAATAGAAATCTACAGGTTCACATACAATCCATATATATGTATATATAATATATATGCATACACGCATAGACACATATATGTATGTACCTATATGTATATACACACATATATATGTGTGTGTATGCCCACACACATACATATACAGAAATGCCTAATTTAGGATTTGTTAAGTTCAGAATAAAAGAAGGAAGAAAAAAAAGTAATGAAGTACTAGTGATTACAGAAGGCTAAGGAGCTTAAACTTTGTTCAATAAGTAGTACAGAATCTTGATCAATTTTAAGCAGGAGTCTTGTTCAGATACATATAGAAAGAAATTTAATATAATAGTTGTGTAAAAGTCTGATTGGATAAAAGAAAGTAAATGTAGTGAAACCAATTATAACAGAATAAGCAGGTTGTAGCAAAGACATATGCTGTGGTGATTGCAGTGGGAGTGCAAAAGAGGAGACACGTGTGAGAGATACATGAAAATAATATTAACAAGATTTGGTAGCTAATTGAATATGAAAGACAAAAGATGATAGATTCAAAGACTGAGGTTTTAGTCATGTGTAACTAAGGGAAGGGTAGTGTGAATGATAAAAGTAGTGAAGTCAAAAGATGTCATTTGGGGAAGAAAGATGACAAATGTCATTCAATGTATTCACTTGGGTCATGCAGGTAGGTAAAGGAAGTTAGGAGGCAGTTGGAAGGACTAGGTGTTATGGGCACAATGGAGAGACCTCTGGGTTTGAATTCAGAGGATGGGGGTTTGAATCCCAACTCTGTGACTTAAGACTCCAGGTCTGGTACTCTTATCCACAGTGCCACTTAGCTGTCCCTACCACCACCACTACCCCCATTTGAAAGTTGAGGAAACTGAAGCTGTTCGAGGTTAAATGACTTTGTCAAGGTCAACTGAGAGTAAGTAGCAAAGTCAGAATTTGAACTCTGTACTCTGTACCCTAGGCTCCACATCCATTATTCTTTCCCAGGTTGACCATCCTAGAGTTAGGAATAAAAAGGGCCGGGCAATAGTTAGATCTGGGAGTCTTTTGATTAAACCCAATAGTGGAAACCTATTTCCTGGCTATCACTGAGCTGGCTATAAGGTATTATTTGTAAGAATACAGATCTAATCTGAGTCTTATTCTCTGGTAGTATGGGAAGGGGGTGGGGGGAGGGTTTGGTTTTGTTTTTGGTTTGATTTTAATATACAAGCAACACAAACTTTTCCCTCTTTCTTTGTTGCATTCTCCAGCAACGCTCAGCACTTTGCTTTTTAGCTCCAGCCAGAACTCTCCTGCTGTCTAAACCTCTGGACAACACTATCTAGACTTAACCACGCCTTAGGGTTTCTGATGGCCCAGTGACATGGGACCTCCTCGGCTTCCGACAAAGAACATGACAGATAAAAGTTGCATCTGTACCTTTAATACATCTCAAATCCAGGTGGTTGAGAGGACTCCCCGGGGCGCCTAAGATTCAGGTGGGGCTGAGAAGAGTGTTTCAAGTTAAGCCGCCTTGTAATTCCCCTTTCCTCTTCCCTGCCCCCTCACCGGGGACCAGACTGCAGGGATCTGATTGGAAACCTGGGATCGGGTGTCAGCACTTCGGTGTGATCATTCAAGTGTGCTCTAATGCCCAGAATGCTTTGGCAGCTCCATCCTCCTCTGCGGCAGGTGAAACCCAGCTCGGGGTGCTGGTCGAGATGTTGATTACCTCTCCTTGTTCATTTCACAAAGACCTTTTTCCCTGTCTCCAACAGGGTGGGAAATGAGTGTTCCAAAATGTCTCTCCTGCCCTGCATAAACATATTAGTAAATGCTACAGGGAAGTTCTGGGACTACTCCCCTGGAATTCAACCTGCTTAGCCAAGACTCCCAACGCATTGTCTTTTTGAAGGGCAAAATGGTTGGCTTCATAGTCGGCTCTAATTCTGCTTCTTATCTCCTACCTTAAAGTTTGGCGGAGGTAACGAGTTCCCTTCTATCTCAAGGTGTGTAAACATTTCCATTACAAGGTTGGTTTTTTTTTCCCCCTTTTAGTAAGTGATTCATAAGGGTTAGCACAGGAATCATCTGGTTCCCATCCGGGCCAGGAAGGAAAAAAAAAGGAATAGAGTTGACAGGTAAGTAATGAATAGGAATGGTAGACTAGCAGATAATTGTTTTCTGATTTGGAGATCCAAATTGCTGCAGGGACTTTTCTAGCTTTCACTTTCTGATCCCATAACTTATAAAAGTCAGTAACTAGGAAGTGTACAAGCACCAAAGAGTGGGGTGAGGTGAAAAATAATGGGCTTTTTTTTAAAGTCTAAAGACTGAGTCCTCTTGTGTTTTTTTTTAAAGTTCTTTTCTTCCAAGCAATTCCCAGCACTTCCTAAGCTTATAAGGAGGTTACAAAACACTTCCCAATTTCCAAATCCTTCCATCACTCCTGTATTCTAGATTCCATTTTTATTTTTGTTACTATTTGGGAATCTAAATAACTACTTGGGGTATTTCCTTTTGGCTTAAATAAGGGATGAAGTGGAACTGCTATAGGGATAGGGACTGATCCTATGATTTCATTAGCATAGGGGATTCCTGGATGAGAAATCCCTTTTTACTGATACAGGTTGGCACCTTCTCTGCAATTTAGTCTTATGAAGGTTTGGCTTTACACTGCTGCTGCCTCTTGAAGGACTCCCATAAGCTAAAAGTTTTCATTGCCATTCCTTCTTTCATGAAAGTGCCTTAAAAGATTTATGCAAAACTTTTACGAAAGCCCTTCCCTCCACCATCCCACTCCCACACCCATGGCACCCTCCTTACCCCCACCCTCCCAATAACACCAGTGTTAGTTTTCCTGAACATAATTGTGCTTTGTCTTGGAACTGGCTCACCCCTGCTATACCATAGTCTAAGAACCTCTGGCCCAGAGCCCAGGGTGGGGCCTCCCCCTCACCCCCAGGATTGTAAATAATGGTAATTACCTTAAAAAAAAAACTTCAAAAAAATTCCCATGGCTAAGAAAACCCCAAGTCCAATACCATGGCTTCCCTTGCAGAAGGATCTCTTTGGAAAGTGACTGAATGACAGAGATTTCTCCCCATGGAATGAGAGCCATGAATCCAAAGTGAAAAAAATATTCTCTCTTTCTCTTGGAAATGTATGGGAGTGGAACCTGGACTTCTTAGACCCCATGGGACACATCTTGATGCTAAAAATTTCTCCATTTTCAGTACCCAGGTGGGAAAGCCTGGTCACAACCTAGGGATAAATATTAGAATTGAAAAGAATCACAAATTGAAATTGACTCTCCTGAAAAGTAATCCTTGTGAGAGGAATTTAAACAGGAAATGATCCTACTTAAATTTCCTTTCTAGAGTTCAGGTTTGTGCTGCTGCCTCGGTGCAGAAATATTCCTCAGGCAGGCCTACTTCCAGTAGCTCCATCATGCTGACAACCCCTATTGTTCCAATAAGCCGACATGTCGACAGCCATACTTTTGCCTCATTTGATTATTGCCAGGGTGCTTGAGCTGAAGTTCTTACCTAATCTTGGTGTTTTGTTATGTGTACAGTCACTGGTGGCTATTATCTATAGCAGTGATCAAGATGATAAATGAGAATTCTTTTTTTTTTAATGGTTTTACATTCAGTAGATACACTCACATGCATGCACACACATATACACAAAGAATGATTTGATTTATGAATAGGATAGGATTGTTTCCAGGACACAAAGTTCCTTTACTATTAAATTTAATATTAACCAGTAAGAAACTGGATCTAGTGACATCTAGACAGATGACAGGAGCTCAAGTTTCAGTGTGCTCTAGAAAACTAAGCGAAATGCTTTATACAAACCATCTCATCTGATGTCTTCCACCAAAGATTGTGTCAAGTCCAAGGATGTTAGACAGTAAAGTCCCTCTGCTGAGAATGATCATTAAAAATGTATTTAAAAAGTATTAAAAATATGTCAAAATAAGTTATCAGTCTAAATCCGTCATACCAAGGCAATGGGAGTTATCAAGGTCCCCTAGTTTCAACCATCTAAACCATGAAGAAGTGTTCTTTTTGAGGCTTCATGAGCAAAAGGGAAAAAGACAGAGAAGGAAACAAGAATGATAATTATTTCTAAGGAATTTTCATCTAACTCCAATGCCATCTCATCAATTAATAACCTCTCAAAGCCCAAGAATCCTCTCAACAGGGCTTAAAAGTGTAAGGAACTTCCATTTGTTATGGTTTAAGAGTTATCTACACTGTAGCCACACTCTTCTTTTACCTAAAGTGTCCTGAGTGGCGCTGACTTGAAAACAATAACACAGTGCCTTATCTCACTAGAAAGTTGGATAGACCCACTAGTGAGAAGGACAGGCCAGGTTTCCCATTAGACTTAGAGAGTCAATCCTCTACTCTCACTGCTCTTCTGAACTGGGAGGGTGAAGCCCTCAGAGTGTAGGGGTGAGATGAGGTGACTCCATATGGATATCCACATTGAAGAAAAAGGACCAATGGTTCCCAGCCTCTGGTCTTTGGACCCCTTGGAGCTTCAGAGTTATTACAAGGGTTCTATATCATTAAATGACTCAGTATAATAAATTAGGAAACATACTATAACTTCTACAGAATGAGTAAGATGTTTCACATATATATTGCTATTTTAAAGTGTATAGAAGCTGTTGTGATTAAGCTATGTGTCACAGTAGTGATATAGTACTTGTGATTGGAGTCAGGGAGACCTGAGTTCAAATTCTGCCTCAGATTAGTCATGTGATCTTGGACAAGTCACATCCTTCCTGGGACTCAGCTTCCTCATCTACAAAATGAGGGTGTTGGATTTCAACTCTAAGGTTCCTTCCAGTTCTAGATCCACAAGAGAAAAGGTGATCATAGATTCATTGATGGTCCATATCAATAGAACATGTTAAAGTCTTCCTCCTATAAAATAATGTCAGAGCTGGAAAGGCTCTCAGTGGTCCTGTAGACCAACAACCACCCATTTGAATGATTACAAAGGCTCGGGGAGATAAAGTGACTTGCCCAGAGTCACATAGCTTAATAACTTAAATTGGCAAAAGCCTCTTCTTCAGCACAATAAAATAATTTGAGTTTATTTTGTTGAAATGGGAAAAGGTAATGGCAAATATGACTTGGATCTCTTCTTGGTTGTTCTGATAAGCATTGACCACCCATGGTGTATTACGCACCATATTCACCATCTTAGCCTACTGTAGGAGTTTTTATGCTAAGGTTGCTGAACATAAATACAGAATAAAACATGTAACTTTGCTGTGCAGAAGAGGGTACCATCATGTTTACAGTTTTACCAATAGTCTTTTGACAAAACACATGGAGACCTGTTAACCATTTTTCAGGAACTCTCCACGAAAATGGCCTCTTTTGTTCCTTGATGGCCAATTATACTTGGTCTAAGTACCATGAATCTAGTTAAGGTTTTCTCTTATTTTTTAGACAATTAGGAGGTGGCAGATTTCCAGCAAGGGATGGGAGGTAGGGGTGGGGGGTGGGAGAGAAGGGATGTTATTGACAATAACCAACCCTGTAGTTCATCTTGGGCAACAAAGAGTTAAACTGCCTGGGCAAAACCTTGTCAATCACCAGAGACTATAGCAGAGATGAAAAACAAGACTGCACCTGTAAGTAGGCTGGCAATTTAAGAGACTCTGGTCAGCTATTTTTCTCTAGTGCTTTGTTCTACCAGCTGCCTCTATGCTTTGGATGCAGGTGGAAGGATGGACTTTGCTATCTATAAAAAAATTTAATGGTAAAGATCAACTTCCGCTTCACCTCCCCAAGGGATCAAAGTTTTTTGAATGACTACAGAATATGGCAAAGTCCCAGTGGGGTAGTGGTTTGGGATGTCAATTATCCCCTAGAAGAAAAAAAAGAATAAGATTTCTGGTTGGGGTGTTTTTTTAGTTTTCCATTTGTTTTGAAGGACTTTTTATTTTTTCCATTTTGAAAAAAAATAATGACCACATGGAAAGAGATACCTTTACAGAAAGAGGTCAGTCATTTGCTGAAACTAATGCTGCAGAATGACTGATGGGCATCCTTGTTGATGCTGCTGTGTTTACAGTAAAAGGTCATGCCAAAGTTTGGTCAAGGAGCCAAGATAATAGTGACTTTATTGGCTTTCTCCTTGTGGTTAGAGATATGTGCTCACTCTATATCATTATGTACCTGGGGGCCATAATCAGTCAGGTACAGGTTGTACTAGATGGCCTTTAAGATCCGTTGGTTTCAGCGAATCTGTGATTCTTAGAATTTCCTCTGTAACATGCCCACCAAAGGGTCATCTAGCCTTCCTTCTCTGCAACCACCCCCCTCCCCCACCACATGCACACTCCTGCTCTGGAAAGGGAACCCACTAGCTCCCAAAGTAATCCATTCTATTTTGGAATAGCTCTGTTTTTTAATGAATTTTCTGTTCCTTCAAATCTAAACATACCTCTTTGCAACTTTTATGCATTAACTGAGCAAGTCTCTCAGATTTTCTGAATCTACCTCCAGTGGACTGTCAAACACTCCATGCCTCCTTTTCTGTAATTATGAAATATAAGAAGTAAGAAACCAGTTCTGAATGACCAGTTAGCCACTGACCCTTCAACTTGCCCTTGGGATTGTTTTTGGAGTCAGAAAGGTCTGGTATCCACAAGGCCCCAGAGCTGAGGGATATACCCAGCCTGGAAACACAAATGAAGGAGGCCCGGCTTGTGGATGTTCAGTTCTACCAAGTAGAATCTGTAAAGAAGGTCACAGGACCAGTGGCTCATAGACTGAGGTCTGGAAGAGACTTCTAACACCAACTAGTTAAACCCTCTCATTTCACAGATGTTTAAACTGAAGTCTAGGAAGGTTAAGTAAATTGCCCAAGGTAACACAAGTGAAATTTTACATCAGAGAAATAAGTATAGGCCAATAATGGCCCATTCCTTAGAATATACACGCTATACTCTGCCTAGTACCAACCCACACAGTGCACTTGCTTAGTGGCCTTGCTTCTGGAAATGCATTACAGTGTGTAATGGAAGGGCCCTTTCTTTCATCATAATGCATGGGTATCATACAACTGTTTCCTGTCAGTTTGATATTTAGTGATGTAAAGCCTTCTAATTAGATGCTAAACCAGAATTAAATATACATGCCAAAGGTTTGAAGAAATGGAAAAAGAGAAGAGCAATCTCTTTTTTGGTGGCAAGTAAGGTAATAATCCCTGAAAGCCTCCAGGTGGGGAGAAGAATAGCAAATGCTGCCACCATTAAGGTCTTTTTCTACCCTATATCTATGACGCAAAGAAAATCTGTGATCTTACTCATAGATTCCACCTGGCAGACCTGTACATACAAAAGCCAGCCTAGAAACAAACATCACAAGTGGGATTTGAACACAGGTTTTTGCTTCCACAGTCAGTACTCATTCCATTATTACCTGCCTATAACTGACCTCTCTTAAAATCTGTACCCTCTGGGGTGACCAGGTGGCTCAGCAAGTAAGAGCACCGGCTCCAGTGTCGGGATGACCTGGGGATCAAATCTGGGCTCAGATACTAAGCACCACACGCAGAAATAACTGGCAATGTAACCTTGAGCAAGTTACTTAACCCCGATTGTTTAAAAAAATAAAATCTGTACCCTCTAATTTCTTACATTTTGTAAAATGGATTTTTCGTGCTAAATCACTAGGGTCCCTTCCAGGATTCTCTGAGGTTACAGATTCAGCATAGGTTGCACCTGTCCCTATCTGTGAAGTAAGTGGGGACCAAAATAAAAGTTCAGGATAAGTTGATACCAAAGAGTCTTCATCTTTTCACTGGGAGTAATGACATTGACCAGAGAAGAATGTAGGGAGGCTCCTTTTACTTTAATTGCAATTTGATTCAATTTCATTTAGTTCAGGTCCATTGATTTGAACAAATGTATGATGTTTCTAGTATGTGGAAGACAGAGTGCAGAGTAATGGAGATTATACAGACAGAAAATGAACCAGGCTCTGCCCTTAAAAAGCTTACAATCCAGTATAGGATGAAACATGTATGCAAATAACTATAATACAGTTTAGAAAATGACTAAATGTGGAGGATGGTTCAACACAGAGTGCCTCAGAGAGATTGTAGAGGGAAAAGCCCCACTTCCAGCTAAGATGGAGTCTTAAAGATTTTGAGGAGTGATACCCTCCAACTCCCGTCCCCCCCCCCAAGTTAGACTTCTGGGAGAGCTCAAGAGTTCTGCATCTTCTGAGAAATTTCATCATATGTGATTACCTGGCCCAGATAGAATTTAAGCTTCTTGAAGACGGGGCCTTTTTTTCTTAGTGTCATGGACCCAGGGTTATGTTGGAACCAGTTCAAATCAGCTTACAACAATAAAAAAAAAATAAAACAAAAATAAAAATAAATTTTCAATGTGTATTTATAATATGATGTAAATTTTCAATTTACACATTGGTAAACACTACCAATCAGGGCTTGATTTATTTTGTTGTTGTTGTTAATCTAGACTTAAGAAAGTGATATAGAAAATTGTTAATAATGCAGATTCAGTTTTAATTCACCCAGTTGGGAAGACCTCACTAATTTTGGATGAAAAATCCATTTTAAAAAGAGTTATAGGGGGCAAACTGTAAGAGAGGTCAGTTATAGGCAATTATAATGGAAAGAGCCCTGACTCTAGAGGCAAAGACTTGGGTTCAAATCCCACTTGTGATGTTTGCTTATAGGCCGGGCTTTTGTATGTATAGGTCTCTATGCATGAGATCACAGCACATCCTACATGGACCCCTTTGTCCATCTGGGAAAGCCTATGAACCTCTTCTCAGAATAATGTTCTAAAATGAAATTTATATATGTATATAAGAATATATATGAGATATATGCATATATACACTATATACATTTACACATATACATATATGTATATATATGTATTACACATGTGTGTATCTATGTACATACACAGAAATATGGTGGTGGTTAGTGAATACATTGCAAGGCCTGGAGTCAGGAAGACTCATCTTCTTGAGTTCAAATCTGGCTTCAGATACTTACTAGCTGTGTGACCGTGGGAAAGTCACTTAACCCTGTTTGCCTCAATTTCTTTTTTTGTAAAATGATCTGAAGAAGGAAATGGCAAACTACTCCAGTATCTTTGCCAAGAAAACCCTAAATGGAGTCACAAAGAGTCAGACATGAATGAAACACAACAAACATATTGGTATATATTTAGAGATGTATAAACCTACAAACGAAGCCAATTCTATCAAAATACATGAACCCCGAGTTAAGAATCCCTGAATTAGAGTGGGATAGCTCCTTGCACTTCCTTTTCAAAGGGTTCCAACCATTACCTCTTGCTGTTAGTGGCCCAAATCTAATGTTTCCAGGGGGAAGTAAACATGTATACACAGTCAGTAGGCGTTCAGACTGGGCCCTTTTGATTAAGCTCACATATTAGAAGATTAGATATTTCACCCAACCAAATGACATGCCAAGTTGCTATTTTGAGTGACTTTAACCTGTTGAACTCCAGTTAGCAACTTCTGTATTTTTATCTCATGCTGTGCTTCCTTTGAAGCAGTAGGAAGAATTTTAGCAGTGAGGTAAAGAAAAAAAAAATAACCAACACCTTCAAGAAAAGAGTCTAAAATAAGCATCTGTTTTGTGATTATAAAAATACACAGATTTCCTTTGCTTCTCTACTGGCAATTTTGAAGCCCACACATTTATGATGCTTCTACATGTGATATACATTTAGTTCTTTTCCATTTAACCTTTTAGGTCAGATTAGTGAGATTTCCTCCTTCACCCACTAGAAGATCATGTTAGGAATTTCTTGCTTTCTCACTTATGGTGATATATCTATATAATCTAAGTATAAGTTGACAGCTTACTCTCTACCAGGAAAGCAGGGAATTTACCCTTTTTTTTTTTTTCAGAAATTGGGACAATCATCTGATTTAGGGACCTCTTCCTGATCAAAGAGGATAATCTGATTGTGTGGGGTCTATGGAGTACTTAAGGAGGACCATCACTCTGGTGTGAGGGCTTGCCAAGCCCTTTTCAGGGCTGCTCATCCAACTCTGGTGTCCACCTGGCACTCAACTCTCACCCTTGGCTCTAAGAAGCTATAGCATGTACAGTAGCCACAGCCCAGTAAACCATCTGAGCAGATGGGTTAAACCAGGTTGAAGGTAACTGAAGGGACTCAAGCTCGTCAATGAGTTAGAGGGGTGTCTACTCCAATCATGCAAAGACTTCCCCTGACAGAATGGGTTAATGATATCAATTTGTTCCAAAGTCCACAAAGATAACTGAAACAGGCACTGTGGAGCACTTAGAACTCGATCAGACATAGAAGACACTAAGTTCATCCAGTGCATCCCAGCTCATTGCTTGTCATCTTGACTTTTGTCTTGCCATCGGACTCTGGCAACTCTTGAAGAGACGGTGAGCTTGACGACTTTGTGCAACTCTACCTCACTTCAATCCAATTCACATAGAAGTCAAGACATCACCCCATGATATCACTGGTCCTCTTGAACACAGAGGACAAAAAACAACCGGTCTTATTGTGGGAGAAAACCCAAAAGTAAAACCCGGGGCGGGGGGCTGAATGGTCTGAGGCCCCACTTTAGAGTTCAGGTCAATAGTCCACGGACCACTATGGGCAGTGTCCCACCACCTGTTTCAGCATCTTGGGGCAAAGTCCCATTTGCCCCATCCTAGTTAGAAACTTTGAGCCAGTATCTCTCCCTTGGAATTCTTCACTTGTATCTCTACTATGAACATCATAGTCTAACTCGTGGATATTGGCCTCCTACTTTTTTAGGTCTTTAAAGATATAAACTTGTACCTTTTCTTATTTTTATATTCCAGGCTCATAACATAGGACCATAAATTTAGAACTAGAAGAGACCTCAGGGGTAAACTATCCCAACTATCTCTTTTATAGATGAAGAAATTGAGAGTCAGAAATAATAAGTGACTTACCAAAGGTCTTACAGATAAGTAAGTAGAAGAGTTGAGATTCCAAAGCAGGTCTTCTGATACTTCAAAAAACAGTAGGTGCTTAATAAGTATTTGCTATTTGAACTTGAAAATTTTGAAAAAAAACGTACATATAATAAGGGCCTAAGAATAATTTAATTAGTCCACAAGAATTTATTGAACCTCTACCCTGCACCAAGCACTATACTAAGGGTTACGGATACAAAGAAAGAAGAAAAGATGGAAACATAAGTCTGGCCCAAAGGACCTAACACTTCAGCATTATCAAAGGAAAGGCACTGCTTAGCAGGAGGATGGGGCTGGAGGAATGTCAAAGGAAAGGCCTTTTGTAAAGGTGGGATTTAAGTTAAGTCTTGAAGGAAGCCAGGAAGGCTAGGAGCCAGAGGTGAGGAGAGCCTTCCAAGACAGGCAGTACAAAAGGCACAAAAGAGGAATAGTCCTCTAACCCATTGTTGAAGATTCCCCAACTGACTGATCTTGAAGTCCAACCTAGTCAGTGAGAAATCCAACCAATGAGTCAATTAATAAACATTTATTAAACACCTATGTGGCAGGCAGGGCAGCTAGGTGGTACAATAGATAGAGTACCAGGCCTAGAGAGGGGAAGACACAACTTCTTGAGTTCAAATAGGGCCTCAGACATTTACTAGCTGTGTGACTCTGGGCAAGTCACTTAACCCTGTTTGACTCAGCTTCCTCATCTGTCAAATGAACTGAAGAAGGAATTAACAAAGCACCTCAGTATCTTTGCTAAGAAAACCCCAAATGGGGTCATGAAGAGTTGGATATGACTAAAAAAATGATTGAACAACATGTGGCAGGCACTATGCTGAGTGCTGGAGATACAAATTCGAAAAAGACAATCCCTGCCTTCAAAGAGTTTACGAGCTAATGGGGGAGGGCAACAGACAAAAGAAAGCTGAAAAGTGGGGCGGCTAGGTGGTGCAGTGAATAGAGCACCAGCCCTGGAGTCAGGAGGACCTGAGTTCAACTGCGGCCTCAGACACTTAACACTAGCCATGTGACCTTGGGCAAGTCACTTAACCCCAATTGCGCTCCAAATAGCACACACACACACACACACACACACACACACACACACACACACAGCTGAAAAGGCGCATGTGGCATGTTCTAGAAGTGGGAAAAATTCCAAAATGAGTAGAGCCAGGTGGGAAATGAAGAGATGATCTGTCCTGTCTCCTATCTTTAAACAGAGGATTAGGGATTCATGACCCTCCAATCAGAAGGGTAGATGGTACAAATGAGATGTGAGTACCAAAGCTAATTAGATCTCACAGAATAATGAGAATTCCCAGGGATGAATTTACTGGGGGGATGAGAGAGAAGCCAAAGAAATTTAAAATGAGTAAAAAATGAGGAGCTTCAGTAGTTTCCTTCTTTCTACAGCTTGAGAACATTTATAATAGGAAGAAGCAATTACCATCAAACCTCCTCCCCCAGTGATTTGCAGATTTAAGACCTCCTTCAAGCATCCTCACTCTAATTCCCCCAAAGTGATCTTAAGACTTGAAGAGTTTGAAAAGTCAGGTCTCCTTTGGAAAAGGTTGGCAAAACCCTTCATTATTATTATTACATTATAATTAATCAGAATTAATTAGTGCCTATAAGGAGGCCTGAGACAATAGGACAAAGGGCTAATACATTTTGAAAGGGATGATAAGGAAAAGCCTGAAACTGGAGAGGATGGGGAGGATGAGATGATGGGATACCCTTGGCATTCAGGAATCAGAATTAAGGAGTTGAGTGATAGAGAAGCTTGGAGAGGAGCTGTTGAAAAGAAGCTTGTTGTTGTTCAGTCTATCTGACTCTAAGTGATCCCATGGACTTTTGTTTGTGAGGTTTCTAGGCAAAGATTTTGGAGTGCTTTGCCATTCCCTTCTCCAGTATGTCCCCATTTTACAGATGAAGAACTGAGGCAAATAGGTGTTAAATGATTTGCCCAGGATCACACTGCTAGTAAGTGTCAGAGGCCAGATTTGAACTCAGATTTTCCTGATTCCCAATCTGGTGCTCTAGCCACTGTACCTCCCAGCTGCCCCCGAAAAGAAGCTTAACCTATTTCAGAATTTTGTCAGGAACTATCTCTACCTCTTACACATAAATTCATTGATTTTCACAAATCCTTCAACTCTGGACTCACTGTAAGTATAATTAAGTAATCCTTTGATTCTCCCTTCTTGCTTTTTTCTACTTTTGTCTAATTTTTTTTTACCATTTATTAGCTCGTTCTGGTGATTTTCCACCTTCCTAATTGACTCTCTGTGGTTCTATCACCTTGCCAACAAAGATCTGTATAGTCAAAGCTATGGTTTTTCCAGTAGGGATATATGGCGGTGAGAGTTGGAGTATGAGGAAAAGTGCATGCTGAAGAATCAATGCCTTTGAATTGTGGTGCTGGAGAAGACTTTTGAGAGTCCCTTGGATAGCAAGAGATCAAATCAGTCAATTCTTAAATAAATTCAAGCTATTCCCTGGAAGGTCAAATACTGAATCTGAAGCTTAAATGCTTTGGCTGCATAATGAGAAGATGGGACTCATTGAAAAAGAAGTTGGGAAAGACTTAAGGCAAAAGGAAAAGGGGATGACAGAGGGTGAGACGGATCAATAGCATAGAAACATGAACATGAACTAGAACAGACTTCAAGAAATAATGGAGGATAGAAGGGCCTGGTGTGCTATGGTCCATGGAGTCATGAAAGGTTGGATATGATAGAACGACTGAACAGCAACAACAAAGGATCCTATATGTCTGACAATCCATTAATTTCATCTTTTTGAGGCAAGATAAATGGTCTTCCAGGCATCTGCTACCCGTGACCTACTGGAATGTTCCTCATTTGTCATGAAATCAAGCAGGACAATTCTGCATTAGGATTATCAAAGGGGTCATGGACCAAAGAGCAGTAAGGGACTTTGGGGATCATTTATTCCAACCTTCTCGTTTTAAAGGTGAAGAAATTGAAGGCCAGAGAGGTCAGAGGTCATTCTACTTTATGGAATAGGAAGGCATAAAAGGACTCCCAAGGTCCTAATAAGGTATCAGTGACCAGAAGCTTCAGCATTTCATTATAGGGCAGCATTAAGACCTGTATTGGGACTGTAGAATTGGGCATTGCTGCCCTGACCTTCGCGATCCTTCTTGACAGAGCTCAGTAAGCTCTCTAAAAATAATAAAAAAAAAACAACTTTCTAAGTACTTGTCATAAAATACCACAAATTGTAGTTATCTGTGTATTATTCCCTCCCTGGACTAGAAGGTCATTGAAAACAAGGACTGTTTCTTCCTCAGTACCAAGAGAGTTCTATACATAGTAGTTGCTTCTTGAATGAATGGATAGATAGCTCATGAGGCAGTATTATGGAGATGTTCAATGCCAAAACTAATCTGTACTTGCTCTCTTATTACTTGTCCCTTCCCTGCCCAAGTTGTCATTCTGCCAAAGTCAGTGGTTAAAATAGACATATTTTAACACCTCCTAAGCCTCTAGGATGACTCTGTGCATCATACCCTACAGACAATGCTCATAGCACATCCACTTGGTTTTCAATCAAGGTTTGTTTCTACACTGAATAATCTAGATACCATCTCTACAGCTATTGTAGATTTCCTGGAACTTTGAGATGGCACACACAAAGTGTAATCATGTGTGAAAGGCAAATGTGTGGAATGTTTATTGTCCATCAGTATTCTACTTTTCCTATCAAGGTGCCAGAAAAAACACTTCAGAAGTTGCTACAAGTAGCTCTTGGAGTCTTATGTCTCCTGGCCTAACTTTCGTGGATGTTGACCCAGAGCAGTCCTAAGAACAGCTAGAAAGAAGTGCTGAAAGGGTATGAGCAAATAGGACCTATTCACTATGAGTGTTCCAAATCCCTAATGATAGGAAAAATTAAAATCCAAACACTTCACACCCAGCAAATCGGCAAAGATAAAAAAAAGGGGGAATAGTCAATGTTGTTGGTGATTATGGAAAGACAGGCACACTAAGACATTGTTGGAAGAGCTGGTACAACCATTCTGGAAAGATATTTGGGGTTATTCAAATAAAGTGACTAAACTGTCTGTGCCCTCTGACTCAGAGTTTCCACGTACGCATATACCCCAAGGAGGCCACTGACAAAAAGAAATACTCCCTATACACCAAAATATTTATAGCACCACTTTCTGGTAAAGAGTTGGAAACAAATCAGATGCCCATTGATTGGGAATGGCGAACCAAACTGTCACACATGAATATAATGGAATATTACTGTACCATAAGAAATAACCACAAAAGCATTTATAAAGTGTTTTTTTTTTCCTCAAGGCAATCAGTTTAGTGATTTGCCCAGAGTCAAGAAGCTAGAAAGTGTCTGAGGTCAGATTTGGGCTCAGGCCTTCCTGACTCTAAGTAGCTTACCTGCAATATATCTGTGGCCAATGATTCTTCTCTCTACAGAGATAGACCAAATTCCAGAGATATCTATTCTATAAGCCTTGTCTATACATTTAAACAACCCATGCAGACATGGCCACACATCTTCTATGAGCATGTGTTATCCTATATTAAAATTATTTGTATATAAGGAATGACTGGAGGGTGGAGATTGTGGGGGTAGAGATACAAAGTGAAATGCAGGTGGTGTAAAAACCAAAGATATAATTTTAAGAAGCTATTTAAAAATTTAAAGGACAGCATGAATTCGTTTTTAGATTTTGCTGTGATTTCCTCAAGAATGTGAACATATTGGGTTTCTTTCATCAGTGGCACTTAATGTACCTCACACAGAAGTACATTTGTCAAAATAAGATTGGCAGGGCCCTCTCTATGGTTAATGGGGTGATCCTCCCAGGCTAAGCACAGGTGAAAAATGATTTTTCTAGGCTGTGACTTCACTAGCTAGTCCATAAAAGAACTGAGACTCCTTTACATGAGTGCATATGCAAATCCAACGCAATTCAACCAATATTCCAGGCCATTTCCAGACTCCCTCCACTCTAGCCATCTTCCTCCAAACTCCTCTCTCCAGAACCACTTATTTCCAGGTTTGCCCCTGGATCCCTGGGGTTTGATAGGAGAATTTTCACCATACCTTGCCTGAAACCAGGATTTTATGTCACTTCTTGGCCATTGCCAGATAATACTGCCTCCGTTCTGCCCATTCTCCTCCTCCTCCTCCTTCTAGAATCACCTGAATGCCATACTTAATCTCTGAGCTCTGATAGGTGAGCTTTCTCCCTATCTTAACAGGAACGATTCTGCCACTTGCATGCCCCACTGCTCTTCCTATCCCACTTTATGCCTTGTCTTTCCCCTTTAGAATCTAAGTTCCTGGGGTGGCCAGGTAGCACAGTGAGTAAGAACACCGGCTCCAGTGTCAGGATGACTTGGAGATCGAATCCGGGCTCAGACACTTATTACCCACCCAGAAACACCTGGCCATGTAACCTTGAGCAACTTACTTAACCCCAATTGCTTAAAAAAAAAAGAATCTAAGTTCCTTGAAGGAAGGTATTGTCTTGCTTACTTACATTTGTCTCTCTAGCACTTAGCACAGAGCTTGGTACATAGTATTCACTTAGTAAGTGCTTTCCTTCAAGCACCTACTAAACTCAAGGCACTGACTCTGCTAAGCACTGTAAATACAAAGACAAAAAATAGATTGTGGCCTCATGGAGCTTACATTCTACTGAGTAGGCACAAAAGGGATACTACACACACATTGATAAGTAAAAACAAAGTAATTTAAAGGAGACAACCTTAAGAACTGGGGGGAAGGGAAATAAGAGGAAAGGTCTCTTATGATGGCACTTCCAAGGTGTGCTTTGAAGAAAGATAAGAGTTCTGGGAAATAGCCATAAGGAAATAACCATAAGGAAAATGTCATGGACATGGGAGATCACTTGTCCAAAGTAATGGAGATGAGATGAGATGAGATGAGATGAGATGAGATGAGATGAGATGAGATGAGATGAGATGAGATGAGATGAGAGATAGAATGTTGTCAACAGGAACTTAGACCAGATAGGACAGAGTGTTTTAATGAAAGCAGTATGAATACAGGAAATACATATATACACCTATAGATATACACACACATATATCATCAATCGGTCCACAAATCTCTGTATTAGCATCAAAGCAAATAGAGCAGTATTTCCTCAACCCTGGCCTATGCTTTCCCCATTTCTTTTCCATTTTAACCTCACTTGATCTGCATAAAAATTTGGGAAGAGTTTGGGGGTGATGAAAGGGGACCAGGGCAGGAAGGAAACATTTACATGGTACAAGTTGCCAAAGGCACTGAAGAGTGGTCTCTTGTCAATAAAAAATGGTAAGAATCCCTTAATTTCTCTCTGGTTGATTTAGTTTTGACTTACCAAGACATATTAAAATAAAAGACAGCTATTTACTTTTAGTGACTTGTGTGGGAAGAAATGATCATGCCAGAAGGCACCTAAAAAAGCATGTCCAATGACTATGAAGCCTTCTTGGTCAAGAAACTGAAGACCGTGGGGCACAGATTATGTTTTCCTTCTCATCGCCCATTGAAGGCAAAGGATGCAAAAAGAGGAAAAAATAATTTGTGAAGTAAACATCTGGCTAAGGAGGTAGTATCTGAGAATAGGATTGGGACTTCTGGACCATGGCTTAAAATATAGGGATAACAAATTATTATTAGCTTATAAAAGTCACAGGTGGAATACACTTAACAAATGCTTATGAATGTATTTCCTGGGTATTTTGCAATCCATTAAATTAAACAAAAAAAAAATAATGACAAAGGGAGAAGACTATGTATCTGTTCAACTTGGAGATCATGGTTGTTTTGTAGTTGTCCTTTGGATCTGAAGAGAACCAAAATGACATCAATGTACAGTGTGTCCGACTGTGACTGATCAGACCAACACAAGCTCAGAAGGCTCTACCACAGGTCGGGCACAAATTGTCCATCGGAATATTTGGAGTGGAAATGTCTCTAAATTTATGCATCTCACATTTCTTTTGAGCTACTGCAATTCTGCTTTGCTCATGCAGCGCAGCACCTTCTTTGATGAAAGCTGGGCAGTCCTGTGCCTCAGAATCAATTCCAAAGTTCTTCAGAGAGACTTTGAGAATATCCTTGTATCACTTCTGAATTCTGCATGAATGTTTGCTTTGTGCAAGTTCTCCTTAAAAATAGTCTCTTAGGCAATTGTAAGGCTGGGGTTCCAATGACATGACCATCCCATAGATGTGCTCTCTACAGTAGAGTTTGAATGCTTGGCACTTCAACTCAAGAAAGGACCTTGTCTGGTACCTTATCTTGTCAGGTGATCTTTAGAATCTTCCAAAGACAATTCAGATGGAAGCAATTCAGTTTCCTGGCATGGCGTTGAAATACTGTTCAGGTTTCACAGGCATATGACAACGAGGTCAGCCCAATGGCTCTATAGACCTTCAGTTTAGTAGGCAGCCTAATACCTACCTCTTCTCTCCCACACTTTCCTTTGGAGTCTCCAAACACTGAGTTAGCTCTGGCAATGTGTGCACCAACCTCATCATCTATGTGTACATCCCTGGAAAGTATACTCCCCAGACAAGTGAACTTACCCACCGCATTCACAATTTCTCCATTTGCTGTAACTAATTGTTGCATGTACAGAGGATGTGGTTCTGGCTGGTGGAAAATCTCTGTTTTCCTGGTGTTAATTATCAGACCCCACTACACCTCAGTTTGCATACAAAAATTTTCACACCTTTGTTTGCATCCACGGATATTTCACTTGCATGATCAAGAACTAACCCAGATTCTTTTATCCAATCATTTCATCTCATCCTATGATTCATTCATTCCAAACCTAGTCTTTATCTTCACTGTGATCTGAAATTCCTCTACTTATGTCATTTTGCTTGGCTGCAATTTCCTCCCTTTTCGGTATCAGCTCTCTAATAAACCGATAGTTAAATGTTCAACAACTGGCTCGCTAGGATAAAATTTACACAGGACACACATTTAGGTTTAATCTGCTTTAGTGATATTCTCTCAATCACTTTCTTAAATCTAGACAATCAACAAAATAATAGTTCAAGCCCTGATATGTAGCATTGCTTCTCCATCCTTTGTTCCTATTCACATGATGCTGAGAGGAGCTAGAGAAAGTCTCCCAACCATGCTACTCTACTACATTTTTATAAACATATCCATCTATATAAATAAATATCTATCTATATAAATAAATAAAAATCTATATAAATATATATTTATATATAATCATTTAATATCAACTAGACTGGAGAAGGAAATGGCAAACCACTCTAGTGCCTTTGCCAAAAAATAATCCCATGGACAGTCGATCCACTGGGTCACAAAGAATCAGACATGACTGAATGACTGAACAACATTAATGTCAACTGGGTCTTTGATACAGTAGGGCAACCCTTTTACTCCTCCCTAGTTAATTCCCTATTCCACCCTATGCAACAGCTGTTCCAAACTTCTTCCCTCTTCAAGCCTCCAACAGTCCCCTCCCCCTACACTTTCAGCTAATGCTTTTACCTCCTTTTTTATTGTAAAATTCAAGGTTATCTGATAAAAACTCCCTGTTCTACTAGCTCATCTCACATTCTTCTGATATCATCCTGCATCTTTTCCTTGCATATTTTAGTCCTTTACAAAAAAGTGGCCCTTTTTTACCAAAAAGAGGACCAAAGTCAAGTCCTCTATGCACAGCCTTAATCCTATCCTCTCCTGTCTTCTCTAGCAAATAACTCCCACCATCATCTCCTTCCCATTCTAATCTTCAATCTCATGAAGTGGTAGTAATCTAAAAATATTTGTCATGTAAAGGCAAAACACATCCATAAAACTAAAAAAAAAAATTGACTAGACTCTTCTCAACCCTCTTTCTCCTTAGCATCTTCGTTGCATTTGACGCTGTTGACCACTTTCTCATCTTGAATATTTCCTCCTCTCTGAGTATTGGAGACACTGCTCTTTCCTGGATCCAATTATTTCTTCTCAGTCTCCTTTGCTTATTAATAATCCACAACACATGAACCAGCTGTGGGTACCCCTTCAACTCTATTCTGAGCCCTTTTCCTTTTCTCTCTCTACTCAGTGACCTCATCACTCCCATAGATTCAATTACCATCTCTGTGTGGTTTACTCAGACTACTTTCATGTTTATTTCCTTTTTTGATCTTTCTTCTGAGCTCCCGTCACTCATCATCAGCTGCCTATTGGTCATTTTCCATAGGAGTCATCCTCTCCCAAACCCATCCTTCTTCCAAGTTTCCCTATTACTGTCAAGGGTCTTCTTGTTACCTAGATTCACAACGTGTTGTCATCTTCACACTCTTATTCACCCCCACAGAGTGAACTAGTTGTCAAAACTTGTCATTTCTATTTCCACAGCATCACTCACATATGTCTCCTTTCTACTCACATAGTCACCACACTAGTTCAGATTCTCATCACTGGTCCCCTGGACTATTGCAGTGACCTCTTTTTTGGTTTGGTCTTCCTGCCTCGAATCTTTCCCCACTCTAATCCATCTTCTCCAGAGCTGCCAAAGTGATTTTCCTAAAGTCTGGTTATGATCATGTCACCCTCTACTCAACAAACTCTAGTAACTTTCTCTATTGCCTCAAAGGAAACAATTAAACCCTTTTGTTTGACATTTCAAGTTCTTTACAGGCTGGACCTTTCCTACCTTTCCAGTCTTCATACACTTTACCCTCCTTCTTGCTTTCTTCATTCTGCCCCAGTTGGCCTACTGAATGTTTTGATTCTCAGAATGTCCTCATGGACCTAACCTCTGCCACTAAAGAGTTTGAGTTGAATTGGATAGAGTATTTCTAGAAGTCTGTGCTGAAGGCCATACCATCGTGGGAGCATTAAAGATGTCTGAAGGAAAGAACAATATTAGAGATATGGAAAAAAATCTTAAACTTTAATAGCAAAAAAAAAAAAGGTGGCTGAAAGAACATTAATAACTACTGTCTATCTGCCAACTCTAGTATCTATAGAAAATATTTATGAGAGTAATATATGCATGAATTAAGGGAATCCTAATGATTATATTAGTAGGGAATAAGTAGGATTTAGCAAGTGATATGTAACAATGGACCACATCTTTACTATCTCAAAATTGACTGAAAGTGAATATAAGATATATGCTTATTGTTTATTAATTACAGAGAAGTATTTGACTCAGGCTCTTTTACAATGTGTCACATTCATATATCAATTGTGATTCGGTATACAGAAATAATGCTATGGAATAACCTTCTGATAATAAATATCCTATCTTCATCCCCACTTCTTTAATCTTCAGAGAATGAAAAAATATTTATTAAGTTCTTAATGTTTGTCTGTTTGAGGGGAGACAACTACAGTTTGGGAGACCAAACTACAGGATGGTTGACAATGCCCAGGTGTTTGAAGGACATTCATAGGAGGGTATATAGGGTCAGTAATCCTTTATCTTACTAGGAGTAAAGTATCTTTCAAAGGAAAGATAAAAAATAAATAACTCAAAGCAGGAAAACAAAAGGTATATCCTTCAGTCAGAAGAGAAAAGGAATGGTAAGAGAACTGATTCAAGACTATATTTTATCTTTCTCACTGCCCTTTGAAAATCATGTAATCTTTCTTGATATTCAGTGACTTGATCAGCATGTATTACGGTAAGTACCTACAGTGTTCAAGCCCTACACTAGGTAGGCACTGGGAATACAAAGATTCTTACAATATATCCCCTATGCATCTTTGTGGTGTGAATGATATTCATCACATTGCCAGGGGGTGGGAGTGGTTGGGGCCCACAATCATTGGGAAGTAAGGAGTAGTTGTGAAGTTTCCAGTGAAGCACAGGCTCTGGCTTCCTTTCTGGGGATCCAATGGACTGTTGAAATATGGGATGTAAACTTTGGTAGGAAGAAAAAATGTCAGTGGAATCTGTAGGGGCATGGCTATAGGGCCATACTTTGGTCCTCTCCAGACACTTAGGAGTCCAATGAGATTCAAGGCTGAACTCAGTTACTACCTGCCCTATGATGCCTTTCCTGATTCAACCCCATCCAACCCTTAAGCTTAAAATGGTCACCCTCTCCTCGAATTTTCCCAGGACAAAACGAGATTCTCTTATTTGTCCTATCATAATATTGCTTGTGTTTTGCTTATGTATTTATATATAGTATCCCTCAAGTAGACTAAAAACTCCTTAAGGGCCAGGACTGTGTTGTTAATCATCTTTGTGTTCTCAGTACCCAACACAATGCCTTACATATAATAAGTGCTTGATGGATACTAATTGAATATCAGTAATGAATGGATGATTTTCATGGTTCTGTGGTACAGTGAGAAAGGAAAAAGATAGCCTTGGATTATTTCTATTACTGTTCTTTCTCTTTTCTTTTTAAAAGATGCATTTTTTTATGACTACAAGTTATTTATCTTTTATCTTTCCTTTGAAGCTTTTCTGCTTTACCCCTCCCTAACCACTTTTTTCCCCTGCTGATTACCATCACACCTGGAAGGTTATGTGCTTTCTTAAGAATGTTGAGTTTGGATAAAATTAACTGACATTTTGGTAAACTAGCCTCAGATCTGTGTCCCCTTATACAATCTTTTATTTAAGGTAATACAAAGGGCCTTTCCTTCTTGTCTAAATAGAGTTATATCTCACTTTCTCCTTGCTCTTAAAGGCAAATGTTCCTGGAAAACTGTAAAATGAATTTCTATCAATAGGAATTTTGAGGGAAAGGCTGAAGCAGCTCCTGAGATCAGGAAAGACTTTGTATATTAAATAGCTTTTGAGGTTTGCCTTGCAGGAAAGTAAGGATTCTAAGAGATTCAGATGAGGAGGGAGTCCATTCCAGGCATGGCAAGATATTGAGTATCATGTATGAGGAAGATTAATAAGATCAATTTGGCTGCATAGTAGTGTGAATAGAAAACAGTTGTGTGTAATAAGGCAAAAAAGGTACGTTGGGGTCAGATTGTGAAGGGTTTTAATTGCCAAGTCAAACTTATTTGATCTGAAGTAATAGGGAGACATTGGCATTTACTGAGTAGGAGAGAATGACATAGTTAGACCTAAGCTTAAGAGAAATTACTTTGGCAGCTATGTGGAATCATTTGCAGATGCTGTTGTAAGGTGGTAGTCATGTACATGTGTGTGTGTGCACACATATGTATTGAGTTATCCATGTAGGTTACACGTACCCACATGAAGCTATCTAGGTGTGACTTAAAAGGAGGCATGAAGAAAAATCTCTAGTCTCCTCCACCCATTCTTTACCAAGAGAGACTTTAATTCCTTCCAGAAGGAAGAGGAAGCTATTGGTGCCATAAGTATATACAAACTGCTCTCCTTGGAAAGGAGGTACTGGGGTAGAATTTTCCACCCCTAAATATTGTTAGTCTGGGGAAATAATTTTAGATTCAAGTCACTCTCCTGATTGCTATCCCTTAATGGGGAAAGACTGACCCAAACTATATATTCGAGGACTTGACTCCCTTCCCATCAAATTCTAGTTACAAAAAACTAAACATAATAAATAAGAAATAAATGTGTTTATCCAAGCCAATAGCAAAGAGAATATCAGAGAAGTTATACTTATGTGGATATACTAGACAAAAAACAGTGAATGAGCTCTCCTATTGGGAGTGACATATTTTAGCTCCACCAAGAGAGAGTCCCAGATCTCACCCAAGAGGAAATTTCCTGAAGTCTCTGAGGTAAACTGGGGATATGAATATGATTGAGGTGCCAGTTCCTCTACATGTTAACTTCTTCCCAGAGTCTTTCTCTTGAAGATGGAAGCCAGAAGAATAAGAGCTACTAGTTTCTTTTGAGCTCTGACCAACTCTGCCCCTCATGCAGGCTCAGAGTATTGAGTAATCAATCGGTCTCCACCAATGTGGAGAGTCTTATGCAATTGGACTTTGAACCCTTGATAACAAAATGGAACTAGGAGGGAAAGTTAACATACTCATATTATGTTATAGTCATTATTAAGATCTTGACAGGTTAGAACAATAGGTCAGATACATTAAATTGAAATTTGATAGATATAAATGTAAATGTCTTTGTGTCTAAAATAAAATAGAGGTTTAAAACTAGAAAACAATTTGTGCAGGAAAAAAAATGGGAGATTTCATTTAGCATACTGCAAGCTCACTAGAAGTCAAAAGTGTAGTATTATAGCCCTTCTACCCTAAAGGCAGTTCAATTTTAAATTGCATTCAGAGATTTAGTGTCCAAAGGGAGAGAGATAATCATCTGTTCACATCCAGTCTACAACTTTGATTGTGCTGGGTGCCAGATTTTTAGGAAGCACACTACCAAACCAGGGTGTATCCAGAGGAAGATGATTTTACCAATTATAATCATTGGCAAGGAAACTGCCACCTTATTGCCACAGTGAACTGGGTATGTTTGTTGGGGAGAAGCCTTGCTGGGGGATACAATGACTGTGTTAGAGCACTTGAAATATTGCCATGCAGAAGGTTTAGGAGCAATGGATGAAAATTCATGTTGTAGCCAAAAATACACTAGATTTGGAGTCAGAGGACCTGGGTTCAAGTTCAGATTCAAATCTGGCTAGATATATGACTATTTATGTCCTCAGTTCTCTTATTTGTAAAACAAGGAGATGGAGTTGAAATAATTTATCTCAGGGGCCCCCTTTACCCCTAAATCTGTGACCCTGAGTTGTAGTGATATAGACTTTTGTTTCATAGGAAGATTTCCCTAACTATTTGAACTATCAACAAGTAGAATGGTATCCTTCAAGAAATAGTAAATTCCCTCTTAATAGAGGACTTCAAGCAAAGGCTAGATGATGTCTCTATATAGATATTAGAAAGGGGATTTCTATAAAGTTATGGGTTGAACTAAGTGCTCCCTGAAGTTCCTTCTAAGTGAAATTTTGTGATTCTCTCTCCAGTAAATACTATAGTTAAGTATCTATTAATAGAGACTTAAATGCAAGAGAGATACTCTTATTTGAAAGAAATTTGGGGGTAAGTCTTTTTTTATTGAATCCTGTTGTAACATCTCTGAAATCTGAACCTAATCATCATTAAAAAGAAGAATTAATAAAAGGAGGCATTAGAACATTCCTGCAAAATTAATTATAATACAAACCAGACATAAAGAGGATATTCAACTTGCAGAAACCCTAAACAACAGAAAACACAAGAAAGTTCAATAAATATAACTACAAAGGAAAGAATAAGTACTGGAAAAATTACTCCATATCTAGAAATTATGTTTTAAAAAACACACACAGGGGTGGCCAGGTGGTGCAGTGAGTAAGAGCGCCAGGCCCCAGAGTTGGGAGACCTGAGATTGGTTCCGGCCTCAGATACTGAACACCCACACAAAATAACTGGCCGTGTAACCTTGAGCAAGTTACTTTACCCCAATTGCTTTAAAAAAACACACACATACACACAAAAGGAGAAAAACTGACTGATGTCATCAAGGGGGAAAAACATAATTAAGAGATTTTTTTTTTCAAGCACACAAGGAGACAAAATTAAAGTAGATTTCAAAGAAAGATGAGAAGCATATTGGAGAAACAGGCCTGAAACACCATGGAAAAAAGAAACTCCACAATTGCCCTTACAAATGAATCAACATGTTTTATGTGACTAAATTCTAGAATGGAACCATGCACAAATGAGGATATGGGAAATGGAAGACAGAGGGGAAATATATGGTGACTCTTTTAGTCTCTCAGCCCAAAAAGGGGCTAATGAAGAATGGGAGAGGTGGCAAAGGAAAAGATTGAAAAATGGGGGGTGGAAGCAATAGATTTTTACACAACAGGGATTGGGGATCCCAGTGCTGAGCAATCCTATGAAGGAAACAGAGATGTGATGGAAGGTGAGAAAATTATAATGGGTCTACTTAGGGGGTAGTTAGGGCAAAGGGGGAATCTTTACCTCTGAATATTATTAATCCATGGACAACACCCTGGCTTGGGAGAAGGAAAATTGGAGTTCTTTTGGGTAGCTAGCATCCTGAATGGTGGAAGAACACAGAATTAAAGATGAGATTTCATGGCAAATAGGAAGAGCATGATCATGAGAAGGGTAGGCTTAGAGTTATATCACATGATTTGGGATGCAGGGTAATTTCTGTCCTAAGGCTATGTATCTCTCTTCACTACTTTTCATATTAATTGATAATTCTGAGAATCACAACAAAGAAGGGGGATGTGGAGGGATGACAAGAGAGCTTTTGTGAATAGGATTGAATCAAAATATATTAAGAAAAATTGATCATAGGGACAAAGTATTAACTTAAAAGGATATGGAGAACAAAAAAAATCCTAATTTTTTAAATTACACAAATGGAAGAAAGCATAAACCTGTAATAATTTAAATATAAGTGAATTAAACAATCCAATAAAATGAAATAGAATGACAGATTGAATAAGAAAACAAATCCCCACAACTTGTGGCTTATAAGGAACACATCTAAAAGCAATGACATGTGTAAAATAAAAATGGGAGGCTGTAACAAAATTTGCTATGCCATCAAGTGAATTTTTTAAAATGTCAGAGAAGTAATCATGCTATGAAACAAAGCAAAAGTAAAAATTGTAACATGAAGAGAGATAAACAAAGAAGTTCTATTTTGCCCAAGGAACCATAGACAATGAGATAGTATCAATATTAAACTTCTGTTCTTCAAGGGTTATGGCATCTAAATTCATAAAGGAAAATTACAGAATTGTAAAAAGCTACAGACAGTAATATAATAATAGTAGGAGACTTTAATGTTCCTCTCTCAGAGCTGGACAAAGTTAATAGGAAATTCAAAAAAAAGAAAATAGAGAATTCAACACATTTTTGGATAAATTAAAGCCAAAAATGTATGGAGCCTTCAAAATGGAGTAATAAATACATATTTCTTAACACCATGTAGAAATTTTACAATAATAAATCATGAGTTAGGACACAAAGTAGTTGTAAATGTAAAATAAATGTAAAATGTAAAAATAAACAGAAACACTAAATATACCCTTATAGATTATAGCACAATAAAAACATTAATTGAAAGAGCACATAGAAAAGACACAGACTTAGATAATCACTTAATAAAATCCTAAATAATATGTAGTTCAAATAATTGAAATAAGTAATAACTACATAATAATGAGACAGTTTGCCAAAATTTTTGCAGTATAGCTAAAACAGTTCTCATAGGGAAAACTATATCACTAATAAACATGAATTAACAAAATAAAAAAAGGAATTCTTAATAAACCGAATATACTTTTTAAAAAAAGAAAGCTAACAAACTCCAAATAGACAGAAAAGTGGAAATCTTCTAAATTAGAAGTGAGATAAACCAAGATTATCATAGAACCAGTGAACGAAACTAAAAACTGTCTTCAGAAATATTAACAAGATTGATCAACATTTATTCACTCTGACTTGAAAAAAGGAGGCAGAAATTGAATTCAACAAAAGAAAAAAAAATTATCACAGTGAAATCATCACAGAACCAGAGAAATAAAAAGAATTATCAAAATCTACTATACCTAGTGTGTGTGTGTGTGTGTGTGTGTGTATGCCAACAGAAGAAAATACAAAAGAAATATATTACCTTCAAAAAAAGTAAAATACCCAGACTAAGAGAAAGAACACCAAATAAAGAGCTGGATTATTTAAATCCAGTCTTAGAAAAAGAAATTGAATAGCTATAAAGATATTTCCAAAGGGAAAAAATCTGGGTCTTATTTATAGAATTCTATCAAGCATTATAAGAACAGCTAACATCCAAATGGTATTTATTACTGAGAAGTAAATTGCTCTACCAAACTCCTTTTATGAGACAAATATAGTCCTAACCAGAGAAAGACAAAACAAAGAACAAGAACAATATCCTAGTATCACACATTATATATCAGTTCCAAAATTCTAAATAAAATTATATCACAAAATCTATAGTAGTGTCTCCAAAAATTATTCATTATGGCCAAATTGAAATTATATTAGGAATGCAGGGATGAGTTAATATTAATAAAATAATTAACAGAATCATATTAAAAACACAATTATGTATCATCTCAATAGGAGAAAAAGCCATAAAGTATAATATTCATTGTACTGAAAATCCTACAAAGTATAAATATAGAGGATTAAAAAAACTTTAAATAGAAACTCCATAAAACCAAAAGTAAGCATTATATGCAATGAGGACAGAGAAGTTTTCCAAAAGATACAAGAGTAATCAGTTGCTCCTATTCTCTGTTTTTATTTAATATAATTCTAAAAATGCTAGAAAGACAAGATAAATAAATTAAAGGCAAAAAGAGAGAAAAAAACAAAACTATACCTATTTGCTGCTGACAATAGTTTACTTAGAAAATCTTAGGGAATCAGCATTAGGTATTTAGGCAATTATGATAATAATGAGACCAGAGCTAAAAATAATAATACAACAAATGAACACAAATGAATAGCAATAATAATAATAACTTTGTAATACATAATAATAAATTACCAAGTTAGAGATCACAAAGTAAATCCACAAAAATCAAACAAAATCTAAGAAACAATTGTAGAAAGGAAAGTCTCATTTTAAATAACCACAAAATGCATAAAACGTTTGGAGAATTACTCAAAAACTTGAAGCATTATTACAGTCTAAATAATTAATCCTAAATAATGAGTCAAAGAACAAGTCAGAGAAATAATAATTTGATTAAAGATGACAATAATGAGATAGCATACCAAAATTTTGGAAATTCAGTCAAAGTAGCCTTTAGGAGAAAGTGTACATCTCTAAACACTTCCATCAATAAAAGAAAAAGTATATCTACAATATAGGCATGCAACTTAAAAAAAACTAAAAAACAAATAACTTAAAATTCTGAATTATATACCAAATAGAAATCCTGAAAATCAAAAACAGAAATTAATAAAATTGAAAGTCAAAACCACACTGAATTAAAAAGTAAAATTGAGTTTTTTAAATAGATAAACCATTAGCTAACTTAATTGAATAAAGAGAAAGACAGCCTAATTGCCAATATAAAAAAATGAGAAATGTGAATTCACAATAAAGAATAAATAAAAGAAATTATTAGAAAATTTTTGTTCAATTATGTCACTAAAACCGACAATATGAACAAAATACAATAATGCTTACAAAATATAAAATGTCCAAAATTAGATATAGAGTACATAAATAGCCCAAAACAAAAAAGAAAAGAAATTGAACAAGCCATAAATGAATTCCCAAAAGAAAAAATAAGTGAATGCTATCAAATATTTACAGAACAATTTCAAAATCTTTGAAAAAATAGTTAAAGAAGTGGTTCTATCAAATTCCTTCTATAGCACAAATAGTCTTGATATCTCAACTAGAAAAGTCAAAACAGAGAAAAAAATTATAGACCAATATCCCTAACAAATATTGATGCAAAATTTTTAAATAAAATATTAAGAAGGAGAATTCAGTGATATATTACGAAGATTTTATAGTATGACCAATTTGGATATGTGCCAAGATTGCAAGGTGGGTTTAATAACAGGAATTTTATGAATATAATTAACCATATTAGTACAAAAAGTAAGAATCATATGATTAATTAACAAATGCAAAAACAGCTTTTAACAAGATACAAAATACATTCCTATTAAAAACATTAGAAAGAATAGAAATAAATAGCTCTTCATTTAATATGATAAGTAGTATCTATCTAATACCCATACCTCAGAGTAATTTTAATTTGCATTTCTCTACTTATTAGTAATTAAATTAATTTTCAAAAAATTCTAGTGATAGCTAGGATTTCCCCCTTTGGAAACTGCCTATTCATATCCTTTGATCATTTGTCATTTGGGGAATGGTTCTTATTCTTATAAATTTGAATCTGGTCCCTAATTTCCCTAATATCTTAGAAATAATACCTACATCAGAGAAATTTCCTGCAAAGATTCCCTCCACCCTTTTTACCTACTTCTTTTCTAATGTCATATATGTATGTATCAACTTGCCCATATTACTTCTGTGACCATCTCTATTTCATTTGGTCATGAACTCTTCCTTTATCTGAAGATTACAGGTAATTTCTTCCATGTCCAAGTCATGCATTCATTTGAAGGTTATTTTAGTATATAGTATGAGATGTAGGTTTATACCTACTTTCTGTCAGACTACTTTATAGTTTTCCCAACAGCTTTTGGTGAACAGTAAATTCCTATCTCTGTAGTTTGGATCTTTGGGTTTATGCATACTTTATCATTTTCATTGATCTCTATTTCTTAACCAGTACCAAACTGTTTTGATGATTAATACTCTGAAGTATAGTTTGAGATCTGGTACTGCTAATCCCCTTTCCTTTCTACTTTTTAAAAAATTATTTCTCTTGAGATTCTTACCCCATAGATTTGCAAAGTTCACTTCCATGTCCCCACCCCAACCTCCATGACAAATGCTGAAGGGGCTATGGAAAACAGGTATATTAATACACTAGTAGTGAAACTGTGAATTAGTCTAGCCATTCTGGAAAGCAACTTGGAAATATGTCCAAAAAGCTATTAAACTATACATACTCTATAACCCAGTAATATAACTACTAAGTGTATCATTCAAATAAATAAAAAAAGAAAAAGGACGCCAAAATACAAAAATATTTCTTGCAGCTCTTTTTGTTATAGCAAGAAATTAGAAAGTGAGGGGGTACCCCTAAAATGGAGAATAGCTGAACAAATTATGCCATATGAATTTAATGCAATACTATTGTGCTAAAAAAAAAAATAAGGGGATAGTGTCAAAGAATCTGGGAAGACATGTATGAACTGAAAGGAAATGAAGTGAGCAGAACCAGAACAATTTCTATGAAAACAACTATATTGTAAAGACAACTGTGATTTAGGAACTTGGATAAATATTGGAACCAACCATTATTCCAGAAGACTCATGATGAAACATGTTATCCATTTCCTGCTAGACAGCTAGTGAACTCAAAGTACAGATAGAAACTTTTTTTTTAAACATAGCAAATGCCAGCATTTGTTTTATAAGACCATACGTGGTTGTAATATGATTTTGTTTTTCTTGCTTTTTCAAAAGGAGTAGGGGAAGTGAGAGAAAGAGAAAGATGACTTTCATTGATTAAAAAAAATAAAGCTTAAAATTTAAAAAAGTTAAAGAAAGATACTAATTTTGTAGAATGACAGTCAATATTTGTTGATCATCATCCCCTATCTAATGAAATCTAATATACACACAGAAAGCCATTTTAGGAAATATTTCTTTCTTTCAGAGAAAGTGGAGCTTATCTTTAATTTCATTTATTTATTTATTTATTTATTTTGCTGAAAACTATTACATTATATCTAACAAGAGGAATCAGCTACAGCTTTTTCCAAACAAATGTGCATACTACCAGGAAATGCAATATGCAAACAATGTATTCTGTTTTCATATCTTAACTATGTCTACTTGGATCCCATGACAAACATGCCCCTAGCCATTCTATGCGTGGTGTTTGCATGGTTTCTTTTAAAAGAAACCTCTTTAAAAACAACCTGTCTTTTCTTTTGTAATCAGAATAAATTTAGTTGATTTAGCATTTATTGGGGCAGGGGACTGGAAAGGAGGTCCAGACTTGCATTCATTAGTAAACTTCCTCTACTAATGATAATTAATAACTTCATCACAAATTATAGTTTTTGGGTCTTTGGGTGGAGGAGCACTGAAAGGTTTAGCAACTTGCCCAGAGTTACACAGTCCTATATAGACATAGGATTTGAACTTGGGTCTTTTTGACTTCTAGACTAATTCTTTATCCCACACATCACTCTGCTTTATATGTTCCAGATGGAAAGAGTATACATTAGGTGCCTACTATGAGCCAGATAAGCTGGAGATAAGAACACAAAGTGAAAGGATTCCCATTTCCATTAGGATTTTGCAAAGAATAGACAATTAATAAATATTGGTTGATTTGGATGCTTGTTGATTAATAATGCACCTCTGGGGTCAGAATCACTATTAGGTCAAGACATTCAGGCTAGATAATCCCATAAATCATTCTTACCAACTACAGACAGCCTAAAACAACAATAATGCCATTTTGCCAAATCCCAGGTTTCACATTCGGATTTCCCATGTTGGTGGCATTCCTGAGACAGGGCCTTTGCCTAGAGTTGGAGCAATCAGAGACAGCTGGGGCTGTTCCACAATGAGAGGCATTGTTAGGTCAGTTCTTAACTAAGTCCTTAAGGCTAATGTGATTATGTAAATTCTACCCTCACCCTGACAGCTTAAGGATATCCTTTACAAATGAAGATGTTGTCCCATTTCAATCTGTATGGGCCAGCCAGGCCTGTTTACTTGGAGGTATCACTCTTAACTCCTGGGGAAAGTGGACCACAAAAAGCCATTCACTATTGGGACTTCACTGTTCCCAGGCACTCCTAGAACAGATCTAGCCCACTGTGTCTTTCACAAGGTGACCAGCTGCCATTTTACAACTTACACATGGCCTCAACTAAAGGCAAAAGAGTTGAAAAATGCAATTTCTCCACCATTATTTCATGTCACACTTAGTGCATCAGGGTGAACTCAGTGTCGTCTCATGGAAAACCAGGATTCCATAAACATAACTTATCCACAATCTAGTTCCCAATTACCCTTCAAGTTTTCTTTCATATTCTTCTTCTTCATGCCTTCTCCAGTCATAGGATCACATAGGACCAAGGATCTACAGCTGGAAGGGACCTCATAGGAAGATGAGTCCAACCCCTCTCATTTTCCAGATGAGGAAATTGAAGAATGCAGAGATTAAGAGACTTGCCCAAGGTCACACAGGTAGTAAATTTCCAAAGATTCCAGTCAAACTGGCCTGCAGGCCATTCCCTATGAAAGACATCCTGTGCCACACCTTAATGAATTGAGCAAGCTGAAACTCTGCCACCCTCCCAAGCTACCTCCTCACCTTCATCCCTGAGAATCCCTAAATGTTTATTGGACTGAATTGAAATGAAAATGATATTGAAGAATTACATTTGAACTCTCAACCTTTGGCCATAGAAATTTGTACATTGTGTAATGGAATCTGGTTATTCTGTGAAGGCTTTAATGGGTCAAGCTTGATTTGTGAATGGAAGCAAGTTTCATACTCTACCTGTCCCAAGGTTCTAATGATTCTATGGCAAATTTTTTGGTGATTTTTTCTTTTAAACTGAGGAACTCAATGTCTTTTGCTCAAGTTATTTAATTCCAGACAGTTCTCACTTTACAAAAATTCTGAAAAATATGAATTCCCCCCAAAATCTGCCTACTGTACAGTACTCTCTCTGCTCCTGCCCCTCATCTAGGTAATGTAGCCTACCACTCCACCCCTCTTTCCACCAAAAAACAAAAAGACTAAAAAATCTCCAGTTGAAAGCAGAAGAGCAACATGGAGAGACCACCACTGCTGGATGGAGGCTTTGCTTGAGACCTCCAGCACCAAGAGAGGAGATTTTTCCCTGCTCTGCCTATCTATCCATGTGTCATTCCCACATCTGTCTTCCATCTTTCAGTGCTTGGGCACCATGTTTCTACCCCAATCCTTGAGCCCTGTGCTGGTGGGGCATCCTTCATGCCTCCTTCCCCACACCTGGGGGCCATTAAGCATTATATTAAAATCACTTTGTAGAATTGTTCACTTACTTAAAACGATAATTTTCTTTTATCCTTAGATCATTTGCCCAAAGTCAATGATCATCGATCCCTTCCAAGATCAAATATGATAAATAGAGATTAGGATATTCTTATGTGTCTTATTATAAATCTGCTTGAGGTTAACAATCCTGTGTCAAACAGTTAACAGTCTGATTTTTGCTTACCTCATTGTCTCAACATGGATCACTTTTTTCTGTTTGTTTGATAAGGACAAGATCTCTGCCTTCTTTGACTGACTACAAATGTTGACTAACTGATTGACATCTAGTTCTTAAATTAAATTAGGTTTTGTATACTTTTCAGTTAACTTGGAAGTATTCTAGTAGATGCTAGTTTCGCCAGATAGCAATTTTGAAATCTGACCTCATATACTTACTAGCTAGCTGACCCTGGGCAAGTCATTTAACCTTATTTGTCTCAGTTTTTTTTATGTAAAATGAGTTGGAGAAAGAAAGAGCAAACCACTCCAATATCTTGGTCAAGAAAACCCCAAATGGGGTCCCAAAGAGTCAGACACAACTGAAATGACTGAACAACAAAACAAAAAATAGACCAGGAATCTGATTGGATGATCTTATAGGAGAAGGGACCTTAATTTCTGCTTAATCCTAAATAGTTTTAACAAATAATGATTTTGACCATCAGTGATAAATCAGTGATTTATCTTTTTTTTTTTTTTGCTTTTTGGAGGGCGTAAGACAGAGCGATTAAGGTTAAGTGACTTGCCCAAGGTCACATGGCTAGTAAGTGTTAAGTGTCTGAGGCTGGATTTGAACTCAGATCCTCCTGACTCCAGGGCCAGTGCTCTATTCACTACTCCACCTAGCCACCCCCAATCAGTGATTTATCAACCAAATATTGACAACATACCTACTATGTACAAAATATCATTCTAGGTGCTGGAAGAAATGCAAAAATAAATTAGGCACATATACAACATAATCCAGAGTAGAGAATGATGAATCCATATTTGAGACACAATGACTTACAAGGTCCAAGAAAAACTGATTTTTTTTGCACTTCATAAAGGATGTGACATTTGAATTAGCTCTTGAAAGAAGACTACATTACTGACAAGGAAGAATGGGGTCAGGGTATGTCAGGTATAGAGAAGGGCATGAAGAAAGGCATCAACATGCTCAGGATGTAGGGGTAAAAAGGATTATTCTGGTTTGACTAAAATGTAACATACATTTTATTGTGACATAAGAATGGAAAGATGAGGTGGCTCCCAGTTGTGAAGGACATTGAATGCTAAGTAAAAGAGTTTAGATTTTATTTGTTAGGCTACACAGAACTATTTGTAAGCCTTATGAACAGTAAAGGGAAGGTCTTCTGTGTTAATAGCTAAAAAGGCTGTTTAAAAGGAAAGTTAAAAAATAAAAATAACAAGAGTAAGCTAAATTGATATTTTTCTAGAGAAAAATAGCAAATATTTTCTAGAGAAAAGAAAAAACAGATACAAAGCAGTATTTAAATCAGAATCATAAATCACTACATGAATCTAACACAAATCTAATGCCATGGTTTTTATCTCCCTACAAATGAAGTATTTTAAACACTTAACCAGTCAGTAAGCATTTGCTAATGTACCAGGCACTGTGCTAGATATCTGGTACACAAAGATGGAAATGAAACAGTTCTTGTACCCAGGGAGTTTACATTCTATTGAGGAAAACAATAAATATACATGCAGGCATACACACACACACACACACACACACGTATACACAAGGTAATTCAGGTAAGACATAGGCCCTAGTGACTGAAGGGATCAAGAAAGACCTCATGTGGAAGACTAGTCTGGGTTCAAATAATTTCTCAAGTCATTTTTCCATCTCTACAATATTGGACAATGTGGACACTTTTCCACATTGTACCTCTGGTTCTTTGTCATTTGTAATTTTTTAAAAAACTAGAACATAAGATTCCTAAGGCCACAGATCCAGAATTGGAAGGAACCTCAGAGGTTATTTCGACTAACTCTATCATTTTATAGGTGAGGACACTGGGGCCAAGGGAAGGCAAATCACCTTCCTAAAGTGTACAAGTAGTGTCAGGGATAGAATTTGAACTTAGATTATGTTCAAGTACTCAGCAAAAGTGGTACAAGGGCTCATTGTTATACTACAGGTATGTACTTCTAAAATTGATGTTTTGGTCAAGCTACAGATCCTGGAAAATTTGAAGAAGAGGCTGTAAGCACTATTGAAAAAGGCCATGCTATAATTCCTACATTTTTTATTCCTTAGTAATGAAAACGCTTTAAGCTCTCAATGTAAGTAACTTTATCTATCTATCTATCTATCTATCTATCTATCTATCTATCTATCTATCTATCTATCTACGCTTTTTGGAGGGCAGTTGGGGTTAAGCCATTTGCCCAAGGTAATACAGCTAGTAAGTGTTAAGTGTCTGAAGCTGGATTTGAACTCAGGTCCTCCTGATTCCAGGGCCGGTGCTCTATTCACTGTGCCACACAGCTGCCCCAAGTAACTTGTTTTTAATTCTTTTAAAAATACTTGGGTTGAAGAATAGACATTTCTTCAGTTTTAAAATAATTTACTTGGAGAAAACAATAAAAATACAAATATGTGAAAATGTGAAATAGCCCAGCTATCATCAAGTGAGTCATCATTTAATACATCATTATATCATATTTATATATGCATAATATATACATATACACACATATTATATGTTTATATACCATACAAACATATACGCATATTAACCATTTTGTAACTACTGTTGCTGCTGTGTGTCTATCTCTGTGTAGCAGCAAAATGGTTAGTAACACTTCTCCAAAAGCTTCTGTTGTGATATCTTCTGGAGGTGACCTTATGTTCTTTGGGCCATTCTAGTAAAGTACAATCTCTGATAGGTCCTCCCTTGCTGGAAAGGTTGTGAATCTAATTTCCACGATGAACTGTGTTGTCTTTCCCAGAAGCTCATGACCAGTAGGCTGGGCATTGGGTGATAAATTCTTTGGCCTTGGCAACCCAGGAAACAACAAGAAATAGTTTGGCAGTGATGGTAGCAGAATGGTAGCAAAGGTGACAGAGAATGATAGTTTTCAGACCACCTTCCTATCAACAATAATTTAACTGTTAACACTCTAGATGTGAGATCCTTGTCCAGTGACCAGTGAACATCTTACTGCATAAACCAAATTAATATTGATATTCTTGCTTTTAGTGTAATGAGAAGATATAAGGAAGTTGCAGCTTAGTGGCAGAGGGAGGTAGAGGAATAAACATTCATTAAGCATCATCTACATGCCAAACATTGTGCTAAGTGCTTTACAAATACTGTATTATATAATCCTCATTACCATCCTGGGAGGTAGATACTCTTATTATCCCCATTTTGCAGTTGAAGGAACTGAGGTGGACAAAGGTTAAGAGACTTACCCTAGGTCACATAACTAGTAATCATCTGAAGCTGGATTTAAACTCAGGTCTTTCTGACTCCCAGGCTCATGGTTTCTTTATTACACTACAATTAATGGAAGGGGTGGTGGACTTAGTTTTATTAAGGGTACAAACACTGCTAGAAACATCATTTCATGTGACACTTGTTCATCTCACCTTAAGATTCTTTTTTTTGGAGGGGAAAAATAGGGCAATTGGGGTTAAGTGACTTGCCCAAGGTCACATGGCTAGGTTGGGTTTTTTTTTTGGGGGGGGGGTGTCTAAGGTCGGATTTGAACTCAGGTTCTCCTGACTCCAGGGCCAGTGCTCTATTCACTGCACCACCTAGTCGTCCCTCACCTTAAGATTCTTGCTTCAAAGTTAAAGAGAAATCATATGAAGAGCTCAATAAGAAATTAATTCCATCATTCTGGACTTTAATATTATCTTTCTCCTCAAAACTTCCCCTGTTACCAACTTTCCTATCACTGTCAGGTGTGCTATCATGCTTCTTCAAGTCAACTAGGCAAGCTTAGTCTTCAATGAGGAGAAACCCATTGCCACTTATCAACCTCTCTATTTTTTACCCAGTAAGAAATTGTTCTAATGATTACAGCTTTTTAGTATAGTCTAAGATCTGGTATTGCTAAGCCTCCTTTCTTCCCACTTGTTTTCATTAATTTCTTTGTATTCTTCACCTTTTTTTTTTTCTAGATGTATTTTGCTACTTCTTTTCTAGCTCTAGAAAATAATTCTTTGGTACTTTAATTGGCAGGCTTTAGTTCAAGTCCAGCCTCAGATACTTCCTAGCAGTGTGACCCTGGGCAAGTCACTTAATCTCTGTTTGCCTTGAGGCACTGGAAAAGGAAGTGGCAAACCACTCTAGTGTCTTTGCCAAGAAAACCCCAATGGATAGTATCAGTCAGTATCCTATGGTCCAGGGGGTCACAAAGCATCAAATACTATTGAATAACTAAACAAAAAAGCTTTATTAATATGGCACTGAATAAATAAGTTACATTAGGTAATACTGCAGTTTTTATTTTATTGGCTATTCTTACCCATGAATAATTAATATTTCTCCAATTATTAATATCTGTTTTTATTTGATTAAATAGTGTTTTGTAATTGTATTCATGTAGTTTCTGTGTATCTTGGAGGGTAAACTCCAAATTATTTTTTACTGTCCATGGTTATTTTTAATGTAATTACTTTTTCTATCTTTCTACTAGATTTTGTTGATAATATACAAAAATGACAGTGATTTGCATGGGTTTATATTTATATCCAACAACTTTTTGAAGTTGTTAATTGTTTCAGTTAGTCTTTTTAGTTAATTCCCTAGGGCTCTCCATGTAAGTCTTATCAAATATAATCTGCAAAAAGTAATGTTTGTTTCCTTATGCTTATTCTTTCTTTTTCTTGTTTTATTGCTATAGCAAGGATTACTAACACTGTATGGAATAGTAATGACCATAATGGACATCCTTGATTGACTTTTAATCTTACTAGAAAGGTTCCTAGTTTATCCCCTTTATGCATATTTCTGGCTCTTGGTTTTAGATAGATGCTATTTCTCATATTAAGGAAAGTTCCATTTATCTTTTTTTCTAATTAAAGGGGTCATCCCTTGACTCACTTCTTAAAGAGGCCTATTAATTGAATGACTATTACCTCACTCTGAGTACCTACCTGCAAAGGCCTTAGCCTAAAAGGGCCAGGGTCTCCCATTGCATCCTGGGTCATCTCCAGTCATCCTGATGAATATCTGGTCACTGAATCCAGATAGCTCTGGAGGAGAAAGTGAGGCTGGTGACCTTGCACAGCCCTTCCTCCCTCAAATCAAAGTCAACTGCAAGTCGGTCCATCATTTCCCATGGTCACATTCCCAAGAGGCCATGGCCCTCTTAAAAAACAAAGGACAAGCACACCAGATCCTTTGCCTTAGGCAGAGCTTTGGGGAGTGTGGGGGGGTGTGCTGTAAAAGTAGGGTGCTGATTCAGCGGAAAATCCAAACACCCCAAGAGAAGGGTTGGACTGGACTAAGAGGAGGTGGAACTGGGGGTGGGGATAGGAGAATGGAATCACAGGAAATGGAGAAAGAGGTGTGAGAATAAGTTGTTGTTTTTAAGTCCTTAGTGTTTTCTTACTGCTTAAAACCAGTTCAGTTTAAAGGAAAAAGGATCAGGACTGGTCATTTGCATGTGGTTTTATATAACCTTTCATATTAAATTCAAGGAGACCTTTTTCATGTATATAGGAAAAAAATGAATGTATTAGTGTAACCTACTACAATTGTTGTCTAGGTTAATATTCAGGGCATTCCAGAAACATGAAACGTATTTTCAGATCAATCAAATTAATTATATTCTATATTAGGAAAAAAAGAGGCTTATGCACAATGTGGGGAAATCTCAAAGTTAAGCAGAGTCTTCCATTCCACTCTGACACTATCCCAAAAGTCACATAAGTTTATAGATAGACCTAGAACTGCAAGGAAGCTTAGACATAATCTAATCCATTTCAATCGTTTTTTACAGATATGGAACCTGAGCCCCAAGAGGGATTTAGTGGCTTTCCCAGTCATGTTCATAGTAATCCTCAGAGGTAGAATTTGAACCAAGGTCTTCTGACTCCAACATCAATTTTTTTCCTAATGCACCATTTTGCCTCCCATCTTCAGGATCTACATGGAAAGCTCCAAACACAGGTATTTTAAAGTCAAGAATATCAGCACATGAACTTTCAAATGACCTTAGGACCTTAGAGAAAAAGGGTATTCATAAGCTTTTGCTAAATGAAGGCTTACAGCACCCTTGGTCTTTCCCTTCCCTTATATAGAATAACAAGAGACTTTCAATTTTCTGAAGCTTTCCTTGCATTATTTCATGTGTCATACAACAAGGTAAGTCCTACAACTATTATTATTGTGCTATGGTTGGGGAAACTGAGGATCAGAAAGGTGAAAAGTCTTTCCCATGGTCCCAGAAAGCTAGTAAATGTCAGAAGCAGGATTTGAACTTGAATGTTGCTTATTCAAGATCTAGAATTCCACAAAAAACTGTTTCTCACAATGTCACTTTTAACTTGCAACTCCTAGAATTCTAACCTTTCCTTACTTTGAAGAGTCCTAGGGAGGTAGCATTCTAAATCCTTAACATTACAGAAATATTTACACAGACTTAAGGGAATTATTTTTAAAGAGACTTTCCCAGAGGGTAGCATTGCATGTATCAGGAGTTTAATAAACAGTTGTCCAATGAATTAATTTTCTTTAATATCACCATTTGACTTAAAACTTCTAAACCTATATAATTTGTTTTTCTGGCAGTGTTTGGTGAGGTGAAAATGTCAGTAAGTTCACAAGAAAAAGATAATTAGGTGTATAGCAAAAAGAGACAGAAAATTTCAGGATTAAGAGCTAGCATGTGGTGCAAGTGAGGAAATGCTTTCTAAATATGCTATATACAGAAACATAATTTTGTATCTTGTTGACTAGACCCTTTTACCTAATTGTGTGTATAGCTGTTAAGGTAATTAATAAATTCTATATTGTATTGACACAGCAAAGTTTTGTTCCCTGTTTCAATTGGCTGTGCATACCAGGTTAATTTAATGGCAAAGTACCCTTTCCTAAGAAATATACTTGGAAGCAATGTAGAACAACAAACATATCTACTTCCTTGCGTAAGTGTTTGCACTACAGAAGACCTATAAAACATTACAAAATAGTTTTATAATTAGTTAAAGAAAACTTCATGTTGCTTCAAAATTTTGCTAACTGATTTCTGCTACTTCTCCCTACCTCCCTTTCCTCAGAGCATAGATTTAGAACAGGAAAGGACCTTGGAGGTCACAGAATTCAACCTCTTTATTTTTTATATGTGTAAACTGAGGCCCAGAAGTGTTATGTTATTGGCCCAGGGAAGAACAGATAGTAAGTGCCTGAGGTCAAATCCTACCCCAGGTTTCAGGCTCATAGTTCTAGAGCCATTGAGGGTATAAAGGCCATCTAGTCTAAAATCCCTCATTTTACAGATGAGGAAACTGAGACCCATGGAGGTTAAGTGACTTGGCCAAGTTCACAATATGGTAACCTTCAGAGATAGGATTTAAACTCTCATTTTTTGCCTTTAGAAATCGTATTCTTTCCACTACCCCACACTACGTTTCAATTTACCTTCCTCTACAAGGAAAAAAAATTATAAACTGAGGCATTAAAGTCTTGAGTAGCTTGCCAAAGGGCAGGTTGGGTTGTCAGAACTAGACCTGTGCCACCCTCAGTTCTAGCCTTCCAGAGCTGGGTTGCTTGAACCTTTGAAAATGCTACAAACATCATATCAATGTGAAAAAGAAAGGTTTTTATTTTTATCTTCTCCCTTTTTTTTTTTAAAGAAGGGGAGGAGAGATGCTTTATTTGAAGGTTTCAATAGCCAGGCAGCAGGGATGGTTTTGTAACTAAAGTAGGAGACAGGAAATAGAAATCCTTTCAACCAGCTGCACCATGAGCTGAGATAGAAAGGAAACAGGTACTTGTATCTCTTTGACAGTGAAGGAGGCAAACCCAGGTATCACTGAGAGCTTGACATCCCTACTATCCCAGCCTGTCAGCTCCAAAGCCCTGTTCTTCCCTTGATCCCATGCCAGAGTGGTGGTTGCTTAGGTTGTTAGAAGGTTTTTGTTGGATGCCCGGCTGACAGCAATGCAGTCTGAAATTGACAACTGAACAATAGAAAAATTCCCACATGTTATTTTTAATCATTAAAAAAGGAAGGTTGTTTGCTGGTGCCTGGAGTGAAAAGTTTTAGTAGGTGAGTCATTCTCTCCTGTTCCCTCATCATCCATCTACAGAATCTAAACCTTGGCTAGGAGAAAGACAGACAGACAAAGACAGAGAGACAGTGAGAGAGAGAGGGGGGGGTGGGGGAGAAGAGAGAAATAGAGAGATAGAGACACAAAGAGACAAAAAGAGAAAAAAAGAGAAAGAGGAAGGAGAGAGAGAGGCAGAGAGACAGAGAGAGAAGAGAAAAGAGAGATAGAGACAGTCTATCAAAGAAGAGAGAAGAGTGCTGGGATGTGCTTGCATGGAAACAAAGCAATTTTATAATGAAGGTGATTTGTATTATCAAATTATAGCTTAACATGGCAACATGTAAAATCAATCAATCAACAAGAATTTATTAAGCACCTACTATGTACCAGGCAAGAAGCAACATGTTGTAGTTGATCAAGAAACTATCTTCTAAATAAGAAGATGTGAATCCAACACACACTTCTTCCCTATATTAATTATGTGACTGGGCAAACCACTTAAACTTTCAGTGCTCTAAGCAACTCTCAAAGTTGCACTGAAGATGTGTACATTCATTAGTAGATTGTGCTTCTATATTTGAGAATGAAATGCACCAATGAAATCAAAAGTTGAGTCCCTATGTCTAAGTATTGGGAGATACAAAGATAAAAATTCAATAGTCCTTACTTTCAAGAAGTTTATATTAGAAAACACAAGCTGTATATTTTCAAAGTTGACATTATCAAGGGCCACTGCTTATCAAATAACATATTATTGTTAGCTAGTTTGTCACTCAAGATATTTCATCTTCCATCTCTATACCTTTGAATTGGTTGTCTCCCATCTTTGGATTACTCCCTGTATCTTATTAGAATCCCTAGTTACCTTCAAATCTCAGCTCAAAGTACCACCTGCTTTGAAGATGTATGCCTGGTTGGTTTAGATTACATGGATTATTATATTCAGGTATGTCATCAATGACAATTATATTGTATCTTAATATAATGAATGATGAGACAATGAGGGTTCATTCTTATGAGCATGTTTGGGGACCTGAGCAGATGTTTAGTGAGTCTGCATCTGGAAGTTCCTGATAGGTAGAATATAAGAACTTGGTTCTTCACTTCAGAGTATGCATAGACTTTTTATAACCATATCCTATCTGTTTAGTATGTAATAAAGAAATAGACTTTGGATGGTAACTGAGCTAGAACTGAGAGTGTATTATTAACTGACCAAATCTCCTACATCTTTCTTGATGGTGATTAAAATATTCTGTGAGAGAGGTAATATCAGTGGTCTATTTTCCCTACCAGGGCCAAACATAGCCTAGATTTGTTCCATTTTAGGTGTAACTTTTCTTTCCTGCTCATGGTTGGAATATTAGAGATAACTCTGACTTTGTGAAATTTGAAAGTCAGGAGAGCCACCAGGAATCAAGGAATTAGATTCCACACCAGACTTTGCTATCAACCCAGTCCATTGAGGCTGAAATGAAGCCCCAAGGAGGGATTCATCAGTGAATCATTCCTGCAGTCAAAGATATCACTTCTTGAAAGCAAGAGAGTGATTCTTCCATTGACTGAGTCATATGCAAAAGTGAATTTGATGTGGCAAATGCCTTGTAGCAATTACTGTAAGTTTGGACCCACTCAGCCCAGAGACCAACATGGTAAAGGAGAGAGTGGGACCTCAGTTTAGGTGTCTGTTTTTTGTACTTCTCTTTTTTGCAGTATCTTCTCAGTAAATATCCCTTTTTAAAAGTTAATTATTATGGATTTTAAGGAGATAATCTAGCTAACTTGATAGTGGGGCACTAATCACTAGCTCAATCAATGATAGAAGAAAAATGTTAACTGGCATTGGTGATTGATATTGGGGGAAGCACACCAGAATGGGAGTTTGAGCCAATAGCATTAGAGAAGTATTTCATTAATCCTCTAGAACTCTGAGGGAGAGATGCTAGCTGTACTCTAAGCATCTAATCTGCTGGCATGTGTGGGGGTTAGTGTTTGATAAACCCAAAAGTCCAACCATTGGGGGCAAGAGCTCACCATTTGACAAAAATTGCTGGGAAAACTGGAAAGCAGTTTGGCAGAAACTAGGCATAGACCAACACCTCATACAATCCAACAAAATAAAGTCAAGATGGTTAAATGATTTAGACATAAAGTGATATCATAAGTAAATTAGGAGAGTATAAAAAAATATACCTGTCATATCTATAGACAAAATAAGAGCTTATGACCAAAAAAGAGATAGAAAGGGTCATGGGAAGCAAAATGTATGATTTTGATTATATTAAATTTAAAAGGTTTTGCACAAACACAACTAATGCAGCCAAAATGAGAAGTAAAACAGGATACTGTGGGGAGGGATGGGGGCTTTTGTAGCTAGTATTTCTGATAAAGGTCTCATTTTTCAAATATATAGGGAACTGAGTCAAATTTAGAAAAATAAGAGTCATTCTCCAATTGATGAATGGTCAAAGGTTGTAAACAGGCTTTTTTTCAAAAGAAATCAAAGTTATCAATAGTTGTGTAAAAATTCTCTAAATCACTATTGATTAGAGAAATGAAAATTAAAATAACTCTGAGGTGCTATCACACATATCAGATTGACTAACATGACAGAGGAGATATGGAAAAAGGACACTAATGCACTATAAACTGGTCCAACCATGCTGGAGAACAATTTGGAACTATGTCCAAAGAGCTATAAAATTGTGCATACCTTTGTATCTAATAATAGCAATATTAGGCATGTGCCCCAAAGTGATCAAAGAAAAGGAAGGACTTATTTGTACAAAAATATGTATAGTAGCTCTTTTTATGGTAGCAAAGAACTGAAAATTTAGAGGATGCCCATCAATTGGGGAATGGCTGAATAAGTTGTGGCATATGATTGTGATGGGATAACATTGTGTTATAAGAAAGACTTATACAGACCTAGAAGTCTTATATGAATGGATGCAAAGTGAAGTGAGCAGAACAAAGAGAATATTGTACACAGTAACAGTAATATTACAACAATAATCAATCATAAAAGATAATTATTCTGTTAAAGACAATGATCCAAGACAATTCCAAAGGACCCATAATGAAAAACACTTTCTACCTCCAGAGAAAGCATTGATGAACTCTGAATGCAGATTGAAGCATACTTTCTTGACTTTGTTTTTCTTGCTTTTTATATGTTTTTTGCAACATAGATAATATTGAAATATGTTTTACATGATTTCACAAGCATAATGATATTACATTGCTTGCTTTCTCAAGGAGAGAGGGAGGGGTGGGAGAAAGAATTTGAAACTCAATTCTTAAAAATTTAATGTTAAAAATAAATAGAAATAACAAGTAATCAATTTTTTTAATGATGACATACTGTCCTGCAGAATTAGGTTGCATTGATTTTTAAGTGGCGTGTACGACTACCCGGAACATGATGGCAAATAATGATTGGATTATTTTCCAGTGTAATTCAACTTTTTTAGGGTATATTAGAGAAGGTAAATTTAACCTACTCTCTTATGTGTTCATGGATTCCTGAAAATAAAGGTGATGAATCTGAGTCTGTAGAAACCTCTGGAACACCCTATTTTTGGACTTACAATCATAGACTTTGAGTTTTGTAAAAGCATTCATGACTCCCTAGTTTTTCCACCTTGGCTCATTTTGTAATATTGCCATCACTCTCTTGTCATGTTATCCAAAACCAATTAGGGAATGCTTACTTGTATTTCAATATTCTGCATTTAATTAACAATAAGCTATGCACACGGGGCGGCCAGGTGGCGCAATGAGTAAGAGCACCGGCCCCAGACCTTTGCTTTGAAATAGCTTCCAGGTACAAGTACAAATAAAACTGATGGAAAAAAATAAAATGAAACTAAACAATGTTGGGTTTTATTCCAAAATACACCAGTGACTTTGTGAAGATATTGAACTCTCCCATGTCCCATCCATAAATAGATCATGTGACATCAGACACTTAGTAGTACTAGCAACAGCAGCAGCAGCAGTAATAGCAGTAGCAGCAGCAGTAGAAGCAGCAGTAGTATCCCCCTCCCCACACCTACCTCTCTAGTCAGTAGCTCCTAGTGCCTTCACTCTCTGAAATACCCTGTATTTATTTTTTAGTGTAGTCTGTTTATATCTGTATGAATATTGCCTTGAGAAAATAGATATAAATTCCTTGAGAGCAAGAGCTGTTTTATTTTTGTACCCTCAGTTCTTAACACAGTAGTTAGCACATAGTAGGCACTATATAAATGCTGATTGGTTAATTGAGTAGAATATGGTAAGGAGTCAGTTTGAATCTCACCCCTTACTAACTTTGACAAGTTACTGGTTTCTGAACGGCAAAGTCATAATTTCTCTGAGCCTCAGTTTTCTCATCTATAAAAGGGAATGGAAGGAGAGGGGAAAGGAATGAGCATTTATATAGTGCCTACTGCATGCCAACCACTGTGCTGAGAGCTTCACAAATATCATCCCATTTGATCCTCACAACTCTGAAAGGTAGAGGGATGATAATAGTCATAGTTACCTATATCATAGGGTTCCTGTGAGCTGAATATAATCTAAGACTCTGAGCTCAAGATCCCAAGAAAGAACAGCCCTTTTCTTTTCTTTTCTTTTCTTTTCTTTTCTTTTCTTTTCTTTTCTTTTCTTTTCTTTTCTTTTCTTTTCTTTTCTTTTCTTTTCTCTTCTCTTCTTTTCTTTTCTTTTCTTTTCTTTCCTTTTGATTTTTTGGAGGACAATTGGGGTTAAGCGACTTGCCCAAGGTAACACTGCTAGTTTTTGTGTTGTGTCTGAGGCCGAATTTGAACTCAGGTCCTCCTGACTCCAGGGCCGATGCTCTATTCACTGCGCCACCTAGCTGCCCCAACAACAGCACTTTTCAAACAACTAGGCAGGCCTTGAAGTTGACCCCCTGAAAGTATCATTGAGAGGAGCAACTCTTATGAGGAAGGTGCCAACCATCCCCACTACCACTACCACCAACCAGCTCCCAAGGCTAGAAGGCAGGCAAGCCCCAAACATACTACAGCATGCTAGGAATCACCTGCTCTGCTTCCAGCTGCATTCACACCTCCACGTCATGTCTGATGTGTTGACTCCATTCTGTAACTTCACTGCAGGTGCTGGAGCCCCACCTCCTCAGAAGTCACAGCTACTGAAGACCCAGAAAAAAAAGGACTCCCTGCCAAAATCTACCTGGCCCTGTCACTGGCTCTGTCACATGGTTCAATAGCAGACGTGGACATCAGTGGGAATGGTATTAATGAAGATGCAAGACCACTGAGGCCTTTCCATTTTCTTGACAGCTCAGCACTCCCACATGGATTCTCTCCTGCTATTATGGGAGAGAATATAAGCTCCTTAAGAGTAGGATCTACCTCACTTTTCTATTTGTATCACCAGTGTCAATGACTGATGACTGTGCTTGGTGCACAGTATGCATTTAATCAGTCCTTTTTAATTCATTTATTTCATCCATCCAATGGAATTAGAGATAAAGATGTGGATATCAGTATAGATATACATACATAATACTATGAAAGCTTTAAAATAGTCAACTATTGGTACTATTCAATAAAATAATTAACATGTATACAGCAACTTAAGCTTTGCAAAGTACTATCTTTAAAATACCCTGGAGTAGATCTGCCTTTGGAAGTGACAGAGTATTGCTATCTATTAGGAACAAACATTGGAATTCCCTGTTTCTCATCTGTAGCTATAGGTTAAATAGCTGAACTAGGGGAGGGTAAACCCTTCCCTGGATGACCCTGGATATCTAAACATCTTATTCTTTAAGATCTGAGTGTAGTAACTGCCCCTGCATGGCTGGGTGCATACTTAATATAGCCATGTAAATTAGCCACGTTATCCCTTATGGAAAGCATTACGGCATAGCAGAAAAAATAACTACTTTTGAGGAAGACCTGAGTTCAAGTACCACCTCTAATAAGGTACCAGACACTGAGGTTCTTACTTGAACTAAACTGCCAAGCATTCAGACTCTGCTTCAGAGAGCATAACTCCAATGGATTGGCCACATTGTTTGAATGTAAAATGTACACTTGCCAAAAAGATTATTTTTTGGAGAACTCACACAGGACAAACCTTCATATAGTGGTCAGAGGAAGTGATACAAGAACACTCTCAAGGTCTCTCTCAAGAACTTTGGACTTGATTATGTGACATGGGAGACACTGGCACAGGACCATGCAGCACAGCGTGCCCACATCAGAGAAGGTGCTGTGCTCTATGAGCAAAGAAGAATTGAAACAGCTCAAAGGAAATGCAGGATGTGCAAATTTGGAGAATCCACCCCAAATGTTCACACAGACTATTTGTGTCTGACCTGTGGTAGAGGCTTCTGAGCTGAATTGCTCTGATCAAGCATAGTCTGACACATTGAAACTTGACTCTAGCATAGTGATGGCATTTTGGTCCTCTTTGAGAACCAAGGACAAAAAACCTTTAGGCAGCTCTCTCAGGTGCAGATGCCCATTGGTAGTGCCCTGGAGTTCCAAATCAGTCAACAGAGCATTGATTAAGAGTTTGTCCAAACCAATTAAATCCCTGGTCCAGTTGTGCCTCCTCCCCCTTGCCCCATTACCCAGACACTTCCTTGAGTTCAAATCTGACTTCAGATACTGTCTGTGTGGCCCTGGGCAAGTCACTTAACCCTGTTTGCCTCTATTTCCTAATCTGTAGAATGAGTTGGAGAAGGAAATGGCAAAGCACTCTAGTATCTCTGTCAAGAAAACCCACAAAAGGGATCACAAAGAGTCAAACATGACTGAAACAATGGAACAACAATAACAACCAAAGATAGCAAAATATGAAATGCTGTATACGTATGTAATCTGAAATTAACAAACTATTATGTATCTTCATTATGGCACTTACGTTAACTAATAAAATCCTGTGATCTTTCATATCTGTGCTCCTGCCCCTTGGGCTTTCAATGTTACTAGACCATTGGGCCATAAGCTCCTAGCTCCAGGAGTTCATTTTCACTAGCCTCTGCCCCAGCAGGCAGATGAGCCAGAGAAAGGACCAAGGTTCAGGCCTATGCTATGCAGGGAAAAGATGGTCAGGTCCCTGGGCCCCAGAGCCTGCCCTCAAAACTACTGAGGATCTGAAAGTCAGCTTCAAAGGAGGCAGCGGAACAGAAGCAACAACTGCACCCAGTTTCACAATGACTTGTATCATCTGAACCAAGGCATTGCCCATCTGCCTGCCTGCCCACTGAGAGGGAAACTTGCTAAGGAGGCAGGCATTCACTCTGCTTCTCAGAGAGATGGCCCGACATCTTCCCTATCTTACCCAACCCCCACCCAAGTTTATGTTCGCCAGCTCAGCCTGCCCTATCTACAGTGACAAAGAGGCAGGTGCCAGTGAGAACAAATAGAGAAGTGACAGAATCCTGTCCCTCCTTTCCTTGAAATGGACAGCTTGGCTGCTAAACCAATAGCCCCAAGGGAACATGTGGGAAGACTTCTGTTTAGAGTTAGGTTTGTGAAAGGCCTCAGCATAATGGGAAGCAAACTTTCAGGAGTGGTCAAGGGTGCAGGAGGATATTTGGGCTCTTGGGATGTGCAGAGGTGTGAGGTGTGAACATAGTGGGTAAATGTGTGTAAATAGTTCCTCTCTGAGGGCAAGGAGGGGCAGGGAAGTTAGGCTCTTCCCAGATGCCCCAGAAGAAGAACAGAGAATCTTGATGGAAAAAAACAAAAGCACTGATTGAGGGAGAAGGAAGAGGTAAAGAGTTTGTCTGAGGTAGCATTGCCTTCATGTGAGTGATGCAATGTGTTGTCCCAATGACAGAGCACTAGCCCCTGAATTTGAGAAACCTGTGAGATTGAGGGAAAGGACTAGCTGCATGTGGGAGGGCAGGTTACAAGCATTGTAAATGATTATTGATTAAATAATTTTATTGTTCATTCGTTTTGACCATGCCTGACCCTTCATGAGCTCATTTGTGTTATTTCTGGCAAAGATACTGGAGTGGTTTGCCATTTCCTTCTCCAGCTCATTTTACAAATGAGGACACTGAGATAAACAGGGTTAAATGACTTGCCTAGGGTCACACAGATAGCATGAGACCAAGTGTCTGAGATGAAATTTGAACTCAGGAAGGTGAATTGTCATGACTCCAGTCCTGGCACTTTTCACATTTTTGTATGTACTTTATATGACTAAGTACTTTCTTTTCATTACCTCATTGGAGCCTCAGGACAGCAGAGGTAGAAAGGAGATAGTGTGGTGTGCTGGAAAGTACACTGTGTTTTGTCTTTTTTTAGCAATCGGGATTAAGTAACTTGCTCAAGGTTACACAGCCAGTTATTTCTGGGTGTGGTGCTAAGTATCTGAGCCCGGATTTGATCCCCAAGTCATCCCAACACTGGAGCCGGTGCTCTTACTCGCTGAGCCACCTGGACGCCCCTAAGCAATTGGGATTAAGTAACTTGCACAAGGTTACATGGCCAGGTGTTTCTGGGTGGATGCTAAGTGTCTGAGCCCAGATTCAATCTCCAGGTCATCCTGACACTGGAGTCGGTGCTCTTACTCACTATGTTACCTGGCTGCCCCAAGTACACTGGTTTTAAGACAGAGGACATGGGTTTGAATTCTAGCTAAGCTTACTAGCCATGTGACTTTGGATAAGTCACATTACCTGTAGCCTCACTTTCCTCTATAAAAAGGTAATTTGGAGTAGATGGTCAGTTTTGGCCCTTATCACTCTCAGTCCTATCTATCTATCTATCTATCTATCTATCTATCTATCTATCATCTATCTATCTTTCTATCCAATGTTCTTTTCATAATATCATGTTAATTTCTTCTGTTAGAATACTTTTTAATTTCCAAGAAAATTGTATTTATAAAAAGCTGTTTGGTTCAGAAAGAACTTTTGCACATGTTATCTCACTGGACCCTCATAATAACCCCAGGAACAATAGACATTATCTCTATTTTACACATAAACAACTCAGGCACACATAAGTTAAGTGACTTGTTCAAGATCACACAGCTAACTGAAGCCAGAACTGAGACTCAAATCTAGGTTATTAGACTCTAAATCCAGAGACCTTTAAAAACCTTCAGCAGATAACTCCCAAGCTGCTAGGTGATTTGGGAGTGCTGAGTCCGGAGTCAGAAAGTCAAGTTCAAATCTGGCCTCATACACTCACTAGTTATATGACCCTGGGCAAGTTATTTACTCTATTTGCCTTAATCCACTAGAGAAGGAAATAGCAAACTACTTTAGTATCGTTGCCAAGAATACACCACATGAGATCACAAAGAGTCCAGGCACGACAGAACAAAAACAACAACAATCCTCCTCCCATTGGGACAGGTCTGCACAACCTGTGGCCCAGGGGCACACCAAAGAATTTTGGGCAGCCCATGAAAAAGGTAGAGGTTTTCCTCCAGGCTGTGCAGACCTGCACTGTGTCTCCTAGATTTGGTTTGATAGTATCATAGAAAAAGATCTTAGAGGTCATTTGTCCTATTGAAACCTGGAGAGGCTTAGTGACCTGCCAAAAAGTCACACATGTAGCAAAATTCAGCACCAGGATTGAATTAGAAGACACCAACTATAGGCAAAGCTCTGTGCTGAGTACTGTAGGGACTACAAAAAGATATGAGACTAGTACCTGGGTACAAGGAGTTTCTGGTTTTTAGGGGACTGGGAAGGGAAAAGAAGGTAGAATAGCTCATCAGAGAAGTAGAGTTGCCTCATGTAATTAATCCATCAGCTTAACGAAATCACTGATTCTTCTGTTTGGATTACTGATTTTAAGTTGGAATGCACAACTCTCACTGCATGGCATGTCAGTTACTGCTAAACAGTGTGTGAAATGGTGGCTTATGCTACTGGAAATGCCCAGGGAACCTCAGGATATTAGTGCTGGCAGAGAGGGACATTAGTTATCATCAGATATGACTTCTCCTCCCTGATAAAGAAACTGGCCCAGAGAAAGGAAGGGATTTGCTTAAGGTCACATGAGACAAAATGCCAGAGCCTCATCCTATGCCAACGCCAGAACATATGAAATTTGTTTTGCAACGAGGAGGGGGGTGAGGCATTGTAGGGCTTTAATCCACAGCCCTCATTTTCCAACCAGTGAATGGCCTTAGGGGACTGACCCTATTCTAGGAAATAGAGTCATGTACTCATTGTTGGTGACAACCAATCAGTCAAGTATTAGCATGATTTAGTGGATGAACTGCCTGCCTTGGAGCCAGGAAGACATAGGTTTAAGTCCTACCACAGGCACATGCCAGACGTGTGACTGGGAACATCAATTAAATCCTCAGTGCCTTAAACAGCTATTTAAGAATTTAAGAGAGCATCTAGGTCACTCAGTAAATACAGCACTGGCACTGAAGTCAGGAGGACCTGAGTTCAGATCTGGCCTCAGGCACTTAACCCTTACTAGCTGTGTGACCTTAGGCAAGTCACTTAACCCCAATTGTCCTGCCTTCCCCCCTCCAAAAAGACTAAAAAAAAATGATTTAAGTTGGGGGTTGGGGTGGGTTGAGCCAAGATGGCTAAGTACAGGTAGCAACTCAGCTGAGCTATCCCAATATTCCCTTCAAAACAACTTTAAAATAGCACCTCAAGTCAAACTTGAAAGCAGCACAATCAACAAAAGTTTAGGGTGAGGCATTTTTCCAGACCAAGAGAACTTAGGAGGTTGGCAGGAGGAGAAGTCTGTGATCCTGGAGTGGGGGTCAAAGTATAATGGCAACACAAGCAGCAGGCCTGTCAGGTGGCTGTTAAAGTACCAGCAGCTGTGAAAGCTTCAGCCCAGAGATGGTAAGGGAGTTGGACAACTGGCCAGACAGAAATTATGGGGAACCTTTGCTGGCATTGGGTGCTAGACCCCATTGCATTGCCCATGTGCAATTTCAAGTTGCTGTTCTAGGGCCAAAAGAAATGATAATAGCCTCAGGGAAGCACCAAAGTCACATTTCCATAATGGAGAAGATTGCTTATGGTTGATCACAAGAGAGTACAAGCCCTAGTTTCAGTTTAAAGGCAAAAAGGAACACTAGTATTCATAGCTGCAGATCAAGGGACCTGATCATAGTTAAGGACGAAAAAGAACGCTAGTATTCAGATTACAGGGGAGCAAGGTCTCTTCTTGGGTAAAGATCAGAACACAGGCTAGGAGTACAATGATTGACCATACCTCTTCCTGGATCACACCACCTAAAAAGCACCAAAAACTTAAGTACCCTCAGAATTAACTCTGAAAGCAGCAGCACAATAAACCTAAATCTTGGGACAGTGCCCCCTCAACCCTAGGAGTAGAGCCCTACTTTAACATCAAGTCAAAAGTCAAGAAATAGGCAGGAAAAATGAGCAAATAACAACAACAACAAATAATGTAATCATAGTAACTACTATGGTAAAATCAAGAGGGAAGATCAAAACACAAACTCAGAAGAAAACAATGTCAAATGAACTACAAGCAAATCCTCAAGTAAATGTGAATTGGGATATAAGTCAAATAGGAATTCCTGGAAGAGTTCAGAAGGCATTTTAAAAATCCAGTAAGAGAGGTAGTAAATTACCATAGTAATCTATTGTTTGATGAAGTCAAAGATCCAAGATTTTGGGATAAGAACTCACTATTCAACAAAAATTGCTGGAAAGTTAGAAAGAAATTTGGCAGAAACTAGGTATAGACCAACATCTCATACCACATACCAAGATAAGGTCAAAATGAGTACATGATTTAGACATAAAGGGTAATATCAAATAAGGGAGGAATAAAAAACTTTACTTGTCAAATCTATTTATAAAGGAAGAATTTATGATGAAAAAAGAAATATATAGGATCACAAGAAATAAAATGGACAATTTTGATTAAATTAAAAAGGTTTCATAAAAACAAAATAAATGCAACCAGATAAGAAGGAAAGCAGGAAGTTGGGGGTGGGGTGGGGGTGGAGGTGGAGAATTACAGCAAATCATCTTTTCTCAAATATATAGAGGATTTAGTTAAATTTATAAGAATATAAGTAGTTTCCCAACTGATAAATGATCAAAGAATATGAAGTAGTTTTCAGAAGAAGAAATCAAAGCTACGTATAGTCATTTGAAAAGATTCTCTAAATCACTACTGATTAAAGAAATGCAAATTATACAAATCTGAGGTACTACCTTATACCTATCAGATTGTCTAATATGACAGAAAATGGAAATGACAAATGTTGGAGGGGATGTGGAAAAATTGGAATGCACTGTTTGTCTGAGCTGTGAACTGTGATCCAAGTGATTTAAAACAATACCAAAAGGGCTCTAAAACTGTGCATTCCCTTTAACACCATAATACTGCTACTAGGTCTATATCCCAAAGTGAAAAAAGGAAAAGCCCCTCAATGTACAAAAATATTAATAGCAGCTCTTTTTGTGTTGGCAAATAATTAGAAATTAAGGGGATGCCCATCAATTGGGGAATAACCAAATAAGTTGTGGTATACGATTGTGATAGAATGCTATTATGCTATAAGAAATGATGAGCAGAATGGTTTCAAAGAAACTTGGGAAGGCATGTAAGAACTAATGCAAAGTGAACTGAGCAGAACAAGGAGAACATTATATATAATAATGGCAGTATTGGACAATGATCAGCTACAAATGCCTTAGCTATTCTCAGTAATACAATGATCCAGGACAATACCCAAAGACTTATGATGAAAAATGTTATCCACTCCAGAAAAAGAATTGATGTATTTTGATTGCAGATTGAAACATATTTTTTTCACTTTATTTTTCCTTGCTTTTTTTTCTGTAACATGGCCAATATGGAAATATGTTTTGTCTGATATCACATGTATAATTGGGATGACATTTCTTGTCCTTTTAATGGGGAGGGGAGGGATGGGGAGGAAGGAGGGAATTCAGAACTCAAGAACATTTTTAAACAAATGTTAAAAATAACTAAATAATACATTTAAAAGAAAAAAAGATTAAGTTTCTGGGAAGGTACTGACCTGCATTGGTGAAGAAAGTTTCCTTCTCTGGGAATTCCCTATACTAATAGAATCACAGGTCTAGTCTTCATCTCCACGATTACCTAGGCAGTCTCTTCAGGATAGTGAGGATGCAATTACAAAAAAAAAAAAAATGAAACTGCCCTTTCCCTCAAAGAGCTTTAACTCTGTCAATCAGAAGTTTTTTGAATTGATAATTAATTTATGAAATGTGGCACACACAGCTGGCTCTTTGGATACTCTCTGGGAAAGATCGTGGTGGCAGCAAAAAGTGAGGCTGCAATCACGTTTTTGCTTTTTTTGTTTTGTTTTGTTTTTGCCTTTTGGAGGGCAATTGGGGTTAAGTAACTTGCCCAAGGTTACATGGCTAGTATTTTTTGTGTGGGTGTTAAGTGTCTGAGGCCAGAAGGGAACTTGGGTCCTCCTGATTCCAGGGCCAGCGGTTTACTCACTGAGCTACCTTGCTGCCCCTGCAATCAACGTTTTAATAAAGCAAGGATGGTATAGGGACAAATGGCACAGAAAGTATAGACATAAGCAGCAAAAAGAAAGGAGTAGAGAGGCAGGCATGGAGACAGGGAATGAGGTGGTAAAGCATGAAGAGGAGGATGGGGAGGGGATGCACCATTTACACAACCTCAAATTAAAATTGGGAGCACTTGAGAAACATGGACCACTGATTCTATACACATTACCAGGACTTGATTTTTGGTTAATATATGATACAATTTGTAAATTATGCTCCTTTGCTCTTTGGGATGATCTGCATATGATTTCTAGGTTTCCTTTTGAAATCTTACTTCCTGCTGTTGCTACTTTACACTTACTACTTATAAACTTACTATACTCACTTTATAGAGCATAACTTCCATGAATGATGAGAACTGAATGCATCTGGTATGTATAGTTATTTGCATATTGTCTCCCTGAATTGAAACATGAGCTCCTCAAAAGCAAGAATTGTTCTTTTTTTTTCTGTATCCCTAGAACTAAACAAAATGCTCAACACATAGTAAGCCCTCAATAAATTCTTGTTGACTGATTAAAAAAACAACAACAATCCCTTCCCAGAAGGAGCTTGAGGGAAACAATATATGTGTGTGTGTGTGTGTGTATGTGTATATGCAAGTGTGTATATGTATGTATTTATATATGCACATACACATAAATATCTGTATATGTATATTATATCTTATATACATTGTGTTCTATATGTATATATTATGATAAATATATAGAATAAATGTAAAATAAATGGTTAAATACAAGGTAATTGGAGAGAATATGCAAATAACTATACCAGATGCTGTCAGTTCTCATCACTGCACTAGCACTTGGTTTTCATATATATGTATGTGTGTGTATCTATATACACACATCTATACATGTGTGTATATAACAAAATATGGCAGAATAAATGTAAAACGCAAACATAAAATACTTACAAGGTGGTCAAATACAAGGTAATTAGAGAGAAGGAGCACTAGCAGTTGGTGGCTGAAGGTTTTCATATGTAAGCTTGATCTGAGTCTTGAAGAAAGTGAAAAAGATTTGGTGAGGAAGCACATTTTGGGAATGAGGAGTTGGCTAATGAAAAGGCGCTGATAGAGAAGATAGTGAACTATGTATAAGAGAAAACCAGTTTGAATGACTTGTAGAAGGCAGGAAGGGTAGTAAGGTATACTGAGACTGAAAAGATAGGCTGGTCTACGCTGTTAAGGGGCATAAAAGGACCAAATATAGACTCATAGACTCAGATGTTAAGGAAACTTAAAGATCATCCAGTCCAGTCCCTTCATTTTATAGTCAAAATAACTGAGATACAGAGAGGCACTTTGGCCAAGATGATCCAGGCAGTGAGTGGCAGAATTGGAATTTAAATCTAGGTATTCTGACTCCATGTCCTGAGCCCTTCCACAGTACTATGCTGTCTCCCCAACCAAATAGTTAATAGAGTTTATTTTATCCTAAAAGCCATAGGGAACCACTGGAGTTCATTGAGCATGGGAGTTAACATGGTCAGATCTAAAGAATTCCAAATGTTAGTGTGGACTATCTGTGTTTGACCTATGGTAGAGTCTCTGAGCTCATACTGGTCTGAGCAGTCACAGGTGGAAACACTATACCTTGACTCCAGCATAGCGATATCATTTTGATCTTCTTTGAGAATGAAGGACAACAATAACCCAACCACCATGATTAGATCTTCATTGAAGGAAAATTACTTTGTCAGCTGTGTGGAAGAGGGATCACAGTGGGGAAAGACTTCAGGTAGGGAAAGTATTAGGAGACCATTGAAACAATCTAGCTGAAAGGGAATGACAGTCTGAGCTGAGGTGGTATGAATTTGGGAAAGAGGATGAATGTGAGAAATATTGTGTAGACAGAAACAAGATTTGGCAACTGATTTGATGAGTGAGATGAGTGAGTGGGGGGTTGAGGATAACATGGAAGTTATAAACCTGAGAGACTGGGAGAATGATGGTATCCTCTATAGAAATTAGAAAGTTAGATAGAGGTAAATGTTTGTGGGAAAGAATAATAAGTCCTATTTTGGACATACTTAGTTTGAGATGTCTTTGGAACATCTAATTCAAAATGTCCAAAAGGTGGGGCAGCTTGGTGGTGCAGTGAATAGAGCACTGGCCCTGGAGTCAAGAGGACCTGAGTTCAAATTCGGCCTCAGCCACTTGACACACTTACTAGCCGTGTGACTTTGGGCAAGTTACTTAACCCCAATTGCCCCCCAAAAAAACAAAAAAAATGTCCAAAAGGTAGTTGGTGATATGGGACTGGAGCTCAAGAGGGAGACATGTCTGAATATATAGATCTATGAGCCATGTGCATAAAGATGATACTTACATTTATGGCCACTGATGAGTTCACCAAAAGAGAGATTATAGAAAGGGAGGAAGGCCCATGACAGAACCCTGTGGTACAATCAATCACAGTTAGGTGGCAAGAAACAAAGAAAATTAAAAGAAATGAAAAGTTTTCAGACGAGTAGGTAGAAAACCAAGAGAAAGCTAGGCCATCAATACTCAGAGAGAAGAAAATATCCAGGAGAAGAGGTTGGTCATCAGTGTCAAATAGGACAGAGAGACACAGTAGGATGAAGACCAAGAAAATACCATCAGATTTAGCAATTAGTAGAGCATTGGTAACTTTGGAGAGAGCAGTTTCAGTTGAATGACAACATGGGAAGCCAGATTTCAAGGGATTAAGAAGAGAGTCAGAATAGAGATAGGGAAATCAAGGAGCATAAACATCTTTTTCTAGGAGTTGGCCAAAAAGGGGAGAAAAGATGTAGGGCAGGAGTTTGAGCGGATGGTAAGGTCTAGTGAAGGGTTGTTATTGTTGTTGTTTTTAAGTTAGAGACAAAGCTAAGAATAGAGATTTAAACTCATTGAAGAGCCATTGTGATTAAGATTCATTGAGGATAAGAAAGAAGGTATTTATAGAGGCAGCAGGAAAAGCCTAATAAAAGACAGAGGCAAAAAAACTGCAAAGTGTGGAATACAAACCAAGCTGTATGGAAAAGAGAGTTTGATTTTTAAATTAATTTTTTTAATTAACAAAAATTTATTTAATCTCATCTTCAGTGGGGGTTACTTAGTTTCCACATCTGTCAAGTAAGGATACTAATAACTGTAGCATCTGCCTCAAAAGGCTGCTGTACAATATGTGCAAAACAAAATACTGTACAGTGTGTCCCAAAACAGTGCAGCTTTTATGCCCCTGAAGCTTAAAGCTAATTAAGCTTTATATAAATGTCAGATGTTATCAATGACTGAGAAGTTTCTAACACAGCTTATAGAAAGATGGTGGCACTGTGAGCAGAAATTCAGAAGCAGAGAAGACAATGAATGGTTTCCATTTTGGACATTTTGACTTTGAAAGGATCATAGGACACCCCAGCAGATTTATACAAAAGGTGGTTGAAAATATAGGGCTGGAGTTGAGAAGAGAGGTCAGGGCTAATGACAAAGATATGTGTGTGAAAATCAAAACTCTGAGCATGAAAAAAAAAATCTCAGTTTCACAAAGGTAGATCTGTGAGGAAATCTCATGTCTTTCCTCTATGGCTTAGAAGGACTTATTAGTAACTTGTAAGGATTTTAGTTAAGAACTTATTTGACATTGGAGGATTATGGGAAAGATGATCAGGGACCTTACCAAAAACCTCGACTGTCCCCTGGGTACTCATATCAACGACTCAATCTGTCCCAAAGGGGAACTTTTGTGTGGTCTTGTTTCCTCTTTCTTTAAAATATCTAAAGATCTTAGGTGCTAGTTAGAACAAAGCTCTGAGCTGACTATGCTTTCCACTACACTGATTATTAATTGCTATCTCCTTGAGATGTTCATAGCTCAAAGCATTCATTCCCTTCATAGGTCATTTGCTTCTCTGCCATAGGAGCCAAGTTCAGAGATGTTCTTTACTGGGTTTGTGATAGAAAAGAGAAGATTCAGATACAATGAAAAAAGAAACAGGTGATCAGAAATATGTACAAATAATCACAGATTCCAAATCACAAAACTCAAGAGGTGAAAGGGACTTGGGAAGTAATCTAATCCAATCTATACTTAATAGCTAGGAGGTGCAGTGGATAGAACATTGTTTCTGGAGTAAGGAAGACCAGAGTTCAAATCCTGCCTCAGAAACTTACTAGTATATAACTCTAGGCATGTTACTTATCCTTTCTCAACCTCAAAATAGCATTTATGTTCTAGAGTTGTTTTCAAAATAGAATGAGATGATATTTGTAAAGGACTTCGAAAACCTTAAAGAGCTATATAAATACTAGTTATTATCATTCATATTATCATAATATCATTATATGGATTTATCAGGGATCTCAGAAGCTACTCAATCCAACCCCTTTATTTTATATATAAGGAAACTGAGGCCCAATGAGATTAAATGACCTAGAGAACCTAGGTCCTCTAACAACTAGTAATAATATCTAGCACTTAAATATCACTTTAAACTTTGCAAAGTGCTTTACAAATATTATCTCATTTTTATATTTTGACTCTGAATCAGTACTCTTTATAGATATAAGAACTTTGATTTATATGAAAGTACTTTGCAAATTCTAAACCAAGATGTGACTATAACTTAAAACTTATTTAATTCACGATAAGGCTATATCCACACAGGCAAAACTGTATAGTTAATTCTTACTTTTGAAATATTAAAAGAAAACCCAATGAAATTCATTGAATATTACTGTTTAAGAAACAAATAACAGAATGATAGAATCTCTGAACTGAAAGAGACATTATACCTCATCTAGTTGAATTCATAGCTAAAACATTAATTTTGTTTACATCATTCCTGACAAATGGTTGTCTAACTTTTGCTTAGAGAATTCCAGTAATGGACAAATCATCTCACAAGGTAACCCATTCCACATTTGTACAGTCCCAATTATTAGGAAGTTCTTTCTAATGTTGAGCAAATATATGTCTCCCTATAACTTTTAGTCATTAGTTCTATGATGGTCCTCATGCAAAAAATGAAGTCTAAATTTTTCTAGACTTCGTCTGATTGAGAAGTTGAAGAAAAAATACTAAAGTTGGATAAAAAGGAGAAGGGAATTTTGAAAATAATTTTAGAGGAGTTTGACATGTGAAGAAGGCTTGAATTTGAAGAGGAAATTTTTAGATAATTTGAAAGAAATTGAGGAGAAACTGAAAAATAATTTCTTTTTCCAGGTTCTACTTCTGACTTTTGTGAAAGAAGATTTCAGGAATTGAATTAAGAAGTAAGGACCCAAAGAGAAGGACCAAAGGATAAAGAAAAGTATAAGGTACATTGCAAGGTAAGGTTAGCCTGAAAAGGTAGTATAATAAATTGGTAAACAAAATTAGCAAGGAAAAATTCGCTGAAATGTTTAGGAGGTTGATTTTTAAAAAGGGAAAGGAAGTCAGGTATGGCTGTGAAATTGTTTAAGAAGTAATAGTAAAGGCCTACAAAAGTTCTTAAGGAGGTAAGGAGCAAGCACTCCCAAGTATTTTTTTAAGGCTGAGTTTCTCAATCAGTATGGAGAGAGGGTAAATTTTTCAGTAACTTAGTAACTTAAGTGTTCTATGTTTGTATCTCTGCCACAGCCAAATGATTGCTGTCTTACCATTGTAGGCTGGTCCCCTTCACCCCCAACCAGAAGAAAAGCAGAAAGAACTAATGAAATACATCTCTATACTTCGGGTTACCAGGGAAAATTATATATTTTTTTTTATAAAAATAGTAACAAAACATAAAAGTGAGTTTTGATGAGAGAACAAAAAGAATATGGAGTGACAAAAGAGAGCATGACACTTATCAGGAGATTGGAGGATGAAAGGATGTTGCACAGAGGAAGAAGGGAAAGACAAGGACAACTATACATTTGGAGATAAATATCAAATTTGAGACTATTCCTGAGAAGAGAGCTGGATGTTTGGAAAAAGCACTTGCTTGTCCTCCAAGAAATGAAAAAGAACAACCATTTCAGGTGAGAAATTGCCCATTATAGGAAAAAGGGTTAAGAGAAGAGTAGAGGTTTAGTGACTCCTTTTCAGTATAAAGAATCATCTATGTGTCAATCTAATAGCAAAAATAGAGAGGTCCATTGTCTTCATGAGGCATTTATCCAAGGTGTACCAGAGGACCTTCTAAAACTCATCAAAATTTATGATTACTATCCACTTCTGAGGACACAACAATACTGCCAGAAGGAACCTAAAATTTTTTATTATTACTAAAGATTATGGAGTCTTGGCCAGAAATTTAATGCCGTAATTTGTATTTTTCACAATACTGTCCATTGAAGCCAGTGGATACAGAGGAGAAAAATTGATTTGATAAGAAAATAGCTGACTAACAGGGTGGTGATTGAGACTGGATTTTGAACTTTGGAATTCAACTTAAAATACAGGGATGATGAACTCCTGGTAATGGAGTGAACTATATAGTGGATGGCAAGAATTTATTTGCCTGATTGGCATCTTTATAATTTAAATGGCCTTAACACCATGCTTGGCACATAGTTTATATTCAACATATACTTGCTGATTGGTTGACTGATTTATTTATTCAAAAGTTTCAAAGAAAGGATTGGTAGGACTCCATTGATTAAAATTACAGGAAAAATCATCCCAAGAATGGGAAAATCTGAAGAATAAAATTCTGAAGACATAGATAAAAACAATCCCAATAAGGAGGGAGTATATATCCTAAGACTCACCTGAATTTATAGGAAACAACCAACTTAGAATTTCAAAAGATATATATGGAAAGTAGAAGGGGGGAGCAAGAGGATGGATATAAGAATAATGGCACTGTTCTCTAAAATAATGTCAGGAATGCTAAAGATGAGAAGGCACTAAAATTGGTAAGGAAAGCTAAGGACAAGGAAAAGGGTGGGTTTTTTTTTGTTTTGTTTTTAAGCTAAATTGGGGAAAGGGGAAAATTAAATAAGAGATCAAATACTTCTTCCTCCGGAGGCCCCCTTTCCCCCCCCCCCCACTGCTAGGGGGTAACTGGGACAATCATAATTAACAACAAAGTCTACACAGGGCTATTCAATTCTCATTTGGTTTCTATTTTCTCTGCCAAGGATAATGACCTTGGAAATAAGAGTATGAAAATGACTAACGGGAAATTGACACTCAAGAAAAATGAGGATATAAGGGAGCATCAAGCACTCTTGATGAATTTATGCCACATGGCCCAGATGAACTACAGTCTCAGTTACTGAAAGAACTGGCAGCTGTGATTGTTGAGCTGCTATTAGTGATATCTGAAAGAGAAAGAAAAATGAAAGAAAAACTACAGGAGTGGGAGATAACATAATTCAGTGAAAAATCTTCTGGATTTTAAGCCAGAGGACTTGGCTCTTCCACTCATAACCCACTGACCTTTGGAAAATTGTTTATTTTCTGTGATCCTCAGTTAGCTTCTGAGGCTCCTTCCAGTTATAAATCTTTGTTCTTATGGACTTATCATTCTATGGCTAATGTCTTAAGTTTTGAAAAAGAAAAAGAGAATAGAGTCTAAAAGGCATGAACAGGTGACTTTCATTCTACTTCCTAAGAAAATTCTGAAAGAGATAATCAGAGTTTAGTATTAGTGAGCATTGAGAAAAAGTAGTAATTACAAAGAGTCATCATGGTTTTAGGATGTATACTTTTACCCTTTTATAATATTCAGAGCTTCCTCTTTACCTTTTTCCTTATGCCTTTTTCTGGATACAGTGAGAGCAGGAAGAAGTTTTCTTTTTCCCCATCTTCACCATAAATAATTGACCTGGCTTGTGTCAGAAGCTCACAGCAAAGGTACTGGCACTCAGTCTGAGAAGAAACTTATGACCATGTGGTTTCTTTCTCCAAGTAGAGGGTAATATGGACTTTTGGCAAAAGTACATGACAATCTGTATGTAATTCCCCAGGAGACCTGAAAGGGGAGTTTCTAAACTTCAAGTTTTGTGCCATCTTTTGCTTTTCTGTTTCCAATTCTGAGCACAAGTAGGAAATTAGACATCTGAAGGGGGATTTTCGTAGGTCAAAAGATGGTAGGAACTAGGGCACTGAAAGGTTTCTTATATCACTTAGCAAAAGGAGACATTTCTGTACTGGGCTTGAGAAGGGAGTTTCAGCTTTGGAAGTAGTCTTGGGATAATCCTAAATTCAAGAATTCTTGAGTTCAAGGGTTTGGATACTAGAGAGAGAAAATTATTTCCTCTAAGAAAGAAGTATATCTTCCACGAGGAGAACGAAGTCAGTGAACAAACCGAATAATAAGAAAAGTGTAGCAAAGATTAAGTAAAACAAAAAATAAATAGCCCCCTGCCCTAAATTTCATGGTATGTCTTAGTAGTACCCCAAGCCTAGAGCAATGAAATAATGGATCCTTGAAGTATTCAAGTATAATCACAAATAAGAATGAGTAGCCCTTAGCATTAATGATTCTTTGTTTATTGATTGCCTTTTGTAGACATGAAAGAATTGAAGAAATAAAATTGATTATGTATCATTGTATAATTGATTCTACTCTGTAATTGATCCTATTCTGTATTGATGCCCCATTTTGTAGGATTGCTTACGCCACATTTCTTTGTCTCTTTGACTGTGGGCTAAGTGTAGAAGTTCAGTTCTCTTGCTAATCACCGTTCTATTCTTGCCTTAAAATAAAATCTGTCATTCCAGAAGGATGCAGGTGGACACCAGAGAATCTGGTCTAATATCTTTATATCACCAAGCTATCCTTTAAGGACGTCTGGTTTGTTTTCCAGGGAAGTCTAGTTTACTATATCTAAACTTGTAGATGGACTCAAACAATGAACATGTCTTAATCACAGGAGGGAAGGAGGAAGTTGCTGCTAACCCCTCATTCCCATTTCCAACAAATTGTTTTGTCTTCACTCCCATGATATTGCCAACCCTATAACCAATTGCATTATTTTCCTTACCTACCCAGTTCTCTTCCTAGCTGTATGATTATAAAAGGGAACTGTGCTTCCTCTTCTGGGTCATTGGTCTAAGTGAGGCAATCATTTGACCCACTTTATTAATAGGTTTGCACCATGCTAATAAACTGATAAAGTTCAGAGTGCTGCACCTCAGTTTATCTTTATTAAATTCTATTGAGACAGATATTGTAAGTTATATAGTATATAATTTGCCTCTCACTTTTTCTTCCTTTTTAGCACTGCCATTTGCACCTGTAAAAAAAAAAAACAACGACCTCATTGCTTTAATTCATTAGTTCGCTAATTGATTTAGCTCTCTAATTCAATAAGCTGACTTCAGCAATCTACTTCTCCAAAGAGGGTGAATTAGTGAACTCTGTATGAAAACAAAGATTGAAAGGTGAATAATTAATATAGGACAAACTTCCCTGGGTTAGGGACTGTGATAGATAGATGTTCAAAGAGATATGAAAATCATATTAAATCTACTAGGTGTTTTGGTTTTCTTAGTTGAGGACTGAAGAGAAAAAAATATTATCTCCTGTTTTACATGATGTTTCCTGAATAATACTTTTTGGAAGTATTATTTAAGGAAAGTCAAATTCAAAACCAAGTTTAATTTTGTTCTTTTGGATAATCTATGTGCATGCTATGGTGATTTGGTGAATTTGTGATTTAATTTGTGATGAGAATCCCTCCATTACTGGAGACATCAAAAGACTTCCACATTATCTCATTCTGCGTTTCTTGTCAATGTCATTCCATAAACCCTCCATGGAGTAACTATCTACCAAAGGCTCTGGAAACCTTCCTCTGATTCTCTTAGTAGATGTTGATGATTCCCAATAACAGAAGAGGCTTCTCCCTCCCCACTTTCCACTTATATATATAGGCAACATTTTATAGAGATATAAGCTCACATGGTCTGTGGAAATGGCAGTAGAAATCAATACCATCCTGGCTTTTAATTTTTTAAATTTTGATATGTTATTGTGAATTTAACAAACACCAAATAAAAGACTTTCGAAACTAAGAATCTATTATGTACAATAAGTTTTTCTTTTAAAACATTTACTCATTTCAACATGTAACTTTCAAAGCTTCCCAGATTGTCTATTATTTCTTCTGATCTTCCTTTTGTTATCTTCTGTATTTTTAAAAAATGTTTAAATAATCCTTCTTCCTTTCTTCCTTTCTTCCTTCCTTTCTTCCTTCCTTCCTTCCTTCCTTCCTTCCTTTCTTTCTTTCTTTCTTTCTTTCTTTCTTTCTTTCTTTCTTTCTTTCTTTCTTTCTTTCTTTCTTTCTTTCTTTCTTTCTTTCTTGTCTACCACATTCCTATTTGTTTTCTTCCTCCCACTCCAGCTTTGGAATAAAATGCATAATCAAGGAAAACAAATTCCTGTATTGGTCAAGTCCCAATTGCCCAAAGTTTCAATTTGCTACTTGAGTTCATCACCTTTCTGTCATGAAGTGAGTAATATGCTTCATTATTTGTCTTCTGAAATTGTGGTTGGTTGTTTCACTGACAAAACTTTTCAAGGTTGCTTTTGCAATGTTTTTATTGTAAGAAATTGTTCTTCTGGTTCTGCTCAATTCACACATCAGTTCATACAAGTCTTCTTAGATTTCTCCAAAGCTATTCCTTTTGTTATTTCTTACAGTATAATAATATTCTATTAAATTTGTACTCTATTCATAGGTTAATTTTTTCAACCATTTCCTAACTGATGAATACTCTTGTCGTTTTTGTTCTTTGCCATAACCAAAACAAAACAACCTAGAGTCGTTTTCCTCTTCCTTTCATTTCAAGTAGTATTATCACTGGGTCAAATGGCATGCACAGTTTAGTTTGGGGATATAATTCCAAATTTCTTTCCAGAATGACTGAACCAGTGGATAACTGCCAACAGTGCATTAGTGCCTGTTTTTCCTGCATCCCCTCCCACGTTTGTCAATTTTCTTTTTTGTCATCTCTGTCATTCTAATGGGTATGCAGTAAAACCTCAAAGTTGTTTTAATTTAGATTTGTCAAAGTATTAATGATTTGAAGCATTTTAACATTGTTGTTGAGCTTGGATTTCTTCCTTTGAAAGCTGCCTAATATCCTTTGGTCATTTAACTATTGGGAATGGGTCTTGTTCTTAAATTTTTCAATTGGTTCCTTAGATATCTTGGATACGAAATATCAGAAAAACATTCTCTAAAAGAATTTGCTGGGTTAACTGTTCATCTAATTTTAACTGCATTGTTTTTGTTTGTGAAAAAAAAAAAAACTCCAAGATCTTTGACTGATGGGTTTTTTTTTAAAAGCAATCGGGGTTAAGCAACTTGCTCAAGGTTACATGGCCAGTTATTTCTGGGTGTGGTGCTGAGTATCTGAGCCTGGATTTGATCCCCAGGTCATCCTGACACTGGAGCCAGTGCTCTTACTCACTGAGTCACCTGGCCGCCCCTAAGCAATTGGGGTTAAGTAACTTGCTCAAGGTTACACGGCCAGGTGTTTCTGGGTGGGTGTTAAGTGTCTGAGCCCGGGATTCGATCTCCAGGTCTTCTCAACACTGGAGCCGGTGCTCTTACTCGCTGTGGTACCTGGCCGCCCCCTGATGTTTGTTAATGAAGCTTAAGTCTTCTACTTTGATAAACATTGAGTTCAAGTTCAATGTCCTAGTACTTATCTTTCATCCAGTCAAAGTTATTAATCAGTAGAACAGATTGGAAAAGTTAGACATGTGGGTATAACAGAAAGAGCCCTGGAATAGAAGCCAGGAATTATGGTGTCATTGGCTCAGAGACATTGAGTGACAACGTTTCTGGATTTAATTTATTTACCTTTAAAATGACAAGATTGTATTAGGTCTGTAAGGCATCCTTCCAGTATAAAAACTGTATAATTACCAAGGAAATTATGAAAACTCTTTCTAGGAGATCTTTTAAAATAGTGTACATAATTATCTTAGAGAAGGAAATGGCAAACCATTCCAGTATCTCTGCCAACAAAACTCCAAATGGAATCACAAAGTGTCAGACACAACTGAAAAATGACTGAAGAACAACATATTTATTTATCCTATGTGTATTTTAGTGGTCTAAATTAACTAAAGGAATGGAAATAAATTACAGTTCTATCACTTTTGCATTCCTATGATTCACCTATTTAAACATGAGTCTTGCAAATAACCATTCAGAGAAGTTAGCCACCTGTGACTAGTGAACAATTTTGATTCTACTAATCTTACTACATATGTACCCATTTTAGAAATATTTAGTTGAACAAAAAAGATATTAAGTTAGGATTAGTAAAATTTTCATATGCAGTTGTCGGATAGATGCTCAATATTTCCTCTGTGTGTGCATCATATAAGTTTAAATCTGTATGTTGTATTTTCATGTGAAATGATAACTTATACTTCTGTTGATTAATTTAGGTAATCATAGTAAAGAAGCAATTTGATTTCAAGTATACTGAGCAAGGATAAGTTTATTTCTGTTCTACATAGCATCAAATACCAACATGGTTGGTATTTTTATTTTAATATTTTATTTTTTCTTTATCCAGATTTATTCTAATAATTGTTATATGATGGCTGACTTTACCTCCATATTACCTGATCAATGTGTAACATTGCATGAGTTACTTAATTCCAGGAAGTGGAGAAACTAAAATGTAATTTAAAAAATGTATTCTCAGGGTGAGTAGGTGGCACAATGAAGAGAGCACTGGCCCTGGAGTCAGGAGGAACTGAATTCAAATCTGACCTCAGACACTTAACACTTACTAGCTGTGTGACCTTGGGCAAGTCTTCCTCTAAAAAGAAAAAAATGTATTCTTAATGCAAAAATATTTTTAAAATAATATTATCAGGATAGATTATTAATATTGAAATGCATCAGAATAATTGAAGTATGTAAAATAATAATCTTAGTGGCATTGCCTGTGATAAACACCCTAAATGTGGAGACATTGTCATTCATTATGAGAATCTTAATTTAAAATGGGATATGTGAGCTTTAAATTAAGCTTGAATGATAGATTAGAATACTGAGAAATTTGGGGTAGGAAGTGTGCAACGTGATTAAAAAAAAAAAAGGTTTGGCAGTCATCAGATGTGATTGCTTGTCTTTATTATTAGTTACCTCTGTGACCTAGGTCAAGTTATTTACATCCTCTAGGGCCCAGGTTCCTCAATCACAAAATGAGAGGGCTGGTCCAAATGATCCCCAATGTCCCTTCTAGTTCTAATAGCCCATGATTGTGCTCATTCTTCTTTTTTGAACTATCACTTAACTTCTCTATATCTTGGTGCCTCATTCTCTACAATGAGGATGAAGCTTGAGTTTCACATAACTCACTCAAGTGTTATACAAATTGTCAGCTTTTTAGAAAGTATTTTGAGTTCCTCACCTATTAAAAAGGAAATACCATAGATCATCTCTTTTATACTATATGTTTTCTAAGGAAGAAATTGAGAGAAAAACCAAACATAAGTAAAATAGGGACACAACTTTATTTTTCTACAAGGCAGTTAAGTACATTGTCATATCAAAAGTTAAGTGCAGATTAGCCTGCACTAAATGTTATTAAGGCAGCAAAGTCAGGCTTAGCTATCAATGCCAGTGTTCTACCTCGATAGCTGCAGTTCTGCGAAGGCAGTATGGCAGTACTCAGAACCATACATTTTTAAACAATGGGGTCACCAATCAGATGTGTAAAATTTGAACTGAAGAACAGTCAGACTGAACATAAAAAGAGAAGCCTTTCCCCACTCCCCTTAATTCTAGTGCCTTCCCTCTGATGATTATCTCCAATTTAATTCTGTCTCTATCTTGTTTGTACCAGTTGTTTGCGCATGCAGTCTTCCCCATTAGAATACCAGCTCCTTGAGGGTAGGGCCCGGGCCTGGGGGTTGTGGTTTGATTTAATTTTACCTTTCTTTGTATCCCCAGTGCTTAGCACAGTGCCTGGCACATAGTAGGTGCTTGATCAATTCTTGCTGATTGATTTACTGACTGAAACAAAACAGACAACATGAACAAAACAGAGATCTCCCAAAAATAAAAGAAGGTGCAACACATGCTTTTTAAACCAACAAAAAACCAAAGACAGAATCTCCCAGAAAAAAAATTCCCAATGCATTACAAAAGGAAAATAAGTACGTATATATAAAAAAATAAAAATAAAAAGTCAGAAATGCTAAGGCAAGGCCAATTAGCTAAAAACCAAGTTTTTCTTTTTGTATTAAGCTCTACTGCCTCCTTTACACTAGCAGCATGTCTATATGCTAAAAGTCCATAGCAGCAAAACACATAACCCATTTGGCATTTACAAAATTAAATTACTGAATAAAAATATAATTTGTTCTCATAAAACTATGTTTCATACAGTAATAATTTTTAAAGCAAGCTAACCAAAAACAAAACACACAAAACAAGGTTTAGTACAGTAACAAAATCAGAGTACTTCAAACTTTGTCACCATGAGCACTTACAGTTTTGACTAGTTTTCCCTTGGTATTAAACTAAACTTAATAGTAATGCTTTTGTTGATTTGTCTCATATCAATGCATTCTGTTTAATGATTTAGAAAGAGAAATGTTGGAGTACCTGTTCTTTATACAAAATTCCAAAGCAAGTCATCACAGGAAAACAATACTGGTCTGCTGGAACTTCAAAAATACAGAGTGGGAAATCATTTAATATTTTTTTAAATCTGCATTAAGATATTTAATAACTGATTATAATTTATTACCTAATAATTTAGGTAAAACTGTCATCTATATAAAAATGATTTTAGTTGGGTGAAATCCAACAAGAATATGCTCAGTGACTAAAAGATGCACTTGGTGCCGCTCCCAACTGTTGTACCACAACAAAAATAGGTCCTTCTCCCATTCATGAAGAGTTTCATGTAGAGGAATGGTAAATCCCAAGTCATTCTGAAGTGTTCTGAAAACCATAATGCTTGTCTGAAAGAGTCTCACATGACCAGCGTCCTGGTAGAGAATGCATTTATGTACTTCCGTCCCTGATCGGAGGCCATCATTTGATCTTCTGTTTTCCCACAGGACACAGATTCCCAGGCATTACTAAGATGCTGCACAGAAAAGAGGATGACAAAGTTTTACCTTTCCTCTCTTCGTGGTCATCAATCAAGTGTTTTAAAGGGGAAATGAATTACCGATGGTTTAGTATGCATTACTTAGATACTTCATCATTACAGTTATATCTCTATAACAAAAAGCACACTTCAAGATTCTTAACCATCTTAAACATCAGAGAAATATAAAGATTGTGGTGTTTATTATACATACATATGGATATACATAAGGTTATTTAGTCATTTTTCGGTCATGTACAACTCTTTGTGACCCTATGTAGGGTTTTCTTGGCAAAGATACTGGAGCGGTTTGCCATTTCCTTCTCCAGGTCATTTGACATATGAGGAAACTGAGGTAAACAGGGTTAAGTGACTTGCCCAAGGTCACACAGTCAGTAAGTGTCTAAGGCCAGATTTGAAGTCAACAAGATGAGTCTTCCCAACTCTAAGCCTGAAGTTCTATCCACTGTGCCACTTAGCTGCCCAGATATGTGCATGTACATTAAAAAATGTATATATACACATACATATATGTGTGTATAAAGAGAATATGAATACAAGCATACATATGTATACATACATACAAACATATACATTCTGGTTCCCTATACCACACATCCAGACAAATTCTTTATGGAGGGAGAAAGGAACTACACACACACATATAGATACCATGTTTCCCTGATAATAAGACCTATCCTGAAAATAAGCCCTATTGAGATTGCTACTGTAGTGAAGGTGATCCCCTGCGCTACACGTTACATTACAGTACCCTCTGTATGCACCGTCTCTCCCCCCCCCGGGTGAAATGCATGCCGCGCTCTGAGCTGCATCCAATCAGAGCTGCAGCAGTGAGTGCTTCATCCTGTTCTTTATTGAATTCATTATTGAATAAAGGTACATTTTTTTGTTCACATTTACCTGTTTATTAAAATTGCTATCAATGTTCATTAAAATAAGCCCTCCCCTGAAAATAAGCCCTCTGGTGTTTTTCTGTCCAAAAAAAATAATAAGATGGTATATACACATATACGTGTGTGTGTGTGTGTGTGTGTGTGTGTGTGTAGCAAAAGATTTCTTTCTGGAGGGGGTAGAGCACCACACCAGAATTTATCTGAAATAAATCAATTCTTTATTACTCAAGATTTTTGATGGTATTTGTTCTAAATCATATAATTCATTGGGAGGCAGAAATCAAGTGATAGTCCATACAGGTGATATTAAGGGTACACATATATTTACTCACTAGATAAGTTTATCATTTTTGCCTTGAGCTGTGTGAAGTGTAAAATTTGCAGTCACGGTGGAATTTAGTAACACCTCCTAGATACATTATATCTTTTCTTCCAGCTAATTTAGACTTCATTTTAACACCATAGTTTGTTATCTAATTGCACAGCTGTTACTATTTATTATGTAGCAGAAGTCACAACTTGTTTCGCATCAGCAGTGTTGCTTAGCATCAACGAATATAAACCTTAGTTGAGAACAGAAGACTCCATGACACTCAAATCTCGTTCTTAATAGTAAGGATAGTTGAATTTAGAGATAGAGAAAAAAACCACCTCAGAAATCATCTAGGTACAATCTCTATTTTACAGATGAAAAAACTGAGGTCCATGGAAGGGGAAGTGATTTGCCCAAGATCACACAAGCATTTATAGATTATTATCTATAATGTTAATTTTAGCAAGCTAATTAAAAGCAATGTAAGAGAAACCTAATTCAATCAACTAAGTTTTATTGATCACCTATAGATGTGTGCTAGCACTGTGCTAGGCTTTACAGGAGATTAAAAAAGCAAACCCCAGGGGTGGCTAGGTGGCGCAGTGAGTAAAGTGCTGGCCCTGGAGTCAGGAGGACCCAAGTTCGGTTCTGGCCTCAGACACTTAATACCCAAACACACACACACACAAAAACTAGCCGTATAACCTTGGGCAAGTTACTTAACCCCAATTGCCCTCAAAAAAAAGCAAAAAAAAAAAAAAAAAAGAAAACCCCAAAACATCCTTGACCCTGAAGAGGCAATGTTGTACAGTGGAATGACAAACCAACTTTGGAATTTGAAGACAGTTCAAATCCTATCTCTAATGCTTTCTACAATTGTGCTATTGGGTAAATCACTTAACTTCCTTGGTCCTACTTTCCTCTTCTGAAAATGAGGGGTCCAGACTAGGTAGTCTCTCAAGTCCCAATCAAATATAGAACTATGATCCCATGAGTTTAAAATCTGGTAACAGAAATAGAATAATAAAAGCTAGCATTTGTAGGATGCCTTAAGTTTGCCAAATGCTTCACTGATTATCTCATTTTATCCTCACAACAATCCTAGGAAGTGGGTGTCATTATCGTCACCATTTTGCCAATGAGTAAACTGAGGCAGACAGAAGTTAAGTGATTTCCCCAGGATCATGTAAATGATAAGTGTCTGCAGCTACATTTGAACTCAGGCCTTCTGACTCCAGGTCCAGTGCTCTATTCCACCATATAAAACAGTAAGTACTAAACAACAACACCTTAATACATAACACAAATAGGGCAGGAGTTTTACGAAAGGAGATATCACTAGGGATAGGAATAGCTAGGAAAAACTTTCTGGAGGAGGTAGAGCTTGAATTGGGCAGCCACATGGAAGGGGTTGGCGAAGAGCATTCTAGACCCAGAAAGAGAAGCATAAGCATAGGTGTAGATGTGGGAATGAGCATAGCAACAGGTTTGGTTTAGACTAGCGCAAAAAGTTAATGTTGTGGAGTAGTGGCACACAGAATATCATAGATGGGATGGGACAGGTAAAAGAAATGGGACCAGAAACAAGAATTTAGACTAAATACAATCAGCAATAGGGAACTATAGCATCATGGTAGCAAAATCTGAGGAAGATTAGTCTGGCAATATTTCCTAATCAGGCTGCTTAAATTTGGGCTGGAAAGTGACCAAAGTTCGGCAGCTTTGAGCTTCCAAATTAATTGTGCTCTTCATTTAATTTTTATCCTGATCTGATCCATAGTCTCATCTCAAATGTAAATAACATGGTTTCAAATAGGTATGCTTTGTTCTGGAAGCACAGAGTCAAATAAATTATTTGCAGTGCTACAGCAAGGAAGATCATCTTGATATTTTCTGAAACACCATATATCTTGAAAAAGCTAAAGATGGCAGAGTTCTGTACTGAATCCAGTGCCAAGTCATATTTGTTGTTCTCCTAAAGAAATTGCCGGGATAGTTGTAACTTTCTCTGCAGTGGCTCAAGACAAGGATTGTTTCCACTCCCCCCCCCCCACCCCCCCCTTCCCCATCTGCTTAGTTGAAAGAGGGCACATGCACAGAGAGAGAGAGAGAGAGAGAGAGACAGACAGACAGACAGACAGACAGACAGACAGAGAGACAG
>NW_027187391.1:10426312-10429132 GCF_028583685.1 Petaurus breviceps papuanus
AGAGAGAGAGAGAGAGAGAGAGAGAGAGAGAGAGAGAGAAAGAGAGCGCCCAATGCATGATATAGTACTTTGGAATCTTCTGATTTTTTTTTTAAAGAACTTCCAGTGAGCAAAATCAGGAGAACATTATAAACAATAATGGCAATGTTGTTTGATGATCAACTATGGATGACTTAGTTATTCTCAGCAATATAATAATCCAAGACAATTCTAAAAGACTCATGATGAAAAAAAAATGCTATCTATATCCAAAGAAAGAACTGATAGAATCTGAATGCAGATAGAACTGTACTATTTTTCACTTTTTTGTGTATTTTTTTCCCTTTTGATCTGTTTCTTCTTTCATAATTAGGACTAATTTGAAAATACATTTTACATGATTGCACATCTATAACCTATATCAAATTGCTCACTGTCTTAAGGAGGTAGGTAGGAGGGAGAAAATTTGGAACTCAAATTTTAAAAAAGAATGTTTAAAATTGTCTTTACATGTAATTGGGAAAAAGAAAATATTAACTCCTTCCTTTTCTAGATAAGAAAACTAAGACCTTGAGAAGTAATGGGATCTACATTGTGCTATGTGAATAAACAACCTTCTGTTCAATTTTTTTCCCCTGAATTAGGAAGGAGAAAGGAAGAACACTTAAATAGTGGCTACTATGTGCCAGGCACTGAGCTAAGGTGTTTACAAATATTATCTCATTTGGTCCTCACAACAACCTTATAAGATAGGTACTATTAACTTGCCTATTTTGCAAATGAAGAAACAGGCAAATAGAGGTTAAGTGACTCGCCAATGGTCACATGTTCAGTTCTGGGTGCCAGAGGTGAGAGAAAACATTGCTAAACTGGAGACCATCCAGAGGAAGGCAATCTGGATGGTGAAGGGCTTTGATCCAATGCTAACTGAGAATCCCTTGAATAAATAGGTGATGTTTAGTCAAGAGAAGATTCACAGGACACACAATAGCTATGATACTATATTTAGTTTTCTCCTGTGGAAGAGATTTGACCTTGGGGGCAGAACCTATGAGTCCTGGGAGTCTCATTGATATGCTACAGTGAATTCTGTCTCATTGAAGGTCTTTCTGAGATTGAATGCCTGCTTGTTCGGTATATTATGATAAGGAATTCCTTTTGTGAAGTAGTTGGAAGAGATGGCTTTTGAGGTCCCTTCTAACTTTTAAATGAAATATGATCAGGGCAGAATAGTGACTGTCACCTTCTTATTCCTGAAAGGTGTGACTCTCTTCATGTGACCTACGAGCCAATTAGTTTATTTGGCTGCAATATCACCCTGCTAAATGAATTTACTGTCCACTAAAACCCCCAGATCTATTTCAGAGAAACTTCCATCTAACCAAAATTCTCCTATCTTATACTCATAAAAGTGGTTCTCTGAACCCAATTAAGCACAATTCCAATAACAATGCAGATCTCAGAATTCTTACTATCATTAATGCTTACGTGAAATTATTTTTAATATTAAAATACTACTTCTACCCTATATATCTCAATGCCATCCATGCCTAAATAATCATAATTCAAAAATATTTAATGATTCCTGCAGGACAATAACTTGCCCCCCCCCCCAAGAACATGATTGAAGAACCAATATTAACGCAAGCATATGTGTACATATACATTATATGTGTGTGTGTGTGTGTGTGTTTGTATAGGTCTTTTACTACTCAATAATGACTTTATTCCAGGATGAACATAATCCTAATTATCTAAAGTATCAGAGCTTCCAACAAAAGGCAGTGTCCTACAAGCTCTGAAATTCAGAGCACATGAGGTTAATCTAAAAAAGGTTTACTTCAGTCTTAGGATAACTCAATAAATCTCCCTATATAGGCATAACACGAGGACACAGAATCATAGAAGCCATATTGTGAAGGAACAAAGGTAAAGAGGATGTAAGGGAGAGCTGGGTTTTTTTGGGGGGGAAGGGAAGGGATATGCAGTGGTAGAATATCATATAGTTTCTCTTTACAAGATGGCAACATTGAGTGATGAAGATGATCAGAGCAACAGACACAAAAGTATATTGCCTTACCAGATAATAAGAGGAACTAAAGGAAGAGCAGAAGGTTTAAAATCTAGCTACAAAAAAAGAAATTCATATTCCAACAACTGAAATGGCACTGTGGCAGACACTGTCTTGTTTTCCTTTTCAGATCTCATTTTTAACCTGAAGCCCTAGGGGCCCAATATTGCATTTCAAGGAATCAGTGGGAGTTCTGACAGACTAAGGATGATTGCAGGCATGGAGTCTTTATGTGTAAAAGGATATTTTTCAATACCACCCCATACATGTTTATGCACTCTATTGCTTTTTTTGTTGATAAATTTTCATTTTGCTTACACCAGAGTTATTCATAAGAATTCTGGATACGAATGCTACTCTAATTACTGACCCATAGTGCAACTTCCAGGTTGTCACTCTCCTTAGTTCATTTTTACATTCATAATCTGACTAGCATATCCTTCTCCTGGCAGCCAAATCATCTCACTTATCCTGTAACGTAGTCTTTAGCTGCCCCTGGGCAGGAGAGAAATGTAAACCATCTGTTAAAGCTTTAATGTTGATATCCTGGTAAAGTACATTAAATAAATACTTGGACCCCATGTAGAAGCCAGAACAGCATGACAGGAGAAGATTATGTCCAAAGGTGGTTTTCTGCCAGAATTAGTTTTTTCTTCATATTTTCAACCAGAATATGAATTGTTTCTATTGTCCTATATTTTTACTGTTGTTATATCTATACAGCTGTCCTACACAATGACAGATGAGAATCTGTATTAGCAATAGCCTAA
>NW_027187391.1:10429142-10476602 GCF_028583685.1 Petaurus breviceps papuanus
CTTTGAGAGTTGCCCAGAGAGCCCTGAGTGCTTAAGAAAGTTTCCCAAAGTTATAGTGTCAGAAGTGGGACTTGGTCCTGGATCTTCCTGGCTTCATGGCCAGCTTTCCATCTATTCCACCATGTTATCATAAATGCATATGTACATATGAAAGCTAGTCCATTTTACCATTTTCTGGAAATCCAAACTACTCTTAAGCAATACTAATGTTAACCAAAAAGAAAAAAGTAGTGGGTGGAAGAACAGTTACATAAGAGGAAAGAAGCAGCAATGTGGATTAACTACTTGTTCTACTCAATTCACCTAAAAATAAATACTTTTGAAACTTAAGATTTGGGATATCAGAGATATTTCCAAAAGGTATATAGGTTATTAGTAAAGAGGTGATGTTAAAGAAATCCTAATCATGGGAAAAAATATCTTCTTGATGAGTTAGCTAAGTAGTTCTCTGTTCCCCTGTATATAGAACACATTCCCATTAACTGCCCCCACATGCTCCATTGAAACTCACTCCCTCCATTGTCAGGCCTAGAATAGCCAGCTGCTGTGCTGCTCATGAAAAAAGAAAGCATTACAATTTTTGGTTGTTGGTTTGTGGAGTAGTTCCCCACCCCCACCCCCCAGGGTGAGTAGTGGTACAACAAGGTGCAAATGAGTCCATAAATTCATTTCCTTTTGATCCAATCCTATTTTAATAATCACTCGTTAAGCTAAATATTTCATATTATTAAATATGGATGGAGTACCTTTGGTGCATTCTGGAAGCAACAGCTTCTATGCTTTTAGTTCTAAAAAATTTGATCATAAACTAGACTACCATACCTCTCTGATCTCTTGTATCATCATTATTCATAAAGATAGCATGTTCTTTCACTTGTCACTTTGTTGGTTATAGCTTAATAAACAAAAATGAATAGAAGGTCCAAGTTTCCCAAAATCAATTCTACCTTGACAGGTCTGGGGAATAATCAGTCCCAGAATGTTTATTTGCCCCAGGTGTCATTAAATAAAAACCAAGTCATCATGTCTTGTTAAGCTTGCCTGGAGCAGGGTGTCCTGACTGAGCTCTAACCCTTTTCCATCCTTAATTAGTCATTCTTAATTAAATTCAAAAGGTACAGTGTGCTTGCTTAATATAGGACATATATTGGCATAGGTCACTGAAACATTAATAATTCCAAAGTGAGTTTTTGTCAGGTGAAGTGGGAATAAGTGACCAATACTGAGAACCTTCTGGATGAAGAGAAAAGGGAAATTAAAAGCACCTGAATGAAGGATGCCCCAATGTCTCAGGTAGACTATCTTTATACAACCCAGTAGTGGGAAGATGGAAAAATCAATCAACCACCAAATGTCAGATGGGCTTAAACTGATTTTATCCACAGAGTTGATTAAATCAATCATATTTTAGCATTGCTTGGCCTCTTCTTTCAGGATAATTATAGGTGCTGCAGGAAAGGAACATCATAATACTAAAGAAGGGGGTAAGAATGCATGGTGGGAACTCTGAAAACGTTACTTCCCCACTGAGTTTTCTCATTTGTACAATGAGGGGGTCAGATGCGGTAAAATCTGAGGTCTCTTCCAGATCTAAATCTCTTGATATTATAAAAGCTGCTGAGTCACTGGCAAAGCTCCAATGTAGAAGAATGAATGCTGGACTTATTGATTCCCTGCTTTGCTACTTAATATTCTTTTGAGCTTAGGCAAGATATTTTACCTGGGCCTCAGTTTCCTTAACTGTAAAATAAAGGGTTGGACCAAAAAACCTCTAAAGTCTGTTAAAGCTCTAAATCTTTGACCTTTTTTTGCTTGTGTTCTAGGAAATAGACAATCTCTTAGCCCTATTTATTACCTATGAACATGTCTATGGTATGCTACCAAGAATGCTACACTAGTTTTTGCTATAATGTTATGAAATGTTTAAATGGTTATTAAATCATTTAAAAATGTGTAAACTATCAGAAACACAAGTAATATAAATGGCTCAAAATATATTAAAAATTAGGAAAATGTAAAGCTGGGTTGTTGCTGCCATCAGTAGTATTCTAAGACTCATGGGTGAAATGTCTATATAAAAATAGCTGGAAAATTTGCTTAAATTAAACTTGCTGTTTAAAAAAAGTTAAGATTGTGACAAACCAACAAGTCAGGAAATTCAAATTTAAGGCTGTCATTCTGTGGTTACAAAAAAAAAAAAGGAAAGTGAGCAAGTTAAATGTATATGAATACATCTTTCTAACTAAGGTTTTAAATAAGAAATAAAAAAAGTTATAAAATAAGAGAAAAATATAGTTCAGAAGGTTTGTAACTTCAGTAAGGTTCAACTCCATAGTTTTTATTTAACCCTGAAACTTAAAATTAACACAATTTATTTATTTCTAACTTTTAAATGATATATTTGCATGACCAGAAATATTTTTCTCTATGATGGGAAAACACTGAAAAACATTCAGTTCTATTCTCCTCTTTGACTAAGGATGGCATTAGTTCAATGTCCTCCTCACTAGAAAAGAGATGAGTTACCCTGGGAATCCCAGATGCCCTCCCACAGGAACCTTGCATGGAGAAAGGAAAGTACAGATACAGAGGCATCAAGTTACAGGAATGTCTAGACTTAGTATATCTTTTTCTTATATGAAGCAAAGTCTTAGCATAATTTAGGATCATGGGATTTAGAAATGTAAGGAGAAGAATAGAAGCTAATGTTTATCTAGTGTTTTAAAGTTTACACAATGCTTTACATATGTTCTCTCATTTGACCCTCACAATAATCCAGAGATGTGGGTTCTATCATAATCCCAATTTTCAGATTAGGAAACTAAGTCTGAAGGATATTAAGTGACTTGCCCATGGCTACACAGATGGCAGTTATCTGAGGTAGAATTTGAACCCAGGTCTTCCTGATTCCAAATGCAACTTTCTACCCACTATAGCAAGTTGATAATCTAGTTCAACACCTCAATTGTCTAGATACAGAAACTGAGACCCAGGAAAGTTAAATGACTTGCCCAAGTTTACACAATTAGTTAAAAAGCAGACCTGAGATTCAAATCCAAATTTCTCTGACTCCAAATCCACTGCTTTTACCACTGCACCATATAGAATTTTATCAGTTTTTCTAGTGACTCTGTCCCAACCATACCCTCTTTGTACCTCCATATTCAAAACATCCTGACACAATCTTATCACAGTGTACTCCCTTTTCCAATTCAAATACAGAGAGGACCCCAAGGCTGAATGCATAATTTGTAGTATGATGTATGCATCTCATATACCTGAAGATGAAAAACTCAAGTCTAAGAAAGTTCTCATAATATTTTTATTATAAAAGTACCCAGGTTAGCTTTAACACTTTGAGATTGTAGCAAGCAATTTTTAAAAGTCAAACCTTATTTTCTGCATTAATGACTTTAGAAAGCTATTCTTTTAAGTAAAATCATTAATGACTTAAGATGGTTGGGGAAAGTTTCATCAAAATTCATTCTTTCTTACAGATTTAATTTTTAAAGGAAAATATCAACAAATTCTATGGATATGTGTATGTACATGTATATGCCAAAGTTACCATATATACATGCATCTAAAATAAATGCATATATGTGTGTACATACACATATACAAATACTTATATATGTATGTACACACATACACACACACACACTACAAAGCAATCCTTTGGCCCACTATTTCAGTCCTTAAATGGATGTTTTGCCTTATTTTTAAATGGCAACTTTGCCTAAAAGGCTGATACATGGCCAAACCAGACAAAATTGGGACAGACACTATATAATTATATAACTAGTCAAAGTAGATGTATCTTCATTATCATGACAACCTCAACCATTTTATTTGTGAAAGCATTTGCTTTATTTGTATTATTTACACTCTATGAAACTAATATGCATAAAACTTGACAAAACTATGTACAACAGTAGAGTTTTTTTGATATTTAGTGTAATTTTTGGAGGTATGATATAGGTTTGAAAATTAATTGTAATATCATACTAGTGATTCATATATTAAATTTAATTCAGTGAGCATTTGTTGGTTTTAATAAATTAGAAGTTTTTTTTTTCAAGAAACCTCATAATATCTTTGGGAATTATATTTAGTTGGTTCCAATGAAAATTCTTTGTTAGTCAATCAGTCAACTAGCATTTATTAAATACCTATTATATACACAGTGCTATGCCCTGGTCTATGTAATAACTCTTTGAAACCATACTGACAATCTCTTATTTTTAATATAAATCTCTTACAAGTTGTATGGTTATATGCAAGACACACCCTGAAGTTAAATAGATGAATTCTGTTCTCCTGACAACAAAATGCTGTTATAGTAAGTGAATATGACAGAAGATATACTTGTAAAATTTAGGATTAAATGAATAGATTCTAACTGCCAATCGGGATTTTTTGCAATTGATTTATGTTTAAAGCAAAATGTTGTATTAAGTTATTACAAGTAGATTTACATAGGCTTGGAAGACTTCTAAAATTAAATGTTATCACAGAATTTACTTGAAGCAATTTCAAATGTTAAACATACAAGAATTTGGGATTGATTTTAGGAACACATTTCTGGACTACGGCAATATGCAAAAAGTGAAGGAAAGATCTGATTGATATTCAGTTAAATCAGCATAGATATTAGATTATATAATTCAGGCCAGATAAAATGAGACAACTCAAGCATTAAAATGTACTTACTTTCGGTTTGTTTTTGATTAGGCAGGATTTGAATTACCCAGTTGGATGGTCTACATTGATTAAATAAACTGGCATATCATGAAACCTTAGTTTACTAACTCTAATCCTAGATGTAATGTTTTAGATATGAATTATCAATCATCTATGAGTTAAAATTTAAGAATACATTGAAAAAAATCTATATTATGAAAAATTTTAAACATAAAACCAAATATAACATATGGATGCTTTGCTGCTTTTCTATAAATATTGAAAATCTGGTCACATTTTATATAGTAATTTTTAAAAGTAATAGCTCACACAAGAAATGATGAGCATGATGGTTTCAGAAAAACCTGGGAAGTCTTATATGAACTGATGCAAAGTGAAGTGAGAAGAACCAGGAGACCATGGTATACAGTAATAGCAATATTGGAATGATGATCAACTGAGAAAAACTTAGCTACTCTGGTCAAGCCATTAATCTAAGACCCATAATGAAAAATGTTTTCTATTTCCAGAGAGAGAACTGATGGAGTCTGAATGCAGATCAAAGCATATGTTTTTCACTTTATTTTTCTTGTTTTTTTAAAATGTGTTTTCATGGGGTGGCTAGATGGTGCAGTGAATTGAGCACCAGCCCTGGAGTTAGGAGGACCTGAGTTCAAATCCGGCCTCAGACACTTAACACAAAAACTAGCCATGTGACCTTGGGCAAGTCAGTTAACCCCAATTGCCCTCCAAAAAGCAAAATAAAATAAAATAAAATGTGTTTTCTTTTACAACATGGCTAATATGGAAATATATTTTGCATGACTTCATATGTATAATCAATATCATTTGCTTGCCTTTTCAAGAGGTAGGGAAGGGGAAGAAGGGAGGAAGAGAATTTAGAATTCAAAATTTAAAAAAAAATTATTGTTAGGAGTGGCTAGGTAGCACAGTGAATAAATAGAGCACTGGCCCTGGAGTTAGGAGGACCTGAGTTCAAATCAGGCCTCAGACACTTAACACTTACTAGCAGTGTGACCTAGGGCACTTAACCCTAATTACCCCTCCAAAAAGAAAAAAAAAAGACTTATTTTTTTAAATGAAATTGGAAAATAATTAAACAAATAAAATTACACTTAACAAAGTAATAGCTCAGTTTTCCATGATAATTGAAGGAAGCAATGGCAATGACACCCCCCACCCCCGTAGCCTAAGAGCTATTTACACTTGAATTTGGATATATTACAGAGTCCTCAGCTTGAAAAGTGTTTGTAGATAAGAAATTCATTGACCTTGCAATTCCTATTTCCCATAGAAATAATGATATAAATGTTGGTCAGGTTTCCAAGCTAGCCCACGAAAGCCTATGTAACCTATCACATATGGATAGACTTAAATAGTATTAGCCTATATTCTACATCCTAGGAACAGAGCCATATAATGTAGAAGGAAAAGTGGAAGAAAGGAAATTTTTCCTCTTCCTTTCCTGGATGAATGGTCAATCTGTGACAAAATTATGAAATAGGAAAAGTTTATCACTGGCATCCTTCAAGTTCCTAATGACTCTTTCTTCAGGCTAATGGAAGTCTAGTACTTACATTCTGTTCTAAGTCTCAAATGTTAGCAATATATTCAGAACTACTCTGGTCCCCAAACATATTCCATGCTCTAAAGTTTGCTAACTCTGCTTTTGATCAAATCTCCCATTCTCTTAGCGCAGCTAAATTTTTGTTAGGTATCAGGAGAAAAGCAAACTCACATGACAGTTTATACTAATGTACACATGACTAATAGCCCCTTAATTCTCCCAAGACTGTTCACATTTTTAAGAGTATTATTTTTAATAATCTACATGAATTTCTAATTGGCATAATTTCAAGCAGTACTGTCTATAATAAAAAAAAAACAGGCAATGAAGGTAAGATATTTTGGAGTTGGCAAATGGGTAAAGATGGTGAAGCGGGCCAGAAAATAGTCTGCAAGTTCTGATTAAGAGTTTAGAAGATGTTTTTTTTTTCTTTTTCACATTCTACCACCAAACAAGAGCTTAGATTCTATAATGTTCAGATTTCAAAGAGAGTTAGAAATTATCCAATTGGAAAATAATCGCAACACACTTAGATTAGCTCTCTTGCTTTTCATAGTCTCTGCCCCTCCTCTATTTTCAAGCCCAGAGAGTCTTTAAAAGTGCTATTTTTTTTAACTGGTCCCAGGGCAACAGAAATTCTGGTATTATTGGTAAGGTCATAGTCATTTATTTGTATAGGTTTAAAAAAAAAGTCAGATTATCTGTACTTTTTTTGTAAGTTTGCTTTCCTAATCATTTCTTTCTTAGACTATTAGAGTAATTCGCATTTCCATTGCACATACTGGCTGGTCACTGGAGAAGAGAGCAAGATCAAAACATGCAGGCTTACAAAGGAAAGCCTATCTAGCACTAAAAACTGCCAACAGTGGCTGCCATACAGATCATCATTGGGAAATGACTCTTTTCTTTTTCCCTTGGGAGTCAGATATATTGGAATTATTTTCCATTTGTTTAATTTCAACCTCTATTTGAAATCTGAATGTTACAGTGTCTGAACTCTGTATGAAAAAGTATGAAAAAGAGCAAGCTTTGAAAGAACTGTCAAAGAGGAAACTATACAGGCCAACTCATTTCTATAACACGTCAAAAAACTTAGGAAGCAGACACTGATAATAACATATAACACATGATCTTATTCTCAGGTCAACACCAGAGCTATGTCAATTCCTTCTCCTACTGGGACTCACTTGAGTGACTAGGAGTTCTCCATGGTTATCCAGCCTTATCTTATACAAATACAAATGAGGCTTGGTTTTTGTTTTCTTTTGTTTTTTCCCCAAGTCTAAAACAAGGCAAAAAAAAAAATACTATACAGCAAGTTTTTCAGTGAAAATATAAAATGATACTAATGCTAGAACAGAAATTACCTGCAAAGGGCTAGTCAAGGATCTATTTCTAGGTACTGTAAATGTTTTGAGGACATCATCTTCTGACACTGGCATCATTAAAACAGAACTTGTAAGAAGATTCTAAAAAGAACAAGAAAAATGGAATGTTTTCAAGATTAGATAACATGTAATGAAATTAGAACATAAAACAAGATTCTAGCATTTTTTAGAGAGTGGCCCACTATGAACTCCACTGGAAAAGGCATATGTTTGCAACAAATTCTCTTCCTAATGAGCTAAATGGAGATCTGAATTAGTTGACATACCTAAAATGTCCTTTTCAGTTCTAAATCCTCTCACATTATGATTTACAAACATAGGAAAAATCTCATTATTACAGCTCCAATAGCATTTCTTTAATAAAGATTTCTAAGCTATGGTAAAGGGCACATTTGTTTCTTGCCACATAATTCTTACCAGTGGTGTTCTGGAGCCAGCTTGCTCTTTAATTGTTAAATTTTTAGTGTGAACATTTACATCTCCAAAATTAGCAAATGTTGTTACAAATCAGGGTTTGATTCATTGTTTTGTTGATTGATTAAACTTAGGAAAGTGATAAAGAAAATGTTTAAAAAAATGCAGATTAAGCTTAAAAGTATGTTGTGCATACAACTCCCATCCCCAACCAGTTGTTAAACACTCATCCACACATCCCTGGATATACTATATCCAGTACTAAATGATGATAGGATCTGGTTTCTCTGTGTGTGTGTACTTTTATGCACTTGTCACTTTGGGGAGAGAAGAGAATCCTCTCCACAAATTATACTTTTGTTGAAGTTAGGAGGCAGATGAGAAATTTAAATAACTATAGCAACCAAATCAATCAACAAATATTTCAGTTGTGTACCTTTTCCATGCAAGGCACACCGTAAGATCAAAGATAAGAAATGTCAATGAAAAGAAAATAGGAAAACTTTAGGTAAAAATTATTGATCCTAATCTGTATTTCTTGCTATTCTTATTTCCTGGAAGTAAGTAAAAACCAAAGGACCCACAACTATTAAAACATAACAAAACAATAGAAAATGAAAAATTCTGAATTTGAAGAGGATTAGTTTCTGCTACATAAACATAATGTCAGCCTCAGATGTAGCCCATTAATAACAGGAATGAAAGCCAAGGACTATCCAAAATCTACTGTCTGAGAGAGGGTACACAAGGAAGGGCAAGTTTGGAAATGAAGTGCATTTTAGTAGGCATACAGCTAGACTTCTGTCACTAGTCTTGAGCTCACCAATGGAAAATTAAAAAAACTTAAATAAGAAAAATTAATATTGAACTGTATATACATACTGGCACATCTTCCATAGGAGATGCCTGTGTGAATAACTGAGTGTTTAAATTCTCCCCTTCCCAATGATTGGAGCAGAAGAAGTTTTCGGCTTTAGTGGTTGGAGATTCTGCCTAGGAATAAAAAAGAAAAAAAAAGGAAGATTTATTTTCTAAAGGTTTTTACTTGTGAACTGATTTCTGATCAAAATTTCAAATTCTTGCCTCACCATTGGCATGAGCCCAAGCATGTATGTCTGTAAACTCTGACTTCTGTTCAGAAACATTCTCTTTACCACCCCAGATATCTTGGCACTCAAAAGGTCAGGCTTATTAGCATTTGTCTTTTTATGTTTAATATATGGAAAGTGCTAATATTTTTATCTTTTTTATCTAAATCCCTATTTTCTAAGTTTCTGGATATCCTTGGCAGCTGGGAATAAAAGAAGGAAAATTCCTTAGGACATAATTGGAAGGCAGAGGAAATGGTTAGCATAGCTAGCCTGACTTCTCTTCCTTTCCCTTTTTCTTCCTATATGTCTATTAAAATCCCATTCTGCTGCCTGGTTGTAGTGCAGAAACAACTTTGGGCTTTTAAAAATATACCACCAGAGCATAAGCTCCAGCAGGTCCTACAAAACAAGAACTCTGGGTACTGGCTGTGTGACAGACTGTATCTGTTGTCTAAGAATCAGTGGAACAAAGGTCAGAGAGGCTTGTTACCAATTTTGGCCAGTGTGGTGAGTAGTAAATTGTTTTATCATGGAACAAGGAGGAGGAGGAGAAAAAAAGGAAGAGGAAGAGAAGAAATTGGAGGGGGAGGAGAATGAGGAGGAGAAGCAGGAGGAGGAGGAGGATTTAAGGTTTACAAAGTGTTTATAAATATTTCATTCTCACAACAACCCTGTGAGGTAGGTGCTATTATTATCACTCCCATTTTGCAAATGAGGAAACTGAAGCAGAGAGAAGTCAAGTGACTTGCCCAGAATCACACTGCTAACAAGTGTCTGAGGCTGAATTTGAACTCAGTTCTTCCTGTTTCCAGGTTCACCATTCTACCCACTGTATCAGCTAACTGGAAACTTGTGAAGACTCTACCAAGCTACAATTGTTGTAATCTGTATAAGTAGAGGTAGTACTTATGCCAACACAATCATGGATCCTTTATGTCCTGATGAATGTCTTCTGTCAAAATTATTTATCATGTGGCAGTAGGAAAATTTAGTAGATGCCTAAGGAATACAGGATGAAATCAGCATGGACCATCAGCAGTTTATAAAGACCTGCATTATTCATGAGAGCTACTGCATAGCCTATTATCATAGTACAACCAAGCATTTCTCTAAGAGAAAGAAGGACAAAGAGGCTAGAAGAGGAAACTCTAGATTATGATGTTACACGTTGGCTCACTCCAAAGATTTTTCTGCTTACCTCTTGCTTGATCTTCTTTAATAAAGGTGGACCATTTTCACGAAAACCTGATACAATTCCTGATTCATCAGATTCCTGTTTGATCACATCTTGTAGATCTTCTACAAGATGGGATGGTGTCTGAGGCTAAAAAGGAGAATGATGTCAGAAGACAAGTTCCATTTCTAGGGACAAATTCACTTAACTAGGGATAACTCCCCACACTTACTAGCATCTTCAAAGGACCATATTTTATTTCTTGTGCAGCAAGAGCATGTTTGAATGGAGTAGGAGTTCTTGGAGAGCTCTCTAATATTGACCTTTTGATAGCTGGAGTTCTGAAACTTTAAAAATAAAAAGGCAATGCTTTAGTGTAAAAGACTGCATATATTTCTCATTAATAAATCCATTCAACTGATCAATTTTTCTCTTAATGGGTTTTAGCATCTCTTTAGTGTGATCATTGAGAGGCAAATGTGGTACAAGCAGCTGACCTGGGTTCAACACTCACCTTTGATGCATACTACCAATGTGATCTTGGGCAAGCCCCTTAAGCTCTCTGAGCCAAAGTTTCCTTATGTGTAAAATGAAAAGATTGGAGTAGATAGACTCGGGGAGTTCTTTCTAGCTCTATATTTCATCTCTTTTATCTGGTATAGTTGGAGAAGGTATTCTGGCTAAAAAAATATTCCAGCTATAAAGAGCTATCATATATGGATAATCAATATTCAAAGAATTAGAATATAATATTTTTAATGATAAAATTATACAAAATAATTTTACCATTATGCTACAAATGTAGGATTATATTAATAGAGATTGAAAACATGTACATTTTTTCAGGTTTACATTTTAGCAATCTGAGTCTAATATCTTTTTAAAAGAAACTTCTCTTATTTTTATATAAGCAATGACTACTAATTGGGGGAGGGAGGAAAGCAACATTTAGGAAAAAGGAGACCATGACATCCAGATGATAAAAGTGTATTCATTTAGAATTGAATAACTAAAAATCTGCAGTAATTCCATAGCACCTGGACTATGCAAAAAGGGTTTACTATGTAACCTAAGATCACTAGCAAAGTATATACCTTCTAATGAGGATAAATGTTTTTCAAGTGTACTCACTCATATATACAATATAAAAGGTAATATAATGCTTAGACTTGAACATTTTACAACATTTTTTATCTATTAATATAAGCATGATCTCTACCTGGAAATATTTTTCTAACATTTTTAGTGATAAGATGTACTTGGGTTCAATAACTGCATTTAACTTTTTCTAAAATTCAGACTGGCCTGAATTGCTAATTCGCAAGGTTTCTTGTATGTGAGTTGATGTTTTATCTACCTAATCATGAAAAACTCACACAAATGTGAAAAAGAATACTATGTATTCATACATAGTGAAAGAAAGGGGGAAAAGATTCTTAAATTTAAAACAGATAATCAGCCTTATACTAAGTGACAAGGAACAAACGTTGAAGATCTTTTTGTCCTTATTGAGGAAATAACGCCTTTGTTCCTAAAAGAAAAGCTGAAACTGATAGGTAAAGTAACCTCTACCAACACAAGGCAATCAAATCTTAGAATGAGCATCAAGAGGCAACCTAGTCCACTTCTATTCAGCCATACAATTATGATGATAACACCAGGTGACTTTATACAGGATATCTCAAAAATCTTACCACATTTTGAAGTTTTGATAACTTTAATATCCCATATAATTCTTTAAAAGAAGTTTGCATTTTTATTTGACCCCCACAGCAATCCTGTAATAGAAGAACTATAGACATTGCTAACCTCATTTTACAAATGAGAAAACTGAAGCTGAGATAAGTTAAGTGACTTATCTATGATCATACAGTTAATAATAATCAGAAATAGGATTTAAAACAAGAACTCTCCTGACCCCCAAGAACTCTATACCACCCTTGCTCTCCTATGATTATTAACCTCTAAATCCTGGAAAGAGAGTATTCAAGATGAAAACATATCTTTTATCTGTGGATAACGTGGCCCAAGAATTCCAGAAATATGAACATATCCTATCAAATTTTATAGAACTGAAAACCAAATTTCATTATTAAAGGACTTACATATTGTTTTCCTTTTGTGGTTTAACAGTTTGGTCTCTGTGAAATGGTGTTGTAACAGTCAACTTATGACCATTAAGTGGGGTGGAAGTTAAAGTAGGCATATCCATATCCATATTTTCATGGTTATTGGAAGTGTTTAAGAACTGTAAATATGAAAGAAAAAAGAACCAATCCTAGATTAAAATACCATCTTTTAAAATGCAGCCAAATCAAAAGAAATCCCATTTTGGCAACTTTTAAGTCGATTTTACTGACTTACAATATAAAATAATCACAATGTTAATCATAACCATATGTTCCATGATTGGAATATTATTTCAGATGAGCATACTCAAGATTCTGTGTATGTTCACCATGAATCAAATCAGGGTTTCTGGTGATAAAATTATGAATCCCAAAGAGACTATCCAAATAAGAGCTACTTGCCGCCTTATGGAGTAAGAGGCATTTTTTAAAATTAAGGTCAATTAAGCAAATTGTTTTAGAATTTAATTGTTTTTTTCTTTCATACTAACTAAACCTACTTCTAAAGCTTCTTATACTATATAACTATTATTATCAAATCATTTAAAATACATGGGAGATTCTGGAATGAAACTGGGTTAATTCAAGACAACTTTGTTTCAGAGGCACTTTTCTGTAGTTAAAGCTATGCTTCAAGGAAATTTAATAAGTAATTGTAAATTAAAATATGCCAAATTACTAATTTATTTGAATTATTTTCCATTATATGCATTCATAGTGAATTTCTAATATTCCTATTTTTAGTCTTCCATGGCATATTTTCTTAAGTTTTAAAAATCACTAGAAACCCCCCCTAGTGAGACAAAGAAATTGAGAGGCAAAAACTGTGTTTACATAATGTTATAGCTTATAGCACAAAATAGCTAATGTTTAGAAATGAGTTGAAGATTTAACTTTTACTCTCCTATATAAGGACAGTGTCACCTTTGCTTTTTCTAGCTTTTAGTCACAATTTGAATATCTAGATATTATCTAAACACAGTTTACTTCTCCCACCATTCGTTATCCCCTGCCCCGCCCCAACCATCAGTGAATAATATTACAAGTGGATAAAGACTCAGAAAGTTTTTGTTTTTTTTAAAGGGGAGGGGAGTGAAAGATGGAAATGTTAAAATCTGGTGCTAGAGGAAATAAAAGCAAAGGCCATGCAAATAATAATCTTCCCCTTTCAAAACCACCAAGAATAAGAGGTAATTAAAATAAAATCATCAGTTAGTTTGCAGATAGCCTAATCTTTGCACAGTAAACTGACACAGCAGTGGCTAGATTCAAACATGGAATGAAATCAGTGAGTGCAACAGTAATTAGTCATTTGTTCTGAAGGATTAGTTTCTAAATTGTTAACACTCTTGAGACTGTTGAAAATTAGTAACATCTGTGTAGTATTTTGATCTACCTGAGAGGGAGAGAAGGGTAGACTTGTGATAGGGGAACGCTTGGGAGTGGAACTGCTGACGTCAGTAAATATGAAGGAGCTATAGTCTCCAGTAGCTAGGGGGCTGGCATGCCCCCTTTTTTTTCGAAGGATGACAAGTGGAATTGTGCTGTGCCTTGCAGTAGTAGATAAGGACGTGGGTGAGTCAAGTAAACCCTGACTTGACATGCATTTGTTCAAGCTTGTGCTAACAAATCCTTCAGGTCTATCAATACTGCCCTCTCTTTGCTGAAGTTGTATGGCCTTGTTTGAGTGCTGTTGACTAGGTGAAATATCTGCTTCTTCAAAGATTTCAAAACTGCTGAGGTCACACCATGATGAAGAATCCTGAAACAATGTGGGAGGGACGGAACTATGAGATGATGTATGTTTGGTATGGGCTATTTTGTGAAATCACAACACTAAAAAAAGAGATGCCACATACAAATCAAACACCTGTCTACTTTGATTTGCACGGTTAACACCTGTCACAATTATTGAATTGTGCTATGTTAGGTAATCATACCATGCTCCATCCAGAACCTGTCATAGTACTTTTTGGCACATAGTAAGTACCTACTAAGTATTTGTTAAATGAATGAATGGAGTAAATGAATGAGTGAATGAAAATTCTGCTGATCCAAAACTTTGAATTTTCATCCTTGTACTACATTGTTACCAAAATTATTATGTGCAAGATAAAATAAAGATAGTACCTGCTCTAGAGAAGGATTCATTTGGGCAAAATTTGACCTTTATTTTAATAAGTGCTCAATAATTACTTGTTGAACAACTAACTGGAAAGTTTGAGAAGGAATGAAAGCTATGAATCCAAGAATACCTACTTGCTAAGAACTACATTTATACACATTTGTCTCTACAAACATAATGCCACTGATCACCTAGAAGAACTGGTAAACAAAAATTGATGATTTATAGAAATAACCTCCCTTAACACTATCAATGAATGGATTCATGGCTTCAAGAAACATTCTGCAATCTCTTGATCTGACTGGATAAAGCTCTTGATGTTTTAATTCCAAAGCAAAACAGGATCCTAAAGAAGCACACAGACATGAAGAAAGTAACACAAAACTGGACAAATTACTCCTATCCTCAAAACAGCAAAATTGCTTATAATATTTAATAAGATCACTTACTTAAAATATTGGTTATTAAAGGTCAACTGTTTTTTAAAAACAAACTAAATTTTATCCAAATAGTCCAAGAAACCATTTATGCCCATGACCTTCAAAATAATAGATGGAATAGTATGAAACTGAAATCACTTTTAGTATTGCTGATGTCAGTAACAGTGTAACCATTGTAGAAAATGGAAATGATTGTAGTACAGGTTTTCCAAACTCTATGGGAAAAACAAAGAAACAACATTTTACCCTGACTTGTCAATTCTACTTACAGAATCTATAAACTGGAGTGTTTCCGCAAATTCTAAGAGGTTCTTAACATTATCCAGAATATTGCCTTGGTGAACGATCATGCACCTTGCTGGGGATGCACTCTCTTCAGGTAAACAACCATGGTCCACTGGTAAAGATGGAGTAGAGTGATGTTCTCCCAAACAGGAAACAGGTGCACTGTCACCATGAGGTCTGGTATGGTCAGCAATTGTTGTACTATGCCAGCCTGAGTAGCTGGATGTGTGATTCTGTGTCTAAGGAAAGAGAAGGGGAAAAAGAAAGATAGAATGGGAAGAAAAAAAAAGGAAGAAGAAACTTAGCAAAGAAATTGCACAAGGTGTCAGATGCTGTTGGAGGAAAGATAAATGTAGTTGCATCATCTAAGACTTACGCCTATGAAACAGTTGTCAAGATGTTTCCTTTTATCAATGCAAGAACCTGCTTTTAAATAGTGATATATTTTGTCAGCTTTACAATTATTTTTATGGGCATCGTTAAGTTAAAAAGCAAGTAATGGGGGCATAAATGTCTGTATTTATGTATAAGTACAAAAGTATGACTTTTTATATAGGACATTAAAAATCTTCATTAGTATACTGTCCCAAGGACCTATTAATATTCTGCTGTGTGTTAAAAAAATAATACCCAATTATCCTACAAAAGGCTAAGTATTTAAGAGTTAGAGTTGCTTTTGTTTGTATATATCTTTGTTTTTTCTATCCCTAGCTAGTGCTACAGCTTACACCAATGCAATGAAGAGGCTGTCAAATCAACATGGTTAGGAAAGCAGAAGAGCAAATTAACAGAAGTTTCTTTCCAGTGGCATCATGCAACAGAAGAAATTGCAAAATATTAACTAAAGTTAAAAGTAGTCAGACTAACATCATGCATATAATCATTTGATTATTAAACCAAAAAAATTTACTCATAAAAGTGTTTGCTGGCTATCACTTTTCCTCTTTATTTTTTTGTTGGTTTAACTGTATTACAAAGGACAAACTGCTTTGCTAAGTTTGCTATCTAATCACTACAAAATATGTCAGAATTCAGTAATAGCCAGCACTGGTTTTATGCATGCAACTAAAAGGGCTAACATTATTCACAGAGAAGTAAAAAAAATAATAATATAAGTGTATTGTGTGTGTAATATGTATGTTGAACATGCATCAGGTCAGGTCTGAAATTATGAAGCATATAATATACAGGCAAAAGAGGGTCTGAAAAGAGAAGAAAAACAATCTAACAAATAGGCACCACATTTTCATTACAAGAAATACTGTTTTTTAAAAAAAATTCTGATTTCAATCAGTGTTGTGGTTGCTAAATTAGCTTTTTATTTTACTGATTTTCTTTACCACATTCTTCATTGTTTGTGAAAATTCCATAGAACAGATTGTTGCTAAGGATGACTATCACTATCAATATCTGGGGTCACTATTGCATTAGGAAAGGGAAAAAATAACCCCAGTCTAATATTAGTTGCATTTTAGTATGTGTAACATCAAATCCTTTTTAATGGAAACATAGAGCCTTGATTAGTGTCACAATTAGAAGGGAAAAGAAGGAAGAAAGAAAAGCACTGGGGTAAAGCTGCTATCCCTCCGGCCAAGCACACAGTGACATTCTTACTGGTAATGCCTGCTGCCCTTTCAGTTCATTCTCAGTCGACTTTAGTAGCAACTCTAATTCCTTTATTCGTTTTTCTTTCTCAGGGTCTTCATCATTATAGTGTCTCTGAAATTGAGAGTTGAGGGAAAAGAAAAGATAAAAGTCTGATTGGAACTGATTGTAACTAAAATGCCTGTGACTTTTTGTCATGTGGCACCACAGCCAAATTAGTCTCAGAGATGAAACAAGCACCAACTGCACTTTTCTACTGTAAAAATCCTTGTTTTAATATCAGGAATGAAATTCAATATACTATGGTGAAATAAAAGGCCCCCACAGCAGATGCTGACTAATGTGTTGTTTCAATATCACCTCAGAAGAGCAAACTACTTGTTTCCTCAGTCAGAACTCCCTCCCCATCCCTTTATTTATATCATTCAACAGGATGGAAAAAAAAAGTATTCTGAGACAAATAAAAACATTCATATTTTCAAATTCGTATATTTGACGTTAAAATAATTGCCTTTCTGAAATGATCTTTAAATTATCTACCTGAATAGCTGCTGCAGCTGGCTGAGGGACATTGACAATATTTACATGCAATGCGACAGGATATGGAATCTGACCGGAAACCTAGACCAAAAAAGGTTTGTTTGTTTTTTTTAAATAAAAAAGTAATTCATGGTGATACATGCTTATATTACTTTCTAGGATTAAACTAACAGTATACTCTGTGAAGATAAAATGCACACACAAAAACCCATCTAATTTGAAAATAAATTAAAGCAAATTTTCAAAGGTAGCTACTTATTCAAATTTTCATAGCAAAAGAAAGAAATATGAAATGCTCATTGCATCTAAATAAGAAAAGTTTACTTAGCAATTTAAAAGACTATAATGGATAATTTCCTGGAAAAAAAAGAAACATTGCAAAAGACAAAAAAAGCTGTCTGATAAAAAGATTATAGTATCAACAAATTGATAAGTAAAATGGTTTTCATTTTAATCATTAGAATAGTAGAGAATAAACTGAAAATGTGAGGTTTTTCATTACAGTGTTCTTTATTCAAAAATGATCTTTCTGTTAGGTCTGTATCATAATTATCTAATAAGTCAGAAAAGGAAAGATTTTTTTTGTAGATGATTTTCATGTGCCTTTAAAGGCTCTACTGATGAGGCTCTGGTAATTTTCAAGCTTAAAAAAAGGTGTTACTTTTATATTTAAGATTGTCACCTCAATTGTTTGTCTTCAATGTTTCTTTTTCTACCCACTATCAATGACTTATTTCCCTAAAAATCAGTATTCATCAAAGGGGAGGGAGCTCCATAAATCCTAGAGACAGAAAATAATTGGAAGGTTTCAGTCCTTACTGTCCTATCATTAGCAAAGAATATCTAAAAGTAGACTTTTCTTTCTTGGTGAAATTTCAATAAGTCAAGTGAGAATCCCTTAAGAAAAGGTTATGTTAACTCATCATTGATTTTCTTTATTAATGTATTTTATGTTAAATAAGAGAATTGACAGAAAGTTTAGTGTGGTAAGATGACTAGAACATAAGTCTGCAGGCAGGGGATCTAGGCAGCTCCTTTCATGGTTAGCTGTATGACCATGGGCAAAGTATTTAATTTTAGTCTCGCATTTTTTTTTTAAATGAGGATGATATTATTTGTCCTACCTAATTCAAAAGATTCTTATGAAAATCAAAGGAGACAACCTACATGCAAATGCTTTTTAAAAGTAAGGTACATTGCTAGGGAATAAGGGAGAGGAAAGATGAATTTTATATGAAAATAAAATACCTCAGTTAATGTTTTAAAATAAATTATATTATGCAAATACAATAGTATTCATTGGATGTAAAATGATTATTGCTCTTAAAAGCTAGCTTTTCCCAGTGCTTACATTTTGTGTTTCAGAGATATGATAATAGGAATAGTCGTTGCTAACTGGGGCCTGGGCAGTTGATGGGAGCTGTGCAGAAGGTGGCGTGTGGGCAAAACCCATTAAATGATTGTTCTTCTGAAAACTTGTGGTTACTGTTGGTTGGTTGGTCTTGGGAGACTCCTGAAGATAACCTTCTTGTTCAACCTTTCGACGCATTGTAGAATTCCAGTGGTTCTTGATAGCATTATCAGTTCTGCACAGAAATATATGCATATAAATTTTTTACAAGCAAAAGTTTATATTCAGATTAAAGCCAATTGTCAGAAAACTGCAGAAAGCATTCCTTCTGGTTCATTCTTAATTTTATAACAAAGATGAAATCCTTTTTACTTCCTACCACCTGAATATCCATATTTTAAAGATGTTAACTTCCACTAATTACTTTCAACAAATCATTGGTTATTTCATCTTCTTAAGAAAGGAACAATTTCATCAAATAAATGTGTGCTCCCATTGGTACTAAATGGCATTATTGTGAAAGTTTCTGCCATAGTAGAGAATTAATCACTTGAATTCCAGTTTCTAGCATTGAACACCTTTACACATAACAGACCCTCAGTAAATATTTGTTGATGGTGATCACTGAGGATTCCTTATCAACCTTAGCTACCCAATAGCCCTGGAGACAGGACTTGTAAAATTCATCTTTTTAAAAGGAAAAATACTTGTTCTTTAATTGTATAGAAGTTGTAAAGGAAGACATACTCTGTTCCACTATATAACATATATGGTTGATACTTTATAATTTTCAGGCAATCATAGCTTCTAAATATAGCAAATAGAAGTCCTTCATTGTATTAGTATTGGTGAGGGGGAGGGAAGGTATTTTGAAGGGAGAAGGAGCTCAATTGTCCCTTCATTTGTGATAACCAGTAACAAAGCATACCTCCAAGCCCTGCTCAGGTCACAGAGAATAGAAGGGTTCATCTTTCCCCTATCCTGGATCTTCTAAGGTGGTACCAGTAAAGCAGTGCCACATCAGTCACCAGAGTCATACAATTTCTCATTAGACTCAAAGAATGTTAGAAATGAAATGGAACTTTAGAGGTGATTGGGCTTTTCTATGACTTTTCCCTTCTCTAAGGACCACTTCTAGTTTTTTGCATCTCAGAAAGCCTGCAAGTACAATGATGAGAAATAATTCTATTGCAAAAAGGTTAGGGAATATTCACCACCAGTGAATCTTACTCCGTTGCTTTAAGTGTCTCTGAAATAGTCCAGTACAGAGAGCAAGGGATAAATGGGAGAGTGCCATGAATAGTGTGGGGTAGTGGAAAAAGCAATGAACTTGGGAGTCAGAAAGCCTGGGATAAAGTTCTGTACAACACTGACCCAGACATCTGTGAAGCTCTGTGAGCTTCAATTTCCCTATCTGTAAAGTCATCCTTTCTACCAATATACTTCATGAGATAGTTATGAGGAAAATCTTTGTACACCATAGGGTGCTATATAAATTGGAGCTTTGGAAGAAATTTCAATGTGCTGTATGCTCATAAGTCTTCCATCTTCAGTTATTTTAATGTGTGGTAGAAAATGTGTTTCAAATAATAGATTTGTTATAAATCCTTTTTGTTGGCAAAATATGCTTCTGCCCTAGTGTAGAGTTAAGTTTTGCTTTACTTAGTTCTTTTAAATTTTATTTTTTTTACTTGAATAACACTACTTATTTACTTAGAATCAAGGCAATAATTCATAGAAATGCTACTACAGCTAAAAGAAAATACCTTGGAAGTATTTTAAGGTGAAAGTTCTAGGCTTGTATTCAGGAGACCTGGGTTCAAATCTTGACTGTACCAATAACTAGTTGTGTAATCTTGGGAAAGTCACTTAATATGTCTGGGTCTCAGTTTCCTCATCTGTAAAAAGAGGATGTGGTACTAGATGACCTCTTAGGTTCCCTTCCACATAAAGAAGTCTATGCTTCTGTTTTATGCTATATAACATTCATGACTGATACCACATAATTAAGCCATTCTTCAATATTTAAAACAGAATGCTCAACACTCATTCCTTTTCCTTTCCCATTTAATAAATAAATCTGATGATGTTACCGTCCCGGCAGTAGTTTTGCGATCTCTGCCCATCTGTTCCCCAGTCTCTTGTGTGCCTGGTATATTATTCTGTCTTCCTCTTCAGTCCAGGAGGTTTTCTTAACTTCTGGATTTAAATGGTTGTGCCACCTCTCCCTACATTGTTTTCCAATTCTTCCCTTCAAATGCTTGGCAATAACAGACCAACGTTTCGGACCGTATTTCTGTACAAGTTCTATCACCTTCAGATAAACATACAAAAATCACCTGATGTGTTAGTACTACATAATAAATCAGGGTTATCATTCTGCAGTGTTGTAATATCTTCAGTGAAATTTCTATAAAACTGTTTTGTTGACTGGAAATGTAGGCAAAGTGTCCTATATTTTCTACTGGCACATCTTATCTCAAGTACTATAACTCACAGCAATGTACTGAAAAAATGTTCTATATAATAATTCAAACAAAATAAAAGGATGTACTTACACGTTGATCTTCTTCTTTTGTCCAAGGTCCCTTGATTAGCTCAGGATTTAGTACTTTTTGCCATCGATGTTGGCACTGTACATCTGTCCGATTCTAGATAAAGGAAATAAAGATAAACCGTTATCTTAATATTACTTTGAAAGTACCTGAAGACTTACTTCTATATTTAATTTCATGTATAATCATATTAGTTGAAAAATCAATAGCATTTCAAGGCATAATTATATCACCAGAATTCTTTCTCTTTCTTATTAACTACAGAAAACAACTAAAGAATAAACAGGGAAAATTAAAAGGAAGTTTACAATTCAGATCCATAGTTACTAAATTGTTAAGAACCCTTTTATGGCATAGGAAAACCCCCCTTACATTGATAAGTATGGTAATTGGACATTAACTAACTAGTAATTATACCAGTAGTGAGACATCTGCAATGACTAACTAGATGTTAAAGAAATCAAAAGAAATATCATGCTTTATGGACAGTCACCATAAATAACTAAAATTAATTTCTCTTCTGAACTGAGAGATTTGAACTGCATTGTTAAATTAACCATCTACTAAACAACAAATCACCGATGTCATTTCACAATTCCCTCAAATTAAATAAAGATGACAAGTAGTCACCCGGACTCTGCTTGAAAATCTCCGATGAGGAAGTGTGCCCCACCTCCAGGGGAAGCCCCATTCCACTTTGTGACAATGCATGTTATTAGGATGTGTCTTCCTTTCATCAAGCTTAAATTTGTCTAACTACTCTTTCCACTCATTTCTCCTAAGGGCATTTTCTAAAGCCAAGGAGCTTCCTTCCAAGAATAGTTCAAGATTCACCTCCCAAACAACTTTAGGTTTTATTAGGTTTTTATTTTTATTTTATTAGGTTTTCCCAACAACAAGGTTTTACTTAATTCTTGATCCCCTATCCCTAGATGTTGATGTTTTGTACCTCTTGAAATTACTATCTATGTATTTCATTCACTTAATTGGCTATACCACTTCCACTCTCCTTGAGGACAAAATCTGTTTTATTTTTGCATTTTTATCCCAAATAAGTTTCTTGCACATTTGTAGATACTTGACAAATGTTCATTGTTTAACTGAATGATACATTTAAGTAAAATATTCTTATAATCCTTATGGTAGTTTTACTATAAAATGACATAATGAAATTGTTCAAAATTGTACCCTTCAGAAAGCTAACAGTAAAATCTCTCATCATGTTACACCATGCCAAAAATGAGTTATGGATCAAAATGTTTCTCCCAAATTGTTACCTATTGTGTGACTGAACACATTAGAGTGTGATAGCCTATCAGAAGATCTTGCTTTGATTTTAAAGAGTAAGAGCAATTGATTACTCACAGGCAGAAAATTGGCAATAATTTTCCAATCATCTGTTCCATTTTGTTCCACTAGTTTCTTTAGCTTCTCATCCTGAGATAATCAAAAGAAATAATGTTTATCAGACAATTAGTTGTATAGCTGTAATTAAGTTAAAGTGGAAAAAAAGAAAAAATCAATAATAAAAATTATTTTTAAATCTCTGACTCCTCAAATGTAATAGATCTTCCAGAATTACAAAAAAAAAATGATATTCAACAGTGAATTAAGTTGTAACTTTTTCTATGACCATAGATAGTATCTCACATTAAATTACAAGCATTTTGAAGGCAGAGACTGTGCTGTTTTTCATCTTTGCCTAGCAGAATACCTTGTACATAGCAGGTACTTTTACAAATGCTCTTTGAATTGGGAGGAGGGGAAAAAAGTAAAAATACTTAATTACTCAATTGGATCTCTTTCATCTAAGGAATGGAAGATTTTGTGTTTCTTAAACTTTATTATACTCTTGTGATATAAGCATTGGATGCAATAGGGGATCAATATACTTACAATTGAAACAGTTACCAGTACCAAAATATGGTAGCTATCACAGTACTAGTCAATCTGTCCCACAAATGTGCAAGGCTTTGGTATTCACCCCTTTCTAAATCTGTATCTCTAACAGTGTGATAGCCTTTATACTTTTGCAAGTGTAACATAATATAACAAAATGTTTCTTAGGAGTAACCAAATGCAAGTGCATAATAAGTAAAGGAGATGAATGTTCTGAGTCTCTCCCCCCCAACTGCCCAACTGTATAGCATAGCTATCTATATCCTGGAGTCATTGTGTATGTACAAATGTGAGTTTACAAATGTGAGTTATTAGGTTAAATAAGGCAAAATGAAAACAATTTACAGAAGTTGCTACATTCTGTACTACAGTAAAACCAGAGTTTTTCATGTAATAAATTATGAAATTCTTATCCAATAATACCAAACCTGCCCAATTTCAATACTATTATTCCTAATAGAAAATCAAACTTCCAATAAACTCACTTGAGTATACACAAGAAGCAAGTGTCTATTTCCTAGTTATTGGATTTTAAGAGGTATAGAGGCTAATATATTTCTCAGAGATTTTTGCATTGCTAAGGGTTTTGAATGGTTGCCTGACATTATGGCAAGAGGTGATCTATCTCTTTTTCTGGAGTCATTTAAGCACCTGTAATTTAGTTCTAGTTCTGTTTTCTAATGGCTCAATAAAGTGCAAGTTTTCATCAAGTAATAAAGTGAACCAGCAGTTACCTCCTCTCGAGTCCACCTTGTTTTTCCTAAGTGACGTTTCCCAGTCTTGGGAAGTAGTCCATCGTAGTCATGGTCATACATCTCAATATCTTCTTCATCCTCATCACTACTGTATATGCTATAGAAATATATGTGAGCAGATAGAAGATGGAACAAGAGGAATTAAATTACTGAATTGCAACACACACACAAACTTCTCAACAATCTTTTCAAAGGTTTAAAGATAAAACTTTGAAAACTTGCACAACAAGATTTTGTTCTGCATTCTGTTGTTCAAGTATTGTGAACTGGTTCTGCTGTTTTGGGTATCCACAGATACAGGCAAAGAATTGGCACCTTTCTTATTACTGTACATGTTGAGACCTGTTGTTTCTGTTAGATCAGTGACAAATTACCCATTTGGCAACCTTTCAACCAATGGAAATTTAATTTTAAAATAGTGCTTGGGACAATAAAGAGAACAAGAGCCCATGTCCTTTATATAAGTGCACATTCAACTCCTTGAGCCCTATATGTCACATCTCTTAAAGAATACTTTCTCAAACACAATAAACAAACCCATTATTTTATTCCAATAGAGATCCCATCTTATTAAAAGGAAGGAAGGAAGGTTCAAGTAGTAATACTTTTCAATAATATAATTATAGTCATACCTTTAGATTTGGAAGATTAGTAAACATCTGAGTGGATAGAATTTTAAAAGCTAAGGAAAACACAGCCAACAAGCAACCTGCTTTGTAAATAAACATGAATACCAAATCTGACAACATCTGCTGTTCAGAAAAGTCAAACTGTGAGAAAATTTACAATATATTATTTCTATAGTAACCAAGTGATTTACCAAGCTACTTAGTATTTAGAATCTACTTACACTTTTCTACTTCTAACCAATTACTACCTCAACTTGTGCTTTAGACATCTCATAACTCACCTAATTCATGACTAAGGGATTCCCCCAGAGGCAACCTTTAAGTTTAAAAGGAACCTATAACTGCTTTCAAAAGAGTTCTTAACTTATCTAGTTAACCAGAATTAAAAATTTCTGATTTCTTTTGAAGTACACTATACTTAATGTCTATTTATGTGCTCAAATGATTGTAGTAATAGCTCACATTTATATAAAGCACTTTCTTCACAACGACCCTGTGAGTGGTTATATTAATGTATAATAATACATTAGCTAATGTATGATTATATATCCATTGTACTAACTGGGAAACCAAGGCTCAAAGAGAGGTGAAGTGACTTGTCTATGGTGACACAGCAGATAAATTTTAAAGTCAAGATTCAAATCTAACTGAATTATTGACTCAACTACTGGTCTTTTCACTATACCACATTGATTCTCTTTTTTATTTTTGTAATTATAGAATACTTTTAGGCTTTTCTGGCTAATATTTTTGCTTTACAACTTTAAGGAGTAAGAAAAACCACACTATTTCACATACCTCACTAAAGTGATAGTTTTTATGGTACCAGGAAAGAGAAAAATACACCAGACAAAAACTAGTAAAAGTTGATACCATAAAGCAACACTGCAAGTTACAAAAATGGGACTTTGTATCAACACAAATGTTTGTGTTGTTAAACAGAAACATGAATGAATACTGCCACAATAATTCAAGCTAATAAATAGTGTTTGCCAGGGAAAAAATATGATTTGAGGTTCTATATTTTTCTTTTTCTGGCAAAAAAACTCAAGGTCAGCATTCAAGGCATCAGACAAGAAATGTATGATTTAACTTTAAATGCTACCACAAAATAAACTTAGGAAAAAGAAAAAACGTCCATTGAAATACTTAATGCTTTTCCTAGTATATTGCTGGAACTCAATAAATGTTGATTAATTATAACTATTCCTTTCATATAAAACATAATAACTATGTATACTAAACAAAAAAAAAACCCAATTACTTAAATGCTTGTTGGGATCCTGAACAAAGTACTAATTAAATTTGAAGTCACAGGACCTAAATTCTAGCTCTATTATATAGTGTTATCTTAGGCAGTCTCTTTATCTCTTTGGGATTTAATTTCCTCATCTGTAAAATGGGGGGGGGGGAGAATGGGGAATAGAGTGCCTAAAGAACTTCTCAGGCCCCTTCCAGCTCTAAATCTATGATGCTATGGAAACTAAAGTTCAACCTCAGGAATCCAAAGGTCAAGACCATGACCTCCAACTTTAATTCTTTGCTATCACTCACCATTTCTACCCAGTACTTGAGGCAAAATTCATGCATACAATTAAAAAGAACAAGGTAATTTGAAAGCATTACAATCTAAGCAACTTCATTTCTTGAGTTTTCCTTCCAGTTTGTTTGGACCTAAGAACTCAGTCTTTAGAATTCAAGGCCCTGCTTGCCAAGTTAAGAAATGTGCATAAATACCCTTGGATATAAAGCACTTGGGGGAATAAAAAAGCACCAGATAATAAGTAAATGCACCCTAAACTGCCCAGTGGAGGCAACCTTAAGGAGAGACAGAAGGGTGCTGTGAAAAGAACCGTGGATTAAGAGTTAGACACCTGAGTTGTTCTGCCACTGAAAGGTTAAGTGGTCTTAGACAAGTCATTTTAGCACTTAGTGCCTGTTTCCTCATCTGTAAATTTTTTTTTCTAAATAATCTCTAAGGTCCCATTCAACTCTAATATTCCACAATTCTGTGTACCGACTTCACCTGTAACAAATTAGAATTAGAAGTGGCCGTGAAAACCAAGTTGGTATGCACTGGGGAGGAAATTATATAAAGAAATTCCTCTGCTTGATTGGGCTCTCTGGTGATAAACCTAGTAAGCCCTTGAGAGGCAGCATTATGAAGTGGAAGATGCTGGATTTTTTAAAAGAGAAGATCTGGGTTCAAATCCCCATTAGGTGTGTGAATTTGGGCAAATCACTTCGACTCTTTGGGTTTTTGTTTCCCCATCTGTGAAAAGGGCCGATTGGGCTAGATGATTTCTGAGCTCGGAGGCTTGGCTGCGCTTAGAATCAGCTTCCTCAGAAAGACAGTAGCCCTAAAAGAGAGGAACAGTTTAAGAGGAAAGGATGTACTAACTTGACATCTTGCAGTCATCTCCTACTTCTGAGAGATGCTCTGAAGCATGCATCTGTAGCATGATTAATTTCTACTAAGGACCTGAAATAACTCCCCCCACCACCACCACCACCTTATCTACTTGACAAGATCTCAGAACCTACTGGCAGGCAGAGAGCATTTTCAAAGGCCGCCTGAAAGGGTTAATGCACAAGGTTCCCCACCTGCTAGCCCGAAGTGCGGTTAAAAGGCTATACAACTATGAATATGACATTCTGTCAAGGAAACAAACCGTGCAACCCTACCATAAAAAAGAGGGGTGGGGGTAGAGGTAGAAAGGAGGGGAACAAGAGGAAGTGACTTGTGGCCGCTACAGTGATTCTAGAAATGGGGTTCAAGCTGACCTCATGAATTACCAGTTCCCAAGTCCCTTCCGCAGCCCGCCCGTTTTCTCTACTCCACTCTCCTTAGCTGATTCCGTTCGCGCTCCTCCCTCCTCTCCCCCGGCTGACTCTCCTCCCCCTTTGCCCTCCCTCCCAGCTCGGCTACCTGGGGGACCTCAAAGGACCTGAGGTGGTGTCGCCACCCTACAGGAGTCCTGTGCGCCCGGAGGAGGTCAAGGAGACCTCGGCGCACTTACTACATTCACCCCACAAAAGGGCATTCTTCAGAGCTGTCCTGGCTCCAATTGTCTCTTTCCCTCCCTCCTTCTTTTCCTCTCTATCCCTTTCCTCCTCTCAACAGTGTGCAAAAAAAAAAAAAAAAAAAAAAAAAAAAAAAGCTACTCCAGTTTGCCTTAACTAAAACAAAACGAAATGGGAAGGGGTGGAGGGAGGGGGAGGAGGAAGGAGAGAACGGAAACCCTCAGAGCTCCAAAGCTCCCTCCCCTGCCTCTCGCCTTCCCTCCCGTTTCTTCTCTTCACAGTTCTTTCCCTGGACAGTTCTGGGCTCCAGTTTTGGTTCTTGTGCCAGGGAGAAAAATGCCTGGGAGGCAGAGGCGCAGGTTGCAACTCTCTGGATGCCTCTCTCCGCCCCAGGGTCACTCCAAAGCCTCTCCTCTCTTCCTCCCTTCCTCACCCCACCCCTGACCCAGGAACACACTAGATAAGATCCTGTCTCAAGATTGAGTCCCTCCCTACACACACTCGCTTTCCAACTTTGAAACACCTACAGCGGTCTTTAAAAAGAAAAAAAAGGACAGAGGGAAAAAGAAGGAAAAAATTAAGCATCCCTCCAAAAATAAAACCCAAAGGAAAAAAGAGAGGAGAGAGCTTTCCCACCGCTTCAGGGGAAGGTTTCTACACACTTCTACAATTGGTCTTCTACATATTGTCTATCCCCAGTGACAACCCCAGTAAGCAGAAGGCTTCAGTAGCAGGGGAAAAGAAGCTGAGTAGAAGGGAACCGGGAGCGCAGTCCACGTGTGTGAGCTACAACCCCCCAGGATCATTCAGGAAGGGGAGGGTGGGTGCGTAGGATCCAGGATAGTATCTCAGTTCCATAGCAGCAGCAACCACGAGGCGTTTCCTTTCCTCTCTCTCTCTCTCTTTTTTTCTTTTTTAATTGTTGGCTGCACGCCTCCCCCAAGAAAGACTTTTAAAAAGGCTACAGCAAATTAGCTTGTCCTGGAGTTTAACGATAACTCGGGAAACGTCCATTCGCTCCTCTGCCGAAAGTCTGGGACACCTAGGTCCCCAGAATTACAGAAAGTGGGAAGCTTCAGGAAGGAAGCAAGTGACAGTTCCTGACAAGTCCCCCATGCCTATAATACTATTGCCCCTTTCCCAGTCTCAGGCCAAAGGCTAAACAGTTTTCAACACATCATCCTTGGAAGTGAGAGCCCTGGATAGCCAGGGATGTGATGTATGCCTAGTGCTGTCGGCGGGGTGTGTGCATGTGTGTGGTGTGTATGTGCAGTTTGCATTAAAAATAAGAGCCTTCCCAAGAATAGCGATTAAAGCGGGGGGGGGGGGGGGGCATCAATATTAGGTGTTGAGTGGAATCAAAAAGGAAAAATCTGAAAACCTAAAAGCCTCTTTTTCTTCTGCCCCTAAAATCGCCTTTTTTTTCTGCAGCCGGTCAGCTGACACTATCCTTCACCTCCACAAAGAATGAATGAAATTTAAATGAACTACCTGCAGCTACTAAACAAGTCCGACATTTTTTTTTATATCTGCCATATGCTCTATTCATCCAAGTCCAAACACATCTTAATGCATCCAGCAATTATGTGGAAACTAACTCGCGGACACCCGCTGAATCCAGTAAATCATCTGGAAAATCCTAGGAGTTGGTGTGCTAGATTATGCCAGTGTTTGAAGATAATTTGCTTGCTTTTTTTTTTTGTAAAAAAAAATTCCTCCCTGTGCAACTTGCAAAAGGGATCGCAAGGAGTCCTTCCCAACATCTTCATACATTTCTCTTTTCCACACTTTCATTCATTTGCTTTTCCAGTTTCTTTGCAGTGTGAATGCTTCAGTTCCTTTGCACGGAGTGACAGTCCCTGAGCGATGCATCGAGTTCCCTGCTACTCCTGCAAGAACCTCACCCACAGGCTGTTAAACACACTCTCTTCCAAACACACACTCACCACACACAGCTCGCGCACTCATGCTGCTCACTCGGGGACTTGTTCCAAGTTACCTGTGCCTGGGTCTCCTGGCCATCCTGTTGATAGGCACTTAGCACCGGGAAGCCGGGACTGGATGGGGAGGGGGGCTGCCCCTGCCTTCACCGGCTGTTTAATGGAGCTCCACACCACCCGAATGAAGTTTCTCAGGAGAAGGAGGAGGAGGAGGAGGAGATTGAAGAGGAGGAGGAGGAGGAGAAGGAGGAGGAGGAAACAGGTTTATATTAAAGAGTAAACTCTGTAAACAGAGATGCCATCAAACAAAGAGCTTTTGGACACTCCCCCTCCCGCCAAATCTGGCGCCCCTGCAGTGCGCACGCGTCCTAACCCCCCCCACCCCCCACTCTCCCCCCACCCCCGCCTCTGCTGCTTTCTCGTCTCTGTTGTTGCTACTACTACTGCTCCTGCTCCTCCTGCTCCCCGCTCCTGCTGGTGGAGCGACTGCTTCCATTCTGCCCCTCACACTGGCGCTGGGGCTTTCTGCCCGCCGCGGCGACTCCAGGCAGCGCGCAAAGGCGGGGAGCAAGAACTGGGAAGGGGGAGGGGGAGGTGGCGGGGGAAGGAGGACAGGCGCCTTTTTTTGCACAAACCCCGCTCAAGGTCTGCTGCCACGCTTTCTGCCCAGAGCAAATCCCGCTGATTCCTTCTCTTCTCATGCCCCTCTTCTCCCATGTCCCCATCTCTTACGGTTCCCACTCACTGGGACCAGAGCTTGCCCCCGCAGTCTGCCTCTTTAGGTAGAGTATGAGCGGAAAAAAGGTCGGGACTCGGGGGAAGTAGCGGGGAAACTCCCTCATTTGGAATTAGCTTTTTTAGGCATGTTTTAAGACAGCTCTCCCTCTGAGGACAGAGGCTTTTTGGCTATTAGGTTTCGAAGAGGTTTTCATATTGTCAGTTTTTAAAAAGACTATTACTCTATTCAAAGTGCCAGTGCCTCTTCTAAAGAACTAACGAGGTGTGTGTGTGGGGGGGGGGGGGGGAACTGCTCCCAGAATCACCCTTCTTTCACCCCTACGCACATCACAGTTCTCCGATGCCCTCATTCACATGCACCGATCATGCAACCTGACACACCACACCACCCACACGTAGTCACATGTTATAATCCCAGTCCCTTTACACTCATTCACTCATACACCGCCCCATCCCAACCCTGCCAAAAGAGGCAGAATATATTTACACATCTAGGCACATTTCACTAACATGTAGCAGCGCATGCTTGCCACTGCACACCTGCAGAAATGCACGCACTTACAAATACACGACCCCACCAAACAGCGTGCACGTGTGGAGTAGTCAGAAAGCACCGCATTTGCGCAGACAACTTCGAAAGGTCAAGCGCTTGTGCATTTTGTGACACTGAAGGGGGCAGTGGATAAAATCAGCCTGCTTTTAAAGACGGAAATCGAGACCGTCCTTATCTAACGAGAGGCCGCCAAAAAAGCTGAGGAAAGGGATGAATTATTAATTTACAAGGATTGCTGATTGGGGGATTTCAGGGGAGTTTTGGTTTTACTTCCGTTTATAAGCTAGTCTCATTAGGGATTTTTTTTTTCTTTCTCTCATACCCAAGTTTATTTTTCCTTTTATCTCATAGGAGCCCGAGGCTGTTACTGACTGAGTTTGTGGGTGTCCGATCTGCTCCAGCAGTTCAAACTTAGCTCAGAAAACATTTTTGTTACTAAAATGAGTCATAATTTTGAAAAAAGGTGAAACATGCAAAGTTTTTTACCTTTATCTGCAGTTTTAAACTTTGTTTCTGAAGCTTTGCTATATATTTTTTAGCCTTTCATCAAAGTGTCTAGCTGTAGCTGCTGGTAGTCTTTTAGTTCTTTCATTTATTCCAACAACGAAACAAAGTTATCAGGAATGCTTTCTGTTTTACAAGCTCTCAAAAGTAAGTCACTCCCAAACATAATGTTTTAAAAATCAATATTTATTTCTAGATTCTACAATAAAAAAGAAACCCTTTCTCTTCCTTCACCCAAAACCAATAAAAACAAAGAGCAAACATCTAAAATAAACATCTAGAAAGTACACCTGAAGGAATAATAATATTAGGCTTTAGAATTCCTTTAGGAATCTAATTGGCTGGCATGTTCCCCAAAATACTAAGCTTCTTTGGCACTGAATGAAACCCTGGCCATGCTGCACTTGAATTCACAACCTATTCTCTAAGATTCTTGGGGAAGTGGAACTGATGTACCACTCTTGAAACACTAATAGTAGAAAGATCTAATGTTTGCATTTTATTCCCTTGGTAAAACTTATTCTTTCTGTACATTGTTTCCAAATTTATTCATTCATTTGAGGGAAGGGAGGTGGGCAGTGTAACGTGTCTTTTTCAGCTTTAGGTATATTATTTATGATTTTATCATATGCAATATTTTCCATATAAAAGAAAATGTCATACATTCACATACCTGTATAATTAAAATTGAATTTTATATACATTATTGTAAGGAACTTGGCTAGCCATAGAGTTTTTGTTTTTTTGCTTTTTGGAGGTCAATTTGGGTTAAGTGACTTGCCCAAGGTCACATGGCTAGTTTTTTTGTTAAGTGTCTGAGGTCAGATTTGAACTCAGGTACTCCTGACTCTAGGGTGGGTGCTCTATTCACTGCACCACCTAGCCAACCCCAGCATAGAGTCTTGAAGTCGAGTTCAAATACTTACAGTATGACACTGGGCAAGTCATTTAACCTGGAAGTTCAAGTCTCTAGGACTAGTAATTGTAGAACAGGTGCTATGTTAGATGGAGTTTCCACATCTGGAATGTCCCTATTGTCCAGTCCTTATACTTTTGTATGCAGGTATTTAGATTGGTCTGTTCATAAAAAATTGAGAGTACACATACACACACACATACATACATACACACACACACACACACACACCAAAATACTTCCTTTGTATAGGGGTCCAGAAGTCACTAGTGTGGAAAACTCAGCTGATGCAGAGGTATAGTTTTCTCATTCAGGGTTCTTACTATTAGCATATTTAAGTTGCCTACAGACATGTTTTTGAGGAGAAAAACAAGAAAAATAATTATTTCCTTGAATGCCTACTTGCTAATCCTAAATTTTGTTTTGCCTTAAGGAGGGTGGGGGTGGGGGTGGGGGTGGGGGGGAACCTCTGTTATTTACTTTATCCTTTATAGGACAGGAAAATGACTTGCTTAAAGGAGCAGGTGGCTGCTTGCCATTGGCTGGGTTGAAGGGATAACCAGCCTAGACTTCCCTTTTTATTTGTCTCCTTTCCACCTCCCATAGACTGGATATTCAGGATCATTAGCTTTCCCAATGCACTTCCAAATCTATAGAGAGATGCTGCCAATGAGCTGGGGGTGTTGGGAATTTCTGGTTCTTTTTTTTTCTCTTATAAACAAAATGTGCACAAGCCCCAAACTTGAAAGAAATCACTCACAGATCACAAACCTTACAGTGACCCCCCCCCCCTGTTCGTCTTTCTGTCTCTCTCTGTCTCTGTCTCTCAGTCTCTCTCCCCTTCTTCCTTTTCTCTCTCTCTCTCTCTGATTTCATCTCTCTGAGTGCTTCCATGTGCACACATGGAAGATGTCAGGCTCTTTCACTCTGGCCATTCAGGAACAGTAAAGAAAAGAAGATATATTGAATGTCTAGTTTCATTAAGCTTTGCCACTGATTGTTTTGTAATTCTGTATGAGTCACTAGCTAGTGCAAGTATATCAAAGATGAATGAATGCTGCCAAAGATGGCAGCAGACCAAAACCTATATGCTTGTGTATTTCCTTCCTAGTGCTGTCTCTTCTACTGTCATCCCATTTGAAACAGGTAGAAGTGAAGACTGATTATGAGAACTAATAAAAATACTGATAATTTTTTTATCATTTCTGATAAAGGAGAATATATATGGCCTGTATAATTGAAATTCATAATCATTTCATGTTAGGGAATGACTTCAACCTTTCATGCTAACCTTTTTAACCCAGTAGGCCTGATGCATCTAATAGTGCCAATGCTGCTGCTTCATGGAACAATAGTTCTCACATATTCAGGCAACATATCCTATAATCTTTTCCTTCAAATATCCCTTGGATTCAGGCCTTCTGTTTCCATAGTCACTATCATAGTACTTTAGAACATAACAACCTCATACTTCTTCAATAATATAACATCTTTCAGGTTATTTCCATATCTCTAATCTTTCCCCTCTCCAATTCACCCCGATCTTAGCTTTTGAAAGTTTTATGTCCCAACATCTAATCCTCCTAATCAAGAATTTCAGTGGCTCCTTATGCTCTTTGAGCTAAAATTGTAACACCTTGGTACAGGGGTGGGGAACCTGCAGCCTCAGGGCCACATCTGGCCCTCTAGGTCCTCAAGTTCAGCCCTTTGGACTTGGTGACACTTAGATTGGACATTTAGAAAAAGGGCCATATTTGAGGGCCACCTGTGGCCCTGAGGCTACAGATTCCCTACCCATGCCTTTCTCTAATATTCAAGACCCCACATAGATTCATCTCTGAAAAGTCTTCCCTAATCATTTTATTTTACAATTACTCAGTCCTTGAGTATATTTGGTGGTACCTTTTATTCACTTACTCTTGTACCCAAGATTTTTTAATGTCTCTTCCCCACCTACCCCCAAATGAATTATAGTAGTTTGATAGCACTGAACTTGAAACCAAGAAGACCTGAGTTTGAATCCAGTTGTGAGAATTAAAATTAGATTACCTGTAAAGTGCTTTGTAAACCTTTAAAAATGCTATATAAATGCTATTATTATTGTCATTATTATTTCACATATTTTAAATCCCCATGGAGCCTTTTGTCATTGTTGTTGAGTCATAGCAGTTGTGTCCAGCTCTTCATGGCCCCATTTGGGGTTTTCTTGGCAGTGATACTGGAGTGGTTTGCTATTTCCTTCTCCAGCACATTCTTATAGATGAGGAAACTAAGGCAAACAAGGTTAAGTGACTCATACAAGGTCACAGCTAGAAAGTATCTAAAACCAGAACTCAGGAAGATGAATCTTCCTAACTCCAGGCCCAGTACTTGATCCACTACACCACGTACCTGGCCCATGGAACCTAGATCATTGCTATACATATGGCCTGTGTTCAATAACCTCTTTCTGAATGGCTAATTACAGTTTAACACTTTGGTGGTGCTCTGATATCAGTGGTATGAATATTCCTCTGCTGATAAGCCATTTTAACCTTCTCATCCTTTAGAGTTCTTATCCACATCCCTCCAGAGAGAATCCATCCAGCATACTGAAGGCCTTCTTGATTTTTTAATGTTTGTTAGCTATCAGAACAACAATAACTCTCTCCATCTGTTATCCCTCAAGTCTACGTCATGACCATCCCACCTACCTTTCCAGCCATTCATGTCAGTAGAACATAAGACTTTTAATCCTAAAATCATGGATTTGAGCTTTTCTCTACAACATCCCACCTACTCTGATGCCTCATCATAGCATGGAGGTAACCCTTCACTTCTGAAACCTATGCCAGGGGAGTAAAAGATATTCTACTAAGCTAGAAAGGCTTTAACTATGGGCTTTGAAAATAGGCTGGATGGCTGTCATTCAACTTCATCTAGCTTAGTGATCAATTCTTGACAATTCTTATAGCATCTCAGGGCTTGCAAAATGATTTCCTCCCAAAGACCATGTGAGGTGGTGATAAAAATAGAGACAGAGATAGAGATAGAGACCATTTACCTGGAAGTGACTATTGAAGCTGAGATTTACAAGAGAAAGCATGTAGAGAAAGAAAAAAAAAGGTCAAAGACATAAACTCAGATGATGTTTACATTAACAAGTCAGGAGAAAGAAAAGGAGATTGTTAACCATACAGAGAAGAAACAGAAAGGGGATTATAATACTGGCTAAAAACTAAGCATTTTTTAAATAGGCTAAAGGTCATAAATAGAATGGACTTCTGAGGCCAATTAGTTTAGTCTCATTATTTTACAAGATAAGGAAATGAAGGTCCAGGAAAGTTAAGTTAGGTGATTTGTCTGAGGTCATATAAACCATAAACAGTAGAGGTGGGTTTAGACGCACCCCCCCCCCACCCAAGTCTTCTGACTCCCAAGTTAGCTTATATTTAGTGTATGAGAAAAATCAGTTCTTCAAATTACTTTATAGTATAGAATATAGTGGTAAATTGGTGTCCTTTTTTAAAAGTTCATTAAAAAATTATCACTAAGCATGTATAATTATACATTTTACACACACGTGTATACATATGTGTGTGTATTAGCCTTATAGTAGTGAATTTATTTGCCAGAGTATCTCCTGTTACAACCACTTTCAGCATCTCACTTTATAGGAGTGCATGACTTTCTTCTTTTTTTGGAAGGAGGTTGGGGCAAAACATTCCATTGTTAAATTTCCAATATTCTATCAGTGTTTTATAACTTCAGAGGGTTCTTGCATATGAATAGCAATGTTTAATCTAAAATTTTGTCAAGACCTCTGAAATTTTTGAAGAAAAAATGTTAGAAAAGAGCTATCAGTCTCTCTGTGTATATTCCCTCTGAAACACATTTCAGAACGTATTTATAGGATATTTAAAAGTCCTGACCTCTTTTGATTTAAAACTGCTATTATTGTTGTTGTTGAGTCATTTCAGTCATGTCCGACTCTCTGTGACCCCATTTGGGGTTTTCTTGGCAAAGAGACTGGAGTGGTTTGCAGTTTCCTTCTGTGCTCATTTTACAGATGAGGAACTAAGGCAAACAGAGTTAAATGACTTCCCCAGGGTTACACAGCTAGTAAGTGTCTAAGGCCGGATTTGAATTTAGGTCCTCCTGACTCCAGGCCTAGCTCTCTATCCATTGAGCCACCTAGATGCTCTACTGATTTAATACTACACTTTTTCAAAATTAAAACATGTGAAGGGAACTCATTGTTGTGAAGAACTAAATTATATACATACATATATACACATATGTGTGTGTACACACACATATAATAGCTCTTAGCTGATTTATCTTACCATTCAGTTGAAACCACTTTCTCCAAGTTTATCATTGATGGGTTTTTTTTGGAGGGCAATTGGGATTAAGTGACTTGCCCAAGGTCACATGGTAGATGAATGTTAAGTGTCTGAGGCTGGATTTGAACTCAGGTCCTCATGATTCCAGGGCTAGTGCTCTATTAACTGCACCACCTAGCCACCCTAATCATTGATGTTTTAACTGCTAAATCTAATGGCCTTGACTCAGTTCTCATCTTATTTGACCTCTGCAGCTTTTGACACTGTTTGTTATTCCATCTTCCTAGTTTCTCTTTCTGCTCCTTTCTTTTTTTGGTGCTGTTCTCTCCTGGTTCTCCTACTGCTGATGGTTCCTTACAGTTTCCTTTGTTGGCCCAACATATAGTATTATAGGTGTCTACCAAGGGTTTGTTCTGTCCTTCTATGCTCTCTGTGATCGAATCTGCTTTCATGTGCTCAGTGATTATCTCTACACAAATCTATATGTGCAAGCTTAATCTTTTTACAAAAAACTAATCATACATGACAAGCTGTCTGCTGGACACAGATCTAGATTCCATTAGTCTATCAAATTCAATAGGCTCAAAATGGAATAACCCCATATCCAAACTTTCTTCTTTTCCTATTGAGGGAACTGACATCCCTCTAGTTACTTAGGTTCAAAAACCTTTTAAAAATAGTTTATTATTTTTGTTTCTTCAATTAATAAGCTTCTTTTAAAAAGTAATCTGTCCCACTACCCCTACCTCTGGTCACTGAACAATTTTTTTTTAACAAATGACCCCAAAATAAAGCCTTCAATACATAGCTGCATGGTCTGAAAACAAATTCCCACATTAGCCATATCTGAAAATGTATGTCTCTTTATGCATTTGAAATTTATCACTTCTCTGTCAGGAGATAAGTAGCATATTTCATCTCCATTTTTTTTAGTCTTGTAGTTTATTATTATGTTGATCACAATTCTAAAATCTTTTAGAGGTGTCTATAATGTTATCTTTGCATAAATTGTCTTATATTTGTTTATTTCAATCTGTGTCAATTCATAGAGATCTTCCCAATTACACCTAATTCTTTTTTTTTTTGGAGGGGGAAAGACAGGTGTAATGTAATACCAAGCAAAGGCAACTTCCCAGGTTCAAAATACCAGCATAGGTGCTCTCTATTTTATTCAGTAACAAACCCAGAACAGAGAAGATCAAAACATGACATCATTCAAAATACAGCATTTACTAAGTGTGATTAAATAATCTCCAAGTACTACCCCACCCCAGGACCTTCTAATCATTCAATCAATTACAAAGTCTCTGTTCTAAATACTTCTCCACCCCTAGGCTATACCTTAATTAAGTCCACCACAAAGCCCCTCTTCTCAAATGGAGATTAGTTTCCAAACATAAGGTCAAAAGTTCCCCACCCCTGGATCACAATTGAATCTACCCCAGAGTTACATCAAGTTTAAACACAGCACTTAATACCCAAATGGAGGTCTTTTCTTCATCTTGACACAAGGCAAGTTCTCAGCAATCTTAGTTCCTGGGGAGACAAGGCTTAGCAAAGCCACAAGATACATTGCCAGTCCCTTCATGAATTTATCCTCTGTCTGTAGAACAGTCCTAGAACCCCTGAACACATTAGCAAAGCCCTCTCCCAGGATTTCTGTAAACATACAACAAGAAAATCCTTCTTCAGGGCTTCTGAACCAACAGAAAGGCTCCCAGACCCCTGCAACAACAGCACTGTCCTTCACCAGTGGACAGTATTCACTCTCTGTCTGCAGGACAGTCTCCAGACCCCTGCAACAACAGCACTGTCCCTCACCAGTGGACAGTATTCACTCTCTGTCTGCAGGACAGTCTCAGGCCTTCTTAGCGAACAGCCAGGTTCCAGGACTTCTTCAACAAAAGGACTGTCTTTCACTAGTGGACAAATCTGGCAAAACAACATCAAAACAGACAGACAAAGTACCAGCAAAACAGCCATGTCTCCTCAGTCCTTGGCAGCTCAGGGGGCAGGTCTCAAAAGTCCAGGGCAATTCAAAGCGGCCACCAGCAATTCTCTTAGTCTCTCTCTCTCCACGAGGTGCTGCTTCCAAAAGAATCTTCCTCCTCTCTCTAGTGTCTCTCCAAATCTACATCACCAGCTCCTCCCAGTTTAGGACTTTCTTTTCACATCAACAAGCCCATCCCACAGGTGGGATTAACAAACTCTGGGTTTTAACACAATAAATTTGAAAACCAAGCCAATACAGGGGAATCTTTAAATGCCATTACTATCACATTAGGGCAATGAAGGGTTAAGTGACTTACCTGAGGTCACACAGCTAGTTAAGTGTTAAGTGTCTGAGGCCAGATTTGAACTCAGGTCCTCCTGACTCCAGGGCTAGTGCTCTATTCACTGTGCCACCTAGCCATCCCCACCAATTACATCTGAAATGGCCCATTTTGCCATTTCTTATGACATAGTAATATTTCATTACATTAATACATCACAATTTCTTTAACCATTCCTCAATAAAATACTTACCACCATGAAAAGAACTGCTATACATATTTTGTGTATATTTAGATCCTTTGCTTCTTTATTTTCTTTCTTTTAGGGGTATAGACCTACTAGTGATTTATCTGGGTCAAAGGGTATACACAGTTTGATAACATTCTGGGCATGGTTCCAAATTGCTTTCTGGAGTGGTTGGACCAATTCACAGATATGACAATAGTACACTAGTATACCTGTTTACCCACACTCTTTCCAGCATCTATGATTTTCTTCACTTGTCATCTTTGCCAGGCTAATAGGTGTGAAAAAACCTTAAAGTTCCTTTAATCTGAATTTCTCTAATTATCAAGTGTTTAGAGCATTGTTTTATGTGGTTGTTGATAGCTTGGATTGCTTCCTTTGAAAATTGCTAGTACATGTTCATTGACAATTTATCTATTGGGAATGACTCTCAGTCTTATAAATTGAGATCCAGAAATTAGGATAAATCTATCATGAATATACAATCTTTAGCAGAGAAACTTCTTAAAAAGATTTTTTTTAGTTATCTGTTCCCTTCCAATTTTTTATTTCAGTAGGTTCAGGAGATTTTATTTTTATTTTGGTAGATTAAGTAGATTTAATTCAGTAGATTCAGCAAAATCTTAAATTTTATATCATGAAAATTACCCACTTTATCTTTGTCTTTCTGTCACTTATAATGATAAAGTTTTTCCTTAACCAAGGATATGAAAGGTAATTTCCTCCTTGCTTTTCTAATTTGTTTATGATGTGACTTTATTGAACATCAATTTGGAGCTTATATTGATGTATGGTGTAAGATGTTAGTCTAAACCCAATTTCTGCCAAACTTCTGTCCAGTTTTCCTTGAAGCTTCTGTCAAATAGTGAATCCTTCTTTTGATACCTGGAGTCTTTTGTTTAGTCTGATAGTATGTATTTGATCCTACATGTTGTGTACCTAATCTGCTCCATTGATTTCCCTCTCTCTTTCTCTCTCTTTCTCTCTCTCTGTCTCTCTGTCTCTGTCTGTCTGTCTGTCTGTATCTCTCTCTGTCTCTGTCTCTCTCTCTGTCTCTCTGTCTCTCACACACACACACACATACATCAAATGGTTTTTAATGATTATTTCTTTATGGTACAGTTTGAGATCTGGTATTTATCAGCCTCCTTCCTTGCCACTTTTTTTTATTACCCTTGAGATTCTTGACCTTTTGTTTCTCCATATCAATTTTTAAAATTATTTTTTCTGGGTCTATAAACTATTGTTTAGGGAGTATACTTATTGCAATCCTGAATATGTACATTAGTTTACGTAGTCTAGGTCTGTATTTATGGAACGAGTTATTTATAATTAAGTTCATAAAGCTCCTGAATGAATATTCCTAGAAATCTCCCAAATATTTCAAGACTTGTTATTTTTAATAGAATTTCTCTTTCTAGTTCTTCCTGCTTGGTTTTGTTGGTTATATATAAGAATTCTGGTAACTTATATGGATTTGTCTTATATTTTGTAACTTTGCTGAAGTTTTTAACTATTCTGATTAATTTTAGTTGACTCTCTAGAGTTTTCTAAGTCAATCCTCATATCCCCTACCAAAAATCAATAATTTTGTTTCTACTTTGTTCATACTTATTTCTTCAGTTTCTTTCTTTTTCTTATCTTATTGCTATAGTTAGCATTTCTAGTAATATGTTAAATAGTTGAGGTGATAATGGAGATGCTTACCTTACCAGTGATATTATTGGAAAGACTTCTAACTTTGATGGATTATATAAAATATTTGCTCTTGGATATAGATAAAATTAGGCTATTTTTCCACATTATTAGTCCCCCCTCCAAAAAAAAACCCTTTCTAGTTTTTTCTGTTTAATAATTGTTTGATTTTAGTTTTGCTTATCTTTTCTTTAATTTTCATGATTTCTAATTTAGCTGGAGATTTTTTAATTTATTGTTCTTTTCTTTTTACAATTTTTTTTGCCCAACTCATTGATTCATTAAGTTTTTATTTATAAAAATATTTAAAGATATAAAAGTTTCCCTCAAAACTACTTTAGTTGAATTACATAAGTTTTTGTATGTTATCTAATCATTGCCATTTTCTTTTATGATATTTGCTATTGTTTCTTAAATTTCTTCTTTGACACACCACTTCTTTAGAGTAATATTTAGTTTCTAATTAGTTAAAATTATTTCTTTAAGAATTCTTTATTGAATATAATTTTTGTATATTTATCACTAAGTGATCTGCTTAGTATTTCTGCTTTTTTATATTTTTGGTGAGATCTTTATGTACCAATACGTGGTCAGTTTCTGTTAAAGTGTCATGTTTATCTGGGTGATTTCTTTTCTCATTCAATAATGATCAGAGAGCTATAATATCTAATTTTTAAAAGTTCTATTAATGTATTTAATTTAGTCTTCTTGAACTTTTGGTTAAATTTGTCTAGGTCTGAAATGGGTACATTAAAGTCCCCCAGGATTATAGTATTGTTATCTATTTTCACATTCAATTTTATTAATTTTTCCTTTAAATATTTAGATGCTATGCCATTGGGTATCTATCTATCTATCTATCTACCCATATATCTATCTATTTATCTATCTATGAATCAATAAAGTAAATAAGTGAATCAATAAAGAAAATAAAGAAATCAATAAATTAAATCTACTGAATCTACCGAAATAATAATAAAGAAAATCAATTGGTAAGTCCTTACTATGTGCTTGAAACTATATGCCAAGGGAATACAAAGTGGGAAAATGATAGTCTCTACCCTCAAGGATCTAACAATTTAATTAAGGAAATATGTAAACAAATATAAACAAAGCAAGCTATATTCAGTATAAATAGGAAATGATAGAGATAAAGCACTAACACATTTTATTAATATTGATTCATTATCTGTGATAACTTTTTACCTAAAGTTCAGCTGAAGCATAACAGACTTTGTTCTAGACCTTCATTTTAGCTATATGTGAATCTTTGTCTTTCATGTGAGTTTCTGACAAACAACATAGTATCAGATTCTGCTGTTCTCTTCCATTTTATGGGTGAGTTCATTACATTTACATAATTATGTATTTCCCTTCATTTTGTCTTCCTGTGCCTCTATTTTTATTCTGTTTCCTCTTTATAAATTGGAAGATAGTAGAAGAGAGGAGGCTTGCCTGATATTTATGTTCTTTTAAGTGACATAGCCTATTTCCTCTCTATTGTGGTTCTTCTCTCATTATGCCCTTTTTCAAAAGATTGTACTCTGCCTTCCCTTTCTTTTAATTATCCCTTCATGTTCTTCTTATGAAAATTCAGGTTTATTTTTCTGATGACTGTTTTCTTACCTATCCTTCCCTCCCTCTTATATTCCTCTCTATCCCTACCTTGTCCCTATTACCTCCTATTTTCCTTTTTCATTTAATAGATTTCTATACTGAAATTTTCGTGTGTGTGTGTGAGAGACAGAGAGAGAGAGAGAGACAGAGAGAGAGAGAGAGAGAGAGAGAGAGAGTTTGTTTAATAATGTTCAATCTTCCTTTATCCAGCTCAGATGAAAATGAGGTTTGTGGAATGCCAATCCCCCCTCCTTTCTTTATGACTATATATTTGAGTTATGCATCTTTATTATGTAATAGTGATTTCTTTAATCTTCTTCATTTTTTACTCCCCAATATAATAACCTGTCTTGATATTTATTTTCTCATAAGAACATTGAAACAGAACAAAGCCTTCCACAGACCCTCTCTCAATTTAATCTTTTTCAATGAACCATAAAAATATTGAGGTTCTAAGAAGACATTTGTTTCTTATCCTCCTTTTAATATATAAACAATTAATCCACAGATGTTCTTTTTCAATTAAACATATACATGTATCTTTCTATATTTCTCCTAGGATTTGCATTTCCATATCAAAATGTCTACTTCTTCCTTTTGCATAAAGAATACTTGGAAATTCTCTATTCCATTGAATAGCCATTTTTTCCCTATATGATTATACTTAATTTTGCCAGATAGGTATATCTCTTGCCTTTCAGGACATCAGAGTCCTCTTATTTATAATAGCAACTTCTTTTTTTTTAAATACTTTATTAACTTCTGATTTACATCATTCATTTTTCCAAGATTTTGAGTTACAAATTTTCTCCCCATTTTTCCCCCACCCGCCGCTCCAAAATAGCAGTCCCACAGGATATCCCCTCCTCCAATCTGCACTCTCCCATATTTTCTCCCATACCCCTTTCGACTTTTCCAGTGGATCTCTATGCCCCAGTGCCTGTATATCTTATTTCCCAATTACATGTAAAATAGTATTAATAAGAGTATACACACACACATATGTATGTATATACATATACATGTATATGTGTATATATATAAATATTTGATTTTAAAACTTTGAATTCCAGATTCATTCCCTTCCTCCCTTGTCACCCACCCTTACTGGGAAGATAAGCAGTCCAGTATAGGTTGTACATGTGTAGCTAATGCAAAACAATAACATAGTAGATATTTTGTAAAAGATTGACTATATTTCCCTCCCTCCTCTCCCACCTCCCAGTTGTTCTATTCTCTACTTTGATCCCATTCCTTTTCAAAAGTGGGTGCTTCCGACTTCCCTCCCCAACAGCTTGCCCTCCCTTTCATCATCCGCCCTCTCATCCTCTTTCCCCCTAGGTGGATACCTAATAGATGAGATACCCTATTTAGTGTGTATTTCATTCCCTCCCTGAGACAAATTCATTGGAAATAAGGTTGACCCATTTCCTTTTGCCTTCCTATTCTTTCCCTCCATTGTAACCATTTTCCTTTGCCTCTTCTATATGAGATAGTTTACCCCATTCTGTCTCTCCCCATCTCCACTCATTATATTCCCCTCTCACCTCATAATTTCACCTTTTAAGTATCATCCCTTCCTGTTAAATTGGTCCTGTGTGGGGCGGCCAGGTGGCTCAGCAAGTAAGAGCACCGGCCCCAGTGTCGGGATGACCTGGGGATTGAATCCCGGGCTTAGATACTTGGCACCACACCCAGAAATAACTGGCCATGTAACCTTGAGCAAGTTACTTAACCCCAATTGCTTAAAAAAAATTGCTCCTGTGCCCTCTATCTATGTATACCTGTAAACATATGCCCATAAACCCTCATATATAGACATAATATATATATATATATATATATATATATATATTTCTATTCACTTCAACCACTGAGAAAGGTTTCATAAGTTACAATTATTGTTTTTCCATGTAGAAATGTTAATAGTTCAACTTTGATAAGTTCCTTATGATCTCTTTTCCCTGTTTACCTTCTCATGCTTCTCTTGCTTCTTGTATCTGAATGTCAAATTTTCTATTCAACTCTGGTTTTTTCAGCAAGGATGCTTGAAAGTCCTTTATTCAACTGAATGACCATATTTTCCCCTAAAACATGATACTCAGTTTTGCTGGGTAGGTGACTCTTAGTTTTAATTCCAGCTCCTTTGACCTCCAGAATATCAGATTCCAAGCCCTTCGATCCCTCAGTGTAGAAGCTGCCAGATCCTGGGTTATCCTGATTTTGTTTCCACAATATTCAAGTTATTTTTTCTTGGCTTCTTGTAATATTGTCTCCTTAATCTGGGAATTCTGGAACCTGAATATAATATTCCTAGGAATTTTCTTTTTGGGATCTTTTTCAGGAGGTGATCAGTGGATTCTTTCAACCTCTATTTTGCCCTCCAGTTCTAAAACATCAGGGAAGTTTTCTTTGAGAACTTCCTGGAGGATGCTTTCTAGGTTCTTACTTTGGTCATGGCTTTCAGGTAGTCCAATAATTTTTAAATTATCTCTCCGGGATCTATTTTCCAGGTCAGTGGTTTTTCCCATGAGATATTTCACATTGCCTTCTATTCTTTCATTTGTTTGGATCTGTTTAACAGCATCTTGATTTCTCATAAAGTCATTAGCTTCCATTTGCTCCAATCTAATTCTGAAGCAATGATTCTCCTCATTGAGCTTTTGAGATTCTTTTTCCATCTGGCAAATTTGGCTTTTTAAGGCATTCTTCTCCTCATTGCCTTTTTGAGCGTCTTTTGCCATTTGAGTTAGTCTGTTTTTTAAGGTGTTATTTTCCTCAGTCATGTTGTTGACTCTCATTTCATAATTTTCTTGCATTGTTCTCATTTCTCTTCCCAATTTTTCCTCCACTTCTCTTATCTGCTTCTTAAGGTTCTCTATGGCCTGTAACCAGCTCATATGTTCCTTTGAAGCTTTTGGTGCAGGAGTTCTGACTTCACTGTCTTCCTCCTGTTCCATGCTTTGCTCCTTTTTGTCCCCAAAATAAGAGTCTAATGTTGGAATCTTCTGTCTGCTTTGTTTCCTTTGCCTGTTCATGTCGCCCCTCAGTCACTTGACCCCTGGGCTTTTTGCCACAGTAGGACTCTGCCACCAGACAGGGGAGCTTTCGTCCCAAATGCTGGGGTTTTCTCAGCTGCCTGAGGTATTTGTTGGGTGCCCTCTCTGAGGTCTCCACATGCTCTGGCAAGCTGGACATACACCCCAGGACCTCTACCCTAGACTGCAATCCAGATCCAAGCAGGTTAAAGCAAGAGCGATTACCCCTCAGACTGGTGCTTGGTCCCCCTATACTCTGCAGACCAGGAGCTGAAACTGCCATGTGATGCTGGCTGGCTGTGCTGGTGTCTCAGCAGCTTCTTGCCCCGGGGGCAAAAGCCAGGCACTCCCACTTACTGGGTCCCAAAGTCCAGACTGCACTGACCTCTCACTTTGTCCTTTGCATTTATGTGTTGATAAATCTGGAAAGGGCCACAGCTGCTGCTGATCTGGAGTCCCTCTGGCTGGGCGGCTGGTCAGGCCCGCCCTGGGGCTAAAACCTTTAAGTGGGGCTGGGCTCGGCTCCCAGAGCACTGGGCTGGCTGATTCCTGCAGGCCTCCTGGGCTGTTCTCAGCAGGAGGTTAGCTTTTCTGTGTAATTTTGTGGGTTCTGCAGCTCCAAAGTTTGTTTAGAGTCCCCTTTTTACATGGATTGGGGAAGGTGGAAGCCGGAGTAGCAAGGAGGTCCTGCTTCTATTCCGCCATCTTGACCTATAATAGCAACTTTTAGGTTATGGGTGATCATTATTGTGTCTCCTTGGTATAGGTTCTTCTTTTTGATTGTTTAAGGTTTTGTTTTTTTTTTTTTGACTTGGAAACTCTGGATTTGTCTATGATATATCAGGGAGTTTTCATTTTTGAGTTTCTTTCCTGAAGTGACTACTGAACTCTTTCCATTTTCACTTTGCTCTCTGATTCTAAGAGTTATAATTTCCTGTAACGTGATACCCATACTTCTTTCTGATAATTGTTCTCAGGTAGTGCAATAATCCTTAAATTTTCTTTCCTTGGCTTGTTTTTGAGGTCAGTTGTTTTATTTTATATTCTATTTCTTAGATTTTTCTAATTTTTTTCAATCTTTTGGTTTTGTTTTGATATGTCTTGTCTTTTGAATTGTTATTTTCTCTCTAGCCCCTTTTGATTTTCAGGGCATTCAGTTCTCGAGAGAGGTTTTCCACCTTCTGTTCTAAGAAGTTGTTTTTCTTTGCTATTCTTTCCTCTTCCATTTTTCAATTCTCTATCTTCTGTTTCATTTTCTCCAGGTATTCCTGTATCCCCTGTGGTCAGGGTATTTTTTTTCCTCTGAGGCTTTACCTGTATTTATCATAGGATCTCTATCATCTTTAGGGGTTTGTATTCTGGGTATCACTTAATTCACCGTATTTCCTTATAATATTCCGAGTTTTCCTTGGTTTTCTCATAAATGAGACTGGGTCTGCCTCTACGACTGAGTAGCATAAGCAAAGCTTATCAAGGCCTGAGAATAGTAGGCCAGACCAGACCCCTACTTCTAAGGACTCAGGCTGCTCCAATCCTGGATTCTTTCTGGGAGCCCTCTCTTGTCACAGTGTCTGGAGAATTTTCCCTGCTATATATTCTGACTGGGGTCTTTCCTTCTGTTGCTAAGATTAGTGATATTTATTCAGGGCTCCCTCCATAGGCTTCAGGGATTGTTTGGTCTAGATTTTGCTTAGAGTCTTTCTCCTTTAACTGAGCTCAGGCCACAGGGGCCATATTGGATCCTACCTAGAATGCCAGGGTGTCTTTCTGTACTAGGCTAGGGCTGAGTTTGAGTGCTGTGCACTAGGTAAACTTTAGGCTCATTTGACTCAGTCCTGGACTGCCCTGGACTGCCCTCTCCCTCCCAACTTAAAAGGCTCTTCTTGTTCTCGTTCTCTCTCTCTCTCTCTCTCTCTCTCTCTCTCCCTCTTTCTCTCTC
>NW_027187391.1:10476702-10495853 GCF_028583685.1 Petaurus breviceps papuanus
TCTCTCTCTCTCTCTCTCTCTCTCTCTCTCTCTCTCTCTCTTTCTCTCTGTCTGTCTGTCTGTCTGTCTCTGTCTGTCTCTCTCTCTGTCTCCCTGTCTCTCTCTGTCTTTCTCTCTCTGTCTCTCTCTGTCTTTCTCTCTCTCTGTCTCTCTCTCTCTCTCTGTCTCTGTCTCTCTGTCTCTGTCTCCCTCTCTGTCTCTCCAGTAGTCCAGGGGTCCATCTGTGGATGTCTGGATTGGGGTAGGGGAGTCTAGAAGTGATTCTTTCTCTCTTTTACCAGAGGGGTGGGTCTATAATCCAAACAGAGTGTTTTGGGAAGATCTAATATTCTCTGTGTCCTAGTATGCTGTCATCTTTCCTCCAAGTTCACAACCTTAAAGTCAGCTTTAAATCTTTCTTCTCCTTCATGTACCTCCTCAATATCTAATCAGTTGCCGAGTATTATTGATTCTACCTGTACAGTATCTCTCCTCTATCTACTTCTATCTACTCAAATGGCCAATATCCTAGTTCAGGAGTGGGGAACCTGCAGCCTCAAGGTCACATGTGGTCTTCTAGGTCCTCAAGTGCAGCCCTTTGACTAAATCTAAACTTCACAGAACAAATTGTTTTATTGGGTAGTTTGGATTCCATCAAAGGGCTGCATTTGAGGACCTAGAGGGCCACACTCGGTTTCAAGGCCACAGGTTTTCTACCCCTGTCCTAGTTCAAGCTCTTATCAGTCTTTCAAGGACTACTGCTATATCAATCAGTATAAACTTATTAAACTATTACTGTGTGCCAGGCACTGTGCTAGGCAGAAGAGATTTAAATTAAAAATTAAAACAATTCCTGCCCTCAAGAAGCTCACAGCTACTTAGGACAGCTAGATAGTGTAACAGGTGGAGTACTGGGCCTATAAGACCTGAGTTCAAATTCAGCCTCAGACACTAGTCATGTGTCCCTGGTCAGGTCACTCACCTTCTCTATGCCTCAGTTTCCACATCTGTAAAATGGGGTGGGGGAGTGCAGGTGGGGGTGGGGGTGGAGGTATTAATAATAGCAACTGCCTGACAGAGTTGCTATGAAGATCAAATAAGATAATATTTATAAAGTGTTTAACATAGTACCTGGAACATAGTAGATACTTAATAAATGTTTGTTCCCTTCTCTCTTTTTATATGCTAATTAGATAAACAACATTTATACATATGTGTGTGTGTTTGTATAAATATATAATATAGGTAAATACAAAATACATGCAAATAATCTGAGAGAGCTGGGAGTGACAGGGGAAAGACCTCTTGAAGAAGGTATAATTTGATCAGATTCTTGAAAGAAACCAGAGATATTAAGAGTTGGAGGAAAGGAAGTGTAAAAACACAAAGACTGGAAATGAAGCAGTCTGTGATGAATAGGCTAGTATATCTGGACTGCAGAATAGATAGGGGTGAGTAATGAGAAGAGAAAGAGAAGATGGAAAGATAGGAAGGCTTGTGAAGAGTTTAAAATATCAAACAGGGATATTTGATTCTAGAGGCAATATGGAACCACAAGAATTCACTGAGGAGGGAGTGACATGGTCAGACTATGTTGGGTTGGGTTTTTTTTGGAGGAGGGAAGGTAGGGCAATTGGAGTTGAGTGACTTGTCCAAGGTCACATGGCTAGTTTTTGGTGTTAAGTGTCTGAGGCCGCATTTGAACTCAGGTCCTCCTGACTCCAGGGCTGGTGCTCTACTCATTGCACCACCTAGCTACCCCCAGACTATGTTTTAAGAAAATTACTTTGCTAGCTCTGTGAAGAATGGCTCTGAGTAGGGAGAGACTTAAGGCAAGAAGACCAAACAGAAAGACATCATAATAATTCAGGGAGAGGTGATAAGGTCTTGGAATAGGATGATGGTTATATAAGTGGAGAGAAGAGAATCAATATGAGAGATGTCCTGGTAGTAAAAATAGCAAGATTTGGCACTTGAATGGATATATGGGAAGAGGAAGAGCATGAAATCATGATAACACTGGGTGAACCTGAGTGACTAGGAGGTTGTTGGCACCCATGGCAGTAGAAGAGATATTCAGAATAGGAGTGACTTTTAGTGTAAAGCTGAGCTCTGATTTAAACACATTGAGATACCCAGGTCAAAATGTTTAATAGACAATTTGTGGTATGGCATTAGAGCTCAGGAGAGAGACTAGGGCTAGATATATGGATCTGAGAGTTATCTGCATAGATGTGATAATTAAGCACTTGGGGGCTAATGAGATAACCAAGTCAAAGAGTGTAGAGAGAAAAGAGGATTCAGGGACAGAGCCTCAAGGTCCACTCATGGCTAGTGAATGTGGTATAGATGAAAATGTAGCAAAGGAAACTGAGAAGGAACAGTCAGAGAGTTTGGAGAGATCACTGAGAGAATAGTGTCACAAAAAGCCAGAAAGGAAAGAATGATCAATAGTATAATATGCTGCAAAAGTTTCCTAACCAGTCTCTGCTTTCCATCTCTCACCTCTCCAATCCATCATACACATGGGTTTTGGATCCCATTCCAAGCAGAGCTATGGTTTGGCCATACCACATCTCTGCTCAAAAAATAAAAATAAAAGCAAAACAAAAAAACCCCAATGGCTCTACATTGCTTCTCAAATCAGCCTGGCATTTACAGCTCTCCAGAGAATGAATCCATCTACTTTTCTAGGCTTATTTCATATTACCGCCCTTCAAGACTCTATAGTTGAGGCAATATCACCTGTCTCTATGCTATGACATTTTGTCTCATGGCTGGAATTCACTCCTTCCTCACTCCTCTACCTCATAGAATCCCTAGATCCCTTCAAGATGCCATATTCTTTGGGAAACCTTTCCAGATTCACCAGGTGTGAGTGCCCTCTCCTGCCTCAAATTATCTTGTATTGATTTACCCATATATATGTCATATTCCCCAGTATAAAGTAAGTTTTGTAAAGGCAAGAGATCATTTTTGCTTTTGTTTTTTCTTTGTATCATCAGCACTAGCATAGTGCTAGTGTCTAGCTGGTGCTCAGTAAGTTTATTGAATTAAATTAAATAGAGCAACTTGTTCAAAAGAATCTGTCACACAGACTTTGGGCACAACAATTTATTCAAGTCTTAATTATTCAAGGGTTGTAGATCAGGTCTGTTACTGTTCTACATCACTGTGTAGAGGTGAAGGTGAGATCTCAAGGGCAATGCCAATGACACATAAGCTTTGACAGGTAATACCAAACAAGAGAGACTGACTATAACATCGGTAATGGACTAAATATTTCTCATCTTGAATCAGCTTAGATCAATTTGTTGAGATCCATTCACAGGTTGATTAATTTTTCAGTTACAACTCTACCAAAACAATCTTACAAAGTCATAAACACATTGTCATCACAGTTAGTGGAAACATGAAATTGTGGATCCTTGAAGTATCAAAGCATATCAATTTGTGGATTATCCAATCCCTTTGATTCCCTTCCTTTGTCCCTTGGCAGGCTGCCTGAAATAATTAGTACTGTTAATTGACCTTGGACAGGGCAGATAAAACAACCTAAAACAATGCAGTTAATATTACTGAGTCTTTGAAGTCCTAGGAAAAGCTTCCAGGGAGGCAAATTAAAATTGGCTAAACTGAAATTTTGAAATTTGAAGATTGAGATTTGAATGTCCTTTTAATACTGCTCCATGTTACTATGAATAATTAATTCAGCTACATTACTCAGATCTCTTCTCAATGGTCAGAATGCTTAAAGTAATTTATATGCTCTTTCCCAGTAAGAAATAACTTAAATTATGTCAATTGGTTTTTAGATAATCCTCACCTCAGCTCTTTTTATCTGACACCAGAATATGCTTTATCCCATTCAGCCAGCCACCAGGACAAAAGAGCTTAACTAGTGTAGACAACTTGTCACTTGCCTTGCCACCATTCACCATCTACCTCTTACTTAAGGAATCATAATCAAATTTTTAAAATCTGGAATGAAATCCCCTGTCCTTTTACTCCATTTGTAAACCTTGTAGCTGTAGTATGCCAAAACCCTTTTCTCTGATCACCATTCACTAATAGGTTATACCCCCTGCCACAATAGGAGAATGGAAACTCCTTGATGGTGAAGGCTGTCTCATTTTTGTATTTTCAATCCTAGCACCTATCAAATGGTGCTGGCACTTTTTGGTCCATATCTGTGATTTCATTGGTTTAAAAAATTCCCAATGAGGAAACTTTCTCCACCAGTACAGCTCAGCAATTGTTCTTCAACTCATAGTCCTAGAGAAGTACCTGGGGTCACTGAGCAATCAAGTGACTTTCCCAGAGTCACATATCTAGTATGTGCTTGAGGCACAACCCTGTGAACTAGAGTTCTTCCTCTAGATCTTTTTAGCATTCTATTGGAACCACTGACAAAACTAGAACAGGCCATTAGCTACTTTCCTTTCCTTACATGAAAGGCTCACCTCCTTTCCAATCATATATTTCTTGGATGATACCTTTTATATTGTTCCTTGTGCCCATTACTTCAAAGGGAAAATATTACTGCCTAGTAATATCCACCCATTGCCCTTTGGCTCACCTGAAATTTTGACTCCCAGGAGATATTATGGCTGTGATTTCCTAGGATCTATATAGCCAGACAGCATCGCTGAAAGAATAATGGTATTAAAAAGAGAGGGTGTTGGGGCAGAGAGAAGCTTAGAATTGAAAGTAATGCACAATTTCCCAAATTCTATCCTGCTTACTTCCTCTCTCATTCACTTCTAGTTCTAGTTACCTGGAATCCATAATGCCTTTAAAAAGCCTTCCAATTGGTTCCCTGCATTTAGTCTCTCTCCTTTCCAATCCATCCTCTACATTTTTGCAAAATCATGCATGCATGTATGTGCATATACGTATAGATGTGCATATACATATATATGTATGTATTCTTAAAGCACAGGTCTGACCACATTACCTCCTTGCTCAATAATCAGCATTTCTCTGTGACCTCTAGGATACAATAATATTCCTCATTTAAAAGCTTTCCACAATGCTCAACCTTTTCAGTCTTTTGTCATATTATTCCCCTTCCCATACTCCACATTTCAGCTAAACTAGACTGACATCCCACAGCTCACCTTCATGTCCTAGCACACGCCTGGCATGTACTACTTTCCTCTTCTCTACTTTTTAGAATCCTTAGCTTCCTTTAAACCGTAACTAAGGTACCACCACCTTTAGGAAGGCTTTCCTGATCCTCATAAGTATTGGTGCCTTTTCTCTTCAAACTAATTAACTTGTATGATGAAGCAATTTTGTTTTTACAATATAACCTTGCATATCTGTTTAGATGTTAGACTCCCCAGTAGAATGTAAACTCCTTGAAAAACAGGAACTGTTTTTATTTTCTGTCCTCTCAAATCCCACTATCAGCAACCTAGGTCAGGCCCTCATTACCACCTGCCTAGAATATTTCCATAGGGCTCCTGACAGGGGTTTACTGTCTCACACCTCCTATCAAGATTTCAATCAGTCAGCCAACAAACATATATTACTTTATGGTAGGTACTGGGGTTGCAAAGATGAAAACAAAAGTATCTTTGACCTCAAGCAGCTTATAGTCAACAAGAGAAAATAATTCACACACATACATACACACACACACACCCATAAATAGATACAAAGTATATAAAAAGTAATATAAATTAATTTTTGAGGATGTGGGGGCATCAGGGAAGGTATCATGATGTAGCTTGTCACACTACTAGTAGACTATCTTTCATATGCCCAGATCTGTTAATGTCATTCTTCTGCTCAAAGTCCCTTAGTGGTCCCTATTAACTCCTGAATAAAGTTCAGACTCCTGAGCCTGACATTTTGGATTCTCATTAATATATTGCATATCTGTATTACCAATCTCTAAGCTTCATCTGAACTAAATTACCACACACCCTTCACAAATACCACAAGTGTTCTACCTTCATTCCTTTGTTCAACTGTCCCATGCTTGGAATATCCTCCTTCACATTCCATTCTGTCTATTGTATTTCTATTCTCTCTTGAAAGCCAAACTCAAATGCTATATCCTCCAGAAAGAGTTCCTTCAATCCTACTCTTATTTCCCTAGTCAATTCAGTCCTACAAGGGACCTCCCATAATACTTTGCACCTATCTTATGTACTTATCATGCAATATTATTAAAGTTATTTTTGGTATGTGATATATCTCCCTACTAAGAGAGAGCATCTTCATTGCAGAGACTGTCATATTTAAACTTTTTTATCTCTTCCAATGCCTAACACAGTGCTCTACACCCAGTATTGTGTGTGCTTAGCAACCAAACTGAATTGAGTTGAATTTAAACACTTGAATTTGTGTTTAACAAGAAATATCAAAACCTTTGTATGATTATGGGGCAGCTAGATGGCACAATGAAGAGAGTGCCATGCCTGGAGTCAGGAAAACCTGAGTTCAAATCTGACCTCAAATACTTACTAGCTGTATGACCCTGGGCAAGTCACTTATCCCTGTTTGCCTCAGTTTCCTCATCTGTAAAATGACCTGAAAAAGGAAATGGCAAACCACTCAAGTATCTTTGCCAAGAAAACCCCAAATAGGGTGGCAAAGAGTTGGACATAACTAAAAATGACTGAACAACAACAGATGTATGATTATAGAGAAAAAATAAATTTTATTTTACAGAGGAACATAATCTATGATGAAAAGTACTGTGATACTGTAATTTAATAAGGGGGTAAACTCTTTGTGGTTATTCAAATGGAGGAAGAAAAAATATGAAGGGGATCCGGAAAAGGGAGGATGGAGGTTTATCATCAGTTGGCAGAGTGTAGAGATGGGTGGGAAATGTCTAGCAAGATAAGATGATGATAGCGGAGGAAGGAGCTTAAAAGCAAAGGTCATGATTGTGGGGGGCAGGAGAGGAAGATGAGGATGAGGGCTGGATTATGGGCATCATGGTGAGAAGATATCTGGATATAGTTTCCCATATTAACATAATGATATTTTCCTTAGATATCCTAGAATATACTTTGATACTTCAAAAGATTGTTAGGATGCTTTTTTCTTATAAGAAAAACTTCTGTGTTCTTCTGTACCTTCTATTCATTGCTGTTCATTCTGCCTTTGAGTCAAGCAAAGCAAATTTAATCATTTTTCCATACAAACCTTCAGATATTTGAAGACAGTTATTATAACCCTTAAGTCTACTATTCTCCCAGAAAAGTATCTCTAGTTTCTTCAATATATCTTGATATGGGATCATTTCAAGTCTAAGGTTTCATGTTCCCTTGCCATCCTGGTCTCCCTTTTCTGGACATAATCCAGTTGCCCGGCATCCTTCCAAAAATGTAATGCCTGGAACTAAACATTATTCTATACTCCAGATAGAATCAAAGAAGGGTAGAATAGAACAAAACTTTGACATTCTGCTTCTATTAATGCAGACTAGGATTGCACTAGCTCTTTTGGCTGCCATAACACTCTGCTAACTCATACTAATCTGGCAGTGTTACTTCTACTAAGAAGCAGGAAGTATTTTTCACATGGATTATTTGTCCAGCCACGACTCTCCATTCTGTACTTGTGCAGTTTATTGCTTTAAACCCAAGTTCTAAAACATTTATCCCTGTTAAATTTAATCTTTTTAGATTCAATTCATTATTCTAACCTATCTAGATATTTTGGGATAGCAATTCTGCCTTTTGAAATGTTAACTAACCCTTTTGGCTTCATGTCATACACAAATTTTACATACACAAATGTTGAATGGAACAGAATCAAGGAAGGAGACATGGGACACTCCATTGGAAGGTAGAAAGAGTTATTGATTTGGGGTGGGAGGATCTGAGTTCAAATCCTGACTTTACTGCTTATTTCTTATATGACCATAGGTAAAGTCATTTAACCCCTCTGGGCCTTAGGTTTCTCAACTATAAATTATTATTTTTGGTTTATATTATCTTTAACGTCCCTTCCAGATCTAAATCCTCTGGTGTCCATCCATGTTGATATTCATCCATTAATCAACACTTTTTGGGTCTAGTCATTCAACCAGTTCCAAATTCATCTAACTTTACTAATCATTAGAGACAGGCAGGTAGTATCGAAGATAAAATGTTGGATCTGGAGTCAGGAAGAGCTGAATTCAGTTCCTTCCTCAGACCCTGGGTGACCAGAGGTAAGTCACAACCTCTCTGGGCCTCAGTTTTCTAATGTTGAAGGGGTTGAACTTGATAAACCTCCAAGTACTCTAACAGTTCTAAATCTATAATACTGTGACTCATTAAATAATCAGCTTTCCTTGTGCATAAGGATAATTTGGAAGACTTTGTCACACTTTACCATAATCCAGATATTCATGATCTTAAAGCATTTCCCTATTCTTCTAGTCTAGGAATTCTATTGATGATCCCATCTGAGACTTTCTTACCTTTCAGGGAAATATGTCATTTGACAACATGATAATTGTGCAACACCCCCAAAGGGACTGCTACACAATGAATCAGTTGAAAGTTTGTCGGTTCAGTATATGATATATTTAATAACAGATTAAAGACATGTTTTGTGACTATGTGTGAAAATCCATTTGTGGGAAATAGTGATCAAAGAAGCTGTAAACTTACTTATGGGGGGGGAACACAAGCAACAATAATATTTGTGAATTTTGTTTTTTTTTTATTTAATTTTAATGTTCAAATTCATACAGGATGTAGGAATGTTTATCATCACTAGCTTTCCTTAATGTTTCTAGGGCCATTTCACATTTCCAATAACTCTGACAGCCACAGTGTTACAAAATAATCTTTCCTGATCCAAATAAGGTTAATTCTGACTATGGCATACCATTCTTGCTGCCTGAGATTGATGTTTGAAGAAGAAATGCTTTCTAAACAAAATGTAATAGTTGAATTAGCTATTGAAGATAATTTAGGTAACATTAAAGGTTACTTAAATAATAACTATCAAATGTGAATATCTTTCACATATAAAACTTTAAAACAGTATTCAGCAATTTAGTTCCAATTGCTCCCATTAAGCTTATAGAATTATTTTCTTTTAAAATTTAGGAGCTTATTTAAAAGAATTAGACCTTTCAAGACACTGACATTAGATGTCAATTTAAGGTTGAAACTGGTTGTGTGAGATTTGGACCCAAGAACAAAGTTCAAAGAAAATTCTTCAGTTTTCCATTTTCTTGACATACACACTGAAATAAAAAGAAACAGAATTCTAGTCACAAGCTTTTATTTTTTGCACTTGAAGAACTGAAAGCTTTCTCTGTTTGTTATTTTCTGGAGGAGGGGGGTTTCCTGTGTGTTGCCCTGGGGATCCCCTAGTCTTTTCAGTCCTATGTATCTTTTCCCTTATAACCATTACACAGTCAGCCAATCAAGGCTTCAGGGGCCACCTTTTGGCATCTCCCTAGCAAAGCAATTTCCTTTTTTACTTGACTAAGCACTGGCACCTTTATGAAAGAAGACAGGAAGTAGCCCTGAGTACTGCCTGCAGGCCTGGCCTTTGGAGATTATAGTACAGTGTTCATTCACCTAGTCACTCCTTTGGGCATGAAAGGAGTTTTCCTCTTCAAGATTCTCCAATTAGCTTGCAAAGAAAGGTAACTTGGAAAATCACTAGTCTTCTTCAAGAAGTCTAGCTTTTTGTTTTTTAAAAAGTGCCCTAGGGGATGGGCTTGGCATCTGGGGGATTCTAGGGCCCAAATAGCAGAGAAAAGTCTGAAAGGAGAGGCTAGGAGTGCCAAAACAAATATAAAGTTCCGGAGCTAGGAAGAGCTGGAATGGACTTTAGTGATCATCTAATCCAATTTCTCCCTTTTAAGATAGGAGGCTTGGAAAAATGTGAAGTGATTTGTCCAAGGTTACACAGCTGGGAAGTGAAAAAACCTGGACTAGGATCCAGGTCTCCTGATCACTAGTCCAGTGTTCCCTCTCTACTTGCCTGCTTTTCTTACATCACAATTTTTTCTGGGGCTAGTCCAGAATGTTTCTTTTATCTAAGTAGAAAAGTTCCAGGCCACGGACTCTGGGAAAACTTTGATGACAATGCTTTCAGGTACCACCAGGAAAATGGTTCTGTCATTTATTTATTTATTTACAAATATTTGTAATGAACATAACCAGAAAATACAAATCTAGGTTTTTTGGCTACTCTGAATTAAAAAAAAAAACATATGTAGTGTTATGAATCAACACATAACATTCCTTATTGTAATTTAATAAAGAATGCTATGTCTTCATTACATAGACTAATGGCATCTCCAGACATATTTACAGTAATTACACCAGCTGATACACTTTAATTAATGATTTAAGGACATAATTACATGTTTCAGTGATCTTTCACATATTTACAAGAACAGCTCTAGCTAGCTTAATTAGAGCAATTATGTAAATACCTGATAATACACAACAAATTACTAAGAAAAAATACCCTATATTTAAGTATATTTAGTTTCAGAATCAACTGGTAGAAACATCACACTTAAATTTGTGGATAAATCTTCAAACTATCTGATCACCAGACTTTATTCTTCCTAGAGAATAGAAAGGCCTCATGGTGAATCAGGGTTTGGATCTTGTGTCATTCTGAGTATCACAGTATCAGATCTAGAAAGGATCTCAGACATAATCTAATCCAACCCCTTATTTCACAGAGGATTAAGACTTAAAATGAATTGTTAAAGGTCAAACTCTTAGTAACAGCTAATATTCAAATCCAGATCCATTAAATGTGAAATGCAGCTTTACCCAACACTCCAGCTAGTATACTGCACACTACTGATTATTTCAGTGAATCTCTCTGAACCCCAGTTTCTTCCATTGTAAATTGGTTCAGTGGCTAGAATAGCCTGGAGTCAGAAAGATCTGAGTTCAAATATGATCTCTGACACTTAATAGCTGTGTGACCCTGGGTAAATCACTTAGCTTCTGTTTTCCTTAATCCACTGCAGAAGGAAATGGCAAAACTATTCTAGTATCTTTGCCAAGAAACTTCTGTGCTTAGCATTTTTTTTAAGGGCAGCTAGGTGGTATGGTGGATAGAGCAATGGGCCTGGGGTCAGAAAGACCTGATTTCAGATTCTGACCCCAGAATAGTTGTATGACCCTAGGCAAGTAGCTTAACTCTGCCTCAGTTTCCTCACTTGTCAAATGATCCAGAGAAGGAAATGGCAAATCCCTGTAGTAACAATGCCAAGAAAATCCCAAATGGAGTCACAAAGAGTCAGGCATGACTGAACATCAACAACAATAAAATTAGGGATAATAATACTGGCATTACTTAACCTCTGAAAGTTGCTCTAAGGAAAGGGTTCAATAGACTTTAAAGTGTTGTAGAAACATGGCTAGTTAGACCGGGCTGTTGAAGCTGTTGGATGTTTTTAACTATTCATTTTTGCTTCCTTTTTGTACTTTGGTCATAAACCAGCTCAAGTCCGTTGTTATTCTATGAAATTGCTCATGCAGCAATGATGTTGGCTCCAGTTTCATGATGAGTTTTGCTATTACATTAGGTCTAAGCATGTTGCACTCACTGAGAGCTGGAGTACCTCCTTAGGAGAAAAAAAAGCTGACAAACCTCACACCTAGAAGTGCCCTCTCTAGTTTCCTTTCATGTTTTTGTTTAACTGATATCTTCAATTTCCATCACAAAAGATGTTGCTTTGGACTGGCCTCTATCCATTCTTCTTATGGTATGAAGGTGTACCTTCATGGAATCTATGATCCATGGGAGGCCATAAAGTCCAGACTGAGGCTCCTAAATCTTTAAATCCCTGATCTGTGTTGCCTTCTACTCATAGCCATCCTCCTTCTAGGGTCCAAGTGGAAGACAGAGGCCACCTTCTACATCTGTAGTGAAGAAACATTCCCTCCTTAATCAGCTGGTTAACCTCAACTGAGAAATGTGAGAGAGAGAGTCCCTTCTTCCTCAAATTATGGGTCTATTCAGTTATCCATGTTCCATAGAATCATAGACTTTTAGAACTGAAAGGAAACTTAGACAGCATTTAATTTAACCTCTTCATTTTATATATATTTACTATTTTACAAAAATTATCTCATTTGATCCTTAGAACAGACTTATGGGATAGAAGCTGCTACTATCATCATTATCATTATCTCCATTTTACAGATGAAGAAATATGGTATGCCCAGGGTCACACAGCTAGTCAATACCCAAAGTCATATAGCTAGTTAATGCCTGAGGTGAAATTTGAACCTCAGTCCTTCTGGCCCCAGGACTAGCAGGTTATTTACTGGGCCTCTATATGTGTTGCCTCTCTTGAACTTCATTTTACTTTAAATGGAGCAGTAAGGCCATTTGGGTGTAAGAATATTTCAGGGGGAGTCAGGGTAAGAGTAGAGGGGATAGCAGAAGTGTCAGCTACATAGCTTCCTTTTCTCAGACCTCACCTAGCACCTTATCTTTCTTCTATGCTACTATACTAGATATTTGATAAACAATTAAGCCTTTTTGATTTTGTTTCTTTGAGTATTGTCTTATGTATTCTACTAAATTACAGGAGAAAAATAAGTGACAGCTAGAATAATGAGGGAAAGCATCATAAGGGTATAAAATTTGAGTAGGATCTTGAGAGATGGACGGGATTTGAGTGGTTGAGAAGAAAACTGAGGACACCTCATTAAGGGAAACAAGAGTGGGGCCACTGGGGCAGAAATGGGCAGATCATGTTTGTTGGACTGTGGGGGATGAAGGTTTTTGCTGCAGAAGGGTAACAGGATCAGAGATTCAGATTTGCAAGAAACTTCAGAGATCTTGTCCAATTTCCTGTGAATGCAAATTTTCTACCTTTAATTCATTGCTCTTTCCATTAGAGTTTGGAGAGATAGGTTAGGGCAAGATTATGAAGGCACTTGAGAGCCAGACAAAGCTAAAACAGTGGGAGAAACAATAAGAGATCACTGAAAGTTTTATTTTATTGAAATGATGTGTGGGATCTAAGAATGGAAAAGTCAATGCTGGGGTGGGGCAGGCTATATGACTATTATAATCCAGGTGTGAGGGGCTGGAGGTCCAGGTTTGAGGGTGGCATACCCCTCAAGGATTCTTGCAGGATTTTAACATATGCATGGAAGACACATTGGTGAAAGAAAATCTCTGAGTCAGAATTTTGCTCTACTGAATCAAGTGAGTTTTTTTTTTAAATAGTAAATGAGTAACAAGCATAGTTGGATCATGTATTCTTTATACCTTTCAGTCAACTGTGTGACTATAAAGATATGATCTACTATAGAGTATTGTTTGTAAAAACCTGTCTCTTTCTCATGCTTTCAGGCAAGACCCTTATAAATATTACTCTCCAAGAGATTTGTTGAAATGGGGAATTAGATATATAGTTTTTACTACTTTTTTAAAAAATTGTAGTTATAGGTTTAGAGCCAAAAGGAACCTTCAAGATCTTTAAGTCCAACTCCCCATTTTACAGATGTGGAAACTGAGAAAGGTTAAGTGACTTTCTAGGGGTCATACAAGTAGTAAGTGTCTGAGGTAAGATTTAAGCCAAGGTCCTCCTCATTCTCTAATCACTATATTATTGCCTCACTCAGTCTATTATAATAACATGAAATAAGGAATGATAGAATGAAAAAGGTTTTTATCGAGGACTTACCATTTTTCAAAAATTGTGCCAAATGCTGGGGATACAAATGGAAAAATCAAGACAATCTTTCCCATCATGGAGACAACACATATAATGGAATGATAGCCAAGAAAAGGTGTTTTGGTCTTAGAAGTCATTGGGTTGATGAGTGAAACAATTAGGTAGATATTTCAGTGGCAATGGTGCTGTTATCTTAATAAAGTTTTCCAGAGAAAGAGGTGGAAAGCTGGCATGTGAGTGGTAGTCAAGTGAAAAATAACTGAGATAAAGATGAAGAAGGAGATGAAAAGGGATTTTAAGACTGAATGATTTAGTTCCTCCCAGCCATGGTCTCTGGAGGTCTGGTTTGTATAACTAAGCAACAGTAATGGAGGAGAGGATGGTCATCAATGATTATTTCCAACTGTTGGGAATCCTTCTCTCTTTCAGATATCTTGATGATTAATCCCTCAATACCCTCAAAATTATCAGCTCAGGCTGACAGACCTATATGTATACTAGAGAAAATAATAGAGTCAATAGTTGCTAGATTGGTTGATTCTATTAAACTCAGTATAATGTTGGTAATAGTGCCAGGAGATCTAGGTCTGAATTCCAGCTCTGCTACTTACTAACCATGTGACCCTTCAGGAAATCAAGAAATCTCTTAGACCCTCAGTTTTTCTGTGCAAAAATAAGGAGCATGGACTAGATAATCTCATTGCTCCCTTATGTGATAAATCTTATGAACATGTTTAGTAATAGTAATTATTAAATAACTGTTAATAGTACTAATAAAGTTAATATTTGTTATTATTATTATTGACAAAAGTAATAACTAAAACAAGAGAAACCAAAGGGTTGCTTAGCAAAAAAAACAAACAACTTTGAATATCCTGTTTTCATAGATGAGACAGATTTGTCATTTGAATATCAAACCATCAGCCTAAACTTCACATTAACTTTGCACATATATAGCTAAATATTTTAAAAATAAACTATAGGTAATAATGGAGAGAGTGGTTTAATTAATAGATAAGTTGGTCCCAAATCCAGGAAGAACTGAGTTTGAATTTGACTTCAAATATACTACCTATATACTCCCTCCCTGGAGCCCTAAGCTACATAATCTAACAATGCTCTAGGCATCTCTAAAAACTGACTTGCAGTTTTCTAAATTGCTTAGGAGGTAATGGCATGTATTCATAAAGGGATTTTTCTCACCCAGGGAATTCTCATTACCAGTGAAATCACAGGTTCAGTGCTTTTCCCTAATAATAATAACTAGAGAGGCAGCCTGGTATAGTAGATGGATGTATTGTTAATGGAATGGGAAGATCTTTCTTGCCCATTAATAGGTCTATGTGACCTGCTTTTAGTCTGAGTCACATGGAGCCTATGGGGGGAGAAGCTTGCTGAATGGGTGGAGCAGGAACAAGTGGTGCAGAAAGTGGGAGAGTGAGGTGGAGCTGAGAGAGAGGGGAGGCAGAGAGAGGCAGAGCAACTAGTGTGGGTGAGAGAGGGGCATTTTGCCTAAGGGAGCTTGTTTGTGAGGAGGCTTGACAGAGGGAAGGCTTGGGGATGGTGGTGCTCCCTGCAGTAGTAATGTGTATCAATTTCTTTATTACCATGTTGGATTTGGCATTCTGGTATATGAATAAATACCTTGGTTCTGTCATTAAAGAAGAAAGTCTGTTATATTTTTGTGATTCAAACTTAGAAATACGCCTGCATATTCATAGCAGCTACTGTGAGTATCGGATTGGTGATATAATGGAGAGTTGTTTTCAAAGTCAGGAGGACCTAAGTTCAAGAACCATCCCTTCTAGCACATGCTGGTTATGTGACCCTCAATAAGTAACAATACTTAAACCAGAAGGACCCCAGACAATTTTCTAAGACAACAAGTAGAAAAATAGTTATTTATCTGCAATGATAGAGGAAGTTTCCTCACCAAGAGTTCCCTATTCCAATGAAATCACATGTCTAAGACAAAAAAAAAAAAAAACAATGCAAATATATTTATATAGTGTTATAAGATAAAACAGATAGAAAAGGGTAAGTGATTTACCCATGGTCATCCTACAAATGACAAAGTGGCCATTTCATAGAATCATAGATTTTAAGCTCGGAGGGGCGGCCAGGTGGCTCAGTGAGTAAGAGCACTGGCCCCAGTTTCGGGATGACCTGGGGATCAAATCCGTGCTCAGATACCTAGCACCACACCCTGAAATAACTGGCTGTGTAACCTTGAGCAAGTTACTTAACGCCAATTGCTTTAAAAAAAAAAAAAAAGCTCAAAGGAAACTTAATGGCCATGAAGTCCAAGGCCCTCATTTTACTAAGGCACAGAAAGGTTAAGTGACTTACCCAGAGTCATACAGCTAGTAAGGAGCTAAAATAGGATCTGAAACCCAGTGTTCCTGACTTCAAGTCTAGTCCACTATCTGGAACCACTATGTTGTTCTAGAGGTTTTCTGTTTCCAACAGAAAAGTGCACAGGATTAAAAGAAGTCATGAGACTAGGTTTCAGCATTATCATTTACTAACTTAAAGGCTTTTTACAAATTGTCTAATTTTTCTGGATTCCAGTTTCCTCATCTTTAAAATGGGGCTAATAAAATCTACTCTATCTCCACCATGGAGTTTTCAGAGACATGAAATAAACATTAGCTTGTATAAAAAATATTAGTATATGGACACATTTGGAAAACTGTAAATGGTGATAGAAATGTAAAATTTTTATTATTAGGTGGGCAAACTTTTTTTACAATCCAGATTATGACATTCACTTTCTTAATAATCCTCTCTTTTTCACTGATCTTGCCAACAAACTACACCCCAGCCCATGATCTGTGAATTACACATTTTACTCTAAATGAACGCTGAATTGATGAGGTTTTTATTATAAATTTTATTTCTCAGAATATTTTCATTCTCATGATCAAATAATGTCAATAGTCAATTTTCTTGGCCTGTTTTTAGCTGATCATTTTAAAAATTATCTTCTTACTACATTTCCAAAAAGAAAATTTAAATAAGAACATTAAATAATCAAGCAAGTATTCGTGGCATGAATCAAGGGTGTGCTCTGGAGTGTAGGAGTTGACAAAGTGTGATAACGTGGGGCAGACTGGAAAACACTGTGAAGGCAGAACTGTTCATTTTTCTTTTACATCCTCTCCCCATGATCCACTTCCCTATAAGAATGAGCAATGCCAATCATATTCTGTTTTAAAGCCTTTCATAGAATAATCTCAATGACCTCATTTCCCTTTCTCCCAAGTCAGTAGCCCTACCCCTGACTCAGGCACATTTGTTTGATGTCTCCATTATATATCTATCCCACTCCTGCTTTTGAATCTTTTTCAAATCAGAATCTATGCCTGTTTGCTTCTCCTTAGCCTCTCCCACAATGAAATTGCTTCTGGAATTCCACCCTGTTCACAAAGTCTGGGTCAAACAGAAAAGAGTTGGACAGCTTCCTTCTCCCACATCTGTAGAAGATATAAAATTCCTTTGGCTCCTCTTTCAAATGTCTTCTGGGTTGTGTTCTTATCCTGCCCCCTAGCCCTAAAATGCACTTACTTATGACTTGGATGCCCATGTTCTATAAACCAAAATACAAAATGGGAAAATGGAGCCATTTATATTCCATTTTTAAAAATGGGAGAAAATGCAAACTGGCAAGTAGGACCTTGTTAAGTGTAGTCTTAGGTGAATAAGAATTGTTTCAATTTTGCCACCTCAGCACCTAATAGAAGGTGTGAGTAGAAGACAATGATTTTTAAGATGTTATCAGGAAAAATGGCAAGACTCAATCAAATACAGATGGAAGAAATCTATACTGTTAGTAACACAATTTTAAGGGAACTGAGGGAAAGATTTTTGAGCTATTTTACAAAGGACAATTCTAAAAGAGTGAAAATAATCATGAATAATACTTTTTTAAAAAATAGGCAACCATAGTATAGTTTCACATCTATGTATGTATATATGTGTATTCATGTTTAATTGTAGCCTTTTCTAGAGTGGGGTAGGGAGGGAGGAAAAAAACAAAAAGTGTACAGCAGAGAACAAAAGAAAACTTAGAAGGAAGCACAGAAAAGTTGGGTAGTTTTGAAAACAAAGTATATTATTTACTACATAATTTTAAAAATGGAAATTCATTACTTTATATTGAATCCTCTCTTTATGTTCTACTGTGTACATGGAAATGTTCTTTCCCCCCCTCTTTTTGCATTTAAGTTTAAAATGAATAAAACATTTTTTAAAAGGAAAAAAAATTAAAAAGGCAACCGACTATATTAGTGACTATTAATCCATGTACTTAAATTGCTTCTTAACCTTGAAAAATCTTTATTTGTGCCATTGTAAAATCCTGCCTTCCATTTTGCTGATATGTATATTTGCTATCAATTTGTGTATTGATTTGTTGTGCTTTTCCTTTGTGTACTTATCTCATATTGCCAATTAGTCAACACATTTGCTGAGTAATGAACATAAAATGTGTTCTTTACCCTCAAGGGGTTTACATTTTAGCAGGGGGCACAAGATACAAGTGAGTGAAAAATTAAACAATAATGTGTAGCAGATAGTACAATACATGTCACTAAGCAATATAAGATTAAGTTAAAAACACCTCAGCATTGTCCGTCTTAACCTGAGAGTTCTTAGTTGGCTAGGACTATGTCTGTGTGATTCCTAATAAATGTTTTTTTCCATATTAATGATGTTTTATAATCCACATAAGGACTGGCTTGTGAAAATGATATTGGACCAGTTCTAAAAAAGGCAAATGCATACATGCCATAATTAAAATTACTTAGGTAAATTAACTCAGTTATGGTAGAAGCCAGTATGCTTTAGCAGTGGTTAATCAATAGCAGGTAATAAGTTGATCAATTAATATTTAAAATATAGTTCAGACCTTACCAATGCCCTGCTGTTTCTACAAGTCAAAAGTCAATCTTTGCTATGAAAAGTAGGGGAAAAATTACCCCTGGCAGGCAGAAGAGCTGGCTTTTGGATTCTGCCCACATGGCTCCTCAAAGAAGAGAGAACTCAAATTTTAAAACAAAAGGCTTTTGACAAACAGGCGAAAGGACAGGATTTGAACTTCATAGTTGATTGTTCAGGATGACAGGTTGGAGAAATGTCCCCTCTCAGAACCAGACATTTCAGCTGCTAATATAAGTGCCCCCCCCCCCCCCCTTTTTCCAACCCTTACTTGTTCATAGTATGGAAAGGTACAGGATGGAAAGCTGATGTGCTGATGCCTGGGGCCTCCTAACTGACTAAACCGAAGACAAAGATGGTGAACATATTGTGTTTAAAGAAGCTGTTATTTCATCATGAGTTTTGTAACTTCTCAAAAGGTACTTGATGAAATTTGTATCTTCATACCCAATCATGTATGTTTAATTTCTTCCATAGAAGTTTGCAAAAGGGAAAGTCTCTCTCTCTCTCTCTCTCTCTCTCTCTCTCTCTCTCTCTCTCTCTCTCTCTCTCTCTCTCTCTCTCTCTGTCTCTGTGTCTGTCTCTGTCTCTCTCT
>NW_027187391.1:10495953-10501876 GCF_028583685.1 Petaurus breviceps papuanus
CTCTCTCTCTCTCTCTCTCTCTCTCTCTCTCTCTCTCTCTCTCTGTTACTGTCTCTCTATCTCTGTCTTGTACTATCTTGATGCTGCGGCAGAAAAATATGAGGCTCTTTGAAGCCATGCAAAATATTCCTCCTGAATAATCTTATCACCCTGCAGATACTAAACTTCCTTTCTTTCATTAAAAATTCTGGCAGTGTGTATTTCCAAAGCAATATCTGCTTTTTTTTAACCTTGGAAAAAAAGACAATCAGTTAATGGGGAAAAAAAAGAAATGGAAGATAACTAATAACAAAGAATATAATGAATAAATTTAAATGCATACAGGCATTCTTTCCCCCCTGAAAAGTGTCTCAATTAGAAACTAAAGGAGGTGATCTGAGAACTACATAAGGAAATCTGTACCTCTTAAAAGTAATAAAGCAGAGCCCATTATACAAAGCAAATCATTTGGCGCATTCTAGGACAGAGTTTATTTAGCATAGTTTTCATATTGGTGCCTTCCAGCAATAACAGAGACAGAGACAGAAACAGTTTCTCTTTCTGCATTCTTCTCTCAGTCAGCAAACTATTTCCCAAGATTTTCAGGATCTCTGGGACTTATTTTCAAATCTGTATTGCTACCTACTATTACCACCACCACCACCACTACTACCACAAACATTACAAATAATATTAATAACTAGTATTTATATAGAGCTTTCAGGTTTCCAAAGCATTTTACACATTACCTTATTTGATCCTCACAACAAGACTGTGAGGCAGGTTCTATTATTATCCCCCCTTTACAGATGAAGACAGCTGAGACTGAGAGAGATTAAATGATGTGCTAGGGTCATAATGTAAATGACTGAGGCAGGATTTGAACTCACATATTTCACATATTTATTCAGGTATATTTGAAAGACTCTCAGATTCACTGGGGGAAAATCCTAGGAGTCCCTTTAGTGAACCTCAACTTTTACTGAATTTATCTTCTCTTCTTTCCCCTTTTTCTTCTGTGGTAAACAAGAGGAACTTCCTCCATGTCTTTCAATCAAATGAAATTATACTTGTAAAGCACTTAGCACAGTGTCTGGCACATAGTAGACATTTAACAAATGTTTATTCTCTTCTCCCCTTCCTTCTTCCACAATCAGGAGTAGGTTATTTCTGAATTTCTTTGCTTCTGCAACTCAGAGGCTGGTAAATGGAACCTAAATTCATTCTTGACCACCAGTCTCATTTTTCAGCTTTATTCTGAATTTACATGCTACCCTACTTTTTTGCCCCACTTTCATGATCTACTTGTCTCTTTCTCTCAGAGGTTGGAAATTGCTCAGTTGGTGACATAGGAACTTGTTTGGGCTACTAAGACCATGAAAGCCACCATTCATAGGATCATTGATTTTCAGGATCACTGAAAGGGATGTTGGAGATTATTATATCCAAGCCAATCATTTTACACATGGGGAAACTGAGACATTAGAAAGGTTAAATGACTTGCCTTTGGTAGTGCATGTGAGAGGAAGTCTGAACTTAGGTTATTCTAATTCTGAATTCAATGACTTCACTACAACATTATGCCTTCTCAGGAAGAATGCTCTGTCTCTTCCAGACAACTTGAATATTGTATAATTTAGTGGAATTATTCTGCTAATTTTTATGATTCTGAGTATTTTAACCTACTTCACAGGGATATTGTGAGGACCAAATGATCTTACATATGTAAAGTGCTTTAAAATATCTGCAATATTATACAAATGTTAGTTATTATCATCATTTCAGTAGTTTCTCTTGATAGAGTCAGTTTCATTACATGTTGGGCATTGGGATGAACTTTGGGATAGCTCCCTTTCCTGTTTATGTTTATTTTGGGATAAGGAAAGAATTGTATACAGGTATTTAAATGACTTCTGGAGGGGGGGACGTCAACTGTTCTCTTTGTTTATTCTTCTCCTATAAAGTAGATGTAAGATTATAAGGGGAGGGGACTGCTGGAAGGTTAGAAAAGTATTACATTCTGAGTAATAAACCTGATTCAGTCTCCTTTAAAATATAATTTTACTCATAAATGGATATACAGTGTTTCAGAATCTATCATGACATTTCTAAGTACTTGTATAAACTGGCCAGTAGGGTCAAAGTTCTCATTTCCTGCTTTCGATCTCTTGCTCTGGGGATAGTCATGAAATCAATACTGGCATAGCTACTGAAAAAAGATGTAACAATCCACTGTCCTGTGGTTCTGGTACCTTGGAATCTCCAGACCAAAACTCCTTTCCCTAGCTGTAACTCACTTGTATGTTTTGTTTTTTTCTTTTAGAATGTAAGCTCCTTAAGGAGAGGCACTGGATTATTTTAGTATTTGTTTAGTTTATTTATTTAGTATTTGTATCCCCAGTGGCTGGTACAGAGCAATAAGTGATTATTTATCCATATGCCCACTCATTTATTCATCCATCCTTTCATTCAACCCTTTGTTGGGCTCCATGTCAAGGGTCCAGAAAGAATGAGACTAAGGGAGGATCTTGAGGCTGACTAAACCTCTCTAGTTTAGGGATCAGGGGAATGAAGGATAATCAAGAAATTCCCCTGTTGATGGTACTAAGCCATTCTGTACTAATAAGTTAAGATCAAGAACAGGATAGACAAGTTATAAAGCTGAAAGAGCCAGAGGCCGGTTATAGAGTCTCACATTGAAGTAGGGTCAAAACCAGGAATTATAACAAGGTCCAGGATTAATGCTTCAGATAAGCAGAAAGCAAGCTTTAGAGCTAAAACAAAATGGAAATTTGTTGCAATTGCAGGTTTTATAGAGGTCCATGCAAGTGAAGTGGGGTCTACAAGATTTCCTTCTCCCTTATTGGAGGCCCTTCTTCCTTAAACATTGGTGTTTGTGCTGGTAAGGAACTGGCTCTGTCCTTCTGTTGTTTTAAGAGTTCTGAAAGCAGTCCATTAATTTGCATAAACTGGGCTAGCTGCCTCAGGGGAGAATGGGGAATTTTTTTTAAAAAACTTGTCTAAAAGATTCAATGGTAGGCATTGATTGAGTTGAAAATCCATACTTTCATTGCAGCATCAGGGAAAATTTACACTGGTTCAGTTACCAGTAAGAAATGGCAACTGCTTGAGGTGACTTCCATGAATGCCTGAGGAGGGCTTTTATGTGAAGATCAGGGCTGTCACTATCAGGTACAAACTGAAACTTTTAAATAACCCAAAGGAATTTTGATTCCACTCATGGAGAGTATATAATATGTAATCTTGTTGTTGTTGAGACAGGTATAATCTGGGAAGGGACAGATTATCCAGAGAATTTAGTGGCACTCAAAGTACCCTTGACCCCTAAATATAAGGAGGGATTCTCTGCTACAAGACTTACATAAACATGAAGTTTTAAACCAAAGCCTCCAACATACCTTAATCCCTTTCATATAGAATAAAGGTGACTGGTTGGCACAGTAGACAGAAGGCTTAGCCTGGAGGTAGGAAGACCTGAGTTCAAATTTGACCTCAGATACTTTCTAGTTGCGTGACCTTGGACAAGTGATTTAACCTCTGTTTGCCTCAATTTTCTCAACTATAGGATGGGCATAATTAATAATGCCTGCCTTACAGGGTTGTTGAGAGGATCAAATGAGATAATATTTGTAAAATGCTTATTTTAGTGCCTGCACATAGTAGGTACTATGAAAATACTAATTATTATAGAATGCTCATTACTATGACCATCAACATTAATTTCTTATGGAATCTTATTGCTCTTATTATTCTGCCCCAAGATTGTGATATAGTGGAAAGAGGGCTACATTTACTATTGGAAATTGTTGCTGTTCAATTCTTTCAGTCATGTTTCTCTCTTCATGTAGCACCAATGCAATATTCACAGCACCAAAGGCAATTGTAAATATGCGGCATAATTCTCAATCACAAAATATAGCAGACTCTCCATTTAGAAGACGGAAGCAAAACATTTATTCAGACACCAGAAAACCAAATCCCAAAATCAGAAAGGCAAATCCATCACAGTAGCAAAGAAGTTAATACACCATAACACCAGAGAGAGCCACACCATCCTTTAGCCTTCCCACAAACCAACACTCACAAGCCTAGCTGTCTGCTTGCCTGCCATCCTCTCTTTCCCACTATCTAGCTGCTCTGACTCCCAACTTCCTGTGGGCTCTGCTCTACCCTTCATCAAACTCCTCCCACCACAGGCTCCATATGATTACATTTGGCCTATTAGGGGGCAGGGAAGATCTTTAAATCAGGAAAGGTCTTCAAATTTAGGCTCATTAAGGGGCAGAGAAGATCTTCAAATTCCTATTACAATTATACTTGGTGACCCCATTCAGTGTTTTAAAAAATAACTTATTTATTTGATTTTAACATTTATTTTTTTATTTTGATCTTCAAATTCTTTCCCTTTCTCCAGTCCCTCTCCTACACATTTGAGAAGTTAAGCAATATATAAATTATACATATGAAATTATGTAACATATTTCTATAATAGACATGTTCCAAAAAAAAAAAAGCTAAGCAAAATTAAGTAAGTGGAAAGAAGTATGCTTCAATATGCACTCAGAATTCATCAGTCCTCTCACTGGAAATAAATAATATTTTTTATCATGAATCCTTTGGAATTGTCTTGGATCATTGTATTGATTAGAGTAACTAAGTATTTTTTTATTAATTTATTTTCAGTTTTCAACATTCACTTCCACAAGATTTTGAATTCCAAATTTTCTCCCTATCTCTCCCCTCCCCCAGCCCAAGAGAGTGTACATTCTCCCAAATCTACCCTCCTTTCTATCACCCCTACCCCTTCTCTTATACTATTCCCTTCTATTTTACTACAGGGCAAGATAGATTTCTATATACCATTGTCTGTATATCTTCTTTCCCTGTTGCATGTAAAAACAATTTTTAACATTCATTTTTAAAACTTTGAGTTCCACATTCTCTCCCCTCCTCTCTTCTAACCCACCTGCATTGAGAAGTCAAGCAATTTGATATAGATTATACATGTGTAGTCATGCAAAACATTTCCATAACAGTCATGTTGTGAAAAGCTAACTATATTTCCCTCCATCCTATCCTGACCCCTGTTTATTCTGTACTCTCCTTTGACCCTGTCCTTCCTCAAAAATGTTTGCTTCTGAATACCCCCTCTTCCCATTTGCCCTACCTTCTATCATCACCCCCCTCTCTTATGCCCCTCCCCACTCCTTTCCTGTAGGATAAGATAGATTTCCTAACCCAATTGAGTATGTATGTTATTCCCTCCTTAAGCCAAATCTGATGAGAGTATGGTTCACTCATTCCCTCTCACCTCCCCCCTCTTCCCTTCCATTATAAAAACTTTTTCTTGCCTCTTTTATGTGAGATAATTTACACCATTCCACCTCTCCCTTTCCCCTTCTCCCAGCACATTCTTCTCTCATCCCCTAATTTTATTTTTGAGATATTATTCCTTCATATTCAATTCACCCTGTTCTCTCTGTGTATATATGTGTGTGTGTATGTGTATACACATATATGTATATATGTGTGCGTGTGTATATATGTACATATATACACATATACATATTCCCTCCAACTACCCAAATACTGAAAAAGGTCGCATGAGTTACAAATATCATCTTTCTATGTAGGAAGATAAACAGTTCAACTTTAATAAGTCCCTCATGATTTCTCTTTTCTATTTACCTTTTCATGCTTCTCTTGATTCTTATATTTGAAAGACAAATTTTCTATTCAGCTCTGGTCTTTTAATTAAGAATGCTTGAAAGTCCTCTGTTTCATTGAATGTTGTAAGGGTTATGGGATTTAAAGATCTCCCATGCCCCATGGACGTGCTGACATAGCAGAGCAAGAGAAAGTGAAAAGCTGAGCTAACGGTCCTGCGGTTGGCAGTTGGTGGCGGTTGCCTTTTTTTTTTTTT
>NW_027187391.1:10501886-10631932 GCF_028583685.1 Petaurus breviceps papuanus
ATATCAGCATATTTGTAATCTCTATAGGCATTGTGAATATGGCATTGCTGATACAAATGTCCAAATTTTCTCCTGAAGGATTATACTTAGTTTTGATGTATAGATGATTCTTGGTTTTAATCCTAGCTCCTTTGACCTCTGGAATTTTGTATTCCAAGGTCTTTGATTCCTTAATGTAGAAGCTGCCAAATCATGTGTTATCCTGATTGTGTTTCCACAATACTTGAGTTGTTTTTTCTGGCTGGTTGCAATATTTTCTCTATGACCTGGGAACTCGGGAATTTGGCTACAATATTCCTAGGAGTTTTCCTTTGGGGATCTATTTCAGGAGGTGATCAGTGGATTCCTTTGATTTCTATTTACCATTCTGGTTCTAGAATATCAGGGCAGTTTTCCTTGATAAGTTCTTGAAAGATGATATCTAGGCTCTTTTTTTTATCATGGTTTTCAGGTAGCCTAGTAATTTTTTAATTATCTCTCCTGGATCTATTTTCTGGGTCAGTTGTTTTTCCAATGAGATATTTCACATTGTCTTCTATTTTTTTCATTCCTTTAGTTTTGTTGTATTGTTTCTTGATTTCTCATAAAGTTATTAGCTTCCATTTGCTCCATTCTATTTTTTAAGAAATTATTTTCTTCAGTGAACTTTTGGATCTCTTTTTCCATTTGGCCAATTCTGCTGTTTAAGGCATTCTTCTCTTCATTGACTTTTTGGACTTCTTTTGCCATTTGAGTTAGTCTATTTTTTAAGGTATTATTTTCTTCAACATTTTTTTGTCTTCTTTAGCAAGCTGTTGACCCATTTTTCATGATTTTCTTGCATCACTCTCATTTCTCTTCCCATTTTTTCCTCTATTTCTCTTACTTGATTTTCAGAGTTCTTTTTGAACTCTTCCATGGCCTGAGATCAATTCATATTTTTCTTGGAGGCTTTGGATGTAGGAACTTTGACTTTGTTGTCTTCTTCTGGTTGTATATTTTGATCTTTCTTGTCACCAAAGTAAGATTTTATAGCCTGATATTTCCCCCCACTGTTTTGCTCCTTTTCCCAGTCAATTACTTGTTTTTAGCTCTTTGTTAACATAGATCTCTGCTTCCAATGTAGAGGGTATACTGTCCCAAAATTCAGGGGTTTTGTGTAGCTGTTTTTAGAGATATTCCTAGGGACCTGTAAATTTTCATTTCTTTGAAGATTTTGTGATGAAAGCAGAGGTGTTTACTCCTCTTCTGGTCTGTGCTTTGCTCTGTGAGTGACCACAGCCTTGGAACTGTGAGGAGGATTCCTTTTCTACTGTCACTGCAAGCTCCACCATGCCAGTGCTCCTCCTCATCCCAGGACCACCTCCCAGGACTGTGACCCAGATACAAGCACAGGCAAAGCAAGAGAATCCTGCCTCAGCACCACCAAAGAGATCCCTGCAATCCACCTCTGACCAGCTTCTGGATCCCCCCACCATATGTGGATTGACAGCTCCAGAAGCAGCCACTGCCCTGCTGCTACTGCCACTATCCTGGGACAGGGACCAGGACTAGAACTTGCTCTTGTCTCACCCAGGTCCTACAGACCTTTCCTACTGTCATTCTAAATTGTCTTTGGTGTTTGTGGGTTTAGAAGTCTGGAAACCACCATAGCTGCCAGTGATTCAGTTCCCTGAGGCCTGCTCTGGCCCTGTCTGTGCCAGTATGGCCCACTACGAACTATATTCTTCTCTCTGACTGGTGCAACAGACCTTTCCTGTCGACCTTCCATGGTTGTTTTGGGCTGAAAATTTGTTTTACTCTGTCATTTTGTGGGTTCTGCCACTCTAGAATTTGCATAGAGTCATTTTTTAAAGGTATTTAGAAGGGTTTGGAGGAGAATTCAAGCAAATCCCTGCTTTTACTCTGCCATTTTGGCTCTATCCTATTTGGTGTTTTCTTGGCAAAGCTCAGTTGATAGGTGAGGAAACTGAGGCAAACAGGGTGACATGAATTGCACAGGATCACACAGCTAGTAAGTTTCTGAGGCTGGATTTGAACTAATGAAAATGAGAATGGAAGCATATCTACAACTCTCCTCATTAGATTGGTATGAAGAAAACTTTTTTCAAACTTGGAAGCTATATAAATGTAATTATTAGAGAGAAAGTGGGCATAATCTTGCTGTGGTTGTAAAAATCACTACTTTCAAGAATGCAATTAACATTTTAAAATTAAACTTAAATACAATGGAACTCTTTTTCCATAATATATACGCATGCATGTATATGTGTGTACATGTATATATATATACACATATATACACCTTATGTATGCTTATATTACTTTCCTAAAAAACTAGAGGTTCATCTTTCTAGCACTGTCCATTCTAAGACTAAGAATTACATAATCAATTCTTGTGGAACACAAAACCATCAATCAGAAGTTATTACCTACTAGTCTTATCATTCAAAACTGCTCTTTTGACTTATTCTTAGTTTCTTTTAATATCATAGGGCCTTAGATTTGGTCAGAAATGCAGGACAAAGTTTAGAGGAGATCTGAGCTTGAGTTAGAACAGTGCCATAAAACAATAAAAATAAAAGTTAATATCTGTGTCAGGCAAGATACCAGTAGGGAGTAAGCCATCTGGTTAGAGCCTGAGAATGGAAGTTGTAAAATCAGTTTAGTTCTAGCTCATCCATTAAATGATTTTGGGGAAGTAACTTCATCTTAGTTCATCCAATAGAAGAATTGGGTTATTAAATGTATATACATAATCAAATTAAACGAAGATCCTATTAATTGAGATCACTGACTTCCTGATTTCCTAATCCAATGACTTCCTCATCCTGTTTGACCACTCTGTGGCATCAGACCCCATTGATCAGCCTCTCTTATTTATACAATGTCCTCTCTTGGCATCTCTGACCCTCGGTGACTTCTAAATTGTATTCCAGCACTAAATTTATGGTAAAACATAAATTCTAAAGTATTCTAGGCTTATTTCACAGTGCTCCCATTCATACACTTTACATTGTAACCAAAGGGTTCTACTATGGACATAGAATTTAGAGCTAGAAGGAAATTGAAAGATCAAGTCCAATGTCCTTATTTTAGAGTTGAGAAAACTGAGGCTCAGGGAAACTACATGACTTATCCAAGGTTTTATTATTTCTTCAGCTCTTCTTGACTACTTTAACCCTCATGACTAGCACTATATTTATGCTTTCCTTCTCAAGGTACATCTTAAATGTCACCTCTTATGAAGGTAACATACACTTTATACCACCAGCTAAAAGTGAATCAATGCCCCACACCTTCTTATATTCTTCTCTTTGGCCTCTCCTTTGCATTCACCTCATTCTAATTTGTTATGAAGCTCATGTTTTATCTCCCCTATTAAGTTATAAGGTTATTGAAAGCAGGAACTGTGTCATTTTTCACTTTTGTACCCCCAATACCTAGCATAATACCTGGCTGTAATGGTAATGGGAATTTGAAGATCTTCCATGCCCCTTAATAAACCTAAGGGAATTGGAGGACCTTCCCTGATTTGAAAATACACTCTGCCCCTAATAGGCTGAATGTGGTCACATGGAGTCTGTGGTAGGAGGAGTTTGCAGAAGGGTGGAGCAGGGCCCAACAGAAGCTTGCTTGGGGGAGCTTGTTTTTCAGGAAGGCCCACACCTTGTTACTTTTTAATTAGGCAGTGGGTCACACAGGTTGTGATGTTCTCTGACCCTGGAGAAGGCTCTTCTTATCCCGATGTGAGGTTTTGCTTTGGGGCTCACTCATGGGAAGTGTTGTGTGATTTGGCCAGATGATTCTCTGGCCAAAGTCCCCCAGCTTTGAAAACCCAGATGTTGGGGCTTCCCTCTCTGGTAACTGACTAGGTATGGATATAATGGTCAGACAGCTAGAAGCCTGTCTATTGGTTTGTTGAGTTGTGTTGCTTTCTCTGTATTTTTTGTCTGCTTGTAACTTCTGTTTGTATTCTTTGAAGTTCAAGATTCTGACTTTTCCCCCTGAATTAGGTAAATGATAAATGTTTGATTAAAGTGAGATTGTTAACACTTTTTGAGTTGCTTTCCTTTAGAAAAACAGGTCAAAGAACCTGTGCTAGCAGCCATCCTGGGCATGCTAAGGTGCTTGCTGTTATATTAAATACTTAACAAATATGTTTTGAATCGATTCATGAAAAGAAAAATCTATTTTTTAAAAAAGATTTTATTTAGTGGTTTAAAATTATGCTTTTGGGAAAATTAAATCAATATTTTTTAATCCTTGAGCACTATTTAATATATTATTAGCATACTGTGTTACAATTGCAAATTAGAAGGCTATCTATATTTATACAAAACTTAGAAACTTAAAAATCCAACCTAGGCTGACTGTCCTGCTGTTAAAAGAACTCCACATCTAGTCTGTGTCATTGAAACTGCAAATGGAAATGGGGAAAGTGAAAATGAAAATTATGTTAAGAACAGATTATGCAATGGAAAATTCCTAGCCTTTCTGGTCCTTCCACTTTCCAGTGAGGTAGGAAAGACATACATACTCTTGATTTCTGCATAAATATTTGTAGAGGAATCTTCCTATTCCCACTTCCACCCCCAACAATACAAAAAAAAAAAAACTACAGAGAAACCCATTTTACAGGAGGAATCTTCGGGACTTAACTTTTATGGTTTGCTAACTTCCCTGTTCAAACTTTCACTGCTTTCATTATCACTCTGAAACAGTAGGGCAGTGTGTCCTAGAAATATGTCTGCCCCTATTTGAGTACTAATTCTCCCATCATGTCCTAGGGAAGACTCTGTCTCCTTCTTTTCCTTACATCATTAATGCCTTTTCCCTTGAAAATAGTAGATTCCTGTCCTTCCATTAGGTGCCCAGTACTGAAACTGAGATTTCCCTTCCTATGAGAGGCAGGCCATCTACTGTTACCTTTTGGTATGGCTTTTGAAGCTGGAAAACTGGTGTGTGTGTAATATACACATAAAAAACACACTGAACATGGAATCTCACAAAACAAACAATTGCAAATAAGTTGTGTAACTTTTGCCTTAGAGCTCTGAAGCAAAAATGCCCAAACTGGCTCTCTTTCCCTTAAGTAATTACAAAATAAATAGACTTGAAATGTAAGGACTCTTGAGTGATATTTATACCTAGGTAAAGAGAAAAAGGAAATAATTGGTATATATTCTCTGCCTCTTTCACTTGCCTTTACTCTAAGGGTATATTTTATCTTTCACCCCAAATCATTCCTGTTTACACAGAGCATTGAAGGCACCCTTGATCTCTGACTCTTTTTCAATATATATATATGTGTATATATATATATATATATATATATGTAGTCAGTTGTTAAGTCTTAAACATTTTACTGCCACATTTCTGGCATCCATCCCTTTCTCTCCTCTCACAGAAACTGTCCTAATTTAGGCCCTCATCACTTCTCTCCTGGACTATCTCAAAAGTGCTCTAATTGTTTTTGTTTTTTTTTTGCCTGAAATCTCTTCCTTCTCTAATCCATCTTCTACTCAGGCTCCAAAATGATATTCCTAGTCCATTCCTCATTCAAAATTCCAGTAGTTTCCCATTATCTCTAGTATTTTATACAATTTTCTCATGTAAAGTCATTGACAACCTGGCCCCAACCTACTTTTCTAGTTTTTTTATATTACTCTCCTTCATGTACTCCTCAATCCAACCAGCCTGTCCTAGAAATTCCTTACATAAGACCCTTCTTCTCCTGCTTCTGTGGCTTTGCATAGGCTCTCTCTCATAGCTGGAATGCATTCTTCCCCATCTCCATTTTGTTCATCTCAAATACCAGCACCTCAATGAAGCCTTTCCCAATATCTCCAGTTACCATTATGCGCTGTACCCCTAAATCACCTTGCATTTATTTTGCACACAATTCGAAATAGTTGTTTTACATAAACTTGTATATGTCTTTTTTGCATGTGTTATGTATATCCCTCCAGTGAAATGTAAACCTCTTGAAGCTAGGAACTGTTTCATTTTTCTCTTTCTATTCCCAGTGTCTAGCACAATGCCTGCCACATAGTAGGCAATTAATTAACACTAAGTTGATTGATTTTCTTGTGGGGAAAAAAGAGAAGCTATATATTTTTTTAAAGCAATCGGGGTTAAGTAACTTGCTCAAGGTTACACGGCCAGGTGTTTCTAGGTGGGTGCTAAGTGTCTGAACCCAGGATTCGATCTCCAGGTCATCCTGACACTGGAGCCGGTGCTCTTACTCACTGTGCTACCTGGCACAAGAGTAACTATTTTAAGTCTTCCTTGAACAATGTGCTGAAGACAGGGCTCTTAATGACTAGAGTTTTAAGGTCTGTCAACAACTGATATGAATCCTTTGTATGGTCAGACAGCTTGACAAAATTGTTTAACTTACTTTTTCTGCCATAGAAACTCCTTTGAAGATTTGTCTCATACTAAAGATCATGTGTTGATTCACTGAGTATCCCTTCTTTGAAAAGGAATCTGATCAAATACCTGCAGAGGAAAAATGGGAGTAAATAAATGGGAGTCACCAATCTGACTATTCCCAGAACTCAAATCTATTCTACAGGAGAGGTTTGTGGATAACTAACTTTGTAAAATATGGCTTTGCAAAAGTATACATTTCTCTTTATCTAACAGAGAATAGTGAATATAATAGAATACTAAGGAGTCCAGGAACCTTACCAGCATCCAAGGCCCATTACCAGCCTTGTGACTTGCTTTGCCCCTCAGAATCTGTTTTCCCAGCTATAAAATGGGGGTAATAACAAACATGTGCTCCCTACCCTATAGGGTTATTGTGAGAAATAATTTAGTGTCTTCTGGGCACTTCCCAGCTTTTCAATGTCCTTTCAAAACTATAGTGTCCCAAATGACACAATATTCCAGATGTGATTAGGCTAAGACAGAGTACACACTATCACCTCTTTGTTTCTGGAACTTTTGAAAAAACTTTTTTTTTTCTCATGTAAACATGTAAACAAAAATTGTTAATATTCTTTTTTAAAATTTCAAGTTCCAAATTCTCTCCTTCCCTCCCTCCTATCCCCCTCCTTGAAAAGGCAAGCAATTATATATGTATATATATATATATATATATAATATCTGTGCAGTCATATAGAACATTTCCATATTAGCCATTTCACAAAAGAAAATTCATAAAAAGCAAAAAAATACAACTAATAACAATAAAGAAAGTAAAAAAAGCATTCTTCAGTCTGCATTTAGACTCCATCAGTTCTTTTTCTAGGGTAGATAGCATTTTTCATAAGTCCTTTGGAATTGTTGCAGATCACTGTATTGCCAAGAATAACTAAATCATTCACAGTTAATCATATAATAATGCTGTTATTTTGTACGATTTTCTCCTAGTTTTGCTCATTTCACTTTGCATCCGTTCATGTAAGTCCTCCCAGATTCTTCTGAAACCATCCTGTTGGTCATTTCTTATAGCACAACAGTATTTCATCATAGTCATATGCCACAATTTGCCCAGTCCTTCTGCAATTGATGAGCAATCGTGATTTAGAGCATTTTTTAAATATGCCTATACATAGCTTTGATTTCTTTTTCTGAAAACTGCCTGTTGATATTCTTTGACCATTTATGAGTTGGGGACTGACTTGTATTCTTATAAATTTGACTTAGTTCTCTATTTATTTGAGAAATGAGACTTTTATTGATTGGAGAAATGCAAATTACAACAACTCTGAGGTACTACCTCAACCTATAAGATTGGCTAGATCACAATAACCTTTTTTTTTTTAGCTGCCATATCCTACTGCTGACTCACCCAGTCAATCCAATAGAATCCCCAGATTTAAAACTGTTGTCTCTGTTTCTCTTGTATTTATGAAGTTGATTTTTTTTGTACCCAAGCATAAGACTTGACATTTATCTCCATTGAATTTCATCATGTTAGATTCATTCCAGAGCTCTGGTCTATGAAGGTCCTTTTGGATAATGACTCTGTCATCTAGTATATGATTTTTCCCACCTAATTTGGTGTCTCTGTAAATATTTAATAAATATCTTTGTTTGAGTCATTGTGAAAAATGTTCAATAGTACAGAGACAAGTATGGATCTCTGGAAAGAAATGGACTTTCTGTTGTTGTGGTTCCTAGTGGTATAATGGGAGCAACTGGTCAGGACCCCTCTTGATCAATTGATTTTCTACTACAGTATTACACTCAAAAAAAAAATCCCAAAATCTCAGAGTTTGAAAGGACTTCAGAAGCCATCCAAGCCAGCTTGAACCTAAATAAGAATTCTCCTACCACATAACTCCAAAAAAGGATTGTTCAGCCTTTGACTGAGAATTGGCCCTAGGCAAAATTGTGAAACAGGAGAAAATTGCCTTAGACCAGGTACTATGAGGCTGTAGTTTCTACTTCCTTTTAGTTTATCTAGTCCACCTCCTTATCTTCTCATTCCAAGTCTTTCTAATCTCCTATAATCTCCCACTAATGTCTTATCTCAGAAGAATGCTCCCTAGCAGTCCAATTCTTACCAAGGTGTTAGTAATCAAATACCTAACCCTTTTAGAGGTGTCTTCATTCAAAAGGATCTGATCTAGAGAAGACAGTGCTCCAATGGGAGGAATAAATATCTCCTATTTTAATTTTAGCCACCTTGGCACCTGATGAATGAAGCATTTTGGAACAACAGTATGAAGATAGTATCCCTCAAAGCACATTTGGAGATGACTACCTAATCTATAAAAGCATAAGATAATTTCAGTCATGAAAAGAGCCCCAAATATACCTTCATTTTTGTTTGTCAGTCATAAAGTATCTTTTAAGCCCTTGCTGTATCCCAGGAACTATACAAAGTGCTGAAAATACAAAAGCAAAAAGCAGTCCCTCTCCTCAAGGAGTTTACATACTAATGGAGAAGATAAGCATGAAAATAATTAGATGTATATAAATGATATGTTGTTGTTCATCCTAGTCAATGAGGACCAAAATGACATTATGATGTTGGGGTCAAGGTCATTGTTGTCCTTCATGCTTAAAGAGGACCAATAACATCAAAATGTTGAGATCAAGGTACAGTGTGTCTGACTGATCAGACCCATATGAGGTTGGAAGGCTCTATCACAGATTGGGCACAAATAGTCCATGTCAACATTTGGGATGGAGATGTCTCTAAATCTGCACATCTCACATTTCTTTTGAGCTACCGCAATTCTACTTTGGTGGACAATCCTGTGCCAGTGTCTCCCTTATTTCACAACTGATACCAAAGTTCTTCAGAGAAATCTTGAGAGTGTCCTTGTACCACCTCCCACTTCTGTGTGAATGCTTGCCTTTGTGAGTTCTCCATAAAACAGTCTTTTAGGTAAACAACATGGTCCAGACCATCCAAGTTGCCATCTCTGTAGTAGAGTTGCAATGTGTGACAGTTCAATTTGAGAGAGGACCTCATTGTCTGGTACCTTATCTTGACAGGTGATCTTCAGAATGTTGCTAAGATAATTCACATGTAAGATATACATAATAGATGAAGATAAGCTGAAAGGACAAGGCATGGACAACTAAGGGCAGGATTGGGAACCAGGAAAGACATTATGTAGAAGATAGTATTTGAGCTGAACCTTGGAGATGGTTAGGAAAACTTAGTGAAAGAAGTGAAGGGGCAAAGCATTCTAGGCATAGAGGACAACCAGTGTAAAGAAAGTGGGGCAAAAAATCACAGTTAAACAATTATAGCTTGCTCTGTATAGTATGTGAAGAAGATTAAGATGTAAAGAAGGCAAAAAAGTACAAAGGGATCTGGTTGTGAAGGTCTTTAAATGACAAAGAACTTGGTATATGATCTTAGAGGTTATTGAGTGCCACTGGAATTCATTGAGCTTGGGGGCTTCATAGTCAGACCTGCCCTTTAGAAAAATTACTTTGATAGCTGAGAAAGAAATGACTTAAGGCAGGACCAGTTAGAAGGCTATCGCACAGTCCAAGAAACCTGATGAGGGCCTGAACTTGGTTATTTAATCTACCATTTAGAAAAATGATAGCTAGTGCAATTTCCAGATCTAATTTTCAAAATATTTTCTGGAATTCATTATATAAGTAGTATTTGAGCCTCTCATCCAGGCACAAGAGTCCATATAGTGGAGTCCACAGAGAAGATTGGCAAAGATAAAGGCACTGTCCCTAAATGAACAAAACCTAGTGAATCTACAATGTAAATTCTTCATCCTAATCTCATTGGAAGATAACCTTGTGTTTCAGACCCTGGGTCAATTTGTTGATGTAAAATGGCTTTGCTCTAGTCAAGCTTCTTATTAATGTTTCTCAGACTGCCAGTGACTTAAAAAAAAAAAATTCTTGTGCTTCATGTCTTTGCGTTTGCAATACCTTCATTTCCAAAGATATCCCTCATCTTTCCATAGACCCATCCTTTGTAATAAAAAAAGGGGGCAAAAAAACCCAGTACAGCACAATCAATCAATACAACTGAGTTTCTACAGTGTTCTATACCTATATTCCCCCACCTTTGCAAACAGGAAGTGAGATAGATTTTTGTCTTTTTTTTTTCTGGGTCAAAATTGAAGTGGCTTTAAAAAAATACATCCTTTGAAAGTTGTTTAAACTATCTTATCTTATTGGAATCTCCTTATGAATGACTAGGATTATGGTTATGGTCTTATACCTGTAGATTTTTTTATTTAGGAACTATTATAGAATATGACAGGTAGAGGTTATAAAGCTATATAATTGTGTGGTTTACAATTTGCAGTATCACTAAGATCACAGAATAAAAAATAAAGTCTTAAACTAGAAAGGAATATAGATATTCCCCAATCTAACTATTATTTTACACCAGGAAATTGAAACATAGAGAAGTAACGTGATTTATTGAATGTTACACAGCTATGAAATGGCAAATTCTTGTTAGAATCCAATTCTTGTGACTCCTAGTTTATTATCCTATCCATAACACTAACTTCAGATACCCTTTGAAACCTTGAGAAAAGTTCATGGGTATGGTAGGACAGGGATGAGGTAAAAACAGGTCTAAAAGGTTATGGACTATACCACTGGCATGTAGCTAAGAAAACAGAAAATAGCTTCAGCAGTATCAGGTAGCCTGAAAGTAGTTGCAAATTTGATTGTTTGGCAGATCAATGCAGTTCAATTCAGTAAGAATGTTCACTTCATTAGGCAGGCTTGGGATACAAAGAAAGTGAAATAAGTAAAACCAAGAAAACCATATACACAAAGACTACGAGAATGTGAATGGAAAAAACAACCACAAAATCGCCAAAAAAAAAAAAAAGGCTGCAAAACGACAAAGAACAAGGATGGCCCTAAAGAAGAGATATGAGAAGATGCCTGCCCATACTCCTTGGTAAAATGAGAGGTTTTGGGGATTGGAACATTACATTTATTTTCAGTTTTTTTTCTATGATAGGCCTTGTTGATTTTTTCTCTTCCTCTTTTTTTAAAACAACTATCTATTATAGGGGATGGCTTTCTGAGTGGGCGGAGTGGGAGAAATACAGGGGGAAATATGGGTGATGTAAAAACAAAAGAGATCAACAAATATTTACTAAAAAAGAAAAGAAAAGAAATGTCTTCCCTTAAGGAGCTTAATTCTTTTTAGTATCACTGACCAATTCTTTATTGATTCACACATGCCTGAAAACTCTTTTCCCTCCTTGGAGGTAGGAAGGAGCAGCTTGCTTATTTATATTGAGAGACAAGGCTTAACCAAAGCACATACAAGTCAGCCCTCTGGATGGATACTTCATCTAGCGGAGGGCTGTCAGAATACAGCAGTAAGCATACAAGGAACATTTCCTGGAGAAATCTGGTACCAATAGAATACAATCTCCTTGAGGCCAAGAACTGTTTTGTTGCATTCTTTGTATCCATGCCTGGCTACAGATAAGTAGTCACTGTTGTCATTGTCATCATCATCAAGTACTTTACATATATTATGTTATTTGATTGTCACAATAACCCTGTGAAGTAGGAGCTATTATTTTCTCCATCTTTACAGATGAGGGAACTGTGACTCAAAGGTTAAGTGATTTGCCCAGGGTCAAACAGCTAGTAATTGTCTGAGGCAGAATTCAAACTCAAGTCTTCCTAACCTCAACTACAGCACTCTACCCAAAGTTGGTTTTTTGCTGTTGTTGTTGTTGGGGTTTTTTTTTGAAAGAAGGAGTAAAGACCTGACTTCTCTGGCTGTCTGGCTTGATGTTTTGGGAATCCTTTCTACTCTATTTCTTGGTCTCACTTACTTATGTGCCCTATGCTAACAGAATAATGGGTCAGTTTTGAAAACTCCTTTCTATTCCTCCTGTCCTTATTATGTGGGCAAGCTTCAACCCTGCTATCCTGGTGACACAAATGTGTTATCTGGTTTGGTGGCTTGTCCCTGTGGGGTTGATTCTCGTGTTTTCCCTGACATTGATGGCAGTGTCCTCTTAGAGCCTTTTTCCTTCCTATTTGGGAGGGCAGAGAAAAGGGGTATACAGCAGGCCCAGGGACAGTCAACAGGCATAGAAGACATACTGAGATATGAAGAAAGGTAAAAATAGTCTTCTGTGAGTCATTAGGGAATTGGTCAGTGATGTGAAGTGGAATTAAATTCTTTAAGGTAAGGAACTGCCTTTCTTTTTGTCTTTTTTTTTCTTTTTAGAAAATATCTATTGATTTGTTGGCATACAATCAAGGGGCTTACATTGGGCCCATTCTGTCTGTCACTGACAAACCAGGATACTCTCTGTACATTCCCACATCAATTTTTAGAAGGTTTTTAAATTTTATTTTTAATATATGGAATAAAACAAGCATTTTCATAATATAGCATAATAAAAAAGATGATTACATATAAAACTGCAAATCTATTATGCTCAACCTGATATTTCTTTAAAATATAAAATAAAGTTATTGTGTAATTTTTTTTCATTTTTTTCTTCCTTCCCCCAACCTCTTACCCTAGATGGCTACCTTTAGGTGAAATATGTATGTGAATATGTGCATATACATGTGTTTGTGTGTATGTATATGTACATATATACATATATGTAAAGTCATTCTATACATACTTCTATTCATCAGTTCTCTGATTGCAGATAGCATCTTCTTTCATATGTCTTTTATAGTTAATTTGAATATTTATAATAGTCGGAATGACTTAGTTGCTCAAAGTTATTCTTAAAAACAATATTGCTGTTACTGTATAAAACATTCTCTTGTTTCTGTCCATTTAATTCTTCATTATTTTGTGCAAGTCTATCCACATTTTTCTAAGCTTATCGAGCTCACTATTTCTTATAGCACAGTAGTATTCCATCACAATCATTTACCACAACTTGTTCAGTCATTCGCCAATTGATGGGCATTCATGCAGTTTCCAGTTCTTTGCCATCACAAAAAGAATTGCTATAAATATTTTAGAACATCTAGGTTCTTTTTCTTTTTCCCTAATCATCTTCAGAAATAGAGCAGGTAGGAGTATTGCTGGGTCAAATGGTATAGGTAGTTTAATAACTCTTTGGGCTTAATTACAGATACTAGATAATACAGACACTTAGCACACAAGTTAAAAAAACCCCACTAGCTGTATAACCTTGGGCAGGTTGCTTAACCCCAATTGCCCTCCAAAAAGGCAAAAAGAAAGGGGCGGCCAGGTAGCACAGCGAGTAAGAGCACCAGCCCCAGTGTCGGGATGACCTGGGGGATTGAATCTGGGCTCAGACACTTAGCACCCACCCAGAAACACCTGGCTGTGTAACCTTGAGCAAGTTACTTAACCCCAATTGCTTATAAAAACAAAAAGGGAGCGGCTAGGTGGCACAGTGAGTAAAGCGCCGGCCCTGGAGTCGGGAGGACCTGAGTTCAGTTCTGGCCTGAGACACTTAACACCCTCACAAAAAAACTAGCTGTGTAACCTTGGGCAAGTTACTTAACCCCAATTGCCCTCCAAAAGGCAAAAAAAAGGAGCATCAGGAAAAGTATTAAATATAAAATCAGTATGGATCCTCCCCTCACCATCTTCCCCAAAGCGTGACTTTGTAGTGTGGAAATCAGGTTTGCAGACTATGGCATTAAGGCATCGATGAGAGACCATCTTCAATACTGTCTCAGCTTAACATAGTTGGCCGGGAAGAGCCCATATCGGCCTTTACACACACCTCTCCACCAGCCATCGTCAATCATTTCAATGTTGGTAATGATATCATCAGGATCAAAGGAAATTTCATCATCCCCAGTTTGGGGATCAGTTTGCAATTCTACCAACAATGAATTAGTTTTCCAATCTTTCCACATCTCCTCCAACATTTGTTGCTTAATTTATGTTATATTAATTTGATAGATGAACTGAAGATAGTCAGAAATGGATAGAAACTTGAGGCAAGAAGACCAACTGAAAAGTTATTGCAACTGTTCAGGACTGAGGTTATAAAAATTTGGTGGTGAAAGGTGTCAGAGAAGAGAAGGGAGTGGATATGAGAGATATTATGAAGATAAAATTTAAAGACCTAGAAACAGATTCGATGTTGGGGATGAGAGAGAGAAGAGTAAAGAATAACACCTAGATTTTGAGCCAATGGGAAGATCACAGTGCCTTCAACAGTAATGGGGAAGTTTGGATGAGGAGAGTATTTAGGGGCAGTTAGGTGGTACAGGGATAGAGTGCCAGGCCTGGCGTCATGAAAACCTGAGTTCGAATCCAAGTTCAGACACTTACTAACCATGTGATCCTGGGCAAGTCATTTAACCTTGTTTGCCTCAGTTTCCTTATCTGTCAAATGAGCTGGAGAAGGAAATGGCAAACCACTTCAGTATCTTTGCCAAGAAAATCCCAAATGGGGTCACAAAGAGTCAAACATGACCGAAACAACTGAATACTAAGTATTTAGGGGAAAGATAGTAAGTTCAATTTTGGATATGCTGAGTTTAGGATATCTATGGGACATTCAGTTCAAGATCTTCAATAAACAGTTGGAGATGTGAGTCTAGAGAGGAGAGATGTTAGAGTTAGACAAATAAACTTCAGAGACATCAGCAGAGAGATGATAATTGAATCCATCAAAGCTGATGAGATCATCAAGTGAAATAGTGTAGAGGGTAAAGAAAAGAAGTCCTGATGAAACAAGATGAACAAAGTCCTGGGGGACACCCACCTTTCATAAGGACAGCCTGAATGAATTCCATCAAAGAAGACTGAGGAGTGGTCAGACAAGTAATATGAGAATCAGGATAAAGTAGTGTCACAGAAACCTGGAAAGAAGACAGTAGCAAAGAGAAGAACCTGATTGACAATGTGAAAAGCTGAAGAGAAATCAAGAAGGAAGAGGATGGAGAAAAGGTCATTAGATCTGGCAATTAAAAGATCTTTGGCAACTTTGGCAAAAGCATTGAATGATGAGGTCAGAAGTCGAATCATAGAGTTCAAAAGATAGTGAGAGTCAAGGAAGTGGAAATCTCAATTATAGATGTCCTTCTCAAGTTTAACTACAAAAGGGAGGACAGATTGAGTGGTAGAGCTATTAGGGTAAATAGGTAGGCTATTTCTCTGGAGCCAAGGTGCTATCATCTCCTGTGTTCCCTAAGCTATTTTACCATTTGGAAGGGCACTGGGGAATCAGTCAGTGGCTGTGAAGTCTGAAAAAGGTATACTCTGAGGGGAAATAACCTCAGGACATAGAAGCAGCATCCAACAATTAGCTGTACCATTCAGCCCCTGCCTGGACAATTCTGGAAAAATGTATGCAGGTCAATGGCTTACTCACAAGGATGTGAAGAGACAAAAAGAAGCCAAGAGAAGATATGCAAAACAACTCACTGTCACGTTCTCTAGCTAAGTGACACTAAAACTGGGTACAATAAGGGATGCAGGAAAAAGGCACTTGAGGAATCCCAGACCACTATTGCTATCTGACTTGTACCCTAAGATAGCAGAAAAATGGGGCAGATGGAGATAACCAGCCAGTTCTAACAGCTTCTTCTTCCCTTATGTTTAGTGATTGCTTGACCACTGGTGTGGAAACACAGGTGAACTTTCAGGGGATGCACTGTTCATTCTCCTGCCTCATGGATTGGGGCTGGCTTCCTGTCTCACTACTGACTGTTAGGTTGTTATTTAGGAAGTTAGTCCAGGGAAACAAGGATGAACTGACCTGGGAATCAATCAATCAATCCATAAACAAGTATTTAGTAAGTGCCTGCTATATGCCAAATACTATGCTGAGTCTATATTTGCACATTAAAAGAATGAAGTGATACCTTCTCACATGGAACTTGTGATTGAACCAGAAAGGTAAGGATTCTCCACTCTTCTCCCCTGGATATGTTTAGGCAAAGGCTGAATGACCAGCCAGCTATATGCAGAAGGGATTTTTGCTTTGGTGTAGATTTGACCAGATGATCTTGGAAGCCCCTTCCAACCCTAATTTTCTATGATCCTGTGTGACTCTAGGTTTCTCAATATCTAGGAATTGTCACCAGGAAATATAAACCAGTGTCCAAATATAAAGGAGTACAAGATTAGAAAAAATGAAGCACCGGGGTATTTTGCAGTGTGTGTGTAGGGAATATGGTAGAGCGGGCCTCCAGTTTAAAAGAATATATTCTCTCGTAAACTTCTTGATGCCTGAAATTCTTCAACTGCAACTAGTTGTCTTATTAAGTATAGGCATTAGGTCATAATATGAAGCAGGCAGATGCTTCAATATATGATAGACTGTAAATGTAGATTAAAAAAGAGGAAATCTTCAGTTTGAAGACTGTCAGAATTAACTTTCAGCCTTGAAGTTTTCTCCTTTTTTTATCTCATCTATTTCTGATGTGCAGATGCAAGTCATTTAAAAATGCCTTTTATTCAGTAATTGTTTGCTTAGAGTTCTGCCATGCATGGTTTGCTCATAATCACGTACAGGATGGTCATTGTGGCTTGTATTTCTTGAAAGGCCTGAAGTTATAAAAGCTGGTCCCACTTATCACTAATTTTTTTAAATTGTTTTTTCTTTGCATCTCATGCATATTTGCAAAAAAAAAAACCTCTAAAATTAAAGGCCATTAAAGTTCACATAAACACTCCTCACATGGCTTTTGAGTCATAGATACCGTTTGACACTGCACAGACAAAAATGGGCTCTTATAATTATAAACAAGGCAGAACTAGCATAGCGATGTGAAAATGAAATGGATATGATTCTACACTCATGAGGTCCGTGCCCTATTTGTTTTCCCATCTTCCCCAGTACCTACCATTGTACCTTACACATTTTTTAAAATTGAACCTGTGATTTAATTGGTATTGAAAACTTCTGATGAAGAAACTCTGTCTACTAATGTGGGCAAGTACCACTTCTGCAGACTTTCTGTCCCAGAGAGTTGCCTGATATACTGAGAGTAACATGCTTTGGGTCACACAGCACACCTGTGTCAGAGGCTAGGTTTTGAATCTTCACTGCCAGACTTGCTTTCGGGTCATGATACCATGTTCTTTCTCCCCTTTACATAGAAGTTACTACATTTTTGGGCAGCAAGGCTCAGCTGTTAGAATATGAGAAGAGGTGATATAATAGAAAAGAAAAGATAAAATACTAATTTGGAGAGATTGTGTAAGAATTAAGTAAAAATACCAGAATAACCCTTTAAATCTCTTACTTGTCATCTCCTGCTCAATCCCTGAATTATGTTAAAAGATTTTAATTTGTTTGTTTTCCTCTTAGATTGTGAACTCCTTGAGCCAATGTTTTCACTTTGCTTTGTATCTTAGCATTTAGCACAGGATCCAGTACAAAATAAGTTTTTAATAAATACTTGTTGATTGAACTTGTTTTCTTCATTTGGAGTAACATTATTTCTCCTGAGACAGTATACTTCAGAGGGGTCAAACTCCCAGCCTTCAAAGCTCCTCTTCTGAGCCAGATTAAAATGTAATTGGGAAATATTTGACAAAATAAGTAAAAATACAATATAATGCTATATATACATATATATGTATAATATGCATGTATGTATATATATATATGTTATATGTTAATGTGTGGTTTTCTAACATGGGCCTCTAGGGCCACATTTCTATTTGAGTTTGACACCATTGGTTTTACAAAATCCTCAGCCATAGGTGATCATACACAGTCAAATTTAAGGCAATTCCACTGTCTTAACTGATCTTTAAAATTTCTTTTTTATTTATGATCTGCAAACTAAAGTAACTCTTAAACAAACTATCAATATAGTCATTAAATATATGTGTTTAGGACCTATGGAATAGTTATGAAAAAAAAAATGGAAAATGAGGTTCCTTTACCAATAAAGGGCACCTCAGTTTAAGAACACGATATAAAAGCCTACAAAAGATCACATAAGGAAGTGTAAGACTATCAAGTTAATGATATTCTGTCCTTGGGGCATAAAGATAATGCTATGAACCTTTTGTCAGGAAGACATATTTTCCCAATAATAATAGCTATTATATATGCACATATTATGAAATGTTATATTCATATATAGCTATCTTCTACATATTACATTAAAAGAATTGCAAAGACACACATCGTCTCATTTGATATGTACAACAACCCTGGGAGTTAGGTGCCTTTGTTATCCCTAATGTACAGTTGAAGAGACTGAGACAGAGTTCTTTTGGAGTACCAGGAAGGGTTTTGAGGCAAGATTCAAACTGCAAACTTCCTGAGTCTAAGTCCAGTGCTCCATTCACTTTACCATCTAGCTGCCTGACATTCCCTCTATTTTTTCAAACAACCCCATAACTGTGCCTCTACCATCATGTATTTGGGAAGTTGACTTTTTTTGTAACAAAGCATAAAACTTTATATTTTTGCCTATTTAATTTCATCGTGCTAATGTCAGTCCAGTGAAGTGATGATAAATTATAATGAATCACTTGCACTTACATGATATAACCTAAAGCAAATGTTTTCAAGATGACTGGCTATAATTATGGAATTTCAGCCTTCAGCAAACTGCATAGGGAAGATAGTCTTTTAGTCTGGAGGGGCTTCCCTCAGGTAGGCAGTTTCATCCCTATGAGGATTACACATGGAAAATGCATATGAGAGGAATGACTTTGTTTTTGGGAGTATGAGTGGATAGAGCCAGAGGGGAGGAGTGTCCAGGCAATTTTCTTCCTCTGCCAAAACCAGTCCAATGTAGATTTATATAGAGAAGCTCTAAACATCTGTAGGAGGAGGTCAAATAAAAGCTCTTGGGAAACCTGTGAGAAATACATTTAGTGGTTTCAGTTCAATCCCTTGTAAATTGACGTTTCACATCCAAGCTAATGCTAATTGTCCTTTCAGTGAACAGGCCAAAGCAACATAGTTCAGACAGATATGGGAGCTTAAGAAAACCCCATTATACCCTCTGTTATTCTCTGGGAATAAGTAGGAGGCCCCTGGGCTATTAACTTCTTGCCTTTGTTTACTGAAGTAGCAGAAGAAGTTCCCTATCCTTAACATGGACATTGAAGGATAGCCTTTTATCAAGGCTCCAGTGAAAGCTATAATTAAAACAGGACTTTTCTATAGTGGTAGTATAAAAGCAGAAACTCTCTCGTTAGAGTCTTTTAGGCTTGTAGCTCAGAGTCGAAGACTCTGCTCTAGAAAATTACTGTAAGGCAGACTGGCTTCATGAGGTCATGGAGAGGTTGGATGTGCAAATGTGGGCAGCTCATTCCAGGAGTGAAGATAGGAGAGCTGTGCAGATGGAAACAAGTGCCAATTAGGCATGATTCACATGGAGATTCAAAAATAAGATATGCTAGCATTTTACTCTGTGACTTTGCCAATAGAGTCAAATAAATTAAAATGTTATGCAGTCAAGTTGAGACATTGGAAAGCCAGGTTAAGCAATGTTATACAAACATCATAAGCCAAAAGGGAAAGAAGAAGCCACAGGTAATAGATACTAACTCCCTGGGGAAAGAGATTCCCTGAAATCTGCTTGTGGGTGATTGTCTCTGGCTTGCACCCTAAAGACTATGTCAGGGAAAATTATAATAAGATGAAAGTAGAAAGCAATCCATGTTTCCCCATAAAAACAAACAAACAAATAAAATGCTTTCAACATAATTTAGGGGTTGGATGGGGGGGTATATTCAAGATTTAAAGGTTTCTTCTGATATTTTAAAACTATGTATCTTCGGAAGTTATTTTCCTAAGTTAGTATGTAGGGTTCTCCATGCCAATATCTGCTTGTAATACTGTTATTTCAAAGTTAGAATGAGATGTGAAGACCAGACCCTTCGTGATATGTCTCTCACCTACTTTTCCAGTCTTATTTCATCTTCTTTATACCCTCTCTCTTTCAACTAAACTCATCTACTGGTTGTTTCCCATACATGACATTCAGCCTCCTACCCCCATGTCTTTGAACAAAAATTCATATTGGGAGTACATGCCCTCTTCACCTCCTCCTGTTATGATCTCCTAGTTCAATCTCTAGATTCCACCAAAGTTCAGGTCACCTCCTGAATGAGACCTCTCTCATCCCTCTCTTCTTCTCCCACCCAATTATTAGCACCGTCTCCAGGTTGAAATTATTTTGTATTATTTGCCATATACTTTGTAGTAACTCCATGAGCAATATTGATGTTACATAAAGGATGTTGTAAAAGGAGTTGTGTGCCTTTACTTACTTACCTAGGACCTTTTTTGCAGTCTTCCCACCCTGTAAGATACCTACTCCTCTGATTGGGGAGCTCCACCTAGAACCACCATATTGAGAAAGTACCCAAGCCAGCCAAGCTCCCTCTTTCATTCTTTTCCAGCTCCGCTCTGACTCTCCCAAATTCTCAGTTGGACCATCTCTTCCTACTTCCCACTTCAGCTCAGTTTTTGTGATATCTTTCCAAATTGGCATATAAGCTCTTTGAAGGCAGAGACTGTCTTTCTTTTTGCTAGTATTTCTATTCCCAGCACTTAGCACGTGGCACCTATTAGGAATTAATAAATGATTTTTATATTTTATCTGTCTTGCTACTTGTGTTATTTTGGCCAAGTCTCTTAATTTCTCTGAGCCTTAGTTTCTCCATAGATAAAATGAAGGCAACAGAATAGATGATCTCTGTGGTACTTTACATCTCTTTATATTTATGCTCCTGTGATTTATATGTGTACATTTGTATTCCCCTAATAGAATGTAACCTTTTTGAGGGCAGAGATAGTTTCCTTTTTGTCTTGGTATCCCCACCATTCAGCATTGTGGCTTGAAGATGCATAGATTAACTGTGCTTGAATTGAACTGAAATCGTCTTTTGTGAACAGAGCCAGCAGGATACAAGTACTTCTGAGAATTGAAACTTCTGGATATGCTTTACCTCTAATTACCTTTCTTGTATCTTAATTTCCATATGCTTTAGGTCTCCTGTCTGCAAAATAATGCTCACTTTGCTTACCAGTTATGAGGCTTAATTAATGAATTCTTGCTCAAAGCTTTTTCAGATTTGACAGGGAGAGGTACCATAAAAGTGGTTTAAAACCTTAAATGTTAGCTATGTAGGGAAGTGCCCAGTTAGCCACATAGCCTCAGGCTTTGATCTCATCAGACCTCATAAAGTTAGTAATACACAGTACCTTGTATTTTTTTTGTTTTTAATAGTGCCTCTCTTCTAAGGAACTCAAAGCCTGGTGCAGACATTATCTAATTCCACTTCACAATATAACCTAAAGGGAAGGAGGGATAGATATTATTATTGCCCCCATTTTGTATTGTAGGAAAATAAAATAAAAGAAAAAATGACTTTCCCAAGGTCACACAGGAGGGAGGAAAATAGACCCCAACCTTCCAATATTGGTTTTGGCCTTCTAGCTAGTAGGAGCTAAATTTTGACTCTTAGGTTGGAATTGTTTTAAAAAATAGGTTTTTAAATAGGGGGAATATTTTTCAAATAAAGAAAAACATAATACCAACCCTGAACCAGGCTAAGCCAAGACCATATTATACAAGTCTGCTTGAATCATAGTAATAAATACATCCATTTATATAAATATTTTATATATGTGTATATGTATGTAGATAGATATGTGAGATCTTGGTCATTCATCCCTACTGAAAAGTAGGTGAAGTAGATGATAGATAGATAGATAGATAGATAGATAGATAGACAGACAGACAGACAGACAGACAGACAGACAGACAGACAGACAGACAGATAGATAGATAGATAGATAGATAGATAGATAGATAGATAGATAGATAGATAATAAAAGATAAAAGATTGATAAATTGATAGAACCTTTATTAAATGCTTACTATGTTCCAGGCACTCTGGTGAGTGCTAGTGATACAAAGACAAAACACAACAAAATGAAAACAAGGCAGTCTTTATACTCAGGGAGTTTATATTCTAATAGAGGAAGCCACAACAAGGAGGGGTCCTAGAAGCAGGAGGAGGCAGGAGGAGATGGGGAGGGAAGTAAGGAAAGGCTGTCAATGTGAGATGGAGTAGACTAACCAGTGAGCAATATGGCTAAGGCCAATTGGAACATTTCCATACCCTTAAAAACTTTCCTCTATTCAGAGTTTTGTGTCATAGTGCCCAATTTTGTTCCAGTAGAGAGTCAGTCCTTTGTTAAGCATCATCCTCATTTAGAGATTTAACTAAAGCAGGGTAACCAGAGCTTTGTCACAGGGTGGTGAAATCTTGAGAGTGCTGATAGCATTTGCACTCCTTTAGCATGCAGAAGCAACTGAATTTTCCTAGCTACCAAGAATAATTAGTTAAAATAATAATAATAGGGGCGGCCAGGTAGCACAGCTAGTAAGAGCACTGGTCCCAGTATCGGGATGACCTGGGGGATCGAATCCGGGCTCAGACACTTAGCACCCACCCAGAAACACCTGGCCGTGTAACCTTGAGCAAGTTAACCCCAATTGTTTAGGGGTGTCCAGGTGGCTCAGCGAGTAAGAGCACCAGCCCCATTGTCGGCATGACCTGGGGATCAAATCTGGGCTCAGATACTTAGCACCACACCCAGAAATAACTGGCCGTGTAACCTTGAGCAAGTTACTTAACCCCAATTGCTTTAAAAATAAAATAATAATAGTAAGTTAAAACTGGAAGTCATTAAGTGGCAGTCTCTCCCACCCCTATTCCTGGTTGCCACATCCCTAGGTGAGCTCCCCCCTAGTCTGGTTTCAACTTATTTACTCCAACCACCTCAGCATCTCTGAAGTGTCCCCTAGTCTCTAACTCTCCCATATGTCTCCCACCTCCCACCTTACCCCACCTTCAAATTTGTCTTTTAAAAAATTTTTGTCAGCAATTTTTATGCCACTTGCCCCCAAGCACAGTTTGTGCTGTTTGTTCCTACTTTAGAATTTCCAGTTATAGCTCTGTTCTCTACCCAATCAATAAATATTTAATACATTTTTACTAAGGCTCAAGAATTGTACCAAATATGAGGGATACAAAGTCAAAAGCAAAACATTTTCTGTCCTCAAGGGACTGACATTCCAAGAGGTAGGGAGAAGAGACAACATACACATTTATAGGTGTGCATAAAACACATACGGATCACTGATGTAAGGTAACTTTGATGGGGAAGCCAGAACTTTCTGAGTCTTGAAATGATCTTGCAACCCTTCCAAGAGGAGAAGTCATTAGCTCTTCATGAGATGAGTTTCCTTTGGGACTGGGCAATGTGAGAGATGTGAGGGAGTACTGAATGTCCCTGGTTGGGAAGGTGGGAAGGAGATAAGAGCTGCACTATAGGGGTACCAACAATAAACTTTGATACTGCATAGTTTTCCCTAGGGCTAACCCTGCCTATAGTCACAAAAGAAGGAATCCTTAAGTTTGTGGAAGACAAACTTAAATTTATTAACAAGAAGGAACTTATGCTAGGCCTGAATGTATATTTATTAAGATCCTTGGAAATAAGATAGAATTATCAAATAGAATGATTGGCAGGTCATTTAAGGCAGAGACTTTCAGACAAAAGAAATAGACCTACTGTTAGTCATACTCCAATAGAAATGTCCACTAGACAGAGCAAGAAATAAAACAGACTGGGTTGGTGAGGACAGGTAGAACTGTTTTTCACCTATATGATACTTGGCAGTTCAGTGGATAGAGCACTGGACCTAGAATCAGGAAGACTCATCTTTATGAGTTCAAATCTGATCTCAGACATTTGCTAGCTGTGTGAGCCTGGGCAAGTCACTTAATCCCTGTTTGCCTCAGTTCCTCATCTATAAAATGAGCTGCAGAAGGAAATGGCATATCACTCCGGTATCTTTACCAAGAAAACATCAACTCATAAAGAATTGGAGATGACTGAAACAACTCAACAACAACTAATATTTACTCTTCCTAGTTATGTGCTAGGTGCTGAGAGTGCAGAGACAAAAATGAAACTGTCTCCTCCCGCAGGGACCTTAGATTCATTCCATAGTGAGAGTAAGAACCTATACTGATTTCTAGGACATTCGTAAATATGGGCCTAAGTTAACTCAAAATATACTTGAAAAAGACTTGATGTTTCATGATGAAATATTCTGATAAGCTTTACTGCTCCAGAAAAAGTATATACATTGAAATATTAAGGGGGAGAAATCTGTTTAGGAGTTTAAATAAGAGTAGCTCTTGAGTTTTGTAGTTTTAAAATATGCAACCAAACTTTTCAAGTGTCAGATCATTGTACATTACATGTACATTTTAAAACAGTAAGTATATAATACATATATGGCAATGCAAATATTCAGTGATAATAAAATATTAAATACACAACGTTAATAAATATTCCAGTATTTTAAGACCAGTTTTTTTCCCAAGTGATTTTAAATAAATCACATTGAGTCCTGCAACTTAATTTCATTGGCTTAATGTATGTTTTTCTTCTTCATCTCATCTATGATCACTACATTTTTTAATTAGCTAGAATTGGATTAAGCCTTCAGCCATATGACAAGAGGGGGGAAGAAAACTTATTGACCACGAGCATTTAAAATTTTAAGAGTTTGTAGTTTACTGGGTCAATAGATGCCCACTTCTTATCTAGATAGGTTAGGGTTCGAGTCAGAGACATGGCTGGAGGCACATTTTGGCTTAGGATTAGAGTTGAGTTAGGGTAAGGGTCTTGTGTGCAGGTGACTTGATAAATTTATACAAAACATTTGCCAGCACTCACGTATTTTTTGTTTTTTTCTTCTCTCTTCTCCTCTTTCATCCCTTCCTCCCTTCTCTCCCCCTCCATATCTTCTACAAAGAGATATATTTAGGCATAGAGACACACGTTGTAAAATGAATTAAATAAGAATTATTTTCTACTCACTTAGTAGATGTTGATCCAGAAAGATGGACAATGAATATTTTCGGGGCAGTGAATTTGTTGCAGTTTCTCCCATGCCATCTCATCTATTAAAATGGTTTCACTTTCTGTTTGATTTAAAGCATTCTCAAGATTTCTTAGAAAAAAACTCACTGTTTTGCTACATTTGATATGCTCCTTTCTGAGTGCAATTTTAGAACACTAAGTTCGATTTTTGCCACCTGAAAAAAGTCAAAAACCACTTAAAGCTGCATGAATTTCCAGTAGCTACGGACACTTAAAATTAGGGATGTAAGTGTGGTCTAAGACAGACTCTTTACCTGTGGGTTGCAGGCCCTTGGCTGCCCAAGAGTTACTGCAAGGAATCTTTGATTCAATATGCAATTTCATAAATAAGTAAGTAGTCTTTCTGTAGACTGAAGAAATAATGTCTCAACCATATATCACATACACACAAAACTATTTTTCAAATGTTTATGGGTATTGTACTTATGAATAAAAGTATATTTGAATATAGCCGTTTTCTATCAGTATGTATATTTTTAATCAATAACTATTTTTTTTTTAAGCAATAAGGGTTAAGTAACTTGCTCAAGGTTACACAGCCAGTTATTTCTGGGTGTGGTGCTAAGTATCTGAGCCCGGATTTGATCCCCAGGTTATCCTGACACTGGAGCCGGTGCTCTTACTCACTGTGCTACCTGGCCACCCCAATTAATAACTATTAATAAGGAGACAGCACAAACCAGTGGAAAGGATGTCAAATTTGGAGTTAGGAGGTCTCAGTTCAAACCATGGCTTTGTCACTACCTGTGTGACCTCACGCGAGTCACAACTCTCAGGCCCAGCATCTCATCTGCAAAATTGGCTGGATGACTTCTAAGGTCCCCATAGCTCTAAATTTATGATCCTATAATAGCACAACTGCTATCATATAGGCATGCATGGATGTTGAACTCTGACATTGACTTATGACCTTGAGAAAGCTGGTGTCCACTGATCAAAAATTAGCTTTGAAATAAACCCTCTTGGAACTTCACCATTACATTATTTTCAATAAAGCAAAATTTGGTATATAAGTAAAATATGTACACTTTTTTTGTAGCTGTAGGTTGTTTGTCTTGTTCCCCAAAAAGTGGGTGTAGTTATTGAGGTATCTACTGGACCTCAGCACCCACAGCAAGGATACTAAAAACAACCTTTTACCAAATCTCTTAGGTATTCCTAAGACTATAATTTCAAGGACAATTTTTCTAGAATACAGAGACAGATGATTAAGCATTAACTTTTTGCACTTTAATTTTCAAGGAGCCAGAGACAATTGGAGGAAGGGATTAAATCTCTTTACCATCTCCTCCCCACTCCCTCCAACTTTTCTAGAATTATATTTCTAGGACTGGATTAATTAATGCATCAGTCATATATCTTGGTCTTCATAATTTTGCAACATCCTGGTTCAAATTTTTTTTTCTGCTTTGTTGTGGTTCAAACAACCATCAACCAACAAGAATTTATACTTGTTGATAAATACCTACTGTGTGTCCCAGGCACTGTATCAGGGGTTATAAATACAATGAATATCCTAATCCCTAACAGTAAGGAGCTTCTTTCCATTAACATTTCAAGAAACATTTACTAAGCATTTACTGTATTCCAGGCACTATGCAGGAGTGCATAAAGTGGGGGAATATTAAGACAAAAACCAAGTATCTGTTCTCCAAGAGGTTAAATTCTATTGGAGGAAACAGTATGAGCACATATATATAATATATACAAAGTAAATAGAAGGCAATATTTTTTGAGGTGGGTAGAAAGCATTGACAATTCAGGGAATTTGATCTGAAAGCCCTTAAGTAGGTGTTTGCTCCTAAAATTTCCACTCCAGTCTTCTGAACTAAGAAGTTTCCAGCATTTTTCTTAATGTAAGCATTGGAGTCTTTCTTGTACCCAGTAAAAAATTTGTATGGTGATTGTTATGCAAGCAAATGGAAACACTGAGCACTATGATCTAGTACTTAGACTATGTACTTATGAATCCAATTACCTTAATAGTGTTGTTTAGTTGATTTTTCATTTATACTTGAGAAATACAACACCACAATCCTTGCCAAACCGTTATTTAATAGGAGAGAAGAGTTTATCTTTTGGGCACACTCAAGCCTTATATCAGATACATAGCATATAAGGAAAGGAAATGAGTTAAGGAAAAGACAAAGAAGTTTGTATGGTAACTGTACAAGGAGAGAATGTGAATAAAACAACACATTTTATAAAGACGATAAATCACAGAAAAGTGCTGGAAGCTAGAGAAATTAGAGTGGGGTAGTTGTTTCCCCATTTGTCTCAATACAAAAACAGTTAAATCAAGTTAAAACCTGAACCACTGGGAAAGTACACTTAAGCAGTGTTATAATTTTCATTGTTTTTCAGATGAAAAAAAAAGGGAGTGTGTCTATATGTGTGTATGGAATTGTGTTGTGTGTGTATGTTTTTTTAAGAGAAAAGTGTTCCAGCAAGTTTAGTAAGAGGAAGGTAACTCCATGCCAAGTTATCATTGGTATACATGTGTATATTTCCTTCCCACTCCTTTTTAAGGATGGGAAATCCCCCCTTCCTTTTATTTTTCTTCTTTCTATTGGAAGCAATTTGCCCATAGGAACTTTTCTTAGTTCTTTCCCCCTCTTATTGAAAGACAATCTAAACAAAAAGTTTGAAATTAATTTGGAGATTTTAATTCAACCCAAACTTTTCCCTCTCAGAATCTGTTTTCACCCTTACTGATAATTTTTCACAGGCCAGAAAGAAAAAATATTTTCTCATGTGAATATTTCAGAGATACCATAAATACATTCAGTTTTGTTATCCTCTGGTAGGAAAGACATAGTCCTCCTCATCAGATATAGGTAACCACTCATATTATCATCATTATCAATAATGGCAATTGGAACAATTAAGGCCACGAACCAGTGTTGGCTTTCTGTTCTTAGTTGTCTTATTTAATAAGAAAATATATGGGCATTTTCTTTTTCTTTTTAAAGCAATTGGGGTTAAGTAACTTGCTCAAGGTTATACAGCCAGTTATTTCTGGGTGTGGTGCTGAGTATCTGAGCCCAGATTTGATCCCCAGGTCATCCCGACACTGGAGCAGGTGCTCTTACTCACTGAGCCACCTGGCCGCCCCTATGGGCATTTTCAATCAGCCCTAATCACAACCTTTAATCACTCAGAAGTAAGAAATTAATGATTTTCCATAATTATTACAAGATCTTTATTTTTTTCAATGCTATTTGAACGCTTTTGAAAATCAAATGATGTTTTAATTCTGAATGAAGAGAATCATATAATCATAGCTGTAGAGCTGGAATGGACCTCAAGAAGTCATCTACTCCACCCTCCTATTTTACAGAGGAGGAAACTGAGGCTCGAAGGAAGTGAAAGGATATACCCATGATCATAGGGATAATGAGTGTCCAAGGCTGGATTTAAACCCAATTCCTCTGACTCTAGAGTCAATGCTCTTTTTGCTGTACCATAATGCCTATTCATACATTGATAGAGTGTTCTCTATAGTAAGCTTTACGTTTGTGAAATAGCTCAAAACCAAAAACGTTTGGAAGCTGATTATAGTTATTGAATTTAATCCTTGTTTCATACTCAAGTGTATACATTCATTGACAAAGGGACATTTACAAGTCTGCACACTTGAGGTAATTTGAAAATAGTACAATTCCAAGATTGTCTAAATGTAGTTCTTTCTGAAGGTAGGAAGAATGGACTTACCTATTTGATACTGGTATTTTTTTTTTTTTTTGTAGATCTGTTGACCCCATCTAAACTGTTACCGTCCTAAGGACAAAAACCCTACTTTATACTTCATCATATCACCAGTGAATGCTTCACTGGTATAATATGGTAAGCACAGAAAAAAAATTTATGGCAATAATAATGACTATTGTTGGAATATATAGATGCATCATGAATTCATTTTTTGCTTAATAAATGTTTATTGAGCAATTGAGGACTTGTTCATGAGGATAGGAGTTTACTTTTTGTGAACTTTGTATCCCTAACACCTAGCATAGTCCCAGGCATACATGCTCAATAAGTGATTATTAATTAAATTAACAGAATTACCTGTTTTCTATACTATTGAACAAAACACAGGTTTGCAATATTGTTTCATATGTTTTCTGAAAATTAAATTTCATCAGCTAAGTAAAAAAGTCAACCCTAGAACCAAGTCCTTTTTTTCCCTCCCTCAATTCTTTTAAGTGTCAAGTCATATAAGATGGTAGTGTTCTATAATAGTAAATGAAGAGTTAACATTTTAGCATTGTGTATAAAAAAGTTTCTTATAGAAAATCGTTTTCCTATGTGTAATTCATTATATGTTACTTAATACATAACATAAATGGTATAACAAATTCTTGTTTAAAGATAGAAAAAATATAACTAAGTCATTTCCTCTCTTACTTCTTGAGAGCAGGAAACTTTTAAATGTATCTTTTTGGCCTGAATGAGAATGAGACCCTTCTGGCAATTATGCCTGTTTTATGGGTAATGTTTTCCCTATAAAAGTTATTTGTTCTTCCTATAAGAACATGGCTTGCACATTGCTTTCTGCATTTAAGCTGGCAAACATGTATGAAAAGGGTCAGTGTTCCCACATGCAAAAAGCTTACTGAATCTATAGCAATCAGCCCTGCATTTCTCACAGATAGGATTCTCTAAAAATCCCATGTCATGGGTTACTCTTATGTCATAAATTCCTTCCCCAAATTGTGGCTATAAATTAATATAATTCTTTTTTCTACAGATCCCATGTATCTTTCAAAAGGTATGCATTGATTTTTACACCTTTTTTTTAAGCTGAGTCCCTTCCAACAATTTTATAATCTGAGAGCTACCAACATAGATTCAAGAACGAAAAAGTTAAAGAATCCAAAATTGTTTAATTTGAAAAAAGACAAGGTTAGTGTAAAAAAGAGACCAATGCAAGCAAGAGAGAGAAGCCTAAGATTTACCAACTTTAACAGAGTTAAGTAAGTAGACCCAGGAAAACAATAGACACAAGGACTAGTCACATAAAAGAACAATAAAAACAAAACCTAAAGATGCAAAATTATAATGAACAATCTTAGCTCTGATGAAGAAATCCATTTCCCTCTTTTCAATCTAACAGTACCGTGTTTCCCCAATAATAAGACACTGTCTTATTATTTTTTTTGGACAGAAAAACACCAGAGGGCTTGTTTTCAGGGGAGGGCTTATTTTAATGAACATTGACAGCAATTTTAATAAACAGGTAAATGTGAACAAAAAAATGTACCTTTATTCAATAAGTAAATCACTGGGGAAGAACAGGATGATGCGCTCACTGCTGCAGCTCTGATTGGATGCAGCTCAGAGCGCAGTGTGCGTTTCGGGGAGGGGGGACGGTGCATACAGAGGGTACTATAATGTAGCGTGTAGCGCAGGGGATCACCTTCACTACAGTAGCAATCTCAATAGGGTTTATTTTCGGGGAGGGCTTATTTTAGAGGAAACTTACACAGTAAGGGGAGGGCTTATTTTCGGGATAGGTCTTATTATCGGGGAAACACCGTAGGAGACTGAAACCTGCATCAGTTGAAATCACTGTGTTGATGGATTATGCTTGTTTCTTTTGTTTTCTCTGTTGAAAGGGAAGGCTCATTGAGGGGGAGTAGGAAATGGCTGATATAAAAATAAAAGTTATCAATACAATTAAATACAATTTTTGAGAGAGGGAGGGAGTGAAGAATAAAGGAAGGAGGGAAGGAAGGAAGGAAGGAAGGAAGGAAGGAAGGAAGGAAGGAAGGAAGGAAGGAAGGAAGGAAGGAAGGAAGGAAGGAAGGAAGGAAGGAAAAGAAGGAAGGAAGGAAGAAAAAGATAAATGGTGACCTATTATCAGTCTGAAATACCTGACAGATTTTATAGAGAATGTTAACTTGTTAGTCTTCATTTCCTCTACAACAAAATGACTTTAAATAACTGCATGAGGTTAGGTGTTAGGAAGAAAATCCTGACCCAAAGGGTGGTGAGATATCAGGATGAATCCCTGCAGAAGTTATATAACCTTCTACCCTAGGGAATATCTGCATGAGCAGACCTAGCTTTAAAGATCAATCTTAAAAAACCCCAAAGTGACTCAATTATATAGTATTTCAAGGAAGAATTATTAGGTGGAGTTACTCTAAATTCCTCTCTTAGAGTACATTTGAAAAGAAATACTTTCTTCACACATACACATGCATATTATTTTTGTGTGTGTGTGAATTTGAATACATCTCATATATCTCAAGGAATTGTGTTAAAATCATATCTTTTAATTACAAAATGTAGAAACTTAAATGTGATGTTAAGAAGCCCAATTCCCTACTTCAAAGACATAAAATATGCCCAAACTTATATTCTGTCCTTACTGGCTTCCTAGTTTGTTTTGTCCCTATTGACTTTCCTAATTTTTATCTTTTGAACTTACATTTTGCACAGGAAAGGAAAAGAACAAGTCAGAGACCACTACTGGGGGTCAAGCCAAATACAGTTATAGGATTGGGGTGTGAAAGGCATGCACTGTCCAGAGAGGGTAGATTAGAATGGACTTCTACTTGGGACAGTCAGAGGTCTGGGCTACATGCAAAAGAAAACCAGATACCTTAGAGAGTTGGGGTGAGGATCACTGAAAGAGGGATAGGGCAGGAAACATATACTCCACTGATTTTATATCTTGCTTAGCTACAACCCTGATTAACTCATATTTTATGAAATGCCATCTAAATAAAGGTCCTACTCCTCTCCTTGCCTTCTTAAACATTTTCTTCCCTTCTAATGGGATCTTTGTTATTCTCCTATAAACAGAGACCATTTGTATTCTTTGAAAGGAGAGGGTGGGAAGTCTGGGGCTGTGGCTCATTCTAACACCTTGTAATGATGTAAATGGTAATACCTTATTCACACTAGCAAACCACAAATGGAGTTTATTTCTCATGAGCAACCTCCATCCCATCACATTTAGCCTGATATGAATCAGTCAGTCCCCCATTCCTAGCAGTGTCCTAATTTGTTTCTTCAGAATGTCAGATGTCCTTTCTCTTCCTGTTTATTCATTCCTGGTAGCAAAATACATTTTTAACTCCCCAGACCCTGATTTGTAGTAGTTCATGTTGGTGACTGAAATTTAGAAAGGAGCCAATAAGGCACAAATGTAAATCAATATGAAGAATTGTTTCTTTTCCCTTTTAGTAACCACACCCTTTTCCCAAAAGAGACAAGGGATTGCTTTATTTATTGATAGTATTTACTAAAGCCCTTGGTTTATTGTGGTCTTTTGTTAAAAGAAAAAAAAATGAAAAGTTCTCATGAGTACAGAAATTAACATACTGAAAAAGAAATTAAGACGATTTAAAAATTAAAATAAAATATTATAGAATACATCTAATAAGCATGAATTGGATTGTTTTGTGCTCATTCAATGTAGAGAGTTTAGATAATTATCTACCTTCTCTGGTTAAGCTATTTTCCTAACCCTAACTCCTACTTAGGTAGTTGTATTATCTTACTCAACTTCATAACTGGTCATTGAGGTATGGTTGTTGGCTGTGAAGACTCTGGTAGAAATGGAATACTTGTCTCAAAACCACATTTGAAAGAAGCAATTTCCTTTTTAAGATGTGATTTTTTAAAAAAAAAAACTTTGTGAAATGGCATTTTAAAAAGCATGTTCTAGATATCTAGACTGTAAGTTCCATGAGGCAAGAAACTATTACCTCTCTAAATTCTGGAAGTTAGAGCATCTCTGCTCTGTGCACTATAAATTCAGTTGGTACTTTAATCAATGTTAGATGAATTGAATTGTTTAGTTGTCTACACCAGATGTACCAGAAACCCTCACTGGTTCAAGTTATTTGATAACTGGTAAAGAAACTTAAGAGGATTTGGTAAAGGAATGGAGAGTATTAACTACTTGAGGGAGAAAGAAGTGTAAGGGCCATTTCCTTAGTGGAGATAATTCTAGTTGAGCATATGCTATTTACCAATGCCGATTAACAACTTTTTTACAACTTATATCCTGTACTTACTCCCCCTACATCCTACCATTGCCCTGATCCCCAACTACCCCAGTTGAAAATGAATCCATGCCTGGAACTAAAGTCCAAGCCTCCATCCCCTCTCTCCATCCTAACTGGTGGTCGCCTCCCTCAGTTGTTGCCTATATCTAGACCTTGGCTCTCAACATGCACAACATAATATTTGGAACAGAGTAAACTCTAAATAAATGCTTCTTTTTTGTTCATTTATTCATTCCTATCCTAGAGGCAGCTGGATGGCACAGTATGGAGCACAGCACCTGGAGTCAGAAAGTTTGGTTCAAATATGGCCTCAAGTCCCTTACTAAATTGTGTTACCCTGGGCAAATTACTTCATCTCTGCCTCACTTTCCTTAACTGTAAAATGGGGATGATAATGCCCTACCTCCTAAGTTTATTGTGAGGCTCAAATCAGATAATATTTGTAAAGCATTTAGCACAGTGCCTAGAGCATAGTAGGTGCTTAATGAATATTTCCTTCCCATCCTCTTTCCTTCCTTCCTGGAGAGTTGCCTGGTACTGAGATGTTAAGTGAACTGCCCACAACTGTATATATTAGAGGGGGGGATATAGACAATATTTATAAGAACTAACATTTATATAGTGCTTACTATATACTAAGCACTTGGCTAAATGCTTTACAATTATTATCTCATTGAATCCTCACAATGCCCCTATGAATTAGATGCTATTATCATCCCCATTTTACAGTTGAGGAAATTGAGGCAAACAGAGTAAATGACTTGCTCAGGATCATATGAGTAATAAATGTCTGCGATTGGATTTTAACTCAGATCTTCCTGACTTCATTCTGGGCTCTCTATCCCCTATGTCATGAAAGAAAGAAGAGGGGAGGGAAGGGAAGGTAAGGAAGGGAAAGGAAGGGAAGGGAAGGGGAGGGAAGGGGAGGGGAGAGGAGGGAAGAAAAACGATAGGTATTTATTAAGAGCTTACTATTCTGTGTCCGGCACTCTACTAAGATGTGGCTTACATCAAGGTCTTCTTGAATGCAAGACAGGTTCTCTATCTTCTACCCTCCATAAGTCTCCTATACATGTTTACCATTTGTGGGTAAGGCAGGGCATGGCAGAGCCCAGACTTGTGATTTCCTCAGTACAGGGAACTCATGAAGGAACTCCCTCTACTAAAGTAACTGTTTCTTGAAACTTAATCTTAGAAAGTTTCCTGAGGTCCCCAAGAAGTTAAGTGATATTCCTAGAGTCATATAACCAGTAGGTAATAGACACAAAACTTGCACCCAGGTCTTCTGGGAATTTCAGACAAAATTATGAGAGCATAATCAGACTACTTAAGAGAACACATTTTACAAGCAGTTTAGTAGCATATATTTACATATGGACAATTGGTGCACTAATTATAAATCATTCTTACCTATTCATTAGAGTCAGTCTCCAAGGGCCTCTACCTTACAATATTTTCTTTTAACTTAGTAGAAATGAGTCTATGAACTTTAAAGCAATAGAATTTTAATAAAACATTCTATTCATATTTTATTCATTGAGACTGACCTCTGCTTAGCTTGTTTGAATCACCAAGGATTTAATGCATACCCATAATGCATACTTTCTTCCTGCTATTATGATCTAAGGTATTTATAACATTCCTCTTCATATTTTAATTTTATTTTATCCATGTTTTGGATATTTATTATCTGTGTGAGTGGGTATGTTTGAAAAGAATTTTTGACTAATGATCTTTTCCATACTGCATATATAAGTCATATTTAAAGTTGGATAGGATACTCTGATACTATCTTGGGACTACTTCATCAAACTCTGAAACAACTTGAGACCTGAGTAGGCAAGTTAACATTAAAGTGTTTTAGGCAGGATTTGAAATCTGGTCTTCTTAACTCTTTAAGTCCAGACTCTATGCACTATGTCCTCTAGATTTGATGATCTAAAAACAGTTTCTGTACAACAATGTATCCAAAATAGAAAGCAAAGAAATAAACTGTGAAATAACCTTTGCCTAAATATTCTGACATAAAAAATTATAAGAAATTGATACAAATTTATAAAAGTAGCATCTATTTCCTAGAGTGGTTGATCAGTGGAATAGATAAGATATACAATATATAATAGTAAATGACCACAGTCACCTACTGTTTGATAAATCCAAAGATCCATGCTTTGGGGTCAAGAATTCATTATTCAACCAAATTGCTAGGAAAACTAGAAAGCAGTCTGGCAGAAACTAGGAAAAGACTAACTTCTCACATTTTATATCATGATAAGATCAAAACAGGTATGTGATTTAGACATACATACAGGGTAATATCATAAGCAAATTAGGGCAGCATGGAAAAAAAATTGCCTGGCAGATCTATGGAAAAGGGATGAGTTTATGACCAAACAAGAGTTACAGATGATCATATGGGATAAAATGGATGATTTTGATTATGTGAAATTAAAAAGATTTTTCACCAGCAAAACCAATGCAGCCAAAATTAGAAGGGAAGCAGAAAGCTGGTACTTTCTGGGGTGGGGTGGAATATGAGTATATGTGTGTGGGAGAGGTGGGTAATTTACAGCAAGTTTCTTTTTAAAAGGTCTCATTTCTCAAACATATAGGAACTGAGACAAATTTATAAAAATAAGAGCCATTACCCAATTGATAAAAGTATTATGAATGGGTAGTTTTCAGAAGAAGATACCAAAGCTATCAATAGTCATATGAAAAAAAATGCTCTTACTACTGATTAAAGAAATGCTAATTAAAACAATTCTGAGTTACCACTTCACACCTAAGATGAAATTGATTCTGTATCTTTTTTATTGATAGTTAATTAATCTTGTCATGTAACTGCCTAAGTCATGGTTCTTTTTCTCTAAACTTAGTTCAGAAATTCTGCTGGCCTATAATAATTTTATTGTTCTATTCTTGCCTCAAGGAAATCCGCTGTCCTTGGAGTAATGTGGTTAGACACCAGAGAGTCTAGTTTGCTGTCCAAAGAATTCTGGCCCACTATCTCTAACCTTGCAGATAGAATCAAACAACGAACTTTTCTTAATCACAGGAGGGAAAGAGGGGATTGTTGCCAGACCCTCATTCCCGGCTTCCAACCAATCATATTGCTCCCCATACCTCAGCTATGTAACCAATTATATTGTCCTCAACACCATGGGATCACCAAATCTATAACCAAGTATATTATTTCCTCACCTATCCTTCCTGTTCTTTGTTCTGTGCTCCCCAAAAACTTTAAGATATTTTGAGAAAGTCTACTGATACCCTCAAGCTTGCGTCACTTGCATGAACCCTCTCTCTATATATTTTAAGTCTTTGACTTAAACTGAGGCAGTCACTGACCCCTTTATTATCAGGTTTGCACCTTGTTAATGAGCTGTTATCTTGCTCAGAGAATACATGCCCTCAGTATATCTTTGCTGAATTTTGCTTGTGACCTAACTATCAGATTGGCTAACATGACAGGAAAGGAAAATGACAAATTCTGGAAAGAATGAAGGGAAAATAAGTACACTAATACATTGTTGGTAGAGTTGTAAACTGGTTAAACCATTCTGGAAAACAATTTGGAACTACATCCAAAGTGCTATAGAACTGCTTATACCTTTTGACCCAGTAATACCATTTCTAAGTCTATATGCCAAAGATATTTTTTTTAAAAGGAAAAGACCTATATGTACAAAAATATTTATAGCAACTCTTTTTGTGATGGCAAAGAAATGGAAATTGAGGAGATGGTCATCAATTGAGGAAAGGTTGAATGAATTGTGGTATATGATTGTGATGAAATACTATTGTACTATAAGAAATAATGAAGGTGATGGTTTCAGAAAAAAAACTTGGGAAGACTTATATGAAGTGATGCAGAGTGAAGTGAGCAGAACCTGGAGAACATAGTAGCAATATTATCACAATAATCAAATGTGAAGGTCTCTGATCAATACAATGACATGACAACACATAATAATTTTGAAGAATTCATGATGAAAAACGCTATTTACCTCCAGAGAAAGAACTGATAAAGTCTGAGTGCACACTAAAGCATTTTTTCACTTTATTATCTTGATTTTTTTTTGCAACATGGCTAATATGAAAATATGTTTTATTTGACTTCATAGATATAGTGGGTATCATATTGTTTTCTTAATGGGTAAGTGAGGGGCTGTAAGGAGGGACAGAATTTGGAACTCAAAATAAAAGAATGATTTTTTTTTTTTAAAAAGTAATATCTATTTTCAATAAAAGTGTAGCTAAAATATGTGATCAGGAAAAATTTGAAGACTCTCACTTACAAATTTTACTGACCTACCTCAATAGAGGGAATGTCCATGCTAGGAATTTTCTGTAACAACAACAACAAAAAAACATGTCCAGATCCTCTCTTCCTAACAAACAAACATACTAGAATACTTAGAATCTTAAGACCTATCAAAGTAAATCAATGTAGGATTTATAACTTAATGACTTCAGTAAAATTATTATAGGCCAGCAGAATTTCTGAACTAAGTAATGAGATAGAATAGTGAAAAATTGCATTGCAAAACATAGTTCAAAAGTAAAATATCAGAGAGGAAAAGGTTTGTAGACTACACAGAAGCTTCTAAAATATCATTAACACTTTCTTTGAGAAGAGAGGCAATATTAGACTTGGTACACACTAAATACCAATCCAAAAATTAAATCCTTTACTTTGATATACAAGAAACAACTCCTTACTGATGTGAAAAAAAAAATTTCCAATATCACCGGTTAACAATTATTTTTTTGAGCAACAATCAAAAGCAATACCAAGTTAGGAGAAAGACTAAAAATGGGAAGATATAGCATGCAATTTAAGTAATTACAACCCAGCTTATTTAAATAAACTCTTGATGCTGAAAAAATAGGAAATAGATATGATACAGAGCATTATCATTTCTTCTAGAAGTTTAACTGATTTAATCAACAGCTACAAGAAACTGCTTTACATTAGAAATTCTCAGTCTCCTTACCAAGGAACATCCAAGGACAACACCAGTTTAGAATATAAATTTGCTCATAAAACCTTACAGGACGGTTAAAGATAATGAGTAATATCTACTTATAAAAAAGCAAGAGCCAGTGAAGGGAAAAAAAAGTTTTAAGAGAGTTTTGTGAGAGATCTAATTAAATCATTCTGAAAGAGGACAGTAAAAAAAAAAATAAAGAAAAGATATGCAAAGATAAATTATTTTCTCCATTGACGAAAGCAGGGGCAACACTTTTGGACCCTAACATCACAGTCCCTAATGTGCTACATGAGAAATATAGAAATGTACTTAACACAAAAATAGGAAGAGTATCTGGACTAGATAAAATATAGAGAGAGGGTTCATGCTGTAGGTGATGCAAGCTTGAGAGCATCAGTAGACTTTCTCAAAATATCTGAAAGGAAGATAACAAAAATGTGAAAAAAAAATCTTATATTCCATCATTACCCATCCCCTACCAAAATAATTATCAATAACTACTAACCACTATGTCTACTTTCTTATGTCATCAAAATTTGTATGAGAACAATGTATATATGCATCAAGCATCCTTGATAAAATACATGAGAAATACATAGGTTTCATAAACCATATTCTATAGCATAACATTTTAAAATCTCAATATTTTATTAAAAACTTAATTTTCAATATCAGTACAACCAATTAAATTTGCTTAGTAATGATTTACATTTCAATCGATTAATTTGAATTTGTAAAATATAATGATTTTGAGTCACTCTCTCTGATTCACCATCAGGGTTTATTGTCCACTTATTCTTATTTACTTTTTCCCTCACATGGTCATTGTATGTCATTACTTTTTCTGATTCTAATTTTTTCATCTTGGATTATTTAACACAGGTTTTTTTTTTTCTAGATAGTATCATACTTGTCAGTCTTAATTATTTCCATTATATCAATGTACCACAATTTATTTAGCTAAACTCTATTTTCAGATATATAGGTTATTTCTAATTTTTCACATATAATTCTACTATGAAAATTTTTCTCTTTTAATTTTCTTATAACATTTTCAGAGTATCTTCCCAACAATGGAATTACTGCATCAGACCATATCTTTACTACCACACATTTGACTGAAAGGCATAGAGAATAAATGATCCCATCTGCTTATTGTTAGTGGACCATAAAAAAGCATTTGATTTAGTAAAGCAAGATGTCACCTTATTAAAGAGTCTCCTTGAACAAGGTGTCTCCCATAAATATTTCACAAAAACTTTCAGGATTCCTCAAAAGATAAAACAGCAGAGACAACTGTTTGAGGAAAGGGACCTTCCTAATAAGGTAAATTTGGTCTGCTGAATAATTTTATTTGGGCTTGGTCTTTATTAGAATAGTGCTGCTAGTTGGTGCAGTAGAAAAAGCATGAGGCCTAGAGTTAAGAAGGCCTGAGTTCAAATCCAGCCTCAGACATTTACTAGCTGTGTGACCCCGGGCAAGTCACTTAACCCTGTTTGCCTCAGTTTCTTCATTTGTGAAATGAAGAAGTAAATGGCTAACCATTCCAGTTTCTTTGCCAAGAAAACCCTGAGTTACAGAGAGTCAGACATGGCTGAAAAACAATTGACCGACAACAATACATATACAACCATAATTCATCTTCCTCAGTGCCTAGCACAGTGCTTTGCATACAGTAGGCACTTGCCAAATGTGTAATGTGTTGTTTAAGCTGCTGAAAGTACTAATTCATGCCAAGTATTTTGATTTGGTGACCTGAATTACATAGTCATTGGGAATCAGAGCATTAAATTAATCAGCCATTAAGTTACCTAATTCAAGAACTTACTAAAGAGGGCCAGGGTCAGACAAATGGTCCATCCAGCTCAGTGCTTTCTTCTGACAACTAGACTCAAAAAATATGTCCTAAGCACTGACTATGTGCAAAGCACTATGCTAGATATATATAAAAGAAAATCAAAATGAAATTAGTGTTCTTTGATCTGAATTGAATTTGTCTCAGTCTTCCTTCAATCTGTTTATGTTTTAAAGTCTATCTTCTCTCAGAAACATGAACGTGATGTGTTTGCTCCTTGTTAAATATGAAGTAATGCTTTTATTTGCCTAAAGTGGCCCTATTTGAGGATTGGAATGGACCCCCAGCACTTAATTTATATATATACTACCAGAGGTAAATCAATTTCTTCCTGACAACTGGAGATCAAATTGTTCATTGAAAAAAGTTAAAGGTTCAGTTTACTACTAGCAAGAAAACCCTATTATACTGTTGCCCCTATGACATTATAGTATTTTCTCACATTTATTTTGTGGTGGTTGCTTTCAGCCACTTTTCCATTTGACATGCAACTTGATATTGATATAAAAATCAAGAAACAAAATGTTCAAAACAAAGGAATCCACAAGAAAAAGATTTTGACTCATGAAAGGGGTACCCCTAACTTTCCTTGCTGGGTAAAATGAATCACTACTGGGTGGTGACCTTAGGACAAACTGTTTAAACCTAAACATAATATTTTCATTTTCCTTTTTCTTTGAATTTCACTCTTACGGATTTGTGGTTATAATGAAACATACTCATTTATTTCAAGGCTGCATTCTGAAACAGGGGCATCCCTGAGCCAAGTCAACCAATCTCAAAGATATGTAGTTATGTTCATTGGCAAAGTGATATGACTGAATGACTTAATGGTTCCCATCTTCACCTTTCCCTTCAGGTCTAGTAGAGAATTAATTATGAGTCTTCCTTGGAATAGAAGAGGCACTCCTTTCTCCTTCCATATCTTCTCCTATACTTAGACCCATAACTGACTGGGAGAGCACTATTTCTGTTACCCTGTGTTTTCACAGTGTGAATCATTGCAATAAGGGGGAGATACCAAGGTAAGAATATCCATATATCTATTCTCTACTAGAAGAGTCAATAAGATTAGAGAGGAAATTATTGCCAGAGTCAGGTCAGAGCAATTCCTTTATGGCCAGTCCATAATTTTATGTACCCTCTCCAGGTAAATAGTCTAACTTTTAGTTGATTATTATAGTAATCATAATGAAGGTGTGGGAATTTATTCTTAATTAAAAATAAATTTGCTATTCTAATTTTGGGGGCCAAAAAATTTACACATCTCAGCTAGCAATCTTAAGCTCTCACTCTGGATGATCATTTTGTTCAGTCAATTTAAACCAGTTAGGCATTTTAAACTAAAGTAAGACCTTTACAGTACCTAACATCTGAATGAAAAGAAAAAAAGATAGTCAGTCTTCTTCTTTCCTCATGTCTTGCATGTATTACCTCCTTATCTCCACCTTCAAGAATCCTTCTCTTCCTTGAACAAGGCCATCAGACATCCTTCATCTTCTGTATGAAGCCTTTCTTGATGTCCCCAATTGCTTTTGTTCTCCGTTCTAGGTGACCTTATATTTAACTCCTTTGTGTATATATACATATATATATATGCATGAATTTATTAACTTCAAATTCATGCTGTGTATATTTTTATTACTATATGTTGTTTCTTCCATTATAATATAAACTCATGTCAAGTTCTTTGTAGTTGTATCCCTTGTACCTAGCACACATGGCACATAGGAGTATAATAGATATTTGTTGATAGATAAATGTCCAAGATGTCCATTTTTGTCATCCTTAGTCAAAACACTGGATAACTAAGTTTGTCAGTCTGCCTGTAGAGGCTTTGGCCTTGTTAAAAATAATTTAAAGGAAAACATAAGAGTCAATTCCTATGTCTCCAAGCTATAATTCAGTATTTGTTTGGGGTTGCCACAATAGAGAAGACTCTGTGAAGAACATCAGAAAGTTCAATCTGAGCAGCCCTTATCTCAGAAGTACATGCAATTGCAGAGAAACAAAATTTCAAAAGCTGGGAGAGTTGAAATGAATGGAAGAAAGATTAAGATCCTTGCTCAGTTAGAGAGAGTAAACTTTTCCTTTGACTTGGAGTAAAAAACAAAATGTTCAGCAGCAGTTAGCAATCTACCATTGTGACCTCAGTCCAAAAGTACATTTACAGTCTCATTGCCATAATTATTATCTTTCAATAAATAAAGACTGGTGCAAATGTTAAATGGGCATCATTAAATCAAGAATGTTTTAAAATTACAAACACTATTCCACAATTCATTTAATTTGTGTCTCAGATATTGCTGAGCAATCTATATAGTTTTTTGTTGGCAAAATACCTTACAAATATGTGTTACAAATCTATAACTTCATGTGAAACACTGAGTAATAGTGACATGGTGTCTTGAATATCAATTGTTATGGCACTGACTTATTTAGAAGGAATACAATTCTCATAATTTGTCCCAGTTTGAAGCAGGATAAAATTAACCTGTATTATTATTTGCAATTAAATAGTTTTGAAACATTTCCTTTTCAATAGTCTCATGAATTAAACTAATCTTGGATTGTTCAATTCTGTTTTTTCCTCTAATGCCACTTGAAACTATCTGCCAGACAGGCACTGTTTTCTTTTATTAATTTTGGAGAAAGTATTTATCTCTTTTATAAAGTGACTTGTTGCACATTATTCCTCATGGTCTTCCTGCTTGGCATGATGATTACAACAAAGTCAGAATATTTACACATTTCTTTGTGTATTTAGTGCCTATTATGTGCCAGCCAGGCACTGTGCTAAGTACTAGAGATGCAGAAACATAAATAAAACAGTTCCTGTCCTCAAGGAACTTATACTCAGGAAATAGAACATATAGACAGATAAGTGAAAAAGAATAATTTTAGGGGGTAGGGAGAATAAAAGAGAATACTAATAATGGGAAGGGTTCAGGAAAGGAGCTAGGAATTCCAACAGAAGGAAATGAAGAGAGTAAACAAAGGCTTGGGGAACAGACTATGCAAACTTATAGACAGGAAATAGAATGCTACATATAGCAAACAGGAAGAAGACCGGTTTGGGTGGATTGTAGAGTGCGTAAGGAGGTGTAATGTGAAATAATCTTGGAAAAGTAGGTGAGAGACTGGTTGTTAAAAGTTTCAAATGGCAAACAGAGGAGACCACATTTTATTTTATTCTGCACCCCCCCAATACTAACTGCCTTATAATAAGAATAATACTTAGCATTTATAAAGCACCTACTATGTGCCAAGCACTGTGTTACATGCTTTACACATTTGATTCTCACAACACCCCCTTTGTGAAATGGATGCTATTATCATTTCCATTTTGTAGTTGAGGAAACTGAGGCAAATAGAAGTTGACTTGCCCACAGTCACACACCTAGAAAGTGTCTGAGGCTGAACTTGAATTAAGGGCTTCCTAACTCCAGGGCTAGCACTCCGTCCGCTCTGATACATAGCCACCACCCATCAGCAGCTGAAGATGACTCTACTCTGAGGCTTACTGTATCCTGAGAAGCCCCAACACAGCTGCTCACTTCATTTCCAGCTCCCTTTCTGTTCTCTGCCTTCTTCCTCCATACTGGTTGCTTTTCTGTTTCATGGGTACCCTCCTTCCTCCCCTTTTCCTTCTCCTTTTCAGTTCCTTTTTTGTTTTTTTCCTCTCTTCTTAGTATTCTCCTTGTGAATCAGGACCATTTTGTATTCTTGCTTTTATATTCTCAGCACATAGCACAGTGTCCAACATATAGAAAGCACTTAAATGCTCTTTCATCTGTCTGTCTATTTATCCGTCTGTCTATCACTACTATTTCAAAAGATCCATGATGTGCATTCCACAGGGCAGGTTGCAACAATCCAATCTAATAAATAATTTCTAAGCCCCTACTGTGTGCTAAGCACTGGAGAATACTGTTAGTAAAAAGAAAGGCAGCCTCTGCCCTCCAAGAATTTGTAATTTAAAGGGAGAAAACAGCACACCAGTGGAGGCAGGAAAGCAGGTCAGGGGGAATGGGACACCAGTTGAAACCAGGTAGGGCAGCAAGTACAAAGCAGAATGGGCAACATATCTACACCTTCTTAATCTGTGACTCCTGTCCTTTCATAAATCCTCAAGATTTACTGAGGAGGTTCTATTTGATAATCTGGAAGCCTCTTCCATCTAATTTTTTTTTTTTTAACATTCTCACGTTTCCAGGGAAGCATTTGTACTATCTTTCTGTTATTCCTCATAATGGATAGAGCACTGGGTCTGGAGGAATGAAGACTTGAGTTCAAATCCAACCATGGACACTAACTAGCTGTGTGACACTGGGCATGTCGCTTAGACTTTTTTTTTGTCTCAGTTTCCTTATCTGTAAAATGGGAATAATAATAGTGTCTACCTCCCAAGATTGTTGTGAGGATTAAGAGAGATAATAATTGTAAAGGGCTTAGTACAATGCCTGGTACATAGTATGTAGTATATAAATTTTAGCTATCCTTATCATTATTAATGATCATGACTACTACTGCTATTATTATTATTTTCACTGTTGGGGCAGCCTATCCACTGATAATACACTAAATCCTACTTATAATTCTTTCCATCTTCCTTTGGGTTATCCACAATTTTGATTCTTCAGATACTATAGTGTTTTATGATTTATAGCTGTACGGTAAAGCTATAAGCTATAGTTATATCTCCCATGTATAGTTATATGGAAGAATATTGATATTTTTTTTAAAAATGAGCTTTTGCATCAGGGAGGATCATTGAAAGAACTGAATAATTTCCCAAATGCAATGCACCTCACTGTCTTCTTCCTATTGAATTCTGGGCCCACCCTGTCCTTCTGTAAAGCCTATTTAATATGTGTGTGTATGCATGCACACAAATATATTTAAAATACATATTTCATAATATGTGCTATATATTTATCTATATATTTAAGATTATAGATGTACATATGTATGGATGTATCTATGTATACATTTATACACATACATAGATACTCACACACCATGAACAACAATAGCAAGGATTCTGTATGAAGTCTCTACACAGAGAGAAGGACTTCCATAACAGGGTTGTGAGTTTCACCTTGTCACACACATTTCTTAAATGTGTGCCTCACTACAATTATGGTGTTCTAAGTTTAAGCTTACTCTTTCCGTGGAGGCTGTATTTGTGGGAAGGAGTGAGCTAGGTTCTTGGAGAATGTTTTATATTAATTGTCTTTACCATGTTATCTGACAATAGGAATCACTGCTCTCTGGGGACCCAATCTGGCAATTTGTGCAGAAGTTGGAGATTGCTGCTATTATATTTTGGTAAACGTAACATTGATTATTTTTTCCAGTTGCTTTCCATCTTTCTGAAATATCTTGAAAATCAATCCCTCAATGTGTGTTACCTCCAGCACAGATTTCTTCTGTGTGTACTTGGTCTAGTAGAGCTTCTCTTGTTGACTCTTCTACTCCACATCTAGCCCATTGGGTACTGAGGCCATAGAATCCAAATGCGATACTTTCACTGTCATACATGACACAAATCGATTGCTATAGAAGTGCTGACAAATTTGTTCCATTTTTCATTGTTTTTTTTTCCTTGTTTGTTCCTTTCATTTGCTTCATATAAATGGTTTTGGAATGATTTGGTTTAATATAGTCACATGCCAGATTTTCTACAGACTCATTCTCACTTCCAATGTTTTTTGATATATCATGAGATGATACTATTCATAATCCTCTGGCCTTCCCTTCTATAATGTTTTGAAAAGGAGCAATTACTATAAACTAGTTTTCCCCTGTATTGCCAAGTCTCTTTGCATGAAAAGGAGATCAAATTTTTGCTGGCTGGGATAATTTTTTTATTTTTTGGCTTTCTTAAAATTTTTCTTCAGATAAACTTCTCTGAGAAATGCTGATAAGCTGAATCAAGCCTTTATTTTTATCCATTTCTCTTTTTGTTGGTGTCACTAACTTGTATGAATTTTTTTTTTTAACTTTGTGATTTAACATGGCCAAAATACTGGTGATAAACCTCCCTATACCATGTTAGAGTGTTCCTCAGTAAGTTGCAAGCCTTTCAATTGTGGTAGAACCTACTAAAAACTTGGGAACCAATCCTGAAACTCTGGGTCAGCTCCATGTTACAATAACACTTCAGAGTAACAGAGAATTACAACTATCTTATATTTTCATAGTCCTGTAATACTTTTTGAAAGTGTTTTCATAGTCATTACATTTAACACTTTTGTTTTAGGGATGCCACTTAACCATGTGACTCTGGACAACCATTAACACTTTTCTGCATCTTAGTTTAAACATCTACAAAATAAGGGAGTTGACCTAGAGAACTTCTAATATCCCTTTTACCTCTAGAAGCCTATGAACCTATAAATTTTCCTAACTGGGCTGTGAGGTAGATAGAAAATCTGTTAGAACCCCATTTTCTTTATAGTGAGACACTGTTTTCAGTCTCCCAAAATGAAAATGACTATTACCCCTAGGGACTTTAGGGGCATCCCTGAAGGGTTGGATGGTTTATTTCTCTAATGCCATTGACTCAAGCACTCATTTTGGTATATTATCATAAACATTAACTACTATTGATTTGTATCCCAGTTTCATTTAATCAATTAACATTGATTAGCTTTAAAAAGGGATATTTATAGAAAAGCAAGAACAGAAGTACAAACATTTTCCTTCCCAACACCTAGGGGCATACTCTCCCATATATGACCTCATTTCCTGTGGAAAGGCCTCAAACTTAAAACAATTCTTTTGTAGCAATTTGGCGTAACTTCCTTTTACTGAGCCAATAGTTCAAATTGGGATTTTGCTTCTCACCTTATGGTTTTTGGTAAATCCTAATGTGGACTCTAGCTTCTGGATTTCTGACACTCAATAGAGACATTTGTACTCTGATACAATTTCTCTATAGCTCAAGCTGCCTTGTTTTCCTAAAACATGGACCACCTTGGTGCATAGGCTCTTGAACAGTAATATTATACCATAAGATAAAGCTAAAAAAAAATCAGATCCAATTCTACCTCTTAATGAGTAATTTCAAAAAGCTGGATAGTGTAATATTAATGGAATTTAAGATCTTCTGCACTTTCCTTCCCCTCCCCCCCCCCCCCTCATTAATAGACCTCAGGTGGAGCCCATTAAGGGAAACTTGTTTAGGAAAGGCTTGCTTGTAGTAAGGCTTTCACACTTTTTGTTAATTTCGAATTAGGCACTGAGTCAGGAGGGTTGTGATGCCTTCTGGCTCTGAGAAGTATATATGCTCTGAGTTAGCATTTTACTTTGGGGGGTTCCCTTACGAGAAGGATCTTGGCAAGATTCTGAGTGGCCCTTTGTTCAGAGTTCCTCAGCTGCTCAGATGTAAAGGTTCTCTTTATCCAGGGATGTATGTAAAGTGTATAGTTGATTCAGGCGGTCAGAGCCCAGTCTGGTGGTCTTTTTATGTCTCTGCTTGTATTTTCTCTGTAGTTCAGGGTGCTGACTTTTCCCCTGAACTAATGAATGTAATTTAAAAAGATTGTTGACCCCTTAAACAGCTAGCTTACCTAGTAAAGCAGATCTAAGAACCTGTACTAGCAGCCATCCTGGGTATGCCAGTATGGTTACTGCTACAGAGAGTGGCAAGATTTTGGGGGGTAGAGCCAAAATGGCAGAGTAGAGAAAGCACTCAGCTGAGTTTTCTCGACATTCCCCTCTAAAAAACTTAAAAATAACACCTCAACTAGGGGGCACAGTGAAAAGAGCACCAGCCCTGGAGTCAGGAGGATCTGAGTTCAAATCCGGCCTCAGACATTTAACATTTTCTAGCCATGTGACCTTGGACAAGTCACTTAACCCCAATTGCCTATCAAAAGGCAAAAAAACAAAAACAAACAAAAAAAAATAACACCTCAAATCAAATTCTGAAGTGGCAGAGTCAACAAAAGGTCAGATTGAGAGGTATTCTTCCAACCCAAGACAATTTAGGAGGTTGGAAAGAGATATCTGTGACAGGGGGTGGATGCTTGCTGGGCACCCACATCAGTAAATCAGTCTGAGTGTAGGACTAGGTGGTAGCTACAGAAGCAGCAGCAGCTTATGGAGCTCTCAAGCCAGAGATGATAAGGGCACCTGGCAACTGATCAGAAAGAAATTAAAGGGGATCCCTGTGCTAGCACTGAACACAGGACTAGATGTTGTTTAACAACTCTTTGCCTATACCTACTTCTGGGCCATACTTCAAAGGCAGAGAGCAGCACTTTTTTTAATAGTATTTTTTTTCCCCAATACCTGCAAAGACAATTTTCATCATTCATTTTTTGAAAGATTTTGAGTTCTAAATTTTTTCCCTCCCTACCCCCACCTCCAAAATGTCAAACAATCTGATACAGGTTATACATGTGCAATGATGGAAAACATATTTCCACATTAGTCATGTTGGCAAAGAAGAAGCAAATTAAAGGAGAAAACTACCAAAAAAAGGCCCAAACTGAAAATAGTATGCTTTGATCTGCATTCAGACTCCATCAATTCTTTCTTTGGATGTGTATAGCATTTGGAAAATGAGCCTTTTGGAATTATCTTGGATCATTGTATTGCTGAGAAGAGCAAAATCAATGATAGTTGATCATCACATAGTATTACTGTTACTGTCTACAATGTTCTCCTGGTTCTGCTCACTTCTCTCAACATCAGTTCATGTAAGTCTTCCCAGGTTTTTTTACTTTCAGTTTTATTACTCTCTTTTGATTTTCAGGATTTACATTTTGATGTTAAGTTGGGTTTTTTTTTTAGTTGTTTTTCTAGGGTTTCTTTTTAGTTGAATGCAAGAGTATGATTTGCTCTTTTTCTCTTTAATTGTTGTATGCAACCAAGTACTGCTCTGACTGCATTCCACAGATTTTAGAATGCTGTTTTATTATTGTCACTCTCTTTAATGAAATAATCAATTATTTCTATGATTTCTTCTTTGACCCACTCATTCTTTATAATTAGATTATTTAGTTTCCATTTAATTTTTAATTCATGCTTACATGTTTCCTTATTAAATATAATTTGTAGGACATTGTGATCTGAAAAAGGTGCATTTAATATTTCTGCTTTTCTCTATTTGGTTGTGAGGGTTTTATGTCCTAATACATGGTCAATTTTTGTGAAAGTGCCTTGTACAGTTAAGAAAAAATCTTTACCAGAGATCTATCATATATATATTTTTTCTAAGATTCCATTCGTCTTTTTGACTTTTTTATTTACTTTATGGTTAGATTTATCTGATTCTGAGAGGGGAAAATTGAGATCTCCCACTAGTATAGTTTTACTGTTTCCTCCTACAATTCATTTAACTTCTTCTTTAAGAATTTGGATGTTATGCCATTTGTTGCATTTGTGTTTCATATTGATATTACTTCACTTTTTTTTTTGAGGGAGGAAGGCAGGGCAACTGGGGTTAAGTGACTTATCCAAGGTCATACAGGTAGTAAGTGTTATGGGTCTGAGGCTGGTTTTGAACTCAAGTCCTTCTGACTCCAGGGCCAATGCTCTATTCACTGTAACACCTAGCTGCCCCTACTTCATTGTCTATGGTTTCTTTTAGCAAGATGCAATTTTATTGAGTCCCTGATGATTTTTCTTCCATGTTTTCCTTTTTCTGAAATCATACTGCTAATCATGTCTTATAGCATAATAGTACTACATTACATTCATATACCAAAACTTCTCCAGCTTTTCCCCAATTGATGGGTATCCCCTCAATTTCTAATTCTTTGCCACCACAAAAGAGCTGCTATAAATATTTTTGTACATGTAAGTCCTTTTCCATTTAGTAGCGGTATTGTTGGATCAAAGGATATCCACAGTTTGATTGACCAGCTGTTTTTATGAAAAAACAACAACAATAACATAACCATTTGTTAATTTGATTTTCAAAAAAAGAAGGAAAGCAAATTACTTGTATCAAAAATGATGAATACATCACTAATGAAGATAAAATTAAAGCAAGTCATAGGAGTGATTTTACCTAATAATATGCCAATAAAACTGATGATCTAAGTAAAATGGATGAATATTTACAAAAAAAATATAAACTGCCCAGATTAACAGAAGAAGAAATAGAACACTTAAATAACCCTATCTTAGAGAAATTGAACAAGCCATCAATGAGCTCCTTAAGGAAAAAAAATCCCTAGGACCAGATGGATTTATGACTGAATTCTCCCATACATTTAAGGAACAATTAATCCCAATACTATATAAACTGTTTGTGGGGGAGGGGAGGAGGTAAAGAAGGAATCCTATCAAATTCTTTTTACGATACAAATATGGTAGTTTTTTTTTTTTTAAAGCAATTGGGGTTAAGTAACTTGCCCAAAGTTACACGGCCAGTTTTTTGTGTGTGTGGGTGTTAAGTATCTGAGGCCAGAACTGATCCCAGGTCTTCCCGACTCCAGGCTGTCACTCTTACTGCTCCACCTAGCCACCCCTACAAATATGGTTTTAATACCTAAACCAGAGAAACAGAGAAAGAAAACTATAGACCAACTTCCCTAATGAATATTAATGCAAAAATTTAAATAAAATACTAACAAGGTTACTACAACACAATACAGTCAAAAAATGTACTATGACCAGGTGAAATTTATACCAGGAATGCAGGGCTAGTTCAATATTAGGGAAACTATCAGCATAGTTGTCTATATCAATAACAAAAACCATAAGAAATCATATGCTCACATCAATAGATTCAGTAAAAGCCTTTGACAAAATACAACACCCATTCCTATTAAAAATGACTAGAAAGCATAGGAATCAATGGAGTCTTTCTCAAAAATGATAAGAGTATCTATATAAAACCAAGAGTAAATATTATCTGTGATGAGGATAAACTTGAAACCTTCCCAATGAGATCAGAAGTGAAACAAGGATATCCATTATCCCCACTATTACTGGATATTGTACTAGAAATGCTAGCTGTAGCAATAAGCCAAGAAAAAGAAATTAAAGGAATAAAAATGAACAGAAAACACATCAAAGCTATTATTAAAGGATTTTTATTATTCAAGGATGAGAACAAGTGACTTAAGTATAGGCCAATTATATGTTTATGTAATTTACAGAGAACATTCAGTTTATATTAAAAAAAATAAGCATTTACAAAAAAATAGCATGTTAACTGAGGAGCAGAAAGGATGTGGGGGAAAAGTCCCATGAAAGTAAAAGCTACTTATCAATTCAATAATTATTAAACAAGCTAGCTGAAAGTGCCATAACATTGCACCCTATCTTAGCTGCAAAACTTTTGACTCAATTCTGTACTCATGGCTTATTCACATACTGCAAATGCGTAAAATAGACCCAAACATAGGAAGAATGATAGTGTATTTGATGTCCATAAGGAAGATTGCTCTCTATTTAAAAATACAACCAACATAACAATGATTTCATAAATGTGACATATTTTGGGGAGAGGTTAATCCTATTATGGCTCTGCCTAGCCCCCATTGTCCTCTCTTTTAGATCAAAGTGTAACTTCTAAATAAAAAGGGAGACAAATGAAAACACCTTTTTAAAGTCAATCTACATGGCTCCACAAAATCAAATTAAACTCTTTGGTGCATCTAGGATGGATGGAGTGAATAGAATGCTAGGCCTAGAGTCAGGAAGACCCAAGTTCAAACCTAATTTCAGATACTTACTAGTTATATGACTTTTGACAAGTCACTTAACCTATTTGCTTCAGACTGCCCATTGTAAAATGGGGATAATAACAGCACCTACCTCACAGGGTTGTGTTGTTGTGAGGATCAAGTGAGACAACATTTGTAAAGTTTCTGGCACATGGTAGATGCTATGTAAATGCTTATCACCTTCCCTTCCCTAATGCATGAAACATTTTCCCAATGATACCAAAATGTCATTTGGCCTCAATAAAAGTAAAATTCTGAATGTCCATCAGCAAAGATAGAGACAATGAACTTTGAGCTTAAATGCAGAGATCACATTGAGCCAATGGTTGAAGATGAAGTCTATGAATACATTGCTCTCCTTCAGTCAAGACATTTCAAACCTAAAAATCTAAAAAAAGATTAAGGTTCTGAAAGTCTGAAATCAAAGCTCAATTGGATTAATGTATATAAAGCAATTAATGCCTATTAAACATCAGTCTTAATGTACACTTTCAAAATTGTAATTGAATTGTAACTGATTAGAAAGTACCCTAACAAAAATCTGAATAGCATTAAAAAAAACCTAGGCTTCATCATAATGACAGCTATTGAAAGATGAATGCTTCCACACCAAACAGGAGAAAGACAATTGATAGACATACTTATGTGATGATATATATATGTGCATGTCAAACCCCTATTGAGATACTTCAAGTAGGAAGATACCATTTCACAAAGCAATAGTAAAGACTTATGACAGGTCCATGCCATCAGATTCATTAAGAGTAAACAAACAAAGAAAGAGTAAACAAAAGTGGTTCACTTCTGGCCTGAACCTATGAAATGATGACAATCTAATAGTAGAAACAAAAGGCCCTCCATGGGCAACATCTGCATGAATCCAGCCAACAATATATTGACAGAGAAGCATCAAGCAAATGACTGTGTCATGCAGATTTGTTTTTGGAAATAGAGGACTTATGATGGCAATTTAGGAGTAGGTCATCAGCACCCCAAACTATCCACTCCTTAAGGAAGCTAAACTTAGCAATCAGTGTAAATTATGCAAGGGAATGGTGGAGATTGTGCAACTACAGGCTGTATAAATTTAACACCAATCAAATACCTAGAAAGACATGACCTGGCAGCTAGAATTATATATTAGGAACTCACTATCTTGCACAGGCAGGCAGACAACAAATCCACATACCATAACACAGTTCTCAAAATATCCTGGAGAGTTCCAGCAATAAATTGTACTGGAATAGAATGAGCCTATTATCCTAAACTGAGTTGTTACCCTCAATTGCCAAGATATAACATTGATTTACAAATACTTTAAAATGATTTTTAATAGATATCACCATCAAAAATCCTCATAATCACCAATCTACACTGAATGAAAAGCTTTCAGAGACTCTGCCAAGGAGATGAAAACCAAGTCGAAAAATAGTAAGGGGCATATCATCTCTCTTGACTTATTTGTCACAGGAGTTGTATTGAAGATGTTATCAGTGAGCTTAAAGAAGAAAACTTGTATCTTAATACTTTTATTCAACTAAAAAAAGCCATTATTTTATCTACCTGGGCAATAATCTGTAGAATGCTGAGTGTAAAAGAATTGTGGTGTAGATTTGCCCAAGGACCAATTTTAGGTGAACATTATTTTAAAAGACCAGAAGAATTAACAAAAATAATAACTCTGTAGAGTAGTGTGGCATAATGGATAGGTCACTGATTTTGAAGTCTGGAGGACATAGTTTTGAATCCCATTTCAGAACCATATTAACTGGGTGAACCTGAGCAATTTGAAGAATCTCTCTGAGGAGTAGATTCCTAATTCAATTCAATAAGCATTTATTAATGCTTATTGTACCAGACACTACTTTAGGCAGTGGGGAATACAATGATAAAAATGAAAAGAGTTCTTGCCCTCAAAGGACCTACATACTATTAAAAAATAATACAAACACGGAAAAATAAATATATACATATTCAATAGAAACAAAAAAGGAAAATTCTATCAATGTGGGGAGTAAGAAAGGACTCCCACAGGAAATACCACTGCTAAGCCTAGAATGGAGCTAGATACTCCAAGAAGGATGGCTAAAGAGGGAGATCATTCAGGACATATGCAAAAGCATGGCCATGGGAGACAAATGTGGTATAAAATGTACATCATTATCGTAAGACCTACCTCAGAGGGTTGTTGCAAGGCTCTGATGAGAGAATGCATATAATGTTTTATAAACCTTAGTATAAAGTCAGCTACTTAGAGCTTTAAGTCATGATGTCATAGCAGGCATTTAATAAATGCTTATTGACTGATTAATTGATTTCCTAGCAGCTTGCATTGAACCAGGTTTTTTGTGTTTTCCCCATTAGCTAATTTTTTTTTAGAATCTGAAATTGGTTCCTAATTTCTTTTCTTTTTCTTTTTTTTTGCTTTTTTGGAGGGGGGAATGCAGGGCAATTGGAGTTAAGTGACTTGCCCAAGGTCACACAGCTAGTAAGTGTTAAGTGTCTGAGGTCATATTTGAACTCAGGTCCTTTTGACTCCAGGGCCAGTGCTATATTCACTGCATTACCTAGACACTCCCCAAATACTTATTTTTAAAATTTAACACGTAGTCTGCTATTTTTCACTTTCTTTGCTATCACATAGTATTTCTTTTATTTTGCATTTCTTAGAGCACAATAATATTTCATTTTTTAAGTGTACCCAATTTATTCAGTTACTCCTCCATCATTGGATAGATAACTTGTTTCAAATTTTTCACTATCATAGATAAAACCACAATGAATATATACTTTTTTTTGCATAGATAGCCCTCCTCCCCCTTTTAATATGTGAAGAATACACAAAGTTTATGTGATTTTATCAGTCTGGGAACTCCCTTCACTCCAGAGATCACATTAAGTCTGTGACTTAGTAGATAAGTCTTAGGGAGTTGCATAAGGTACATAGAGATTAAATGACTTGCCCAGGGTCACATCATTAACATGAAACTTATGAAACCAGGTCTTTTTGACTCCCAAGCCAGTAGTCTATCCATTATGTGACATTTTCTTCTGTTGTGCTTAGAAAGCAATCCTAGTAGTGAGAGCCCTAGGTCAAATGTGTAACATTTATTGTATACTGCTAGATTGAATTCCAAAATGTTTACTCTAATTCATAGCTCTATTAACAATGTAATCATATGCCTGTTTCACAACTCCACCAATATTTTCTTGTTTTTCACACTTTGGCAATTAAATAGTATAGGGTTGTAGCTATGTTGGTTTTTTTTTTTATCTATTAAAATTTAGTTTTAAGGTAGTTAATATTAATCTCTGTTTCTTCCTTGATGATAAGTATTTCTGTTATTTGTCTTATTATTTTCTATTATTCTCCTTTGTTTCAGCTGTGGGAATCACATTTTAAAAGCAACATTTACCAACTAGATATATATCCTGAGAAGGGCAAGCAGTATGATCAGGTGATTACAGACCATTCAATCCCTCATTTTTACAAATGAGGAAACTGATGCTCAGGGTAGAGGAAGTAATTTGCCTAAATCCATATAGTAAATTGCAAAATCAGGATTTTAACCCAGGTCCTCTGACTTCAAATTGAGTGTTTTGTTGCACTGTGCCTAGAAGCCGAAGACCCAGAGACTTGCTCGTGATCCACATAGCTTGTAAATATTGGAAGGGAGATTTAAACTCAAGTCTTTCCTGACTCCATCTTCCATATTTGAAGGAGCTTGACATATTTAGCCTGGAGAAGACTTAACTGACTTGGCCAAGGACAAAATTACTATCATCAAATATTCAAAAGGGTGTCAGGCAGAAGAGGTAATAGACTAATTCTACCAGAATCCAGAGAAGGGAACAAGGACCACTACCAGAAATTACAATAAGGAAGAACATAGCTCATAAGGAAGAACAACCTGATAATCTGAGGTATTTAAAGATTTAATGCACTGTTTCCTGAAGTAATGCGTTCCTTCTCTTTGGGAGTGTTTAAGCAGAGGCTGAATGACCATTCATTGAGAACACTGTAAAGGGGATTCATGCTTCAGATAGGAATTGGATTATATGACAACTTGCATGTTTTATCATTTTATTTTTTATTGTTCTTTATTAGGATGTGAGCTCCTTGGAAATAGAGACTTTCTTTTTTGTCTTTTTCTGTATCCCCAACACTTAGCCTAATGCCTTACATGTAGTAAATGCTCAACAAATGTTTGTTGACTTGACTTAACCACTAAGGACTCTTCCAACTCTACATTTAGAAGCTGGAAGGCTAACCTCTTCTCCATCTCTAGCCAGCTAACCATAAGCAAATACGATGAGAGAGGCCATGTGGTGAAAAGTTGGAAAGCTAGGACTGGATTTATAGTCGGAGAACCTGGGCTGGAATCCCAGCTCTGCTGCTATCTAGGTGACTCACCCAAAGACAGGAAGGTAGGTAGATACTGTGATAGCTAGATAGCTAGATGAATGAATGGGCAGATATTCCAAAGTTTGACACTAGGGGATATATGTTCTCAAAAACTAAATAATATAGCTGTCCTTACTGCCAATGCTGTGGGTAGGCTTCTTAATGAAAGACACTTTTCCACCCACAGCCATGATGAAATATTTTTTAGTGGCACTCTCCGAAGAGAGACTCATAGTTGCTTAACTCTCTTCCACTTCAGGTTTACACAATAAAGTCAAATCCGGAGTTCAAAAACATCACTTCAGAAAGGAAATGAGAAAGACATTGCATTTCGGTCGCTAACGGAGGAGGGGCTGAGGACTGCAATCTTTCCATGGGCACAAAGAGGGTTAAGGTGCTACCGGTAGGGGGGCTGAGGACTGCAAGATAATTGACAAGAGCAGGAAATGTAACAAGGTCAAGGCTAGAGGTCAAGTGAGGCGTTGTCCCCACCAGACAATTTCATGTAAGGAGAAAGTGAGAATGGGTTAATATAAAGACAGAAAAGGAATAGAGTGGGAGAACAAAAATAAAAGAAAGGAAGCTTGAGTGTGAATGTATGTCTAGTGAAAGAGAAAGGAGATTATCAGGAAAAAGCATGTAAGGCTTTGTGGTGAGAGAAGGGATAGATGAGATGAAGAAGGAAAGTTTGCTTAAATAACGAAGAAAAACAGCATGGAATCCAGTGAATGTCATAATAGGGAATGTTATCTTCATTAGAGAATGTGGAAGTCTGTCTTGTGGGCCAGGACATTGGTAGCATTTCTGATATAACACCAAAACAAATGTAGCTGTAGCCCATTATGTTCTGCCAAGATATTGGCCTATCTCTTTAACTGCTCAACATTCAAAATGGTGAGGATTCCTATGGCCATTTTATAATAAACAGGAAATAACATGACCTAAACACTGGCATTGTTTAGTGTAGTAGCAAAAGGAAAACCTGGAGGGGTGGCTAAGTGGTAGATTGAATAGAGCACCTGCCCTGGAGTCAGGAGGACCTGAGTTCAAATCCAGCCTCAGATACTTAACACTAGCCATGTGACCTTGGGCAAGTCACTTAACCCCAATTGCCCTGCCTTCCCCCCTCCAAAAAAAAAAAAAAAAACCCAGAGGATGAACAATGGGCCAAACTTCTCAGCAATCTGATCTCAGTCTCTTTGACATTTAGAAACCATCCTTTTCCTCTCTTCCTCTCATCTCCTCCTCCCTTTCTCTCTTCCTCTCCCTCACTCTTCTTTTTCCCTTTCCCTCTCAACCTCTCTCTCCTCCTCCTCTTTTTCTCTTTCCCTTTCTTTCCCTTCTCTTTCTGTGCTCTCTCCCTCTTTTTTCTTCCTCCTCTCCTTTTTCCTCTCTCTTTTCCTCCCTCTTTCCCTTTTTCTCCCTTCCTCTCTCTATCTGTGTCTGTCTCCTTTTTTCTCTACCTCTCTGTCTTTTTCCATCTGCCTTCTATATGTCCTTCCCATATATTGGATGGATATAAAATTTGCGTCCATTCATTCAACAATACACCTAAAAACTATATCGGATGCAATTGAATGTTGTCTAAAGATATCCTTGTAATGGGAATGTAAATTTTTAAGATCTTCCCTGCCCCTAGGCTAAAGTGCACCTGGAGCCTGGGGTGGGAGGCTTGTTTTTCAGTAGATACTTCTTGATTGGCCAGTGAGTCAATAAGGTTGTTACATTCTCTGAGCCAGGAGAAGGCTATATAAGCCCTGAAGTGAAGCTTTGTTTTGGGGCTCACTTTGAGAAGTGTTCTGTGATTTGATCTGGATTCTGGGAAGCTGTTGTCCAGAGCCCCCCCAGCTTTGAAAAACCCAGATGTTGATTTGGTATGGATGTAATGGTTGGACAGTTTGGAAAGCTGTCTACTTGATCTGTTTCTGTTTGATAATTCTGTCTGTATACTTTGAAGTTCAGGGTGCTGACCTTTTTCCCCTGAAGGAGGTAAACGATAAATGTTTCACTGATTAAATTAAGCTTGTTAACCCATTTTGAGTTGCTTTCCTTTATCAAAGCAGATCCAAGAACCTATGTTGGCAGCAAACCCTGAGGACGCTTGGGGTGCTTGCCGCTACAATCCTGGAGGTAATTTATATTTTTGTTTTTAATATTCTAAGTAGATTTTTCTTCAGGTCCCAACAACCATCCTAACTCCAGTTGAAACTGTTGGAAACTTTGGTAAGCTTCCTTAGAAACTTGAAGGTCAAGCCTAGGTCACAACATATTTCATGAAGGTTTGCAATCTTTTCAGCAAGGCTAAGATGGATTTCAGTTGAATTGCATGCAAGCTTGGGACAAGTTTCAAGTGAGCCTGGGGTAGCTTTTTCAGGTAGGAGTCAGGTGAAACTTGATGGGTCCAGCTCAGTTTTGCTTTGAGTTTCTTTTGGGTTTTCTTTGAACCTAACACTCAAAGTGAAACTCAGGAGATCTGAACCTTTTGCAAACTCAGACCCCAGAAGTAGGTTTTTGGAGGCAACCCTTGCAAATTGGAAATGCTGAGTTCACAACTCTGATGGGTTGCTTTGGATTGTTTATCCCTCTGGAAAATGTTTTTTTAAAGGACTTAATCTGTGGGTTTAATCAATTAATATAAGGCATCATGAGATTGGGTGTTCACTGACCCAGTTAAGGCCACCTCTTCCAAGCAGGACAGGCAAATTCTTATGGTGACAGATCACTAAGCAGAGATCCAGGAGTGCCAGGGTTAATGTCTCCTTGCTTTATGTTATGTTCCAACTCTGTTTAGGGCACATTTAAGGCCAGAATTAAGGTTCTATCCTCAAAAACCAGAATAATTTCTGATGTAGAGAATTACTAATGTCTACCCAACTTGTTGCCTCCAAATTATGTTGTCTTTAGTACCATAAATTGTAGGATCATAGATCTAGAATGGTCTTTAGAAGCTGTCTAGTGCAACTACCTGATTTTACAGATAAGGAAACTGAGGCCCAGAGAATTTAAGTGACTTGTCCAGGGTCACATGGAGAGTACCTGATAGAGGCAGGATTTGCACCAAGGGCCTTCTACTCCAGAGCCATTGCTCTTTTCACTGTATTGTAGCTTCTTCCTTTGTATATAGCTTTTATATCTGCTTGCATATATACATTTTTTTTCACCTAATAGAATGTAAACTACTTGAGAGTAGGGACCATTTTGTTTTTCTCTTTGTATTTCTTTTCTTTTTTTTAAGCAATTGGGGTTAAGTAACTTGCTCAAGTTTACATGGCCAGTTATCTCTGGGTGTGGTGCTAAGTATCTGAGCCCGGATTTGATCCCCAGGTCATCCAGACACTGGGGCCAGTGCTCTTACTCACTGAGCTACCTGGCCGCCCCTTACTCTTTGTATTTCTAATGCCCAGCAAAGGCTGGAACATTGATAAATGCTTGTTGGTCATTGATTAACTGAGTTATATGAGAAAAATGTCTCATTTTTTAATGAAAGATAATTTTTAAAAAATTTCTACCTAACAATACATATGGAGGAGGAAGAGAGAGAGAAAAAGACTGAAGACAAAATATTTTAAAAGAGAAGGTACACTAAGCATAAAGATGAGTTAATTGCCAGGATAATTTGCAAAATATGATTTTGACTTCAATGGGGGTCGATGCTGGTGTAGACGAGTTTAATTCACTCTTGGCAAATAAGACTGAATACTTAATTAAACTCAACAAAAATGAGGATTCTCTTTTTTTTGAGAAAGGAAACAGAGCTGACAGAATTTTGGCATATCAACAAAAGAAATAAGCACAAAGAAAAAAAAGGATTAGTCAAAATAAAGATCAAGAGAAGATCAGAAATAAATTGGCTTAGATCCAGGAAACATTTGCTACATTTTCCAAGGGTCTCTGTTCTTCTTGAGTATATAGAACAGAGAGGAACTGACTGATCTTTACCTAAAGGATATTCACCATCCTGCATGTGAGTGATTAGATCCCCTTAGAGGAAGTGATGAATACACTCACTACATGTATAGTCATTGAGGAAAAATTGTTTTAACACACCCACAATGGCTTAACCTAAATCTGAAGCTGATGGGGAATTCTCTCAAGATGGTCAGAGAAACAGTTTTACCAAGTATTTATTCTTGAGAAATACTTTAAAATGCTGCTTTTATACAGAAAACAGCCAGCTTCTCCTTTGGAATATATTAGGCATTCTGGAAGAGACATTAACACTTTTAATCTCCAAGGTACCTAATGACTGTATTTACTCTAATCATTTAATCTGTATTTAGGCTTAAGAAGCCAATCAAGAACACTGGTAGAATCAGGATGCCAGGGTTCTCACCTCAATCAATTAAAAAAAAATTAAGCACCTACAGTGTACCAGGAATTCTGCTAGGCACTGGCAATTTGTCCTAAATGTACTTGATATGTGTGGCTTTTTTTTTTTTACTTTTTTTTGCCTTTTTTTTGGAGGGCAATTGGGGTTAAGTGACTTGCCCAAGGTCACACAGCTAGTTTTTGTGTTGTGTCTGAGGACATATTTGAACTCAGGTCCTCCTGATTCCAGCACCAGTACTCTATTCACTGAGCCTTTATAGATGCCACTTTATATATGTTTTGCTAATTTTTGTTGTTTTTCTTCAGTTTTTTTCAGTCATGTCTAATTCTTCATGACCATTTGGAATTCTCTTGACAAGATACTGGATTGGCTTGTCATTTCCTTCTCCAGCTCATTTTACAGATGAAGAAATTGAGGCATACAGATTTAAGTAACTTGCCCAGGATCACACAGCTAGTAAATGTCTGAGGCCAGATTTGGACTCAGGAAAATGTCTTCCTGACTCTAGGTCTGGCACTCTCTCCTCTGCATCACCTAGCTGCCCCAGCTAAAATAATTATTTATAGGATGACTTCTTTCCTTATCTTCCCCAGAACCAAGTCCCCATGTAATTTCTCAGCCATTTCTAAACCATACCACCTGTGCTCTATCCGTCCTTCTCATTCTCTTCATTCTTCAGTGGCCTTCAATCTCTGCCTAGCACATAATGTATGCTAAGTGTTTTTGCCTTCTTTATGGAGGCTCCTCTGATCTCATGGTTATTGCTAGTGACTCAAGGCATGGCTCCACTGGACAAGTGGTAATGGAATCCCTCTTGGTTTCATCTGGATTCCTTAGCTGGGGTGTTATATCTTCTTCACAGGAGGCATAAACTCTTCAATTAAAACCCTAGAGTTTTCCCTGCTAGAGCTCTTTTAGAAAGCAGAGGCTCTAACACAGTCACTTATAAGGAATTTATCTGTCAGTCTATCATTGTGGTTGCTTGGAGAACCTTGCTTAGAATGAGTTTTTCTTTCCAAAAAGAGCTTAATTGCTCTAAACCACACTCTTTGGAACAATGCCAGATCCTTTTTCCAGCCAGTTAGTATCCTCAAGGTTAATTCTATTTGTAAAAACCCTATTTCCAGGTCACTGAAACCTGTACTATCAACCACTCTCATCTAGGACCAGAAAAATCTATACAACTTGCTGCTTGATTTCTGCTTGCGAAACTGTGCTCAATTAATTTTATCTGCTACCCTCCCATTATCTAGCAAGGACCCTCAGAGTCTGAAGACCCCAATTTCTTGTTTCCACCCTTCTGCTCTACTATCCTGTTGCATGGGAAGGGGGAAAGAAGCACTTGAACAAAACTAAATCCAAGGACAATGCCATGGTCTTCCTCTTGCCTAAAGACATTCCTGGCCTTTTTATGGGGCCAGTGATAATCTTCCTTTATGCTTGTTTTAGCATTTTCTGGATTACCTATAATCCAAAATGACACATTTTGTAAATAGAGCATTTGTCAAGGAGATCAAATGAACAATGTTGCTCTTGTCCATTAAATTTCTTCTACAGATTACTGATGACAATCTAGGTCATTCAGTCACTCATGTAAAATTGGATGGAAGTAGTGAAACAATTTTTTTTTTGCTTTTTGGAAAGAGGAAGATAAGGCAACTGGGGTCAAGTGACTTGCCCAAGGTCACACAGCTAGTTTTATGTTAAGTGTCTGAGCCCTAATTTGAAATCAGGTCCTCCTGACTCCAGGGCAGGTGCTCTATTCACTGCCCCACCTAGCTGCCCCTGTGAAGCAATTTTTGAGGTCACTTTCTAAGAATCAGGTTCTTAAGCAGTTATGCCTCTTTTTACAATTAGGCCAGTTCTGTTTTTTAAGGTATTATTTTCTTCAGTATTTTTGTGCCTCTTTTGATCAAGCTATTAACTCTATTTTCATAACTTTCTTGAATCACTTTCATTTCTTTTCCTACTTTTTTCTCTACCACTCATCACTTTCTTCAGCACTTCCAGGAATTCTTGTTGGGCTTGTGTCAAATCAGCATTTTTTTTGTGTGGTTTTGGTTCCCACCTACAACTTAGTTGGGGGGGGGGGAGGGAACTGAGAGATAGAGATCTACAAGTAGGAATGGTAATAGTGAAGGACCTCAATAAACAAAATGGAAATGAAGGAGCCCAATAAATTTTTAGAAAAGTTAGACTTAATAGACCCCACCTGGAAAATATTGAATGAGAATATAAAGGATGTACATTTTCTCAGCTATATATGACACCTTCACAAAGATTAAACAGGTATAAAATCCTCATTATAATGCAGAAGAGCAGAAATATTAAATACAACTTTTACTGACAACAATGAAATAAAAATAATATCCAATAAAAGGCCTTTGAAAGAGAGACTAAAAGTTAATTGAAAACTAAATAACTTAATCTCCAGGGGAGCAGAACCCAACTTTATCATAAAGTTCAGAGACAAGAAATAGACTGGAAAAATTATTAAAACAATATCTGAAAAAAAACTTGACCATTAAAAACTACCACAGTGGCAAGGGATCATTATCATGATCTCAGACAAAGCAAAAGTAAAAATAGTGTTAATTAAAAGGCATAATTGGGGAAACTAAATTTTCCTAAAAAGCATCATAGACAATGAAGTAATATAAAAAAATTTTTGCAGGAAATTTCTCTGATACAGTTTTCTTTTCTCAAATACATAGGGAACTGAATCAAATTTATATAAAAAAATTAAAGCCATTCCCCAACTGATAAATTGTCAATGGAAATGAAGAAGCAGTTTTCAGAAGAAGAAATCAAAGCTGTCTGTAGTCACATGAAAAAAAATGCTCTAAATTACTATTGATTAAAGAAATGCAAATTAAAACAGGTCTGACAAATGCTGAAAGAGATTAAGGAAAATAGATGCATTAATGAACTATTGATAGTGTTATGAACTGGTCCAACCATTTTAAGGACAATTTTGAACTATGTACAAAGGATTATAAAACTATACATACCCCTTTGATGCAGTAATAACACTTACATCTGTACCCCCAAAGAGATCAAAGCAAAAGGACCTATATGTACAAAAAATATTTATAGCAACTCTTTTTGTGATGGCAAAGAGATGGAAACAGGAAATGGCTATCAATTGGGGAATGGCTAAACACATATGGCATATGATTGTGATGCAGTACTATTGTGCTATAAGAAATGATAAGACAAATGACTTCAGAAAAACATGGTAAAACCTACATGGATTGATATAAAGAACTAGAAGATCATTGTACCCAGTAATAGCAATATTATAACGATGATCAACTGTGAAAGACTTGCCTAGTCTTATTAATACAATGATCCGCGACATTCCCAAAGAACTCATGATGAAAAATGCTAACCACCTCCAGAGAAAGAGCTAATGAACTCTGAGTGCAAATTGAAGTGTAGTTTCCCTTGATTTTTTTTTTGCCATATGGCTAATATGGAAGTATGTTTTTCATTATTTCATATGTGTAATTGATATCATATTGTTAGCCTTCTCACTGGATGGGGGGGAGGGGCAGAGCCTACAGGGAAAGATAAAATTTAGAGCTCAAATTTTTAAAAAATAATTTTTAAAAATGAATAAATATTAAATATTTTTTAAAAACACTAGAAAGCATAGGAATAAACTAAGCTTCCATTAAAATGATAAGTAGTATCTAAAACCAAGACCTGGCACAGTCTCTAATGGGGTTATAAGCTAGAGGTCTTTCAAGTAATATTAGGGGTAAAGCAAGGATGTCCATTATCTCCATTATTCTTCACCTTATGTTAGAAATGCTAGTTATAGGAATAAGACAATAAAAAGAAATTTAAGGAGCAAACATAAGCAAAGAGGAAACAAAAGTATTACTTTTGCAGATGATATGATAGTTTAATTAGAGAATACTAGGGAGTACACTAAAAGACTAATTGAAACAATTATCAACTTCAATAAAGTTGTACAATGTTAGACAAACCCATAGAAACCACCAGCATTTCTGCATATTATAAGAATAATACAATAGGAATCAATATTTTAAAATAACCACAAATAGCAAAAATAAAGTTGTAATCTATCTGGCAAGACACAGGAATTATTTCAACAACAATGAAGGGGGTGACTAGGTGGCACAATACATAGAGCACTGGCCCTGGAGTCAGTAGAACCTAAGTTCAAATTCAGCCTCAGAAACTTAAGGATTACTAGCCCTGTGACCTTGGGCAGGTCACTTAACCCCAATTTCCTCCTGCAAAAAAAAATAATAAATTTAATATAATATAATATAATATATATAAATATAAATATATAATATAATATAATATAATAAATTTAAAGAATCGAAGGAATATGAATGAGTAGGTCAAACCAGTATAATAATAAAAAACCAGGATAATACCTGGTTATTTTATTTATTTATTTATAAATAAAATTAGTTTAATTATTCAGTTCCTTGTTAATCAATCTATAAAAGGAAAACTTTATGGAGCAAGAAAAAATAACAAAATTCATCTGGAGAAATAAAATATTAAGAATACCAAGCAAATTAATGAAAAAAAAAGTGGGAAGAAAGGAGATCTAGTCGTTCCAGAACTCATTTGTGCTACAAAGCATTTATCATGAAAATAATTTGGTCTTCGCTAGGAAATAGAGAGGTTGATCATTGGAACAGAACAAGGTGCACAACATATAGAAGCAAATTAACACACTAGTTTAACATTTGATAAATTCAAAGATTCCTTCCAATGGGGCAAGAAATCACTATTTGACAAAAATGATGGGAAAAATTGGAAAGTAGTCTGGCTGAAACTAGGAACAGACTAACGTCTTTCACCATATACCAAGACAAGCTCTACATGGGTACAAGTTAGAGATAAAGAATAATACCATAAACAAATCACAGGAGCCTTCCCTTGCTTTGACTTGTCTTCCTTTCTTTTCCCTTCCTTCCTTTTATCTTTCTTTCCTTTTTTTAAACATGGTAAACATGTTCATTTGTCTTCCTTGATTACACATATTTGTAATGGGTTTCATTTTTCTTGCCTTCTCAATGACTGGGCATAGGGAATAGAAAGATGGATGGGAGAGAATTGAAAACTGAAAACAAAATAAAACTGAATGCAGGAATAGAATGGAGCAAAAAGAAATCCATAGCTCCTTGAAGAAGTAAATATTTTAAAAGGTCAAAAGATGGGGGGGGGGCAGATATAAGAAATTGTTAATAAACTAACAAAAAATACTGACCTAGAATACTGGTTGAGGAGTAATAATTTAAGAATTGTTCAGTCATTTCAGTTGTGTCTGACTCTTTGGCTCTCCACAGACCTCTGTCCATTGGGGTTTTCTTAGCAAAGATACTGGAATGGTGTGCCATTCCTTTCTCCAGTGGCACATAGAAGTTAAATGATTGGTCCAAGGTCAAATAGCTAAGAAAGTTCTTGTGAATGGTTTTGAATCAGGTTCTTCTTGACTCCAAGCCCAGAGTTCTATCTAGTGTGCCACCTACCTGCCTCATAATTTAAGAATTAGCCTAAAATATCATTATCAAACAAAACCTGGACATCGTTTCAAGAAATGATGGGGGCAAGGGGGTGTGGAGAGAAGAAAACCCAACCCTATATGGATCTATTAGAACCAGACAGCAAAGTGGAAATAGAAAGAACTCACTGATCACTTTCAGAAAGAAACCCCAAGCACCTAGGAATTTCATACCTGAAATTTGAGCTCCCAAATACAAAAAAAAAAGATATTATAAGCAGCTAGAAAGAAAGAGTTCAAATAACAAGGAACCACAGTCAAGGGCACACAAAACTTAGCATCAACTATTGTAAAGCATTGAAAATCTTAAAGTACATAAGATGGAAAGAGAGGAAGAGGAAGGGGCTTGAGATTAGAGGAAGTTTGTTAAATGCAACTAAATAGACATTCTATAGAGCAAATTAGAAAAGATAGGCAGATTTGAAATGGGTTATTAGGAAGGAGGGTAGGATAGAAGTAAATGAGAATATAGCAGCTAGGATTGAGAAAGAGGGCACATTTTTTGGTAGATAGGGGTTACTGTTATTAGAAAAGAAAAAGTATTCATTTAGATAGAATACCATTGGATGGGTAGCAGCCTACTAAAAAAGATTAGAAGGTTCCTGATCATCTTGGGATCATCATGGATAATATTACTGTGTTTTGTGAGAACTCATGAAGCCTGCATGAGAAGAAGAAATATGTCTTTGGGAGCCTGAGAGCCCAGTCATTAGCCTGGAGGGGTTTTATTCCAGGCTAGCTTCTTGGTAGGTACCAACAAGCTTCATATAGGCTTAAGTCTTTAAGTAAAGTGAGTCTTTTAAGGAAAGTTGAGATTTAGGCAAATTGGCTTAGAAAAGCAGAGTTGGGGAAGGTATTCACAATAGTGGAAACAATATGGAGATCTCTGCCCCACCCCCTTCAGAAATGGATGAGGTATGTTCAGGGAGACTTGATCAGTTAGACTAGAGTACAAAGTTATTTCTCTTCCCTTCTTTGCTGGCTTCAGATAACTTCAGGATGGGAGAGAGAGACTGGTGTAGTCTAAAGAACTATTGGCAAAATCTGCTCTCTTGTTGCCCCTACAACATAGCTTCCTTGCCTTCCTTATTGTGGTAAAGGATTTTAGGATTCAAAACTGGAAAGGAATTTAGAAATCACCAAAATCAGATCCTTATACAGATGAGGAAAGTGTGTGTGTGTGCGTATGTGTGTGTGTGTGTTAGTGTTCTCTAGAACTAGAAATCTATATCATGGCTCATGGGTTTACCATAGGATCCAAAGGGCAAAAGGAATTCACAATTCCTTGGGGATGAGTGGGTAGGGTTTTGCCTACCTGCATTGAAAGAACAATCTGGAGAAACTGAAGCAGGGAAAGCACATACAGCTACTTTGCAGAGAAACCTCTGCGTTGCTACTCATTGAGACATGGCCTCCCCAACTGATGCTTCATGCCTCTGTAGACATTTAGTCCTGACTATAAACACCTATAACTCTAGTTTGAAAGTTTCTTCACTATACCAAAAACAACAGGTCCAGACCAAAACATAAAATAATATAAATATAAATAGCACTGACATTTTAGATTTAGATCTCATGACAACCTTTTTTTCTGCACCTCATTACCAGATCTAGCAAGACATCTACCACTTGATAGTTTCCACTGCTGCTATGAGAATTATGGATGTGGAAGATGGTAGGGGGTAGCATTCTCCAGTCAAAAAAGTTTATTTATTTTTATGAGTCTAGAGGATAGGCTCTGTGACATTGGTTCTATGGGTGCTTATGACATTGGCAGGTATGACAAATAATTGAGCTCACTGTCTGCATAGCCTGAAATCAAATTCTTTAGACTCAACATCAACCTTGCTACTTGCTAAACTTCTCTTGGATTTTTTGGAGGACACTTGATTTTTGACTCTGCTTCTATCTAGTTTGCCTCCCCTCTCTTCTGTTCCAGCTCAACCATTTTCTGCCCTATTTTGATCTTTGAGTTACTGTCCTTTCATATGTGAACAATTCTGTTGTCTAAGGGAGAAGAGAACATCTATGTTAGAAAAATAATATCTACTTATGAAGAAAGTTTCTCAGATAAAATATTGAGTATAAATATAGGCTATTCGGAGGACCAGAGAATTGTTTCTGAGATGAATATACTGAGAGGATCTTTTTGAAGGTATAGCAATGACTGAGGTAATGATGGCAGGAGGGCATTGTGGTGTATTATATGAATAGCATAGGTTCATTTGTATGCTTCCATTTTTAGAGTTTTAGGTTCATAACAAACAAAATTATAAACCAAATAACTTTTGAGAGTCTACAAAAAGATTATTCATTGAGTTTTACTCATAAGGTAAAGATGAGGGCAGTTAGATGGCACAGTTGATAGTGTGCAAGGCCTAGAATCAAGAGGACCTGAGATCAAATCTAGCCTCAGACACTTATTAGCTGTGTGATCCTGGGCAAGTCCTATAACCCTGCTTGCCTTGGATTTTTAATCTTTAAAATGAACCAGAGAAGGAAATGGCAAACCACTCCAGTATCTTTGCCAGGATAACCCCAAATGGGTTGTGGAGAGTTGGACACAATTGAAAACGCCTCAACAACAACAACAACAAAGATGAGTCACACTGACCAAACAAAGGGCTTTGATTTGAGGTGTTAGAGGAAGTTAAGAAGCCAGCAGGAGCTGGTGATAAACCAACAGGGGAGTGGTTAGGAAGTCAGCTGGAAGAGAAGCTTTGAGAAGAAGGGATAGGACAAGAGAGTCAGAATAACGAGCAGGAGAGTGATCTAAGAACAGGAGGAGTCCTGAGAATCTGGGTACAGAAATAATAGAAGGCTTCCAGCTGAGAAAGCTGAGTCTTCAGCTGCTTTACTAGGGACTTGATTAGAAGAGATGTGCTGCTCTTCTAATTAGCTAGAGAATGACTGGAGGTGCTAGTGGAAACTCATTGGATGTAAGCCTAATCCTGCCATTTTCTCAAAAGCTATTTCTGCTGCCCTCCAAAATCTGAGAAAGGGGAAGCATTTCAGTGTGTTGAGCTCTACTCTTCTCTCTAGTTTGAGATGGAGAAACAGGGGAGAAAAAACAGGCATCACATGTGGTTTACTGTGAACTATGGTTTTATGAGAGAAGAGGCTTGGTGCTAATTGGACAAAGCAGAGTCTCCTGCTATTTGTAGATCTGGAAGAGCTTGGAGTTTCTGATGCTTGCCCCCTCATTGTTCTTTTTTTAATTTTTATTTATTTATTTTTTAAAACAATCGGGCTTAAGTAACTTGCTCAAGCTTACACGGCCAGTTATTTCTGGGTGTGGTGCTAAGTATCTGAGCCCGGATTTGATCCCCAGGTCATCCCAACACTGGAGCCAGTGCTCTTACTCACTGAGTCACCTGGCTGCCCCCTTCATTGTACTTTTTAACATGACTGTAAACTTGTCGTTTCTTCACTGACTTCAGGGCAGAAGAGGCCTGGGCTTTGCCTAGCAGGAGAGTGGTGAAAACTGAATGGGGAAGATCTACCAGAGATGCAAATTGGTCCTGAAGGACCATCAGGTCTTGAAAATGAGTAGTGAGTTGCTCATAAAACATGAGTTCTCCTATGAAATGCAATTCTTGTAGTTTCAAAAGAACCTCTTCTGTTTGAAGCCTGAGATTAGGAGATGTAAGAAGGATGGGTCTAATGCCAGCACTCTCTTAGTTTGGGTTTGTACAAAATCAGGTACAGGAAAGTCACTGAGCATTTAAGACCAGGAGGTTTGCTTTGCCCTAACACAACAGGACTATTCAACAAGGATACAGTGGCACTTAGCTTCTTTAGATATAGTCCCTTTCATTTCCATATGAAAACTAGTCTAATCATTAGGACAGGGTACAAGATTACTTTCATGGGATTTAGAAATCCACCAGCTCCAAGGGACCTAGATTTCATGTGTTTAGGACTTTCTATGACCTTAGATGACCAGGAACTGTGTGAGGGAAGCAAGATCCAATTGCATTGGGTCAGTCAGATCCCAGGGGCAACTTTAATTTGTTTTAGGTAGTTTCCCCATTGTGTGGGTGGGAGGAAAATAACTGTTATCAGGGAAAGTTTATACATTATCCCTTCCACACCACACAGGTTAGGGGTGCTGTACTCCAATGATCTGGAAAATTGGGGAAAATTTTTTTGACCCTTCTTTAGCACAAGATAAATCCAAATGTTTTCTTTTTCTTTTTATGGGGTGTTTACAGTACTTATTGTAAAATTTGGGTTAAGTATTTGGTCATAGGCTCTGTGTGGTCTACCGGCCTTCATGTGTTGTCTGCAGCTTCTGCAAAACTCCCCAAAAATTCCCATTTAATTTCTTATGCCAACCCAAGATATATCAAAGTTGCAATGGGGAAAGTTGCAACGTGGAAAGGATAACTGTAGTTTAAGGAGATAATAGCGCAGTTGTTAAGGAACTTGTCTCCTGGAAATATAACAAATAACATCTGAAAGCTGAGAATAGCAAAGTTGCAGAGGATAGTGATTGAACTGGTAACAAAATAACCCCTGCTAGGAGAGAGCAGTGATGGGAAATCTTGGTGATACCTGATGAAGGAAACAAGAGGCAGGAGCTATAGTATAGACAAGAAGCAATGCTGCCTAGTCAGAACCTTTGCAGAAATGTCTTCTAGCACTGCAAAATCTAGTGTTACGAGTTACTAAGATTGTACAAGTCTTTGAGGTTGCTTCCTGATGAGTGTACTTATTCTTTGTGGGCTTAGTTCCAAGATCTGTTCTTATAAAGAAAACTTGGCAGGTAGGTGGCACCGTGGATAGAGCTTTTGGCCTAGAATCAAGAACACTCATCTTCTTGAGTTCAAATCTGGCCTCAGACACTTATTGGCTGTGTGACTCTGGGCAAGTCACTTAACCCTGTTTGCCTCAGTTTCGACATCTGTAAAAGTAGCTGGAGGAAATGGTAAGCCACTCCAATATCTTTGCCAAGAAAATCCCAAATAAGGTCATGAAGAATTGGACATGACTGAAAAACAAAAACATAAAGAAACTTTTCTGGTTTTGATCCTTGTGAGTCTGTGTGCTTAGAAAAAGAGCTGAAGGACTCCCCTTGGATAGAGGTGAAATATCAAAATTCCAAGATCATCTAGGTGAGGGGTTAAAGGGCCTTGGGGCAAAGTGAGAGTTCCTCAAAGTGGACCTGAGTCTTACATGTTGAAGGAGTCCCTAACAAAAACCTCATATTCCGCCTAGACTGATGTGTAAATTTGTGTCCCTTTCTAGGACTTTAATGTGATGGATTTTATTTCAAGATGGGGTATTCTGCTCTTTCTCTCTTGGAGAATGAAGAACTCTAGGCTTTCTCCATTAGTCTATATTTTGCTTTGAGGTGTGAGCCAGAGCTAGATGTATAGCCAAAATTCATCAGAAGGAAGATAAGGGGAGCTACTAGGCTAATCCAATTTGTGTCTGATTTCCACGGTTTCTTCTTCCCTGAAATGATACCCAGGGAGGACTATGATTTTCTAATAATGTAATTAAAGTCATATATGTAACCATTATCACATTTTATATAGTAGGAATCTGGAAGAGATGCTTAATATTTAGTTAGTAGAATTGAGATCCAAAAAGGATTTTTCTTAGAAAGATTGTAACAAAACAACAGAACCCTAATAAAGAAGTGAGATCTGGAGGTGAGTGGTAAATTTGCTCCAAGGGAAATTTAAAAGGCAGCCTATATTACTTATATTCCTCCAAGGAAAAAGGTGGGGAAGGAGGTAGGCAAAGCAAAGTAGGAGCCAGGCAGAGAGAGGGCCAGACAGGTGAGAATTGGGATTTGGAGCAATTTTCACTAGAGGTAATAATGGGAATGGCTTTTTACTTCTTGATCTGGCTTGTTGATGAGTGAGAGAAGAGAGGAATGGGGCAGAGGCCAAGGCCTGTGCTACTCATGCTCTGCCCTGGTCTGGGTGTGGAGAAGGAGGTTCTGCTTTGACCCTGGCCTCTTCCCCTTGCCCAGAAAGCTGGTCTCTTTGGTACCAAAATAATTGAGTCAATGGGCTCACACAAAACCCCCTGGCATCCAGAGAGTGGAAGCAGGTACTGGGTAGGGCAGGAAACAGCAGAAGATGGCAGGAAGGCCCCCACTCCCCACTCCCCAATCATTCCCCAGAGGCAAAGAAATTTATCAACCAAACAAGATGGAAGGAGGAGGTTGAGAACCTATGAGATGAGATGTATCCTTTAGAGTCTCTGAGGCCTTTAGAAAACATGGGTCCTGATTCCCCAGACAATGGGAAATACTCCTCCTCCTGGCTTAGGAGGAGTCAATCACCTCTTAGCACAGGGAGAAATAGTGAAGAGTATTTACCGGTGGGACAAAACAGGAATGGGGGAGATAGCCCCCCTCGGCAATAGGGACCTTTGCTTCTGTAAAGGAAGAGGTAGAGCAGGACAGTCCTTGATCAAATTGAGGGTTGTTTTTTTTTTTTTTTTCAAATAAACTGGTGACAAAGTATAAGGAATTTCCTAAATAACATGATAATACTCTCAATCTTCACTATTAGATGAAGGTAACAAATGAGGCCCAGGGAACTTTTAGTGATTGGCTGGTTGGAGATCAGCTATGTTCCTTTGTCCTTTAAAGGACCAGCAAGCTGGTCCTACTCTGAGTCACTTAGCTTGAGGAGTCAGTTCTAGAGAAAGGAGTGAGATTTTTTAAAAAGTTTGAAATTTTGGTTTCATATTTAATGTCTTTTAACACGCAAAATATACTTTGGGGAGGATTTGTGCAGGGTATTTCTTTGCTTTCCAACAGTTAAAAATAATCATCCACAAAATGGAAATATTAAAAATAAAACTCTAGAAAATGTCAGTTCCTCTTCAAGATTCCTCACTGAAGGAATACTCAGATTAAAAGGTATATGTGATCCAGAGTGTCAGTGACACATTTTCACAGGCAGTTGCTTATTGTCTTATATATGAGATTATATGAAAGGTGACGTGTTAGTATTTTTTAAACATGACTCTTGGATTGTATACTAAAAAACAAAGATTAAGAGGTGTTCAGGTTATTAGTTATTTGAAATATATATGCATATGTGTTGCATACTTGTTTGTATGTGTGTATGGATATGACTGAAAAATGGCTAAACAATGTTTATTTTCTATATGATACTCCTCCTTACACATTCCTAAGTCCTGCATATTCCCTATGTTTAGGCTTTTCTATTTGTTATATTTTGGGGAGGATTTGTGCAGGGTACTTCTTTATGTGCCCACTCTTCCTCCTGATACTGTGTTCTGGAGGAAATGTCACTTCATAGTAATCAGTCTTCTTAGATACCAATCATAATGAAACAATTTTCCTTAGAACTTAGGAAGCTAGGTGGCTACATGGAGCACAGGACTTGGAATCAGGAAGACCTGAGTTCAAACCCTGCCTCTGAAACTTATTAGCTGTCTGATCATGGGCCACTTAACCTGTTTGCCTCAGTTTCCTCATCTATGAAATGGGGATGGTAATAGCACTTTACCTGTCAAGGTTGTTGTAAAGATCAAATAAGGTAATATTTGTAAAGCATTTTTCAAACCTTAAGATGTTACAGGAATGCTAGCTATTATTGTTATTATTGTTGTTAGTTATCAGGAGAAATTAGTTCAAACAGGCTACTCATTTGGGGTAGGCAATGGACAGCTCCCACTTCTCAGCTGCAGCTGAGGTCCTGCCTGCCTCCTTCTCCACCCATGTAAATGTCCTTTGTATTACCATTGTACTGATCGTTAGATGTGGTGCTTATCCCAAGTGAAAAAAGTTGACTCATTTACAACTCTGAATTGAAATACTCAACTGAATCTACTAAGAAATAAATGTAGAGTCCTACATTGAGGGTCCAAAAAATTTACTGCACAAATGGTAGATGGGGAGATTATCTAGGCAGCAGTGCACATAAGAAAAACCTAAGGAGTCTAATAGTCTATAAATTTAGCTGTATAATGTAGCAGTTGAAAAAGTTATTTCAATCTTAGGCTGTTTCCAGAGGGAGGGATGTGATAGTCTTTTTTTACTTTACTCTCCTCAAACCATATCTAGGTATTTTGTCCAATTTTCAGTGCCACATCTTAGAAAAAAATATCGTCCATCTTGCAGGTGTCCAAAGAAGAGTGAGAAAATTCAAACTATGTTATATGAGTATCGATTGAAGGAACTGACAATGTTTAACCTGAAGAAGAGGAAACTTAGGGAAGAAAGGGTTAACATTTTCAAACAATTTGAGGTTTGCCATTTGGAAGATTTAGACTTAATTATTAGGAATGGAAGCTCATTTGTTAAATATGGCTCTCTAGGAAAAGAGATTTCCAAATAACTGTGATTAATAAGGATTTCTTTGGATTATATTTCTGACCTTTCATCAGCAACTAAGGGATGTAACTGATGGAGTGCTGGATCTGTGGTCAAAAAGCCTGGGTTGGCCTCAGACACTTATTAACTAGGCAAGTCACTTCACACCTGTCAGCCTCAGTTTTTTTCATCTGTAAAATGGGGATAATAATAACACCTACCTCCCAGGATTATTGTGAAGATCAAGTTAGATAGTATGTATAAGGCATTTTGCAAACCTTAAAGTACTATTAAAACATCAAATCAACATACAAACAATTTATACCAGTGGGAACATTCTCTGTTGAACACACAATTAATAGCAAAAATGTGGCCTTTTTTTTGACAACCTTTATGTCCTGCTTATGAATTGGTTCCCAAGAAGAGATTCTTTGAATGCAAATGATGGTAGAATGCAATGTCAAGCAAAGTAATACTTTGCTGCTTGTTTCATCTAGTCAAGTGCCTTTGAACCTTACCTTTGATTGTGTCAAGTCTTTGTTGGAAACAGTATATGTTGTGTTGCCCTTAATAGACCTAAGGGAGTTTGGAGACCTTCCCTACCCTTAATAGGCCTAACATCATCACATGCAGTACACAGTGGGAAGAACTTGCTTAAAGAGCAGAAGAAGAAGGGTGGAACAGGAAGGAGAAGAGGAGAGACAAAACAAAGCTGGGAGCAAGAAATATGGAAACAGAGCAGCTGGTATGAGTGAGAAATGGGCACTTTTGCTTTAGGAAGACTGTTTTGTTTTGAAGTCCTGATAGAGGGAAGGCTTGGGGATGTTGGTACTCATTGCATTCATTATGTGTAAAAACTTCTTGGTTGCTATGATGGATTTGATTTTCTGGTGTTGGGATTTGGCTTTCTGGTGTTTGAATAAATGTTTTGGTTCCATCTTCCATGTGGAGAGTCTATTACATTTTGTGATTCAGAAGTATGCCAACTTATTCATAGCCACTGTGGGTACTGTGAATATTGAATTGGCATTATATTTGGTGATAAGGATGGTATCACAAAATATCAGACATCTATTTGGAGGCAGGAGGGTTTGAGAGAGAGAAATGGATATCTTAGGTTGGGAGGATTTACCTTATTCCTCCCTAGCAAGAGAATGGGCTAAAAGTAGAGGGCTCTGTGAAAACTGGAAACTGAGGCTACAAAAGGGAGAACCCAGAGATTTGGAAAGATCTTTGCAAGGAATACCAATAAAACCAGGGAAAGAACGGGCAGGTGTATGTAGGAGAGGCTAGCATAATCAAATGGAAATGGTATATTCAAAAGAGAGCTAAAACAAGCAAAAATAGAGTTTCTGCTCTATATGAATCTATGACAAACATTGACACTGAGGGGAAGGATACATCCCATGAACCAAAGCAATAGTTGGCACAGTCCTTAGTAAAATGGACTGAGGGATATGATGGATTAACTGAAGAACAAAAGAGACATGCCTGGTTTACTGATGGAACAATAAAATATTTGGGCCACAAAAGACATTAGAAAGCAGTATCCTATAATCCATGTACTAGGTGGACTTTGGAAAGTACTGGGACAGGTGGAAATAGTCAATATGCTGAACTTATGGCAGTACATCAAGCCAATAAAACAGACCTGAGAGGGAGAATGTTTATGATGCTGGCACTCTGTCTGTCTGTTCTGTCTGTGTTGATGTTACTTTGTCAGAAAGAAACATTCTGTCTATTGAAAGAGGACTTTTACTGCTGATACAGAAGTCCTGAAAGAGGACTTTACTTGGGTACTCAGTGTTAACTGATGATATTGTAACTTACTGTGACCTAGGTGTGGATGGTGTTTGTACTTTCTGCTACCCCTTAAGGCTTAATGATGATTGGAAGCCAGCCTCAAGTTGAAGATGAAAGAAGATTTTACTTGGGTACTCTATATTGATTGAGGATATTCTGACTTACTGAATGATATGTTTTGTTTAAGACTATGTGGCCATCTTAGTAATAAGTTATGTTATATTGTTGTGAATGTTATGCTTTAATTTCTTGAATGTTTTGCTTTAGTTCATTGTTGAATAGAGAGTTCACTGTAATATGTGATTAGGTCTTTAAAGTTATTCACAGCAGCAGATGTCAGGAGAGCTGCTCATGATTGACTTTACACAGATGCACTGCTATTTGCATATTGCTGTGCCAATTACTTGGCAGCTTCATAGAACTCTCTGCTTGTTGACTCTATCCAGGTATTTGAAATATCACTTCATAGCTTTGTTTCTACTTCTGTTCCTTCTTGTGTATTGACTTTGGGCAATGCCACCTGTGACCTTTATTTTGCTTTGCCCCAGAGAGTAGAATTAAAACTAAATCCATCTATCTATCTATCTATCTATCTATCTATCTATCTATCTATCTATCTATCTATCTATCTATCTATCTCTGTCAGTTTGTCTATCTATATTATATGTATATGCATACACACATATATCTGTATACATGAGTGTGGGTGTGTATACTGTATGTATGTATATACACATACATACATATAAAAATAAGTTATAGCTGTGGAGGTCATGGAGCTATAAAAAGTCTGCTTTGGGAGATTTTAGCAATACATACCTAGTGAAGGAATCTCTGATCAAACTCAATCATTTTACGCACTGCATCAGCTGATTTCATAAGTAAAATAAATTCATCTTGGCATTTAAAGCCCTTCACAACCTATTTCCCACTTACCTTTCCAGATATTTCATATTATTTCCCCTCTATAAACATAGTTTGTAGAATTTGCTAGAATTCCATTGCATAAATTTTGTAGGAAATGAAAGGACTTGCATTTTGTTAAACTTTCAATTTGTCTTTCAACAAAGTTGAGACATAATAAGAATGTTCAGCATCAATCTTTGTCCATGTACGTAGATGTAAAAATTGTTACACTGATTTCTAAAATAAGAGAATTGTCAGTAGCAAAAAGTGACTTGAATAAAATCCTAGAGTAGTAGCTAAGCATTCTTCACAAAGCTTGATTTTCTGATCACTAAATCAAAACAGGACAGTAAGGCACACACAGAGACCCTCATTTCTACATTTATTTCCCCTTGACTTCAATTCAATATACATTCATCAGATAATTACCATATTCTCAGCACTGTGAGCACTAGAAGGGATAAAAAAAAAAGCAGAGATCTTTGTTCTTGAAAAGATTTGGGATTTTGATATGCCATTTGCTAGAGGAGACATAGGGATATGGTATTTAGCAACTGATTACTCTGGAGAGTCTTATCTCTACTAAAGAAGTTTACAGAAATATTTAGTTACTGGAGAATCCAACTGTATTGTAATTAGCCAATTGGAGAATTCACTCACAGAAAGTAAAGTTTGGTAGTGAGGGCACAAATCTAGACATCAATTTTAAGGCTTGTGCTTGATATTGTTTTGAGGCTATTGTATCTATATGTACGTGTGTGTATATGCATATACATAGAGACATCATCTCCCTTTAAAGTTTCCACACTTAAAAAATATTATTGAGGGCCGGCCAGGTGGCGCAGTGAGTAAGAGCGCAGGCCCCAGAGTCAGGAGACCTGGGATCAAATCCAGGCTCAGATACTTAGCACCACACCCAGAAATAACTGGCCGTGTAACCTTAAGCAAGTTACTTAACCCCAATTACTTATAAAAAAAATTATTGAGCTCCACAGTTCATTCACAAACCAAAACTTTGCTTATTTTAAGGTAAAGAATAATGACTTAGGCTCATTTTCATTAGGGTAAGAAAGAAAAAAACCTCAAACTTTTTTTTTCTTATAATGACAATATATTTTAGATAATTTTTCTAGTTCATCTCTTCAGAATATAATGTTATTTGGAGGTTGATTTCTGCAGTTCAGTTTAGGGACAATGTGAAATTGGACAAGCAAACTGAAATTCTCTTAAAACAGGATTTATAATGGAAAGAGTGATACATCCTGTAACCAAGTTTCAGGAGAGACTTGAAAGACTCAATATATTTACATTAAACAAGTGGAATAAAAATCCAACCCAGCCTCAAGGGTGTTTTTTTTTTCTTAGTGTTTTTGGAAATAAGAAAAGTTTAATTTAAGCATGAAAGATAATTATCACACTTTTAAAAATAAGTAGAGATGAATCACAAGGAACCATTTTACTATGACTCATAATGATATGTGGTCAGATCCTTCATGGGCCAAGGAGGTATTTTTCTTCAAAGAATACCCTTTGGTGGTTTTTCTGTCTTCGGATTATTCACAATACAGCATTGCTTTCTGGTGTTGGGACTTTTCATCTCTACAGAAGATTCACTGCACTATAAATACAGTGCTTGTGGTTCACATGGCAAGTTTGGATTGATCATACCCATGATTCCACCTAAGTGTCACCTACTCTACTTCTCTCCACCCCTCATCCTGTCCCACAGAGTAACTTAAATTTTTCATTTAGTAAACAGGATGGTTGAAGAGAGCAGTTTTTTTATTAAAAAAAAGTCAGCAACCATGCCTTATTAGATTATAATAATATTAATGATGATAATAAATAACAATAATTGTCTAGCATGGATAACAAGTTTCTCTTCCAGATGTTCAGGAGTTCAGGGGGAGGAGTGTGAAGTTACTCCTCCTCCCTCCAGATATCTAGGAAACAGTTTTCTGAAAAATGGACTGAGAGATGATAGAAGAGAGATCGGAGTAACCTCCTGATCCACAAGACCCATGGGAAGTACTGACACAGGTAGAAGATGTGCCACTCAGAATTCCAGCAAGAGAGGACATATAATTATGAAAGTCAATCTGAGCCAACAGGGAATCAGGAAGTAGAGAATATTTTAAAGATAAGGTGAAGGTTGTCCCTATTTTCTGAATGGGGGCAATGATGCAGAAAAATGAAGTTTCCCAAAGTATACCTAGACTCTTTATATCAAGAGAGAACCTCTGATAACAAAGTTATAATAATTTGTGGTTATAATGTTTACATTTTTCTCATTTTAATCTTCGCAGCAGTGTGGTAAAGTAGGATATAAATGTATTATTATCCCTAATATAAAGAGGAAAAAACTGAAGGACAAAGAGGTTGGATGTTCTTCCCACAGGTCACAATGCTAATAATTTGTATAACTGGGCTTGGAACTCAGCTCTTTTACCCTCGTAGTGCTTTGGACCTTGTATATAAATACTGTAAGTGTTCAATAAATATTTGTGGAATGGATTCTTTCTCTTTGAGGCTTTTACCCTCTTGCTTTGTATGGTAGGAAGATATGGTATGAACGTATAGGAAGGCTTTAAAACTAAAACCATTAAAACTAAGCTGTAATTAAAGCTTTTATAACAAAAACCATGAAGAAAAATGGAGGAAAAATTGTGGAAATTACATACAGAAATGAAATTTGTACCCTTTTTTGTGACCATAGACTGTGAAACACTATCTCTACAAATGATGATATAATGGCAAAACCAATGGAATCAATTACAAATAAGATCACTTTTATTGATGGCATAAGAAAGGATAGCAATATATTAAAATTAAACTCAAAACATTTTTACCATTATATAGTAGAGGTTTAGGATAGCTAGGTGGCACAGTGGATAGAGAGCAGGTCTGGAGTCAGGAAGACCTGAGTTCAAATCCAGCCTTAGACACTAGCTGTGTGACCCTGGACAAGTCACTAAACCCTGTCTGCCTCAGTTTCCTCATCTCTAAAATTAATTGAAGAAGGAAATGACAAATCATTTCAGGATCTTTGCAAAAAAAAAGAACTCCCCCCAAGAAAACAAAGAGGGTCATGAAGAGTCACACATGACTGAAACAACTCAACAAGAAGAGATTTACTTAAGAGGAAATTTACAAGAAGGTCATAATCTCATCTAGTGGATTATATGCAATCCATGAATTAAAAATTGAAGGCTCTGCTTCAATTTTGACATGTAACTTCCACAACTCTTGAGTTTTGAAAAGTAGTATGGAGGATATTCAGGCAGAAGTGATGAATATATCCATGGCATAGTAGAATGGAAGGAACTAGGAGTCAGGAGACCTGGATTCTAAAGACCTGACTACTACCTCATCTCGCTTGTTCTTGGTTTCCCCACTTGGGAAATACATTGCCTATATCACAGGGTAGTTGTTAACAACAAATGAGATAATATATGTGAAATTAAATTTTAAAAGGAAAAGTAATGCACTAAATATTCCCTAAGATTCTGGGCTACTTGAATTCTAATGGTTTATATACAGCAATAGGGTTGGGCCTTCTGTTTCTTAGCACTTGGGTGGCAAGCTCTAAAGTGAGACCTTAAGATTTGTGGGGAAGATGATCTGGAAGTTTGGCAGGTAAAAAAAAGATTTGCCTTGAATATCTCTTTGACGAGTTATCAAACTAATGGAGTTCTGTCATTTGGATAATTTCTGACCAATTTAGATTACGGGAAGTATCAAAACCCTTTTCTGATATTATCAGTGTACTCAGTAATAGTTGTCCCCTAAGGGTCTTCTATGAACCCAAAGGAGAAGTAGTGAGGATGGAGTTATAATGACAGGAAATGGGGAAAGATTATGTTTTCATGAAAACCAGAGGACTCTTCTATCTAGATTTTTGTCAATTCAATTCATGTGATTATAGATCTAGAACTGGAAGGGGTCTCATTAGTCCCTTAATCCAACTCCTTCGTTTTATAAATGAGGAAACTGAGGCCCAGAGGGATCAACATTGCCTTAGTTCAATTCAGTTCAAGAATATACTTTGTGCTTAGTATAAGATAATGCATGGGAAAGTGATTTGAGAAGCTACAAGCACTACATAAGTTCTTATCATATATGAAAAGAATGAGATATGTCCTGGCCAACAAGTTACTTACAATTTTGCAGGAAAGATAAGACATGCACACAGGAAACTGTTAAAAAATACAAGATAATACACAAGTTTCCAGTATGTTCCCAAATAAGTGGTACAGTCTACAAAAACAGAATAGAAAGGCAGAAATCAATGCTGTTGGGAGTAATTTGTGGGTGGGCTTACGGGGAGAAGAGGCCTCATGGAGAAGATGATGTTTTAGTAGGAACTTGAAGGATGAGTAAGACTGGACAGGAAGTAGAAGAGAGAAGCATTCAGACAGAAGCAATGTGGTAAGAATGATAGTGGTATATTCATGAGGAAATTAAAAGACTAGCAGGCATATCACAGAAGTGGCATGGTTTTGTGGATGGGAAACTGACAGGCTTTAGAGTCAGGAAGACCTGCATTCAACGTCCTAGCAATGGCAAGTCACTTAAACGGCCACCCCTCTAAGGCTAAGATTCAGAGAACAGCTGTCGATTTTCATGGGGAAAGGAAATTTCCCTACTCCAAGGCATTTGGTCCAGGGAAAAAATTGCTTACTTTATCATCACCAATGACAATATTTAATACTAGGTGCAAGGCACAGAAAAAATTGGTAAGGGAGAGACAAATAACTCATATTTCATTAATTCAGCCAATAAATATTGATTAAATGCCTACTATGTATGAGGCACGATGCAAAAAAATATACCTTGAATAATATTTTATAGTTTAAAAGGACCATTTGAGGCTTTACATAATCCCACTCACTCATATCCCTCCCTTTCATGTACTTCACGCTCCAGACAAACTGAGCTAGGAGCTTTTCCCTAATTCAACATAAAAATCTCCTGTTTACATGCATGGAACTTCCCCTCATGCACTTCTAGAATTCTTCCCTCAAGGTTTAACTCAGACCTCCTCTGTGAAGGCTTCCCTGGTCTCTGAAGCTGTTGTCTCTTCCTTCTTAAGTTACTTCTCATTCGCTCTCAGTGTGCCCACTGTATCCCTCCAGCCAGGGGCTCTTCACCTTTGTTATGTCACAGATCCCCCTTAACAGTCTGCCGAAGCTTATGGACCTTTCCTCAGAACATGTTTTTGAACAATTTTTTTTTTAAAACAAGATTACAAGGTTTCCCTTTAATGTATATTTAAACCATTTTTTTCTTTTTATTTTTAAAAACATTTTTATGTGAAGTTTTGAGTTCTATTTTTTAAAAGCTAGGTTAAGAACTTTCAAATGTTTTCTTTATATTATATATATATTCTTTATATAAATATTTTTGTTTCTATAAATATGTATAATATATAAGAATTATATAACAATATATTATATATAATATATATTCCCATAATAAACACTAGATCAGAGACATGCATGGAATTTTTCATTAGGGTGTATACCCAGGAAATTTTTTTAAAGGATATTATTCTTATTCATGAAATTAAAGAAACTTAAACTTAATTAAAAAAAATTAGCAACTAAATTTTATATTTAAATCTTTAAGAAGGTCTCATTTTAACCAAAACCTTCACTTTCAGCCTTATCTTTTGGGATAAAAAAGGCTTTCCAATTTAATCCTGTTCTTCTAGCCCAATACTTTGACCTGAAGGACCTGAGACTGAGTTTAAGAACTGGTTACCAGAAGGATATCTTTTCAAAATAGAAAATGTTAACCTCTTTGCCTTCCTCAACTATACCAACAGAGCCCCAGGGCCATGCACTATGGGTTAAACCATGGACAGCAAAGTGGTCAGAAAAGTCAAAATGGGAAAAAGATCTGGTGGATTTTTCCCTTTAGCAGCTGCAACCAACTGGTGTCCCCCAAGAACAGGGCACTACAGGCAGAAAGGAGGAGGGCAGGTAGATCACCTGACCTTGAGAGGACCTACTCTCTACCAAAGTGTCCCTGGAACAGACAAAGCAATAGGGTGAAAAAGTCTGGAAAAGGGTGGTTGGGGTCCCCAGATTACAGAACAACCAAGTCACTAGTCAGGCTTCCTTCTCTATCCCTCATTCATAACCTTGAGGGAGTGGCAGGGGGGAAGGAAGTCAGAAGAGAAATAAGGAAGCAGGAGTTATGGCAATAGTGCCTGTGGCAAAAAGAGGTCTCCAGGGACTGGGCAAGTCACCCCTGCCCAGTTATGGATTCCTGGCAGCCCCACCGTGGCGAGAAGGATGCTTGGACTTACTTTTTGAAAAGTGTTTGTTACCTTGAATTGAATTCCCAATGCTATCCCTCCTCTCAAGGAGTGACTATGAAGTAGGTAGTACAAGGATTATTAATCCCATTTTACAGACATAGAAAATGAGGCTGATAGAGGTTAACTGACTTTCCCAAGGTATTATTTCTAGTAAGTAAAAGAGCTTGAACGTGAATACCTAGTTCTTGGGCTCCAAATTCAATGCATTTAGTACTACACAAAAGTGACTTTGTACTATGTATCGATTATAATCTTTGGAAATACAGGGTGTTTATCTAAATTTTATATTTCCTTCAGTAACTAACATTGTACTTTGTAGACAGTATGTATTTAATAAATTGTTGTTATAGATCAGGTAAAGGATGGTAGCTGACTTTGAGAGCTTACAATCTGGTTCTAGAGACAGGAAATAGACATTAAAAGAAAGATAGCAATGTAAAGTAGCACCTATTCTGCACAAAATAAATAGTATGAGAAAGAGTTCATGGCCAAATAAGAGATGGAGAGGATCACAGAAGATAAAATGGATAGTTCTGATTATATAAAATTTAAAGGTTTTTGCAAAAACAAATCTAATGCAGTTAAAAATCATAGGGAAAGGGGCAGTTAGGTGGTACAGTGAATAGGGCTCTGGAGTCAGGGGGACCTGAGTTCAAATCCTGCCTCAGATATTTGATACTTACTAGTTGTGTGACCTTGGGCAAATCACTTAACCCCAATTGTCCTGCCTCCAGAAAGAAAGGAAGGAAGGAAGGAAGGAAGGAAGGAAGGAAGGAAGGAAGGAGGGAAGAAAGAAAGGAAGAGAGAAAGGAAGAGAGAAAGAAAGAGAGAAAGAAAGGAAGAGAGAAAGAAAGAGAGAAAGGAAGGAAGGAAGGAAGGAAGAAAGAAAGAAAGAAAGAAAGAAAGAAAGAAAGAAAGAAAGAAAGAAAGAAAGAAAGAAAGAAAGAAAGAAAGAAAGAAAGAAAACAAGTAACAGGAAAAAAATCTTTGTAGTAAGTTTCCCTAATAAAGATCTCATGTCCAAGATATATAAAGTATTGATTCAAATTTATAAGACCAAGAGTCAGTTTCCAATAGATAAAATGCTTAAAGGATGTGGACAGTTTTCAAAGGATGAAACCCAATCTATCAACAACCATATGAAAAAAATAATCCAAATTACTAATAATTAGAAAAATGCAAATTAACCCAATTCTGAAGTTTCATGCCACACCCAGAAGATGGGTAAAGATGATAGATGACAAAAATGACATCAGAGGGACTTCAGGAAAACAGGGACACTAGCACACTGTTGCTGAAGCTATGAATTGATCCAGCCATTCTGGAAAGCATTTTGAAACTATATCTCAAAAGGTTACAAAACTGTTCAAAACCTCTGTCCTAAGTATAACATAACTAGGCCTATACCTCAAAGAGATCAAAGAAAGATGAAAAGGACTCATATATGCAAACATATTCATAGCAACTCTTTTCCTAGAAGCCCCTAACTGGGAAGAGGTTATTTATCTACTGAGGAATTGTTAAAAAATATTATAGTATGTGAATGTAATGAAAACTTACCAAGTTACCAAGCCATAAGATAGATGAACTGATACAGAATGAAGCAAACAGAACTAGAACAATTTATATGACAACTTTATAGAGAAAAAACAACATTGAAACATTTTAGAACTCTAATTGGTGCATTGGTAAGCCACAGTTTCAGAGGACTGAAGAAGAAACATCCCACCTACCTCCTAACAGAGTGGTCATGGACTTAAAATGGAGAATGAGACATGCATTTTTAAAATTGCCAATGGGAAGATCTATCTTACTGGAGTATATATGTTCCTTATATGGATTTTTTTTAAATTAAAAACATGGGGAGGCAGTGCAAGGAAGATAATAAATGACTGTATAAAATAGATTTTAAAATAACAGCTAGCATTTTATAGAGCTCTAGTGTTTACAAAGCACTTTACAAATATTATCTCATTTGATCCTCTTAATAATCCTAGGAGGTAGATACTATTATAATCCCCATTTTATAGATGAGGAAACTAAGGCAGAGAGCAAGGTTAAGTGGTTTGCCCAGGGACATGTATGAAGTCACAATGAACTCAAGTATTCCTGACTCCAGGTCCAGAATTTTAGCTATTTTACCAGCTGGCTACCTATAAGTAAGTAAGCAAACAAACAAACAAATAAGCAAACAAATAAAACGTAAGGAAATAAGGAGGGAAAGAGAAGGGAGAGAAAAAGAGAGGGAGACAGAGAGACAGAGACAGAGAGACAGAGGGAGACAGAGAGAGAAAGAGACAGGGATAGAGACAGAGAGACAGAGAATATGCTATGGATGGTAAGTGCTATAGAAAGTCAGAATAAAAAAAGGGGGGGGGGCAGCTAGGTGGAGGAGTTAATTGAGCACTGACCCTGGAGTCAGGAGGACCTGAATTCAAATTCAGCCTCAGAGACTTGACACACTTACTAGCTGTGTGATCTTGGGCAAGTCACTTAATCCCAATTGCCTTGCCTTCCCCCCGCCCCCGCTCCAAAAAAAATTTTTTTAAATTAAAGAAAGTCAGAATAAGGAGAGAAAAGACTAAGAGTTGGAGTTATTGGGGTTGTGAAGTTGGACCTTGAAGGAAAGATGGGACTTTTAAAAAGCAGAGAGGAGCAGGCTTTTCAAACTGGGATAGTAATATGAGCAAAATCACAAAAGTAGAAATGCCATCTTGCTTTTGTGGAATAATAAATGCACCAGTATTACTTTGGCAGAGAGTTCATGATGTAGGGAAACAATAGTTAGAAGATAAAACTGAAGAGATAAGTAAGGCTAAGGCTGTGAAGATCCTAAAATGCCAGGCAGTGTTACTATGTGCCAGGCACTGGGTTAAGTGCTGGGGATTCAGAAAGAAGCAAAATATAATCCCTGACCTCAAGAAAGGCACAGTCTAATGGGGGGAGACAACAAGCAAATAGATATGTACAAACAAATTATATTCAGTATAAATAAGAAATAAGCTGGCAAAAATTAAGAGGGATTGGGAAAGGCTTTGCATAGAGGATGAAGTTTTAGTTGGGACTTAAAGGAAGCCAGTAGTTTGAGCATTTCAAGGCATGGGGAACAGCAATAGAAAATGCCCAGAGCTGAGAAATGTAGTGTCCAGGAATAGATAGAGGCCAATGTCACTGGATCAAAGCATACAGAGAGGAGTAAGAAGACTGGAAAGGTAGGAGGGGGTTGGGTTTTGAAGGGATTGAGTGACAAATAGAAGATTTTATATTTGATCCAAAAGGTGATTGAGAGCCACTGGAGTTTTTTGAGTGGGGCAGGGGATAGGAAGGGGAGGTTTGTGACATAATTGGACCTGTACTTTAGGAAAACTTTTTTGGTGACTGAATAGAGGATGGATTGGAGTGTGGAGAGACTTGTGGAAACATTATTTGTGGCAGGTAGACCAAACAACAGATTGTTGCAATAGTCCACATGTGAGGACATTAGGGTCTACACCAGAGTGCTGGCAGTGTCAGAGGAAACAAGGAGTACTCAAGATATTGCAAATGTGAAATTGACAGGCCTTGGCAACCCTTGGAGGGTGGGAGAATGAGGACAAGAGGACAAGTCCATGATGAATCCTAGCTTTCAAGCCTCAAGAACTGGGAGGGTGGTGCTGCCTTCTATAGTAATAAGAAAGAAAGGAGGTAGGGAGAGTTTAGAGGGGAAAATAATGACTTTGACTTTGGACATGTACAGTTTAAGATGTTCAGATTTTCTCTTATGACAGAGGTATTAATATGGGGTCCATGGATTCCATGGACAGATTTCAGGGGGTCTGTGAACTATATCAGAAATTTTTTATACGTTGATCACTATATTTCAATATATTGTTTTCCTTTGTAATCCTATGCATTTAAAATAATTTTTGAAGGAGGGATCCATACTTCACCAGACTGCCATGTGTACATGATGAAAAAAAAGGTTTAAAAAACTCTGTCCTATGTGCACAATGGGTAACTACAGGTTTTTAAGTGAGTGATTATGAAGCAAAGAGAAAGGAAGGAAGGAAGGAAGGAAGGAAGGAAGGAAGGAAGGAAGGAAGGGAGGGAGGGAGGGAGGGAGGGAGGGAGGAAGGGGACAGAACACATATCAGATAGAAAGTGATCTGTGGTCTTTAGGATTAAGTGACAAGGCTAGATGATACTTCCCTTAGATGTACCATATGTGTTTGATGGGGTGCTTTTTATTCCTGGGTTGTACAAAGGAGTGTTTTAGGAAGAGTGGTAATTGTCTATAGGATGAATTGGAAAGAGGCCCTTTCATACAAGGTGAGTTTTGTAAGGCAGGGTATGTGGTGTTCTAGGACCAGTACCTGTTAGTGATAATTTCCATTGTGGGCGGGCTTCTGAAGGCAAAATTTTCCAGTTCGTCCTTGTATAGGTATAAAACCACACATGTTTTGCTGCAGTTTTGTACCTGTGGCAGAAGCTAACTTCATACCTGCCATATTGGCAAGACACTAGGAACTGTATGTTTTATCTATTCCAGTGGCTAATTCATGCATATTTCATTACAACTGAGTCCATAGTCCTCATTCTCTTAACAACATGTATAAGAGAAAGGAGAAGATTTGATTCTAAGGCCTATTGCACATTCCAGATTAGAAGGGTATATACCTTTTTCCTCTGTGTTCTCTCTCTTTTATTTTTTTTTTGGTGCTCAACCTGTTATTGTTCTGTTTTCAGTGTCCTTACTTTCTTCACACCAATATGGGCTGAAATTTGGTACAAAGTTATTACTTCTGAGAAAGTGGTTGGCAGGTGCCTAGAAGGGGAAAACCAACCCTAAGTGCTGTTTTCATGCAAATATCCAGAATACCATTAAATGTAGACATGAATACAGGAAATATAAAATAATTTTAAAACTCCACAGCCAGATTTCCCTAACCATGAACTTCCCTTATACATACCTTATGGTTTTGAAGACCACAGAAAGATGGGAAGTCAAAATTTGTTCCTATTATCATAGTGTTTCCCATTTTTGCTTCACCTTGCAAACCTCCAAGTATCATATAAATCTTATCTCTTATTAGCATTATGTAGATACTCATGCCAGAGGCTAAACACAGACTTCCATTGTCCAAATCTATACTGTTTCATCTGATTATATCCCTAGGTATTGCCTAGGGAACCATCCTGACATCTTTGGTTGAGTAGTTTCTGTAATGCTGATTTATATCTTTAACATACTAGCAGTAAGAAAGGAGAGAAGAGTGGGGAATGCATAGGAAGACAAGGGAAGTTTGGGAAGGGGTGGCATGGAGGGTAGACAGATTGCTTTGCAAATGAGCTAAGATCAGTAACTAGGAATAAGGGCTCTGAGCTAAAGGGTCAGCCGTTTTTAAATACTTAATGGAATCAAAGAAGATAGAGATCACAACAAAGTCCAAGTAGTCTAGGGAGAGGCAGGGTTTAGGATTGTAGTGACAGATAGTTTAGCAACAAGGTGTCAAGTTTGGCAAAATATCCTTCTAATTTTTGTTGTTGTTCAGTCATCTCCAACTTGTGACCCCAAGGATCATAGCATGCCAATGCTGCCCATGAGATTTTCTTGGCAAAGATACTGGAATGCTTTGCCATCTCCTTCTCCAGTGGATTGAAGCAAACAGAGGCTAAGTGACTTGCCCAGGGACACTAAGGTCAGATTTTGAACTCAGGTCTTCTTGACTCCAGTCCCAGGGCTCTATCCGCTGAACCAGCTAGTTGATTCTAATTTGCTTCTTTCTAATATAGTGTTTGTATGTGTGTGATTCCACACCTTGGTGCATATTCCAAATTGAATGGTATATGGCTGTATTCCATATGCCCATAGAATAAAGCTTCCTCTGAACTCCTTTCATCTGGAGAATTCTTCCTCACTGTTATCCTTGCAACGCTCGCTCCACTCTAAGTTGCAGGATAATATTCACATTCTAGCAAAATTCCCCTGGAGTTTCCATTAGAGCTACATTTTAAAGCTCAATATCATTCTCTAGCGAAATTGCACTTTCAGTAGTGCTTCATCTTCCTGTGACTTTATTTTAGGAAGGCAGCCTGGTGTCATAGAACCCTGATGCTACCTGGGTTTAAGGCCATCTCTTCTACATACTGACTGACTATATAACCCTGGGCAAGTTACCTAACTTTTCAGTGTCTGAGACAGATCTCTAAGACTATAAATTCCCAAACATTTGAAGATCTTTACTGGTAGAGAGTGTTTCCATATTGGAAGTTCCCTAGACTAATCAAATCACAGATGCAGAGGAGGAAAATCATGAGGAATTCTTCTACATAGTACCAAAGAATGAAAGGTTTTGTTGTTGTTGAGTCCTTTCAGTAGTGTCTGACTCCTTGTGACCCCATTTGAGATTTTCTTGGCAAAGATAATGGAGTAGTTTGCCATTTCTTTCTCCAGCTCATTTTGCAATGAGGAATCTGAGGCAGATAGTGTTAAGTGACTTCCCCAGGGTTACACAGTTAGTAAGTGTCTGAGGTTGGATTTGAACTGACCCCAGGGCTGTTGCTCTATGCACTGTGCCACCTACCTGCCCCCAAAGAAAGGTATTCTCCTAATAGAATATAAGCTCTTTGAGATCAGGCTTTTTTTCCCTTTGTCTTTGTATCCCAAGGGCCTAACAGATTTCCTACATAATGCTTACTGATTGATTGTTATAAGTTAATTTCATGCTCAATTCTATGGCAAGCTGTAGTGAGGGCAGCATTGTCTTGAGAGCAAAACATAAGCTTATTGTAAGGTAAATGATATCTTCCTATGTGAAAAATAGGGCCCAGCTCCCCAGGTAGTTCAATCACTTCTCCAAAAGAGCTAGGTAAGGGAAATGCTTTCCAGATGGCACACCGTGCTTAAGTTGACTTCCTTGAGGATCAATCTGCTTGCCTTTGGGAAGATATTCAAGAGTACTGTAAATCCTTCCAGAAAAGTGGATCTCTTACTAATTCATAAATACATCAGTATATTATAGCAACTGGGGATGAAAGGGGAGGTGGGCTTTTTGACCCCACTGTACCTTAGGAACCTATGGTTTCTAGGGGCCGTTAGCACCTGCTTGTTGCCTGAACTCTAACACTCAGTGAGATCTTTTGATAGAGAATACCATGGCCTTTAGCTGCACACTAACCACAGAGGTAGTAGTGGTTTGTCTGGTAAAGGAGCTTTGCTAGTTTAGAGACAGCCAATCACTGGCTTTGTTGTGATACCATCTGCTTCCATGACTAGGTTTCCCTGAGCAGAGTAACTTGTGTTCAGTCTTATATACCTTTGCCATATGGAATACAGAGGATGGTAAATTTTTCTCAGACAAGACCACAACTGTTTTTAAAAGAGTTCAGGTCTAGGACATGATTGCATGAGGAATTAGTAGTTACTGATTTTTTTAAAACATGTTTCAAGTTAAAGATGTCCCATAAAATTGCCTTTAAAGCTTGTAGTGTACCCACAGATCAAACTTTTATGGGAGTACAACTGATGGGAGCATGTTTTTATTTTTAAGACTTTGCTTGTAATTCAGTGTATTCTCAAATAAAAAATAGGCAGCAATCTTTGCATTTAAATATTACTTGGAAAGCTATAAAGCAATGCTTTTTTTTTTCCAGTTACATTTGGTGAATGGCACAGCGTGCTTGGAGGAAGCAAGACCTGAGTTCAAATGTAGCCTCATATTCTTACTGTGTGATTCCCAATGAGTATTTAACCACTCTGTCAGTTTCCTCATATGTAAAATGAGAGATTGAATTTGATATTCTCAAAAGTCCCTTCCTTACTTCTAAATCTATGATTGTCTGGTAGGAGATTTAAAAAAGTTCTTTATCACAAGTCCCTTGAAACAATTTTTAAGGATAATCTCATTTGTTAAAATTGAGGTTCCTTAACTACCAGTTTATGAGTGCCATCTGAGATAGTTTCCATTTTTCCTTTTTTTTTTTGGAGGGGGGAAATTAGGGCAATTGGGGTTAAGTGACTTACCCAAGGTCACATGGCTAGTTTTGCAATAAGTGTCTGAGGTCAAATTTGAACTCAGGTCCTCCTGACTCCAGGACCCCTGCTCTACTCACTGCGCCACCTAGCCACCCCTCCATTTTTTTCTTAAGAGTAGCTATGCTTGAGGCCTCTAGGTGGTGCAGTGAATAGAGCACTGGCCCAAAGTCAGGAGGACATGAGTTCAAATTTGACCTCAGACATGTAACACAAAAAAACTAGCCCTATGACCTTGGGCAAGTCAATTAACCCCAATTGCCCTGTGTTCCTCCCTCCAAAAACAACCCCTCCCCCCAAAAAAACTAACTATATTTGCTCAATCTTTTGTTTTCCTACAGAAGTAATAGAAGCACACAAATTTTGTCAAACTTATCAGATTGTAGTACTATTCTGTTTATAATCTCATTTACCATTTCAGAAGGCATGTTAATGAATTAATCAATCAACAAACATTTATTAAGTTCCTACTATATTTCAGGCACCATTCTAGGTACTGGGGATAAATAGAATCCAAATCCAATAAACATTTATTAAGCATCTGCTATTCTCCAGGCACCATACTAAGCACTAGAGATACAATTAATAAAAAGGCAGTCCCTGCCCTGAAGGAGTTCACAGTCTAAAAGGGGAAACAATACAAAAAAGGAGGCAGGAAAGGACTGAGTGGGAGGGAAGGCATGGGGGGGGAAGAGAGGGGGGGAGGCATCTTGTTCCATGATGCTAAAACCAGACAGAGAAGCAGATACAAGGTGGAATGAGCTGTTTCTGCCCTCTGTTAAGGAAGGCATTGGGAGGAATTTGGTACTCTCCCCTTCAGCCGTCTATTCAGAGGGAGAAAAAACTGAGGGACATGGTATCAGTCAGGGCTTGAGTTATCAGCATATAAATGAGATTAGAAGTAATGAGCATATACTATCTTTATTCACTTTATATTTATGCTGTGCACACACACACATACACATACACACTTGTGTCTTCTATTAGAATGAGTAGAGAATATTTCACTCTTTGTACTTATATACCTAATGGATAGATAAATAGATAAAGCATCTATTATGGAATACTATGTGCCTTAGCACTGTGGTAAACACAAGATACAACTACAGACAAGTAAGACAGTCCCTGTCTTTAGGGGGTTCACATTCTAATGGGGAAAAACACAAAAATGTGGTTCAAAAAGGAGAAGCATGTTGTAGAGATGGTCAGGAAGTGGCATGGAGGCCTGGTTCTGGACAAGGTAAGGGAAAAGCTTGCCTATCTGAACCTTTGAGTTCTGGCCAGGAAGCCAAGGGTCCAGAGGGTGTGTCTGTTGGGGGTCAGGATGGAGAGACCACAGGAGAAGGGCATGATGGTTAGAATATAGACAGTCTGGTGTAGAGATGTCCTAGCACAGCACAGAGCACCTAGAAGGTACTTAATAAATATTAGTTGATTGATTGAATGAATGAATGAATGAATGAATGAAACAGTCTCTAATTGAAAAGCACTTTCATCCTCTCCTTTAGCAAGCTGTTGACTCATTATTCATGATTTTCTTGCATCACTCTCATTTCTCTTCCCAGTTTTTCCTCTACCTCTCTTACCTGATTTTCAAAATCCTTTTTGAGCCCTTCCATTCATACTCTTCTTGGAGGCTTTGAATGTAGGAGCTTTGATTTTATTGTTTTCTTGTGAGTGTGTGTTTTGATCTTCCTTGTCGCCATAGTAACCTTCAGTAGTCAAGAGGGTTTTTTTTTCTGTTATTTGCTCATTTTCCCAGCCTATTCGTTGACTTTTAACTCTGTTAAAGTAGGCCTCTGCTTGCAGAGGGAAGGACACCCTGTTCCAAATTTCAGGGGTTTTGTGCAGCTGTTTTCAGAGATACTTTCAGGGGCCTGTAAGTTTTTAGTTCTTCCAAGGTGGTATGATCTAAGGAAAGATGTTTACTCCTCTCCTGGTGCTCTGTGCTCTGGTCTGTGAGTGACCACAAGCACTCTTTTCTGCCCTGGAACTCTGAGGAGGGTCCGCCCTCCACTGCTAATGCAAGCTGTGCTATGTTAGTGCTCTTCCTCATCCTGGGACTGCCACCCAGGACTGCGACCCGGATCTGAGTGTGGGCAGAGCAACAGAGTCCTGTCTCAGTGCCAGCAAAAAGATCCTCATAATCTCCTTCTTGCCACTTGTTTGACCCCCTTATTGTCTGTGTTCCGAGAGCTCTGGAAACACTCACTGCCCCTGCTCATTCAGTCATTCCCAAGGCCTGCTCCTGGTTTACTGGGGCCAGGCTGTTCTGATGTAGCCTGTGCAGGACTGTGCTCCTCATTCACCTTGGTGCAACAGACCTTTCCTGACTATCTTCAAGTTGTTTTGAGTTGGAAATTTGTTTCCCTCCATCTTTTTGTGGGTTCTGCTGCTCTAGAGTTTTAGTCATTTTTTAAAGGTATTTGGAGAGGTTTGAGGAAGAGCTCGGGCAAGTTCCTGCCTTTGCGCTGACATCTTGACCCTGCCTCCAAGTGAGTCCTCCTTTGCTATTTTTTTTTAATGCGTTTCTTTTTTTTTTTTTGCCTTTTTTTTTTTTGGAGGGTAATTGGGGTTAAGTGACTTGACAAGGTCACACAACTAGTTTTTGTTCTAAGTGTCTGAGATGCAATTTGAACTCAGGTCCTCCTGACTACCAGGGCTGTCACTCTATTCACTGAGCCACCTAGCCACCCTGTCCTTTGCTGTTGTTTTTTTTTTTTTAAGCAATTGGGGTTAAGTAACTTGCCCAAGACAGTCAGTTTTTTTTTGTGTGGGTGTTAAGTATCTGAGGCCTGAACAATCCTGGGTCCTCCTGACTCCAGGCCAGGCGCTCTTACTCACTGCACTACCTAGCTGCCCCTCCTTTGCTGTTTTTAAGAGTATACTTTGGATCTAGAAGGGATCTCAAAGGCTATTTGATATAATCCCCTACCCTCTCATTTTGCTGATAAGGAAAATGAGATAAGAGGCTAAGTGACTTGCCCAACATGACACTCCATCTGCTGACTCCAAGTGTTTTCACTGGCTGTATTTCATGCCTAGAGCACTCTCCCTCCTCTTCTAGGCTTCCTAGCTTTCCTTACATCCTTCAGGTTTCAGCTAAAGCCCACCTTTTGGACAAAGCCTTTCCCAATCCTCCTTAATTTTAGTGACTTCCCTCCAAGATTATCTCCAATTTATCCTGTATACTTCTTGTTTGTACAAAATATATAGATATAGGGTAATTGAAAATTATCTCCCCCATTAGACTATGAGCTCCTTGAAAATAAGCACTACATTTTCCCCTGTCTTTGTATCCCAAGAGCTTAGCATGGTGTCTGATACATTGTTGTTGTGGTAGAATAGGAGTTTTTTTTTCAGTCCCATCCAATTCTTGTATTTGGAGTCTTCTTGGCAGATAGTGGAGTGGTTTGCCATTTAACAGATGAGGAAATATGAAGCAAACAGGGTTAAGTGACTTGCCCAGGGTCACGCAGCAAGAGAGTGTCTAAGGCCAGATTTGAACTCAGGAAAATAAGTCTTCCTAACTTCAGGCCTAAGACATAGGAGACATTTAAGAAATGCTGTTTAACTAGCAGGTTATATACGGTATAGCTGGGATTTGAACCAGTGTCCTCTTATTCCAAAACCAAGCAGCCTGACCCCCTGAGTCAAGCTATCTCCACTCTTTAGCATCTTCTTCAATCACCCTTTCAATGAAAAAATACACTTTCTTAGAAAAAAAAATTATGATCCTTGGATTAAGATGTTAATTTCTTTCCTTTCTTTACTCTTTGATTTTGTAGACACTGTGAGTTCACCCCTATCTATAACATTCCCACAAAGTGAGCCCCTGCTCTTTAGCAGCTAATATTCTAAGGCATTTTGATTACTCATGTTTCCTAAAGAGAAGTTGGCAGGGCAGCCAGAGGAATATGATGTTTTTGTTCATAAATACATGAATCTATCTTGAAGTTTTGGTTTAGATCTATGATTTCAGTGATATGGCTAACCTAAAGGAAGCAAAATCCCTCTTCCAGTGTGGATCAGCCCCTGTTCTAAAACTTCCAGTTTGGCAGAGTTGCCTGAGGCTACTGAGAGGTGAGGTGGCCCCAAGTCACATAGCCCTGATATTCCAGAGGCAAGAATTGAAGCACAGGACTTCCTGATTCTAAAGCCTGGTCTGTATTCAGTAATGGGATTATATCCAAACTACAAAGGTTTAGAGCTTAAATGGTTGAGACTGATCCGCCTCTTCCCTCCATTTTACCGATGAGGAGTCAAAGTCCACAGAAATTAAGAAAAGAGAAATTACATACAGAAAAAACCTGCCCAAATTCACCCAAATAGTAAGTGTCTGAGTTGGAATTTGAGTACAGGTTTCCTGACTCCAAGTCTATCCACTATGCCAGTATTTCTTTCAAAGTGTATAGGGATGTGTTTGTTAAGATAGGAGCTTTTCTTTGTGAATGTAAAAAGATAGATATCACATGTTAGAAAAATGTATACACATATGCAATGTTTGTAATTGCCTGCTGATTCATCTCAATCAATGTAAGCCACTCCTAATATAAAGATTCTAAACAAAAGGTCCTGAGTGAATGTTAACCTGTTTATTATCCCTATAGATGCTTTAAAGTTCAGAGACTGACTCAGGAGAATTATGAGTTAAGTCAGAAATTCAGATCATGAACAAATTTAATGGTACCTTTGTTCTTTGTTTTGCCATGAAGCCCTTTATGAGCAAAGACAAAAATAGTCATCTGTGTACAATGGAGTGAGCCCCTGGGCTCTGAGAAAGTTTCTCAGAGTCCAGCCAAGACTATGAGAGCAGGCCCATCCATGTCTCTCTGAGAATAGGCCCTATAAATCTGCAAAGTCAACCATAGGATGAGTCAGAATCTCTCCCTTATTTCATGCTTTAACCAATTATGATGATCAAAGATCTCAAAATGCAGATCTGAAATCAGGGGTTAACAGATAATACATTGCCTCCCTACCAATCAGTGCCCTAGGACCTCTGGGAAGCAAACACTGGTTAAAAATCAAAGATATAACTCAGAGATTGGAAATTTCTTGTATTAAAAGGGAAAACTTGAAATTGGCAAGGATGAAAATAGATAATTTAAGAGTGGTTATGGAAAGAAAGCAAAGTAATACACTATTGGAAGAACTGTAAATTAGTCCAACAATTTTGGAAGGCAATTTGCAATTATGTTTAAAAAAATAAATAAAACTAAAATATTCAACCCAAAGATCTCACAGCTAGGCATATAAGAAAGGTCAAATACAGAAAGAAAGGTCTTATATACATGAATATATTTATAGTGGTACTTTTTGTCAAAGTAAAGAACTGGGGGAGGGGGCGTTGAAGTTCACCAATTGGAGAATGACTAAACAAGTTGTGGCATATTCATATAAAAGAATATTATAGAACATTATGGAATGATGGAGAAATATGGAAATTTCAGAGACGCATGAGGAAACACATGCTGATATAAAAATAAAGTAAGCAGAACTAGTTAAACAGCATGCATAATGGATACAACAGTGTAAATATAAAGAGGAAACAAAACCAAAACTTAATGCTAAATAATAGAATGACCATCTTGTCATGGAGAAGAGATGAGAAAATGCATCTCCCTCCATTCCTTGAAGAGTTGAGGGACTAGAGGCACGAAACATATAATGTCAGACAGTTAATTTATTGGGTAGTTAAGCTAAACTTCGCTTTCTCCTCTTTCCTTTTTACTCTCTGTTACAGTGGGTAGCTCACTGAATAGGGAAGCAAAGAGAGATAATGATATAAATATAAAAGATATCGATACATTTTAAAAATGTTAAAGATAACTGATAGTGCAGATGGAGAGAAAAAGCGGGAAAACCATCTGGTGGGTGTTGTCATGCCTCATGAGTTGATCTGGTGTATACTTTTGATGCATATGAAGTTGGAAGATCAATGAGATGACTGGTGCATCTAAGTATTGTTCAATCAAGATAGGAAATTCAAAGAGAATAGATTCATCACCTTCACCTTTCCTCATTAACTTTACAAATCAGTTTCTGTTCACCTTCTCACCAGCAGCCTTTATGTGCTTGGAGATGCTTCTGTGCCCTGGGGCCTGATTGCCTGACTTTTGAGTACCTAATGGGGATCACAGTTTCATGGGGACTTAGCCCATGCTTATTTCACTCCCTGGTCAAATTTTTCTCCAGATTGGTCTGTCTCTTCAAGGGCAGTCTTGCCTTTGCTTGGGTACCCTTTTCACTCCAACTCTCCCCTATTTCTTTCCAGTTGCCCTATATGTTTGGTCTGCCCCATTAGAAAATAAGTTCCTTGAGAGGAGGTGCCAACTTGTTTTATTGTTTTTGCATTTTCAGCACTTAGTACATAGTAAACTCTTAATAAATACTGTATCATCTCCCTATCTATCTTTCTTTCCAATTATCTGTCAGTCAGTTATCTATGGGCATATGAATCCACAGTGATGCAATATCCATTTCATATACATTGATGGGTGGGTTAAGCAATAAATAAATACATATATTTCAAAAAGTACAAAATATTTTGAAAATAAAAGTATGATAAAAGTGTTTATCAGTGCATTAAATAGCAATTCTGGGACCTGGGACAAACAGGCCTAGAGACAAGTAGCACAAAAGGTACCATCAAATCAAACTTTTGAGATAAATTCAGTTGAGATGGGGAGGAACAAAGGACTCAGATCTTTGGAAATAAATGCGCTTGTGAGAAGAGAGATACCAAGAGGATACTAAATGGAGGCTACTATTGGGGGAAGCACCATAGTGTGCCTGAGAAGAAGCTCACCTGGGGTGGGTCCACCAGGAGTGGAGAGGAAGGTGTCATGTTAGCTTTACATTTTAACTGATTATTCTTGCAAAGTGCTTATTAGCTGATTATATCTGTTAAAGGAATACAAAGGCTATCAGCACCATCTAAATTTCACCGTCCTGCAACAAATAGCTTAGTCACCCTAACTAAGTTATGGCTCTGAAATGTATCAGTAGAAAAAAAAATCACAGGAAAAAAAATCTTTTCATAATCATTGACATTCAGGAACTTGTCAGGATTGCCCTGTTAGCCTGGTGTTCCATAGCAGTAGGAAACCTGAAGATGGTGTAGAAAAGACAGCAAAAAAGATTTTACTGAAATCATTTCAACTTTTTGATTTTAAGTTTCTTGAAGGGACTATTGAATCCTTGTATATTCACCAGTACCTACACTTAGTGAATATTTGTTGAATGTAATCACTCCAGATCCAAGAGGCTTGGTGAGGGGTATTCCCAATAACACTTAAATTTAAAGAAGAGCTGAAGGAATGAGTTTAGATTATAGTAGGAGAGATTTTTGGTTAGATTTGGGTTGTGATGAGTAGAATGAATGGGTGATTATAGTTCTACTGGAAAACTATCAAATAATTGTAGAATGTTGTTTTATGGAATTATTTGTGTGAAACCTTGTCTGAAAGCAGAAAAAGAAGACCAATAGTTGTTTTCTGGTCTTTTGAACCTAGGACTCTCTGGCTTTTGAAAATATTTGTCATTGAAGTGGTTAGTCAAAGTTGTTAGAATGTGCCCTCAGTACACATTTCTTTCTACTTCAAAACATGCTATGCTATGTGACAACAGTTGTCTTTTTGACCTTTGACTTTGTTTACTTCTTTACTATATAGATGAATCTCTTTGTAATGTTTTATGAATTTAAGGTGACATTGTATTTGGAATTTTATAATATATACCTTTTCTAGCTCGTCTTCTTTCATTGCCCAGTGACTTGCAGTAAATATTCATTTTGTCAAGTTTATATTCTTATTTGAAATAAGTATTGGCCCTTTACATAAGATAGAAATAACTATAATGTGGAAAAGACTCATTTTCATCTTTCTGGGAATTAGGCAAAAATGTTACAAAGTATGAGGAGGGTACTGACTAATTAAGCAGGATATTGATCATTGACCATCTGCCACAGGGGAGGAGGCTTCTTCATGGTCAGTAAATTGCCAGTCTGGTTGAAGTGGGGGTCCAGATAAGTGCCACGAAATCTAAGATTGCAGACTGAATCCAGGCTCTCATCTACTCTAATCCTGAGTCAATTATTTTGTGCACATGTCTTAAGAGAAAACAGCCTCTTTTTCCATTAAACTTTTCCTTACCCTCATCTTTCAGATAAAGATGATATAGATTTAGATACAGACGATGAAGATTCCCACGTGCAACCTGCATGCTTACAGAAGTATCTGCTCATGCCTGTTTGTGTTACTTCAGTCCCAGATATATAGATGCAAAGATCCTAGCAAACTTCTCGCTGCCTTCAGAAGTCAGCTTAGAAAAGAAAAGAAAAGGGGGGCCAGGTAGCACAGAGAGTAAGAGCACCGGCCCCAGTGTCAGGATGACTTGGGGATCGAATCCAGGCTCAGACACTTGGCACTCACCCAGAAACACCTGGAGGTGTAACCTTGAGCAAGTTACTGTAATGTAATGCCAAAAGAAAGGCAACTTCCCAGGTTCAAAATACCAGCATAGGTGCTCTCTATTTTATTCAGTGACCAACCAAGAACAGAGAAGATTAAAACATGACATCATTCCAAATACAGCATTTACTAAGCCTGATTAAATAATCTCCAAGTACTACCCCACCCCAGGATCTTCCAATCATTCAATCAATTACAAAGTCTCTGTTCTAAATACTTCTCCACCCCTAGGCTATACCTTAATTAAGTCCACCACAAAGCCCCTCTTCTCAAATGGAGATTAGTTTCCAAACATAGGTGAAGTACCTTCATTTGTCAATCACAGAGCACATAAGGTCAAAAGTTCCCCACCCCTGGATCACAATTGAATCTACCCCAGAGTTACATCAAGTTTAAACACAGCACTTAATACCCAAATGGAGGTCTTTTCTTCATCTTGACAGGAGGCAAGTTCTCAGCAATCTTAGTTCCTGGGGAGACAAGGCTTAGCAAAGCCACAAGATACATTGCCAGTCCCTTCATGAATTTATCCTCTGTCTGTAGAACAGTCCTAGAACCCCTGAACACATTAGCAAAGCCCTCTCCCAGGATTTCTGTAAACATACAACAAGAAAATCCTTCTTCAGGGCTTCTGAACCAACAGAAAGGCTCCCAGACCCCTGCAACAACAGCACTGTCCCTCACCAGTGGACAGTATTCACTCTCTGTCTGCAGGACAGTCCCAGGCCTTCTTAGCGAACAGCCAGGTTCCAGGACTTCTTCAACAAAAGGACAGTCTTTCACCAGTGGACAAATCTGGCAAAATAACATCAAAACAGACAGACAAAGTACCAGCAAAACAGCCATGTCTCCTCAGTCCTTGGCAGCTCAGGGGGCAGGTCTCAAAAGTCCAGGGCAATTCAAAGCGGCCACCAGCAATTCTCTTAGTCTCTCTCTCTCCACGAGGTGCTGCTTCCAAAAAGATCTTCCACCTCTCTCTAGTGTCTCTCCAAATCTACATCACCAGCTCCTCCCAGTTCAGGACTTTCTTTTCACATCAACAAGCCCATCCCACAGGTGGGATTAACAAACTCTGGGCTTTAACACAATCAATTTGAAAACCAAGCCAATACAGGGGAATCTTTAATTGCCATTACTATCACAGTTACTTAACCCCAATGGCTTATAAAAAAAAAGAAAAGAAAAAAAATCACACTCATTCCTACTGTCTTAAAGGTTCCCTTCTGAAGCACTCTTTTAATGTGCCTAGAATACTGGTTATCTTGCTCCACTGATTCTTAACTCTGCATGTGTCCATGTAAGAAGACACAGAGAACCAAGGCTACCAGTCCCAGTGATGCCCTAGTCCCTGATGGAGGAGAGTTGCTGCCATCAAATCATTACCTCCATTCCAAGATGGAACTCAGCTCCAGTGACCCATGGTGAGAAGTTGATACTTCCTTAGCCACTGTGAAGTTTCATTTTGTAAGACTTTTCGAAGGGGCAAAGGAGAGAAAAGGCAGGCAGCAGAGCTCCCCACCACCGCCAGTCCTACCCCCATTTCACTTCTAGCTAGTGTGCCTCTCTTTCTGACCTCCTTTTCCCCTGATCCTTGCAGAACACTACAGCATCATCCCACCCTGAAACAATTCAGGGCTCAAGAGAAACATTTACCTCTGTGAATAAAGCAGCTAGTCCATCTTTGATAGATGAACTTTACTCCCTGGCTCTGCTCTGTGATGATCCTATAATGTAGGATATTGATTGTAGGGTATTTGATTGTAGGGGGTTCAGATATGTGTAAGTGTGAAAGGAGACAACCTCTTTTTTTTTTCTTTTTGGAGGGCAATTGGGGTTAAGTAACTTGCCCAAGGTCACACGGCTACTTATTTTGTGTTGTGTCTGGGGCTGGCTCTGAACTCAGGTCCTCCTGACTCTAGGGCCAGCACTCTACTCAGCGACAGCCTCTTACCTGGCTGATTTGTATGCCTTCAAATGTGCAGATGTCTGTTTCATAGTTTGCAGAGTGTTTTCAATAATAAATGCGGAGATGCTTGTGGGATGTGGGAAGGAAAGATGTACTTTGTCATAGTGGATAGAGATTTGGCCTTGAAATCAGAAAGACCTGGGTTCAACTCTTAGTGTTAAACATATACTAGCCATGTGACCCTTTGGCAAACCACTTATCCTCTGTGTTCTTGAGATAACTCTCTAAGATTACATGTTGCCAAGAAGGTGCCAATTTGCATTGGGAGGAGTTTCTTCACCTGAGAGTTCCCTATGTCAATGAAATCACAGATCTAATCCCTATCCCCTTATTGTACAATTTATAATTATGTTAGGCACAAAAATAAAATACAAGCAATCAGTAGAGATTTTCTCCTTTCTAGGAAATCTTCTTCAGGTCAATTTACTTGATTTTAAATTTCAGCATATTTTTATAATATTTTTCTATGCCACTTGTGTAACCTTGGCGTGTGCTAGTCTAAAATTAATAATAGCTTCATAGCGGTTTGTCTCAGGACCATTTCTATTTGTATTCATTCAAAAAAGATGAAAATGAGATTAATAATTTCATTAATAGTCTATAGCTCATTAATGGCTAAGGGTCCATAACCTTTTTGTTGTTTTGCATTCTTTCTATGGCATGAAACAAATTTAATATGCATTGTCATCTTGAGTGTTCTCCAACATAATTTAATTTGTATTTATTATATATATTGTTTGGATTAATTTATCTGTGTGTTTTGTCTCTTCACAGCAGAATATAAGTTTCTTAAAGCAAAGATCATCTTCTTCAAGAGACCTATCTTCTTTCTCTCAGCTACCAATGCCTTCCCTTTCATATCACCTTTCATCAACTCAGTATATATCTTGTATATACTTCCTTATTTACATATTGTTTCCATTATTATAATGTAGCTCTTTGAGGACTAGGATTATGTTTTTGCCTTTAGTTATATTCTCAGTGCTTAACATACACACACATTTATGTATGTATGTATGTATGTATGTATCTATCTATCTATCTGTCTGTCTGTCTGTCTATCTATCCACAACAAAATACAAAGTGTATTAATGCAAATATACACAAAGGAGTTCAGTACAAAGTTTTCTGGGAGGGAGAGTGCTAGCATTATAGGAGATCCTTTGCTAGATCATCATGCATTACCCACTCATTTCCTTTACCTTTGGGTATATCCCAAGCTGTCCCAGGACCTCTTCTCTTTATACCTTCTCTCTCTTTTGATGATTTCCCCACTTTTATAACTCAAATTCCCTGGGCATCCATTATTCTCTCAACCTTTACTCTAGCCTTTAACAAAGAAGCATCTCTTCTCCTAGCCAAAGTCAACCCCTCTACTTGTACAAGATCCCCTCCCCTCTTCTGTCTTCCAGGAGCTTGACCCTCCATCTTGATAATCTTCAATCTCTTTATTCACCAGATCTTTCTCTGCTGTTTTACCAATATGTCCCTATCTCCCTTATCTTTTAAAAACCTCACCATCCTCTTAATCTAGAATTCTATATTTCTCATTTCTTCTCTGCCAAAATTGTAGAAAACGTTGTCTTTGATACTCACTTTTCAGCCCATTTTGATATGACTTCTGGACCCCACCATTCAACTGAAACTGCTTTCTCCAGGGGTTACCAATAGCTTCTTAATTGCTAAATGCAATAACTTTTTCTGAGCTCTCAGCTTCCTTAACTAATCTGTAGAGTTTGACACTATTGACCTCACTCTTTTCCCATTTAGTCTCTCTCCCTGAATTTTCATGACCTGCACTCTTCTGGTTCTCCTCTCAACCACTTGATTCTTGCTTCTGAGTCTTTTTTTTTTTTTGGAGGAGAAGACAAGTGGTTAAGTGACTTACCCAAGGTCACACAGCTAGTAAGTGTCGAGTGTCTGAGGCTGGATTTGAACTCAGATCCTCCTGACTCCAGAGTCGGAACTCTATTCACTATGCCACCTAGCTGCCCCTTCTAAGTCTTTTTTTTTTTTTTTGCTGGATCATTATCCATGACCCCCTCCATTTGCGTGGCTATACCCTAAGGCTCTGTCCTAGGACCTCTTCTTTTCTCTCTGTAGTTTCCCTCTGTGATGTCAGCAACTCCAGAAAGTTCATTTATCACCTCTATGTAGAAGACTCCTCATCTCTCTATGTCTGCTAGTTATATCTACCTGCATTCACCCACAGATATCTCAAACTCAACCCTTCCAAAAACTTTTTCTTCCCTCAATTTACCCCTTTTTCTTATTTCCCTATTTCTGTCAAGGGTACCACCATTCTTCCAATCAACTAGTTTCAAAATTTCAGCTGAGTCATACATCTTCATTTTAATAATAATAATATAATTTATGTGCCTGCATTATGCTTTTTTATGTGCCACTTTACAAATATTTCCTTGTTATCCTCACAACAACCCCAGAAGCTGCTATTATTATCATTAGGTGCTATTATATATTTTATATAATATATTATGCATTATATATAATATAATATTATATATAATATATTATATATAAAACCCCATTTTACAGGTGAGGAAACTGAGGCAGAGGTTAAACAACTTTCCCAGAATCACACAGCTAGTGTCTCAAGCTGTATTTGAACTCAGGTCTATCCCCTGTGCTACCTAGCTGCCTCTATTTTCCCTCAGTGGTTCTCCCCCCATTCAGTCATTTACTAAATCCTATTAATTCTAACTCAGCATCTCTAGAATTTATCCCCTCCTCTTCCCTCCTCTCCAATCACAAGGTGATAAATTTAGTCCAGGCCTTTATCACTTATCAGTTGAAATACTTCCATAAGCCTCCTAATTATATTTCTGGCTCTTAGTCTTTTCAATTTCTAATGCATCGTCTAAGTAAGAGCCAAATTGATATTCCTAAAGCACAATTTTTACTATGTCACTTCCCTCTTCAAGAAAATTCAGTGGCTTCTTACTGCTACCAGACTAAAATACAAATTTCTCATTTGGGCATTTATAGCCCTGCATGATCTAGTTATATCCTGTCTTTCTAAATTGATTTCACTTTACTACCCCTCATTCCCTATCATGTAATATATTTCAGTGAAATAGGCCTACTTGATGCTTCTTATATATGCCATTCCATCTCATACCTTTGTGTCTTTACACAGGCTGTCTCCCATGCCTGGAATCTGCTTGGTTCTCTCAAGATCAAATACCATCGCTAAGGCAAGGGTTTTCTTAATCACCCAAAGTGTTCTCTCTAGTACTCAGTATTTACTTTGCATATGAATATATGTGGAGTATCCTCTTTGACTTGTCTTTCTAGGGTTGACCCACCTATTCACTTTCTGGGCCAGCTTGCTCACTGCAATTTGTCCTCACACTGAAAGGTCTAGATTCCCAAATAAGGCCCAGCACTACTTGGTTACACTCAAAATCCTAGGTGTAGCTCTATTGATGGTGAGACACTCCCCCTACTCACTACTATGGCTCTCGAACCCTCACAAGTCCACTTCCCTGAACACAAACCCAGCTATTCATAATGATTACATATCAGGTTTTATACATAGCCATTTACTTAATAATAAGGTAAAAGCTATAATAATAACCACAATATCATAGGTATTCATGGTGAAACATAAAAAATACATCATAATCCACACATAATTCTGGATCACATTGCCCCTGTAATGCATTCATTATCAGTGGAGAACAGGGGGCACACATTTATAGAAACCTGTCAGGCAGTTATATGAATGAGGAAAACCCTTGCGCTTAAAGTAACTCACTCTGGAATTATAAACTTCATTTGTCTTCCTTTTTGTTTCAAAAATTGATTGTCCATCAGTACTAATAAACATAGCATCCATGTGGCACAAATCTTTCCACTGCTAAGCTAAACTGACCCAACCTATACTTGACTAATTGGATCCTAGTCAGGATATCTCAGCCAAACTAGTCGATCCTTTGGGTGACTTCTCTGTTATTTACTTCCAAGATGTTCCTCTATTCATTTGCACTTACCTGTCAACAGCAATTGTAGCATCTATTGCTTCTAGCTTCCAGCTTTGGGGATACCTTCATCTATAGTGTTATTATACTCTTTTAGGAAAATATGATGAACAATGTCCTAAAGCTGACAAAAGTCACTCTAACTCTGCTTCCCCACCCCAAGATTCTTCTTTGTCCACCTCTCAACAATAGTGTGACAATTCAGAGAAGTCTTTTTTTAGTCTCTTCTCTCCCCTTCTTTCCTTTCCCCTCCTCTCTTCTCTTTTTGTCTTTTTCCTCTTCTCCCCTTCCCTTCCCTCCCCTCTCGTCCTTTCCCCTCCTCTCCTCTCCCCTCCCCTCTACTCTTCTCCTCTCCTCCTCTTCTTTCTCCTTTTCTCCTCAGTAGGAAATCATCATAAAAATCAGATAATATTATCCCTAGTCCTCATTCTCCAACAGCACATGGTAATAGAGTAGAGTATATTATCTCGATTCTATCTTCCTCTCAGAAGCAGGTGGTAATAGAGAACACTCCAAGTTTTCACTGAGTGCATTAGAGGGACAATGTGATTCAGGATTCAGGGTGGACTTTCTTCATTATGAGTATCTGTGATATTGTGGTTATTCTTATAGCTTTTTTCTTATTATAAAGTAAATGTCTATGTTTAAGATCTAATATGTGCATATTATATTATGTGTATATATTTATATAGATACTTAAAGAAAGGGAGGGGGAGAGAGGGAGAAGGGTAGACAGAGAAAGTGAGATACAGAGAAAGAGAGAAAAGTAAGGAAAGAGAGGTGGCTAGGTGGGGCAGTGAAATAGAGCACAGGTCCTGGAGTCAGTAGGACCTGACTGACTCAAATCCAGCCTCAGACACTTAACACTTACTAGCTGTGTGACCTTGGGCAAGTCACTTAACCCCAAATGCCCTGCCTTACCCCTCCAAATAAAAAAGAAAAGAAAAAAGTAAGGAAAGAAAGTTACAGTCTCCCTTTATCACAGTTCTGAAATATATCCTTTTACCTCCCTCTCTCTTATATTTTGTGGTTTAAGATTCTGATTCTTCCCTTCAAATGTCCTCACTTTAGCTTATGGTTAGTGACCAGATTCTTATCTTCTGTTTATGAGCAGGTAAATTACAGTTGGGCCATAATCATAGAATTGTTTTGGCATAAATATTTCCCCAAAGCCAAAGTTCTGCTATTCTTCATATGCAAATCACTGAAGCATACTATATTCTCCTTTCACTTCAGTATTCTAGTTTCTCACATTCAAATGAGTAACTACTATCTCGGTTCTCTGAATCAGACTTAACATCAGAAACTCTAAAGGAGAACTTTGTGTAGTTCTATGCCTGAGTCAAGTGAGCTGTCAAGGCAAACTTAGTAATTGCTTTTCTCAGAAGCAGACATGCCCCAGACAAATGAGTTATCAAGAGTTACTCCCTTAAATTGATTCTTTTCTACATATATATTTTACATCTATTTATATGTGTACATGTTATTTTCTTCCAGTAGAAGTTAAGTTCCCCAAAGGCCAGGACTATTTTATATTATCTTTATATCTCCAGTGGTTAGCACAGTACTCAGCACACAGTAGAAGCTTAATAAATGCTTGTTGAATTGAAATTTCCATATTTTTTTAATTCCTCAAAATTATTATTCCTTACAGGACAATAATAATCCATTGGATTAATACATAATGGTTTATTAAACCATCCTATCAACAGATGATGTATTTCCCATTTTTTGGTACTACAAAAAAAATGCTGGCATTGATATTTTGGTGTGTGTTTTCATCTCTTCATGCCTAGACTCTTGTAATAGCTTTTTTTTTTTTTGCTTTTTTGGAGGGCAATTGGGGTTAAGTGAGTTGCCCAAAGTCACATGCTTAGTAAGTGTGTTAAGTGTCTGATACTGGATTTGAACTCAGATCCTCCTGATTTCAAGGCTGGTGCTCTATTCACTGCACAACCTAGCCGCCTGGTAATAGCTTCTTAATGTGTCCTCTGGTTTGCAGTCTATATCTTTTCCAATCCATCTTTCATAAGACCACCTGAATAATTTATTAAGATTACTACTCTGATTCTTCATTCCTCAACTCAAGATTTTTCAGTGGTGGGGGTGGCTAGGTGGTGCAGTGAAAAGAGCACCAGCCCTGGAGTCAGGAGGACCTGAGTTCAAATCCAGCCTTGGACACAACACTAGCCATGTTACCTCGGGCAAGTCACTTGACCCCAATTACCCTGCCTTCCCCCTTCAAAAAAAGAAAAAACAAAAAGATTTTTCAATTGTACCCCATTGCCTACAAAGTAAAATATAAACTCCTGATTGTGGCATTCAATGTCCTCTATCAGCTTGTTTTAATCTACCTCTCCAGACTCTTATATCACTCTTCTTTGCATTGCTATACCTTCCAACCAAACCAGGCAACATACTGTCCCCTGACTTGTTTTTCCTTCTGCTAACTCTATACCTTTGCTTATGCTGTTTCCCATGTCTTGAATAGATTCTATTTCTCTACCTCCCTTCTCTTTATTATCTCTGTCTGTTGAACTTCCTCTTTTCATTTAAGGCTGAACTTAAGTTCCACCTATTCTATGAATCTACTCTTTTTTGTCTCTTTGTGGGAAGCCCTCAAAGACCAACAAAAACAAGCTTCTGTAGTCCAGACAAGTTTAACAAGATTATATGTGCCAGAAGCAAAATGTGTGTGTGTGTATGTATATATATTTAGCTACTTCCTGTAGGCTATTTACTTCATGAATATAGAGACCTTATTGTTCATAGTGTGCCAAACTCCGCAGATTCTCACATGAAATGCTTTATTGCCCAACTGGTTATTCAATATGCTCTTCTAAAGCCCTTGTTCATCAATACTGTCAGTGTTGGCACTGGTTCATTTTTGCCTTTCTCTTTTCTATAGCTGTAACATGTCATATTTGCCATATAAAGCTGCCATAGTCATTTCCCTCACCACATGCTGTAGCAGTACAGCATAGCACTTCCTATTTCTTAATGGCTCCAATTCACATGAATCATTAATCATGTGACACAATTATTTAGCTTAATGTGGTAAAAAGTATAAAGCCATAAACTTCCAGGACAAATTTACAGACAGTTTGGCCAAACAATTTAATATGGATTCAATGAAAAAGGGTTTATTTGACATACGTGGCCATTGATATGTTGCTTATACTGTATATGTTTTCAGAATCTATCATAAAAATATTCTTCCTAGAAATTTACTCTTAATGATTTAGAATTGGCCATGTTTCACTAATACACATTTAGAATGAATTCCCTCATTGAAATACTATGGGTAGCATTCACCAGATTTGGCCTATAAAGGAGTAGGAGGGACAAGGAACAAATTTCTAGAGGAATATTGCTATTTACATAAACCATTTTTAAACAGTATGAACATACTAAGTAATTTTTCTATTGATAACATTATATTGTAGTATTTACCATTTATTTATGGTCTATCTTATGTACATAGGTTGTAAGTTTCTAGAAAGAAGAAATTGCTTTATTTCAGCATTGTGCCTGCCATATAGTAAGAACTTAATAAATGCTTGTTGAACTGAAGGGAATGGGGGATAAGAAAACAAAAATAATAAGCATTTACATAGCACCTACTATGTGCCACACACTTTACAACTATTATCTCATTTGATCTTCACAGCAACAACCACCCAGTTAAGTAGGCATTCTCATTTTACAGAAGAGGAAGTTGAGACAAACAGAAGTTAAATGATTTGCCCAGAATCACACAGCTAGTAAGTGGCTGAGGCTGGATTTGAATTCAGGTCTTCCTGATGTCAAGTCTGGTGTTTTATGCACTGAATCACCAAGCTACCCTAATTGAATAAGGCAGAATATACAGAGGAAAATAGGTTCTTGTACTTTTGGTTTATAAATTAAATCAAGACAACATGGATTAATTTACAAATTAATTTGTTTTCTTTACTTTTGTTTATTTTTCAGACTGTCCAATTCTTTAATTTTTATGAAAAATCTGTCAGTGTTAAAATACTCTTAAAAGATCTATTTTTAAAAAACAAACATATCGTATTTGAGAAAGGATTCGAAAGCAGCAGAGGTGTTGGTTGGTTTGGCATGCCAGAAAGGAGAGCCAGTTCTAGGCATGGGGCCAGGACCTCTTTCTCTCTAAGTGTGTAGCAATTCCCTGCCATTTATAAAACATGAGAATTTGGCCTATAATTATTTGTATTCAAGAAATTGTAGAGCTGAGAAGTAAGGAAAGAAACAATAGAAGCAGTCAAATGAAAGGATGGGTCTCACAGTAAAGCCTGTAAAATATAAACATACACAAAATGAGAGTAATGGTATAGACTAGAAAAAATGACAAAGTGGAATTAAAATTAAAGTAGGAAGCTTCACTTTGGTGAAGAAACAAGGGGGAAGCAGATAAAAACTTGAAGATATAAATGATACCTAAAATAGGAAGATATTTTTAATGAAGCTTTTTCAACACTGCTAGTAACTACCCTGATTATTTCTCAGTTACAATACAGAGATAGATAGTTCGATCCATCAATAGATGGATGGACACAAGAATGAATGATGGATGAATGATGGATGGATGGATGGAGAGATAAATAGATACTCATGTACACATATGTTGTCCTCCCATTAGAATTTTCCCATAGTCATCATTTGACTGTGAGTTCCTAGAAGGCAGGTGCAATACTTAATTTGTGTTGACTAACTAATATTTTGAATGTGTTAGAGGAAAGATCAGTATGAAAAAAGGCAATTGAAATATAAGAAAGTTTATGACTTTAGGCAAAATATGACTACTATCTGAATTAGTTTCAGTCAGTGAAAAATAGATGAAATGTGGTATGTGAAGAATAACATTATAAAGTAAATGAAGGGGAGTATAAGAATAAGACCACTGAAAAGGTAGGAAGGTGGGAAGGGGCCAGTTTGTGAAGGGCTTTGAAAGCCAAACAGGATCTTATATTTGATCCTGGAGATAATAGAGAGCCACTGGATTTATTTTAGTGAGGGAGGGCAACATATTCTGACCTGGACTCTAGGAAAATTATTTTGGTAGCTGAGTAAATGATGGATTGAAGTGGGGAGAGACTTGAGACAGGAGAACTAGCAGAATCTTGTAGTAGACTTGAGGTAATAAAGGCCAGCACCAAAGTGGTAGCTATGTTGGAGGTAAGAAGGGGACATATATAAGAAATGTTGTAGGAGTAGAAACGGCATGACTTGGCAACAGATTCAAATCTGTATGAGGTGAAAGAATGAAGTGTTGATTGAGGATGACACTGAGGTTGTCAGCCTGGGTGACTGGGAGGATGGTGAGGCATTTTGGAGGTGATTTTTTTTTCAAATGTCAGAATCTGACAATAGACTAGACGTTAGAAAGGGATAGGAGAAACCAAGGATGTAATAAGACACATGACAAAAGGTCCTTAAAATCAGAGACAAGATTTCTTATTCTTTCTCAAATTCCTGTAACTCACAATCAGCTCTTTCTGATTTCATTTCAGGTTGTATCCTTTTTTCTTGAAGAGGAACATGACATCAGGGAGATGATGACATGGCTTGCAGTTGACTTTGATTTGAGTGAGGTGAGCTGTGCAAGGTCACCAACCTCACTTTCTCTTCTAGAGCCATCTGGGTCCAGTGGCCAGATATTCATCAGGACGACTGGAGATGGCCCAGGATGCAATAGGAGACCCTGGCCCTTTTAGGTTAAGGCCCTTTCAGATTCCCACTGTAACTGAGGTAATGGTCATTCAGTGAATAGGTCTCTTTAAGAAGTGAGTCAAGGGATGACCTCTTTAATTAAAAAAAAATCAAACTGGGAGGGGAAGACCCTCAAGGCTGCTAGCCAAAAGAGAAAGCTATTATTGACATTCATTCAGAGCCTGGAGGGGCCAAAAAGTAGCCAATATGTGGGTTTGTTTTGCTTAACTCTGCTTATCCATTACAAGAGAGGCTTCTCTTTTTCGTTTTTGAAGGGAGGGACTGGTTCATAGTGATAATGATCGCAAATAAAGAAAAGAAAAGAAAGAAAAGAACATGGATGAAACATTAAAAAAATGCACATAATTAAAAAAAAAAACACCCAGAAATAACTGGCCATGTAACCTTCAGCAAGTTACTTAACCCCAATTGCTTTAAAAAAAAATGCACATAAGAGGACAGAAGGGGACACAAACAAGCACAATGGTTTTGTTACTATTAGATTTTAACACACACTTGGAAAAAAAATTGTTCCTAACAGAAATTCAGTTTCATAAACAATAACCTTTTTCTGTTATACTTTGTGTAACCAGTAGGTATCACTATCTGGCAAGGTTTGAAGGTTTCTAAGTAAAGGAATAAGCCACACCCATTGAAATTTAGGAATGTTTGCTCAAGAGCATGTCTTCTCTTCTTACTCCTACCAGTAAGCCCAATGGGTATATCCATGCCTCTCTATTCTGCCTTTACAACAAAGGCTGGAAGTTTCTCTGAAACATCTGTCACTTGAAACCCCCTAAATTTTGTCTACTCAACTCCATAATCTGAGGGTAAATGATCCCAAGTCACATGGTTCATCTATCTCTGCTATTTAGGAGTTCATGAGTTATTAATAAGGACAAAACCATTAAATTCTCTCTCAATCTACTTCATTTATGGAGTAGAAGAAGTCCCGTCCCAGTCCCCTCTCCTGTCAGACAGAAGGTTCATCTTTACTCTGTTTTTATTTCTGCACCATAAGCCTATTACTGGTTCCTCACTTGCAGCTTCTCTGTATGCAATTAACAAGAATCTCAAAGAGACTTTGATTGATCATTAATCATAGCTGAAACAAATTAGGAATTTGTTTAAAATAGCTCAGAGAAATATAGAAAATTGTGTAGAAAATGCCTGTCAGATTCAGGCAAAGGAGAAGAGAAAGAATTTAAACTTTCACAATCCATTTTCTGCCTCCTCCCAATCTGGTGTGCTGTGCAAAAAAAATCCTTCAAAAAACTTTCTTCCTGGACAAGGAGAAAAACATGGTCTCTCTGAGACTACAATCCCCAGAATTCAGAGTTCAGTTCGTAAGCTTTTCTTTGCTTGCGAGAAAGATCTGTACCCAATTACATTTGTACATTGAAATATTAATGCCTGTTCTTATTTGAGTTCATAATAAAAAGATTTCATGACATTCCCACTATATCCTTATTTTAGGTAACTCAAAAGGATACAGAGAACTGGGAGAAACATGTGACATGTAGGAAGTTAACTATGTTTGGGAGGTCTATAAGAGCTAAGAATAAATGATTCTGCCTTACCACAAAATGGTCTATGTATGGACTGTTCTGAATCAGACCAGATTTCTAACCTTTTCCAACTCTCCACATGAATTTCATTTCAAGTACTTTTTACTGTAAATATACCACTGCCTGGTATTGACTTGACCTCATTATCTGCAGCAGAATGGTAATTGGGAAGTAAAATAATTTGTTTTCTGTCATGTTTCAAACTTTTTGTGAACTTAGTGCTGCCTTTTTGCTATGCATGAAAAAGGCACTTCCCATAACATCTTTTTTCTTTAATAATTTTATTATTTGTATATTTAAGTTCATGTTTAAAATTTTGAGTTCCTAATTCTCTCCTCCCTCTCCATAACATCTTGCTCCTGAATCAAAAATAAAATTAAGAACTGCAAATCCTAAAATAGAGAAACACACACGCATACACATGAGAAATGCTTGACTTCTGTCTATTTCTTTCATTTGTCTTTGTTTTATTTCTTAAAAATGGCTGCCTCACCATTTCCAGCCAGCATCCCATGCCATGTGGTAGTGCTTACAAACACTTTCTTTTCCACAGTAAAATACTTACTGTTCACAGAAATAAATGTGTGAGGCTTACATTAAGCATAGAGTGTAAATAACCACATAGCCAGGCATCAGGAACAGATTGTCTGTTTAAACATCATTGTGAATAGAAAAAGTGTTACAGTGATGTAACACTTCTATCCATTCACTGGCTAAGCATGTTGTGTTTTTTTTTCCTTGCCATATGTCATGGTGATGTTTCCAAAAACTTTAAAATACTCTAACCTTATCTCTGACATTTTTCACTTCTATAGATCAATGAATTAACAGAAACTCACTACAGAATCCAAGGAATGGATCAGTGATTAAATAACACTGACTAAATAAAGACAGAATTAGATATTTAATTAAATCAAATTTATATTCTCCATGGAAACCAACAGTTATAATTTGATGACATGGCTTCTGACTTTTTTGGACATCTTACCACATTTGGTAAGCAAATATATGCACGATGCTTATAAGTTGTTGACTCTCTCTATGTGAGAAACTAAGTGAGGGGGCAGCCCAAAGGAAAATAAGGGAAATTGTAAATAACTCATTTACTTCAAAACATACTATTCAATTGCCCACAATCTGTATGGCCTATTTTTGCCATACAGAATACAACTAGTACCTTCTAAATATTTAACAAATATTGCAACTAAACAGTATATACCAAACTCATTTGGCCATAAAAACTTTGGGGGCTTTAAATGTATTGACAGAACCCATAAATGCTGGTCCAAAGGGTTAAAGGCACAGAAAAAACTGGAAGGAAAAAGAAGATTGAATAAGTTTTAAAAGTCTCCACATGGATGTCATATCAGCATCTCAAATAAACATGTCCAAAACCTCACTCATCATCATTCCACTACCTCCACCCCAAACCCAGCTCTCTTCCTACTTCTGTTGAGGGTTTTAACATCTTTTGTCACCCAGATTCACAATCTTGGAGTCATTCTTGATTTCACCCTTACAACTCCACACACCCTGCCCCCCATGGACAATCAGTTTTCAGATCTTGTAGCTTCTCTTCAGTCACCTGTCTACCACCCAGCTTCACACTTGCATCATCTCTTAGTAGGTCTATTGTGATAACATCCTATTTAGATTCATGATTATCAGTTTTTTACTCTATCTAACTTTTACACAGCTGCCAAAATAACCCTTTCCAAAACACAGGTCTGACTGTGTTTTTGACTCTTGGTCAAGAAGCTTCAGTGACTTCCTATTGCCTCTACGATAAAATTAAAAATGGACTTGTTTGGCATTTAAAGCTATTCATACCTTGGTTCCAACCTACCTTATCAAACTATTTTATATTACTCTCTCACACATTGTGTACTGAATTGCTTAATGTTTGCCATTCTAGCTCTAATCTTTTATGTTCTGGGATAGACTGTCCCCGTGTCTAGGTTCTAGACAGAGTTTTATTATATTCAAAACAAAATTTAAAAAACCATTCTTAGCTCCAGGCTTGTACAAAAATAGGTGGCAGTCTGTGCTTGGATCACTAATTTGCAGACCTCTGTCTCATTTCTACTTTTTAGAATTCCTAACTTCCTCTACCTCAGGTCATGTGCCACCTCCTATATGTGACCTTTCCTTATCCCCCCAGTTGTTACTGGAATGGAGAGAAGGGTACATATTCAAGAGATGCAATAGAGGTAGACTCTATAAGGCTTGGCAATGTATAGGGTATAGGGAGAAGGAGAGCTAGAAGAGCCCATGGTGATGACTCAGAACCTGAGAGCACATGCCTACACAGAGCATGGGTTGACTTATCCTGGCAATGTGTCCCTACTCTGTGTACATCTATGTCTAACAAGATGATAGTTCCTTTTACAAAAATAGGGAGATTTGGAGGAGGCATGGCCAAGTGGGGAAGATAATGAGTTATTATGTTTTTCATATGTTCAGTTTGAGATTCCTACAGGATGTACAGGTGGTGATATCTAGCTTAGGACAAAGATGATCACTGAATATTTTCAATAGAGACAATAACTAAACACATTGGAGCCACTGGGATCACCAAGAGAGAGAATTAAGCGATTAAAAAGGTCATAGTAATTATCATTTACACAATACCTTAAAGTTAAAAAATTTTTACATATATTATCTCATTTAATCCTAACAACGAATCTGTGAGGTATTATTATTATTATTATTATGCTTTTTTGGAGGGGGGAGAGCTGGGCAATTGGGGTTAAGTGACTTGCCCAAGGTCACACAGCTAGTAAGTGTTAAGTGTCTGAGGCCAGATTTGAACTCAGGTCCTGATGACTCCAGGGCCAGTGCTCTATTCACTGTACCACCCAGCTGCCCTGAGGTAGGTATTATTACTGATTGTGAAACTGAGGCTAAGAGAGGTTGAGTAACTTGCCCAGAGTCACATAGCTAGTAAGAGTCTGAGACAAGATTTAAATTCAGGTCTTCCTGATTCAAGTCCAACACCCTATTCACTGTGCCACCTAGGTAGGACAGAACATTGGGATATATCTATGCAAATATGATTAGATACAAATGATCATCCAAAAAGGGACACTGGGAAGCAAGCATCAGTTGATTAGGAGAATAACCAGGAGAGAATAGCATCATGAAAACCCAAGGAAAAGAATGTCTATAACAAGAAGTGTCAAATGCTTCTGGGAGATCAAAAAAATGTGGACTGAGAAAAGGCCATTGGACTTAGCGATGGTATGGTTGAAAGCCAACTTCAAATAAATTGAGAAATGAATGGGAAGAATGTAAATGGAAACTTGGGGAGGGAGAAGGATGCAGAAAATGGATGCAGAAGGACACCAAAGACAAGATTTTCTTCATAATTTACCTAGGGCTGACCCTATATGAGTAACAGGGAGACTGAACCAGATGATCATAGAATGAGATAACTAAAGGAGACTTTGGTAGGTCATTTTAGTCTATTCCCTTTCCTTTCAATAGTCAACATTGTTATTTATTATATGTAGCTATCACTGTAGGCTCAGGTATGCAAAATGGTATTTGCATACATTACATTCAATTTCTTTAGCATTTTTTGAGAAGTTATTAGTCTGAGAGCACCAATGTTAAAAAAAACAAAACTTGTGAATCTAGGGTGAGAAATGCTACCATAGGATTTCTGACGTCATCAGCATGCATGAATCCAAGTGATTTGACTTTACTATGGTCACATTTCTTGAAGAAATAATTTCAGTTTATGCTATGTATATAATAGAGAATAAAAGCTTCTTGAGAGCAGGGACAATTCTTTTTTTTTCTTTTTTGGTCTTATATCCCCAGTGCCAGCCACAGTTCATGACCGTTAGTAGACCTTGAATAAATCCTTGCTGATTTGAATTGTCTTGACTTTAAGTTCAGAACCAAGCATAAATAGCAAGGGTCAAGTGAAAAGAGGAATAAAGATCCCATTAACAAGTCAAGGTAAAAAACATAACAATTTTTTTAACCCAAATTACCTATGGAAGCAATCATTTCTAAGACATTGGATTGATTTTCCTTAAATGGTCCTGGTCACTAATGCACATAATGATAGCTGTTATGTCATTCAACCCCCCTCCCCAATTTCCTTGGTTTGAATCCTTCTTTGGAAATGTACCAACCATATGATCACTTTACCTCTTAGAGAAATCTAACTCAAAGTTCTTGTAAGGAAAGCAATTTGCAAAACTTGAAGTGCTGAGTTATTATCATGACGATGTTTATTCCTCAGTCATCTAGGAAATTTTAGCTATATACAGCTGGTTTATGTGGCAGCTAGGTGGTACAGTGCTGAGCCTGGAGTAAGGAAAATCTGTATCCAAATCCAGTCTCAGACACTTATTAGCTGAGTGACAGATGGATGAGTAACTTAATCACTCAGCTTCAGTTTCCTTAACTGTAAATAGGGATAATAAGAGTGTGTACCTCCCAAAGTTGTTGTGAGGATTAAATGAACCAATATTTGTAAAGCACTTCATGCAGTGTCTGGCATATAGTAAATGTTTAATAAATGTTTGTTTCTTTCCATATGCAACATTTTTGGTAGTTATGATTTTTTTCACTAGAGTTCACTAGTTAGTTTGTAGAGTAACATTTCCAGATATAAAGTAAAGGATATTTGAATTTAGTGTAATTCAATAAGGTCTTTTAACTTCCAAAGTTGGGGGGGAAGGGATTCAAATTCATTATGACCTCTAGTGCTCAGAGCACATAACTTCTACAATAAAAAATATGTCACAAGTATATCTAGCTTAATGAAACATCTCTCTCTCTTTTTTAGGACAGAGGTGGGGAACTATGGGAGTAGAAAGTTGCATTTTTTTTAAAAAAGTTGCATACATTGTCAGCTGAAGACTTTTTAAAAAAAATTCTCAACTGCTTTTTTCTTTGTGACAATGGCTCAATGCAGAAGGAGGAAGGTATATGTCCTTAAATAGTGATAATGTAAAGACAAAAGTCACCAATAAGATTTTTAAATGGTTATATCAAGAAATAACAAGATTCAAAAAAATCTGGAGAAACCAAGCAAGGCAGAGAGACAAAGATAAAATAGATAATGTTGATTACATGAAACTGAAAAGGTTTTGCATAAGTAAAATTAAAGTAACTAGGATAACAAAGTGGTCAACTGGGAAAATACCTCTGTATCAAATATACAAGATATATAACCAACTAACAGAACTATTTAAGACCAAAAGCCATTCCCTGATAGATAAGTGGTCAAAGGATTTGAACAAATAGTAAAAATGCAAAGTATTAGCAATCATATGAAAGAATACTCCAAATCACTAATAACAAGAGAATTTCAAATCAAAATCACTCTGAGGTTTTACCTCATGCCTAGCAATTTATGAAGATGATGAAAGAAGAGAATAGTCTATGTTTGAGCAGTTGTGTAAATACTGGTCCTACTATTCCGGAAAACCAGTTTGGAATTATTCGAAGAAAGTGACTAAAATAACCATACCTTTTTACACAAAGACTCCAGTGTTAGGCTTATTCCTCAAGGATAAAAGGTCTCGTCTACACCAACGTAGTTGTAGTAGCACATTTTGTAGTAGCAAAGATCTAGAAACAAAGTAGATAACCACTTGTTAAGAAATGGCTAAACAAGTTGTGGTATATGAATGTAATGAAATATTCCTGTGCTGGAAAAAAAAACAATTAAAAGAATGAATATGATGAATACAGAGAAGTTTGGGAAGACATATCAACTGATGCAATATGCATGATGACTGCTATGATGTAAATAGAAAAACAACAGCAGTGAAACAAACAAAACTGAATTCTGGAAAATTGTAATGACCAAGCTTGGCCCCCAGAAAAGAAATATGAGAAAGTACTACCCAGATTTGCTTCTTTATATAGATGGGGAACTCTGGGTGTAGAACTCTGCATATGCTGTCAGACTTTTTCTGTATATTCATTAGTCTGACTGAATGGTTTATTTTCCTTCTTTATTTATTCTTTGTTGTAATAGATTGATATCTTGTAGTGGTGGAGATATATTGAGAAATAGGAAAAGAGATAGGAAAACAGAAGATATAAATAACATTTATTTTTAAATATAAAGCAACACATATGTCATCCATTTTTTAAAAATTGGAAGAAAAAACCACACAAGACTGGGAAAACCTTCACCTGTAAACTGAGTAGATTGGGCTGGATTCCTTCTAAAATCCCTTCTAGTTCTAAATCTATAATCTTAAGCAATTAAAACAGGACTCTAAAGAAGAACCCCACTCTATATAAAGAATGTGAGTTCACACGATTCTTAAATGTGGTTGAGGTAAAGATTGGTTGCATTTCTAGGGTTGAGCCTTTGATTTTATATACATATATAAATTTTTAAAGAAATAGTAAAGATCAAAATCAATTGCAATTTATGATTTCCTAAGTCTTTTGGCAAGGTATTTATTGTCCTTCAAAGACTTGTGTCACAGAATTAAAAAAAAATCATTAGGCAATTTTAGGCTGACACTTTAAAAATGCTACTCCTTTTCATTTTTGTGGCCGATATCTTCTCATTATCAAGACCTTGCATGCTTTTGACAGCAGCCCAGCCCCCGTCATTTTTTCTTTTCTGATGGAGTCCTGAGTGACAAGTACATTGATATAACTGAATCATCTTTCTGCAGGCATGTATTTGTTATCTGATTGGTTTTCAAGTAGATTTATACATTTTAAAAGGGCATCCGTTGAACAAGATTAGTCTCTGGAAGATATGACATTTGTTAGCAGTGAGTGATAGAATTTCATACTTTAGACATGTGAGCACCACTAGATAGTGTGCTGACATATTGTTGAGAAGTTCCTTTCTCTGTGGTTATCATTTGTCATTACCAAAAATCAAGCTGAAATAATGTTACCATGAAAGTTTTACTGGCATAGGGTCAATTTTCTCTCTCCCATGGTGCTAGAGCTTTCCAGTGACAAAATTGAAGTACGATTCTACCTCAATGTGAAGTGAAACCTCATAACTGAAAACTGAAGGGTAAAATTGACCAGTAAAGATACTTTAAAAGTTATGCTTTCCTTCAGTTTCCTGGTGAATCAAATAAAGTTGCTGAGGAAGATTTCCATGCTACATGAAGAGAGAAGAATATAGGAAAGGCTCTCCTACCTTCATATTAGAATCAATTCTTCTATGCTTTATTTATGATACATAAAATCATGTCACTTCACATGACATGATAGCATCTAGTCATGATATCTCATAAACACACAAGTTGCTCTAATTATGAGGAATGGAAGTGCTTTTGTTAGTTAAGAACACTTAATTTTCATTATTTCTATAGGGCCTTTCTGTGCCAAAGGTCCTAAAGGGATTAGTGGAATTTTAAACTGCAAAAATCACTTCATCTTTCAGAGTTCAACAGTACCAACAACTCCAGACATGTTTTGTTTGCTTTTAAGGAAGGGGGGTGAAGTATAAATTCCCTCAATTAAACAGTAGAGGATTTAGGTAGGTAGATTAAAATAACCTGACTTGAAACTGGGCCAAGATGTGGGAATTTTTGCACTCCTTCCTCTTGAAGTACCATGTAATCTTTCATAAGCACAGGTGGAAAAGACCTAAGTTTTACCTCCTTTTTGAAACAGAATTCTCTTCTCTTGGATGGTGTGGTAGTTATATCTATAAATTCGATAAGCAAAATATTATGTGTAAGCTTTTTAATTCACATAGCAAGTTTCCCAGTGAATGGCTACCCCAGTTTCAAAGTATTCTTTGCATCTATACCCCTAGAACCATAGCTTTTGAGACTCTCCAAATGTATTTACCTTTAATAGTCAGCCAGAGAGTCCAATCAGTTCAAAGCAAAAACATTTCATGAAATGACATACTAAGAAAAGTAAAAACAAGACATTTCTCCCATAAACCTGGGGTACATTATCCTACAATCAGTAAGAAGAGCAGCTATCTTTGGGTATGTAGGGAATATGTATGAAGGAGCACAATACACACAGGAGGTACATGACATCAAAGTGCACATTTGAAGAGACACACATAGGGAACACATGGAACTAGGGTACACAGGAGAGGCATTTCAGTCTCTCCACTCTACCATGTTCATAGCTCCAGTGTTTGCTAGTGTTTTCATCAAGTTCCTCCGGCTGGGCCTGTGACCTTTTGGATTTGGAATTTTTAATGGACACTGCTTGGTTAGATGCACCATTCAGCTGAATGCTACTCAAACAGACATGCAGTCTCTGCTGGACACTGCTCACCTGGGCACACTCTCTGATGCATCTCTAGTCTTGTTTGTTGCTGATCTGCTGGATATCTCTACTATTTAGCCTTTGCCCTAGCTGAAGTCCTTGACTCTATCTCTCTCAAGGGAAAAAACAGGTACTGCCATACTTTTTTTCAGCTTAAAGCTCATAAGATTTTTCTAGCTCTTAGAAAATTCAGAAGTCTTTGCCTGAGACAAGAAAAACAAACAAACAAACAAAAACAAATAAACAAACCAAAAAACCCAAAAGCCAAAACACTCAAAATCAAAAACAAAAAACAAACAACCCTCCACTCAGGTTCTCTTATCTTATTCCCAGGGAGTTTTAAGTCTTAATTAATTTTTAGGAAATTCTTAATTCTAGGAATCAAGTTGTTTAGAAAAATGAGTATGATCCTCTCTGATAACTGAAGCCCTCAGGTTTAGTTTTTTCTTTGGGCTTAGTTCTGGAGTTTGGGTCCATCTTACAGAGACTTTACCATCATTGATGGTAATCGTTTACCTCCCAGATTTAAACCTAGAAAGCCAGATGATAAGCCAGCTAATTATTTGTCTAAGAGCCTACAAAGCAATGTTGGGGTTTAGAGTTGTCCAGTTTTTTTAATCTTGGGTCTCTTCTGTTATCTCATATATATGGGTAAGTGAGGAGAAGACAGAGAGACAAGCCAAGTCCAGAGAGCAAGGTCTTTGTCTTCACCATCTGCACAGCTATATTCCTGGCCCTTTTATATGCATATATGGCCAGCTAAAAGCTTCTGAGAGGTTTTGAGTCATGTCCTTAGATGGGTATCAATTAAGTAACAACTAATAACATAGTGAACCATCCCTATTTCTATACCAGTAGCCTAAATTCTGTGCCAGTGTAAACCCTTTCTGGCCTTCTTATCTCTAGTACTATCTATCTACAATCAATTCTTTTTTTTCTGAAAGTGAGCTTCTTTTTTTTTGAGGGGGGAAGGCAAGGCAATTGGGGTTAAGTGACTTGCCCGAGGTCACACAGCTAGTGTGTCAAGTGTTTGAGTTCGGATTTGAACTCAGGTTCTCCTGACTACAGGGCCGGTACTCTGTTCACTGTACCATCTAGCTGCCCCACTCCAGTCAATTCTTAACATTGCTATTAAACCTATTTATCTTCTTGATTTTATCATGTAACCTCTCTTATACTGGCCTCTTGGTCTTGTTTCTTAACCTTAACAATCTTTTCAGTATTTCATGATATTCATTATTTATCATTGTGGATGTTCCCTGCACTGAAACATGTTATAACTCCCTTACACTTTAGTAAATGACATTCATTAGTTGTGAGAAAAAAGAAAAGCAAAAGAAAAGGGAATCATTTTGTTACAGGAGCATAGATTTAGAGCTAGAGATGATGTTCAAGGTCACTTAATACAATCCTCTTATTTTAGAGTTGAGGAAACTAAGGCCCAGAGAAGTTAAATGATTTGTCCAAGGTCACAGAGATCATAAATTGGATAACCAGGACTTGAAGTCATGGCCTCTGATGCTAAATCCAGGATTCTTTCCATCACAGCACATTGTGTAACTTTATAGTGATAAATACTTCTAGGGTTATCTAGCCTGGTCCATAGACAAGAGACACACAGCATGGTATACTATGGCTATACTCAAAGCTTTTCCAGCATGGTAGGACCTTCTTCCACTGGCATAATCTTCAAAAACTCAAGCTCAATGAGGTACCAGAGCAGGAAACTACTAGAAGATTAACTCAGCACCTAACATAGTTAAGATTGGATTGGATCAATAATACTTCTTTATAAAGGGTGAACCCCAAATTGGCAGGTTATTTTCCTTTGATTCATGTGCTATCCAGAAGCCTCAGGGAATTTTATTAGAATTCCAGATATCTCCAAAATAAGTTTCAAGTACCACAATTTGTACTAATAATTTCTCTTGCATTTTTATTCATAATTTTTATTCTCCACCTATTATCAACAAATTATAATCAAGTTTGGAAAAATTATATATATATATGTATGCATTATAATATATTTCTATATAGGCACAAAATTATTTTTAAAAATTTTTTGAAGGTAAGACACTAAGAATAATATAGAATATGAAGTATATTTCATAGTTTTAAAAACTCTACTAAAGAAAACTTTCTTATAGCAAAAGTTATGTGGTTATTATATTTGACCAATAATGTTTTTGTGGTCATTTGTTCTTCCTCTTGCTCCCTGCCTACCCACTCCTTTTGTATTTGTTTAAAAGTTGCTCTCAATTAGCAAACAATGATCTTGGAATAATCTGTTCATTAGAACAGTCATTTATCAATATGATTAGCATTTGATGGTATTGAAATGATATTGAAATACCATTGACTTGACCTATAGCAAGGCAAAATAGTATAATATGAGAAGGTGCCATTTTTCAAAACTTCCTTTGTTTAGCTGTGGTTTTAGAAAAAGGGTTTTAGACTTAAGACAAGCCTTTGAGTAAAATACTTGTTATTTAAACCTTTTCAGGCAAATAGTAGGTTGGGCAATATGGGAAAGAAATGGGGACTTCTCTCCCCCCTACTCTGAACAGGCAGAAGCAAGCAAGAACTCCATTATTTCATAACATTAAGTCTCCGGTCACAAAACTCAAGTCCTTGTTATCCTAGGCTTCCTGAGTCATCTCATTGTGAAGTATGAATTAAGTTATGCCAGGTAAAGAAAAAAGAAAGCTTTTGTGAATTTTCTATTGTATACCTAGGAGGCAATTTCATAGAATTATGGTTAGTGATAAAATAAGACTACATTAAAAACAAAAACAAAACTAACACCACCACCAAAAACAAACTATAATGGGAAAAATTCCTCCAATAACTTTTTAAAATTATATGCAGTTTTTGAATTGATAATGAACTGGAAACAAATGGGGTGGTCACCAATTGGAGAATGGCTTAACAAATAAAGATATGTGGGTATAATAGAAGATTATTAAGACATAAGAAATTATGAAAGGGATCATTCTGGAGAAATCTGGGAAGACTTGTATGAACTGATGTATAGTAAAATGAGCAGAACCAGAACAATCTAGAAAATAATCTATACAACATTATGAACACCTTTGAAATACTAAAGAACTCTGATCAATGTGCTGAGCAAGCACCCTTCCACAGGCAATGATAAAGCATGCTATCCCCATCTCTTGGCAGAACTGATGGACTCAAGATGAAGCATGAGACATACACTTTTGGGACATAGCCAATGAGGGAATTTGTTTTGTGTGACTATTCATATTTGTTACAAGAGGTTTTTTTCCTCCTTCAAGTGATGGAGAGGTGAGAGGGAAAGAAAACGTTTGTTAAATGGAAAAATTTAATTGAATTTAAAAAGCTACCTTAAATTATTAGGAAATATTTGTTACAGTCATTAATTTCATTAAAATGGCTAGTGAATGATTAAGGAAACATATTTAGTTTGTGAAAAATTTCATTTTTATGTTATTCATCAAAAAGTTCATTGAGGTGATTGTCATTGAAAGCCAATGTTTACCTAATTGCTGTTGAATGGTCTAGATGAAATGGGTTTATGGGATTCTATATTATATGTTTAGAGTTGAAAAGCACATTAAAGGTCATAGAGACCAACACATTCATATTACAGATAAGGAAACAGAAACACAGAGAGTTAAAGTGACCTGTCCAGGGTCACACATGTAATAAGTAGCAGATCCTGAATTTGAACAAAGGTCCTCTGACTCTAGGTCTTCTGTCTTTTTTCACTTTACCACATTTCTATTTACCCAGAAATAAAACACTATCAGAAAAACAAAACTCTACCATTTTCATTATTGTCAACTATAATCCAACATACAGTCCAAAGTAACCAGTTATTCCTCTACCAAAACATTTAGAGTCTTAGAGCTCAAAGAAACCTTCAAAATTTACCCATGTCATTTTAGTGATGAGAAAATTGAGGACTGTGAGAAGGTCACAGCAAGGAGTGGTAGACCCAGGCTTAGAGCCTAGGTCTTCTGATTCCTTGGTAAAGGCTGTTTCTATACCATATTTACTTGTATACTGAAGTGAAGAACCATAGGACAAAAATGTGTAAACTACTTATGACACCCAGTCAAAGAGAATTGATTGGTTAAAGCAGATACATTTTAAAAGAAGCAAAAATTATGAGCTTCTTCAGTAAATGACCCTTGCCCATAATATGTCAAAATAATTACTTCTTAATGACTTGTTCTCACAGATATTTAATGGTTTATCACTGAGCTCTGGTGCACACGGATGTTGTTTAGTCATTTTGTCCTGTGGTCACCACTGTATTTGGCCTTCCTCCCATAGCTCACTACCTTCTAGGACTTCTTCCTATCTAGAGCTCTCCAAAAAAAAGTACTCAACTTTTTGTTCTCTTCTAATAGTTCCACTTCCCACTATCTCCAAGCCCCGATGAAAATAACGAAGGGCTTTTGTCTTAAAATGTTTTGATATGAAATTTACCTTATACTTTCCCTCAGGTAATGAAATCAATTTTCTACCAGAATTAGTTCCCTAAACACAACTTCATGGTGATGTTCATATTTTACCTTTGTAGAGGAAAGAGAGAGAACAGGAAATCAGAATCTCTAATAGGAAACTTTCTTATTTGGCCTTCCAAAAAAAAATCTGCTTTGCCCTTTCAAAATTTCTTCTTCTTTTTTAAATTTTTTTTCTTTTAATTTTCTTATTCAATTTTGCTTCAAGTTTAGAAAAGGTATTGATTCTACCATTTTTTTCTGTTAGAATTCTTTTAACTTTGAGATATATTTTATTCCATGAATGATGCACCATTTAATAGTAGACAGACATTCATATCACACATGTACCAGAGCACAGGAAAACCAGAGGTTGTACAAAGAAATTAATTGCACATAGATCCTGGAAGGAGTTATCTCGGAGCTAGAGGGAAGGATACAGAGACTATAATGAAGTGAATGATTTAAAAACTAAAATTATCCAAATGTGTTATGGGCTACTTAGGTAGGTTATACTTAGAAACAAGTTTTTATTATAAACACTCATCAGGTATGCTGTGCATGGAATTCTTATCTAAGTATGGGTTGAACTACACAGACACTGAGGTTTCTTCTAACTCTCAAATCTAGAATCACAAAATTTTAGAGTTGCAAAGGATCTTAGTGGCCATAGATTCTAGTCCAAATTATATCTGAAAGGATGGACTGCCATAAGGAGGGTTAGACTGGGGGTGGTGGTGGTAGGTGTAATGTTAATGGGATTTAAGATCTTCCCTGCCCATTAATAGGCCTCAGGTGGAGCCCATTAAGGGAAGCTTGCTGAGGAAAGGCTGGCTTGGTGGAAGGCTTTCACACCTTTTGTTACTTTCTAATTAGGCACTGAGTTAGGAGGGTTGTGATGTCCTGTCACTCTAAAAAGAATATATATACTCTGGGGTTAGCATTTTGCTTTGGGGCTCACTCATTGGAAGAGTGTTAGTGTGATTTGGCTAGATGAGACTCTGGGTAGCGTTAAGGAGCCCCCCTCCCTTTTGAAAAACCCAGATGTTGGTGCTTCTCTCTTTGGTAACTATATATGTATTGCCTTGGATAGACAGTTAGATCTATCTATTGATCTGTGCTAATTTCTCAGATAGTTAGAAGCCTTGTCTGTTGATTTTTATTTCTCTGCTTGTATTTTCTCTATTTTCTTTGTTTGAGTTTTCTCTGAAGTTCAGGGTACTGACTTTTCCCCTAAACTAATGAATGTAATTAAAAAAAGATAGTTGATCCCTTTCCTAGTAAAGTAGATCTAAGAACCTGTGTCAGCAGCCATCCTGGGTGTGCCAGTATGGTTGCCACTATACTAGGAGGGAAACAAGCATTTATATAGTACCCACTGCATACCAGGTTCTGTGCTAAGTGCTTTTACAAATATCATCCTGACAACAACCTTGTGAAGTAAGTACTATTATTATCCACATTTTACAGATAAGAAAACTGAAGCAAACAGCAGTTGAGTGAATTTTGAACTCAGGTCTTCCAGACTCCAGGCCCAGCCATTGTCCACTGGCTGCACTACCAAACATACCTAACAAATGATTGTCCAGCCTCTACTTGAAGACCACCAGTGAGGGGAAATTAACAACTTCTGAGGTGGCCCATTTCACTTTTGAACAGCTCTAGTTTTTAGAAAGCATTAAGTGAACATTAAGCCTGAACTTGCTTCTTTGTAACATTCACTATTTCTATGTAGACATGAAGTATGAATAAAGGCCAAGGGAACACAGGGCACAAAGGAATGAATACTGAATTTGGAGTCTAAGCACCTAGCACTGAGGTTATATCACCTTGGGCAAGCTCCTGAACCTAGCTGGGCCTGTTTCCTCATTTGAAAATGTCTGGACTTAATGACTTCTGAAGTCTCTTCTGGCACTAAGTATATGTAGATGGTCCAAAGATAAGGCAGCAGTGAAAATGAATAGAGAGAATCTCAAAATCAGAAAGACTTGGTTAAGTCCTGCCTCTGGTAGTTGTGAGATCCTGACCAAGTCACTCAGCAACCTTTAAGTGTTTGAGATACCTCTCTAAGACTGTGTAACTGTAGAACTGTGCTGGAAGAGGGAGTTTCCTTACCAGAAGGTTGTCATCTAGAAAATATCATAGGTCTAGTAGGGAAAAGGTGGAGTTGGTCAGGGAAAGCTTCTTGGAGGAGGTGAACTTTATTATTTTTTTTTTGGAGGAGGGAGGGCAGGGCAGTTGGGGTTACATGACTTGCCCAAGGTCACATGGCTAGTAAGTGTTAACAGTCTGAGGCCAGATTTGAATTCAGGTCCTCCTGACTCCAGAGCTGGTGCTCTACTCACTGTACTACCTAGCTGCCCAAAGGAGGTGAAGTTTAAACTGGATAGCTATTAAGGAACCCTCTGGCTTTGAAACCAGATGTTGGTGCTTCTCTCTCTGGTAAGGACCTGAACCTAAGGAGGACAAAAACAAAGGACAGAATGAATGAAATAAAATATGAAGATGATATCATAGATATCTTCCATTTTCCTTCTGCTGATTCGATTGGTTTCAGGATACCCCTCCCAGGATAAACTGATTTCTTCTAATCTCATCACCACGTTGCTAACTAAGACTTGGTTACTCAACTTCTCATCTCCTTCAATATCCTCTCCCCTCTGATAGGAAGGCTAGAGAATGGAGCATTTGTCATTGCTGTTCAGTCCTGTCCAACTCTTTGTAACCCCAGACTCTAAATGAACTGAATATGTACTACTTTGCCAATTTGATGAGGAAACCTTCATAATCAAGATTTTGGAAAAGTTTAGCCTGTAATTACCTTTGAGGCATTTCACTAAACATCAATGTTCAAATACAAAAGCAATAAATATAAAGGTATTTGTGTTGGAAGATGACTAAGATCTACAAAAGACATCTTCTGCCATTGTTGGAGCTGTGTGGCTTCCTAAAAGAAATGATTCTCTGTTTAGACATGATTACCTGGGTAATATTAGCAAGAAGGAAGCTAGAGTTGTGATTTACCTAGGTCATCAGAGATTTTGGAATGTGTAAAATCAGACTATCATTTTTGGTGAATATGAAACTAGCATATAGAATAATAGTAGTTTAGTGTCAACTATGGTCAACAGTATGAAGGGCTGATCTTGTGACATGTAATAGTTATTGTTTTGGATTATTTACTTAGATAATAGATTTGAAATCATGGTCATATTTTAATATGATACCACTTGGAAAGAATTATTAATACATAAAAATTAGAACCAAATTCAAAATGACCATACAAATTTTTAAAGCTGGTCTGTCCATATTAGAGTGAAATTCTATTGGTAAGTATACAGAGGGATATATAAAAATAGTACTAAAGTATAAGATGGGGAATAATTGGAGACTAAATATAGTACATAAGAAAATCTGGTGATCCATAGTATATGATGACCTGAGTGTAGATCAGACACATAGAGTAATACTCTACTAACTCAGAAGTCAGATTGTTGACAACCTCAAATGTCCAGAACATAGTTGGGAACTTTGAAGTTAGAGATCTTGGAATTGCTATAGGTCCTTTGCCTCCATCTCCATTCATATACTAAACAGCCTAGCGTGTGCCTCAAGTATTTGACCTCCTTGTTCTCCAATGGACACTTCTTTAGCTGGTAATGGTGCTAGTTTATATGCCAGTATAAGAGAGCCATTATGACTAATTCAAAATGCTATCGAAAATCTCAGGAGTAGATGTCAATGTTTATCAAGAAAAATTAAAACTCTTCTAGGTAGCTAGATAGCACAATGGATATAGAGCTGGACTTGAAGTCAGGAAGACTTGAGGATAAACCCAGATTCATACACTTAGTAACTGTGTAACCCTGGAAGAGTCACTTCACCTCTCTTTATCTCAGATTCCTCTACTGTAAAATGGGAATAATGATACCATCTATCTCTCAGAGTTGTTGTGAGGATCAAATGAGATACCACAGTGCCTGGCACAATGTGCATGCTTAATAAATGCTTCTCTCTCTCTCTCTCTCTCTCTCTCTCTCTCTCTCTCTCTCTCT
>NW_027187391.1:10632032-10651781 GCF_028583685.1 Petaurus breviceps papuanus
TCTCTCTCTCTCTCTCTCTCTCTCTCTCTCCCTCTCTTCTCTCTCTCTCTCTCTCCCTCTCTTCTCTCTCTCTCTCTCTCTCTCTCTCTCTCTCTCTCTCTCTCTCTCTCCTTTCCTTCTTACCTTCCTTCCTTTCTTCCTTCCAGCAGGTCTTGGAGGATAGAATTCAGGAAAGCCAGAAACCCTACAAGGGTTTGCAATTTGAATATTGCAGTCTGATAACCAAAAAGACTATACTAAGTCTAGAATACCATATTCTTTGTATGACCAGTGACCCAGAAGTATAGCTTTGGGTTAAAATTCAAACCAGATTCAATCATGAGTCTTCTCAATAATCATATTTTTTGACTTGTTCTCTTATACATTGTATTCCTTGGAAACATCCCAATAGGGCTCATGATTATGTCTCCTCTTCTCCCCCCCTCGCTCCCTCCCCCGCAAAAAAAAATCCCTAAGTTTTCATGTGAACACTCAAGCTGACAAAACATTAAATATCAGAAAAGTTTTATTTAATTGAATCAAAAGAAACAAAAGACTCATACTTGACAAACCTTCTTTCCTCTAATGAATCCTGTATCTCTAGATAACAATACATAGTTCTCTAGACCTAGTACTGAACTGTTCCCAAGAAGAAAACACTTATGGCCTATAGAAGACTTGATCCTGGTGCTCCTCAGTAAAGGTCTATGTTTTCTCCTCTTCCTGATAGTTCTGCCCTTTGCCCGTCTCCAGCACAGGAAGTACTTTGATCTAGGAAATCCTTCACTGGGTCCTGGAACTTCTCATTATGTCACTCCATCTTCTGCCATTGTTGGAGCTGTGTGGTTCCCTAAAAGAAATGGTTCTCTGTTTAGACATGATTACCTGGAGACCCTTCTAAGAAAGACTCCTTTGAGGGACTGAGTGCATCTTCTCTTTGAGCATATAACCTCTAATAAAGACTGAACTGAAGGGTGTAGCTCAAGTGCATGCATGTGAATTAACCATAAATAATAATACTATTAAATATTAGATTATTGCAACAGCAATTGCAGCAAGTTGGTTTCCCTAACCCAAGTCTCCCCCCAGTTTGTTTTCCACATTGCTGCCAATGGTAGTTTCCTTAAGCACAAATTACTTCCCTACTCAATCAATTCTAGTGGCTGCTTATTGATTAAAATGTAAATTGTATTTAGTTTTTAAAGACTTTCATAACCTGGCCCTAATCTAAATTCCCAAACTCACTGCATGTTACTCTCTCACACTCCACAATGCAGTCAAATAGACCTTTAATCTATTCCCCACATATTACACTAGTCATGCCTCTGAAGTTATCTCTCATGCCAGAAATGCATTACCTTTACACCTCCAGTTCATCATTGGAGAATTCTTCATTCTCTTAGAATCCCTCTGTTCCTTTAAGATGCAGTTCAAGTACCACCTTCTATCTGCATGAAGCCTTTCCTTATACCAATTGCTAATATCCTCCCTCTCAAACTGCCTTGTATGTAACTACTTTATATTTCTTTGTATTTGCTCTTTTTATATTTATTTTTAATATACATGTGTTTATATATGCATACACATACCTAAAACAGAAGAATATACTCGTTTCTCCATTAGAAAGTAACTTCCCTGAGATTAGGAATTATTTCATTCATTATATTTGTATTTCCAAATCCTGTGCCCTTAGTAAGCATTTAGAAAATTCATAATTGATTGAATGTAGTGAAAAAAAGAATGGGACAAGTACCCAAGATCTACAGAGAATTAATAGTTGTTGAGATTTTACTTAGTCATGGAATTTTTACACCTTGTTAAGGAGATTCAGTATCAGGCGGGGAAAGTACTTAGCAGTGAAGGCAATGAATGTATCTCATTTTGTAGAGAGAGATTTTATCAACAGTGTAACAGAGGGCCACTACAACTAGGCAACAAAGACTCAGGATAATGTTTACCCAACATATTTGTGTAATATCCCCTTAAGGCTCTTCCATAAAAACTGTATTCAAACTCTTTAAGTAACTTTATAGTAGGTAGCTATTCCTACTAATATATGTTTTGAACCCCTACTGGTTTGCTTCACATTAGGAACCAGTCAGGAGATATAGCTTTTAGCAAAGGTATTTATTAAGGGTGTATAGTAAGAACAGTTGGTTCAAAATATTACTCTCAAAATCTGAAACATACTTTGTTAAAAATCAATGGAGCAAACACAGAAAACGTGGGCTCCAATTTAAAGTGCAATTGTAGTGAGGAGTAAGTGGCGAACAATAACTTATCTCCTGTTACTAGAAGTCCTTTCTTTCTTTGATCACATAGCTCCCTTTAGGATCAGCTCTGCTGGGGGAGCTGTAACTTTCTTCATCCATAATCTGTACTTCTCTTTGTCATGAAGAGTCATTTTCCTTGTAGTTGCCTCCTTCCTTAGGTGTTTGACTGTCTTTTTTTTACCCAGTCTCTTACTGTTTTAGTCTTTGTGGTTACATGATAGATTAAGGGGGGACAGGGGAGAAATTTTGGAAGTCACCCATCTTCCTGCAAGAATAATTCTCTGTCAGAAATCTGCCTTTTCCTTCACTTCTGGGTCCAATTCTCAAATTGATGAATCATATGACCTGGAATATTTCACCAGTGGACTGACCTGATATGTATAGAGGCACTAATTCTTTCAACAGTCACAGTATTTTCTTCCTAACACAATTACAGAAAAGTTTGTTCCTGATAAAATGATCAAGACATAAACATATATTGTTTCCATATTACAACCTAATTGTGCATGATTATATTGTTCTGTGGTTGTAGGAAAATTCCTTAACAGTAGGAGCTTGTTGACCGAGAACTTCCTCTGTTTTCAGGAGTTTGGGTTTCAGAATTCCTCTGCTTGTCCAAAAACTCTTACATTTGTCCAAGAACTTCAACCATTGCCTTTCTTTTGTTTCTAGCTCTTGTTCCTAAAGCTACTGATTTAGTCTAGAACCATCTTGATTTTCTATTTGTAACCTGTCTCCTGCCAGCTCTGTGACAGATTACTTTCTTCTTTTTTTGCAACATGGTTCTCTTATGCACATGGTTTCCTAGAAAAGACACAGAACCACTCAGGCTTCCCCTGCAAGGCAAAAGAAAAAAATTATATTTATCTAACACTGGTTCTCTCTGGATATCTCAGTTCTGATTTCCTCAGTGTCTTTCTCTTCATTTCTCCATTTAATAATTGACCATAGGGCAGCTAGGTGGCTCAGTGAATAGAGCACCAACCCTGGAGTCAGAAGGACCTGAGTTCAAATCCAGCCTCAGACACTTGACACACTTACTAGTTGTGTGACGTTGGGCAAGTCTCTAAACCCCAATTGCCCTGCCTTCACCCTCCAAAAAGCAAAAAACAAAACAAAAAAAACCAAAACAAACAAAAAACCACGAGTAACTATTAATCAAATCAACTTTACTCAACCTTTAAAGAGCCAACAAATAGCCAGTACAAGGTGATCTGACACATTATCAAGAAGATACAATCGGGCCAGCCAGGTAGCACAGTGAGTAAGAGAGTAAGATCACAGGCTCCAGTGTTGGGATATCCTGGGGATCGAATCCGAATCCCTGGGGCTCAGATACTTAGCACCACACCCAGAAATAACTGGCCTTGTAACCTTGAGCAAGTTACTTAACCCCAATTGCTTAAAAAAAAAAAGAAGATACAATCAATGAAGAAAGATTAACAATGACTTTAGACTTGAAAAGGTGATTTTTTTTCCCCAAGGGAAGCTCACAGGAAGGCCTTACACACTTTCGTAGGGATGGGGAACCTTTGGCCTTGAGCCCACATGTGGCCTACTAAGTCCTCAAGTATGGCCCTTTGACTGAATCCAAACTTCACAGAACAAATCCCCTTAATGAAAGAATTTGTTCTATAAAACTTGGACTTTGTCAAAAGGCCTCACCTGAGGACCTAAAAGGCCACATGTGGCCTTGGGGCTGCAGATTCCCCATCCCCTGCTCTATACTAAATTCAAATTTCATAGATAAAACATTATTTTAAAGATAATATCTCCTCAAGATTATATTTGCACAGGAAAAAAAATGCTTTTTGAGTCCTTTGGTTTGGGGGTTAATGGAGAGCCGGGAATACAGGGAGAAAGTAGTTTTTAACCAGAATTTAACATGCTTCCATTGAATAACACAATTTTAATTATATGATTCATTGATTTCAACTGAGTTCTTATAAAAATTCTGTATTGTAAATTTTATAGCTCCAGATATATATTCCTTTACCTTCAATTGTCAGTTCAAGATTTTTACATATTCAATACCAAGTTCTGAAATAATTCACAGAAATTAAAATTCATCTACTGAATCTCCTTTGCAAATCAGTTTCAGGTTTTCTAAATAACATGAATTTGTTTGATTTGCTTTCAATGGTTCTGTCAAGTAAAGAATCGTTAAGACTTTAAGGTGCTGAGGGGAAGCAGATGGTAATGCATCTTCTTTAATGTTATTTCCACTGATAAAACTGTGTTTCTGATGTTGAAGCTCTTGATAATGCCAAGAACTTTGGTGGGGAGGATTCTCTTCTCTGGGTCTTTAGCATCTCTGGAGGAAGGGGCTGCATTATCAGTTAGTTGGTGGCAGTTTGGTCAGCAGTTGGAGGTGATGTCAAGATGGCAATGGTGGTTTGATTAATTTGAAATAAGCTGCCTTCTCTCTCTCCCTCACGGTACCTTGCTGCTTCAACTAGAATGACTTGTCTGTCATATGGGGGCAGTTGGTTGCCTCCCTGCTTTAGGAATAGCTTTGGGGGCTGGGTTAGAAGCAGTGTTAGTGTTCTGGAGGTGCCACAGTTCCCAGGGCCCTTGGGCTTACCTATATGTTTGTGGCAATTGGTCAGCAGGAAGAACATTGTTAAATTGGTGCATGCTCAGAAAGCAACAAAAATGATGATGGAGCCTACACATTAAAGGAAGTTAGGAAGTTTTGTTTAAAGAGGTGAAGTGGCTTGAGGTGGACATGATAGCTATTTCCCCAGCATTTGAAGGATATTCACATAGAAGGATTAAAATTGTTTTACTTGGTGCTAGAGTAATAAGTGGAAGTCCCAGGGAGGAAGTTGTAGAAGGATAAACTTCCTAATGATTATTATTCCAAAGTGAAATATGCTGTTTGGAAGGTAGTGGGCTCCCTTTTACCACAGCAGGAATTCTTAATCTTTTCTGCATTATGGACCCTTTTGGAGATGTGGAGAAGCTGATGAAACCCTTTCTCAGAATGTCCTTAAGTGCATAAAAATAAAATACATAGGATTAAGAGGAAACCAAATATATTGAACTACACACAGACACACACACAGATACACACACACACACACACACACACACACACACACTTGCATGGGCTCCAGGCTTGAGAGAGAGGGGAGAGAGACAGAGACAGAGAATGTATTTAAAACTCATGGACACAAGGTTAAGAATCTCATTATTGGAGGTCTTCAAGCAAAACTTGCACGACCACTTGTCAGGTCAGTTGTAGAGAGAATTTTTTTCACAAGCATAATTTGGGCAAGATGGCTTTGAAAGTCTCTTCCAATTCTGAGATTCTGTGTTCTGATTTCATAGCATTCAATAAAATTTAGATAGTTATGATGATATCTATGTTCTTAGGAGTAGCCAGGAAAGATGCAATTCTTGTCTGTTATTTTTTAGTGAAAATGGAGAAATGGAATCAACACTTTCTGAGTAAGAATCATCTTAATGTCACAATGGTAAGAAGCTAAGATTGCTTGACTATAATAAGAAGCCCTACATTTTGATTCAGAATGGGTCTAAAATCATACAAGACTAGGGAAAAACTAAGAATTAGAGAAGTATAAAACAGATTCACCTGCAAGAAATATCAGTATCTTGCTGGATTGATTTCAGTTCATAGGACTTCCTGAGATATAACAAGGTTCTTCTTTTCTTCATGTAATTTTATATAGAGGAAAGATTATATTGACACAAAGGAATTTTAACTCATAAAAGGAAATTTTTCTCTAACAAATATAATAACATGACAGGAAAGTTCCCCTTTGAAGACTTGTCTATTTATTTGTGACCAATGTTAAATATGCTACTATATAAAGGAGGACAAATTAGATATTAATATACATAACAAAGAAGTATTGTGGATGTAGCACCTAACTTCAACACATTCCATCATGACATCCTTAAGCATCTCTAAGTAGATTATCTACTTTGTTTAGTCTTCAGGAGTTTTTCATATTAACCTGCCATTCTCTGCTTGTTTTTTTTTTCTTCCTATTTGGTATATAGGAACATAAATTCTGAGATTAGTCTATGAAGAAATATTTAAAAACTGAGGAAAACAACGAGGCTAAATACAAATATTTCAAGGCTTACCCCATGTTTGTCTAATTTCCATTGTCTCTCCCTTTCTTTAGCATGGATTTTAAAAAGTTAATTCTTTACCTTTCAGCCAGCAGCACTGGTAAAAACAAAATAAAACAAAACAAAAAACATCCTTCAGCAATACCCTAAACTTCATCAGATCTGTCATGCCATTGACATGGGTGCTTCTATTGGTGCAGATAATAACCTATCCATGCCTTCTCATCCTATGCAATTCTAGTTCATATTCTCCCGTAAGACCTCTGCAAGGGGACCCCTGAACATGATGGGGGCCTTTTGTTAGATCTTTTGACACTAGATAGATTCCAATGCAATATATAGGTATCCATAGGTTATCTACCACATGGTTCTCACTACATGACCAATACGCCTTCTTTTTCCATCATACATCTTGTTGATTCCATTCTTTACTATTGCTCCTTTTGAACTATTCTTTTTTAGTGGCATATTCACACTATACATCCCTCTCCACTATTATTGAACACTTTTCAACTTTCATTCCTCTCTGACTGTGGTACTCCATGACTTGCAGGCATATAATACCACCAGAAAAACACTCACATCAAGGAAATGGACCTTTGTTTCAAGGAGAAGCTTGGGATAATTAAGAGCACTGCACAATGTACCCAAAGTAATTCAACCTGTTCTACTCTTTCTCAGTATTGGAACAAGGTAATTGTCCCCTTACAGCACATGTCCAACATATATTTACTGATGAACCATCCCTTGGGATTGTTAATTCTCCTGTATAAATAGTCTGGACAATAGGCATTCTTCATTTAGCTGGTTTTTCCTGTGTTGATACTTAAACCAAAATCTTTTGAATAATTATGGGTCTCATTTTTGAGACTTTGCAATATTCTGAGGCTTGGTGAAATTAGTATAGTGTCAAAAGGGTGGGGAACCTGTGGCCTCAAGGCCACATATGGCCCTTTAGGTCCTCAAGTGTGACTCTTTGACTGAATCCAAACTTCACAGAACAAATCCCCTTAATAAAAGTATTTGTTCTGTAAAACTTGGACTCAGTCAATAGGCCACATCTGAGGACCTAGGTTCCCCAAGAGGCCATAGGTTCCCCAATCCTGTAACAAGACTATCTTAAGACTTCACCCTCTGTAGTTAATTTGTCTTTGATTTGGATTATGTTAGACATACTCCATAACAGTGGAAAATAGTTAAAATGAGCAGACACTTCCCTGCTGATCTCAGTAATAAGAGGTTTGTGGAACAAAGTAATGTCTTTTATCAGTGAAATGGAGGAGGTAGAAAGAATGCTGGTTTTGGAGTCAGGAAACCTGAGTTCCAATCTAGTTTTATATACTTTTCAGCTCTGTAACCCTGGGCAAATCATCTAGGCTTTGTCTGCCTCACTTTGTCAGTAAAATGGGAAAAAATAACAGCATCTATGTATCAGGGTTGTTGGGAAGATAAAATGAGATAGCATTTGCAAAGTGCCTTGTAAAACAAAACATTATGTAAATGCTAGCTATTATTTTCTGGATTAGATGGTTTATAGAATTCTTTGTTCTTATTTTTGTGATCAATTGATTTCTATCAGTTACATTTACTTAGGAAATGGAGATAGTTTGGGTAGATGTTTGTTCTTTTAGACAGTTATTTCCTTATTTTTGTTCTTCTAATATTGTGCTGATTTTTATTTTTGCTTTAAGAAACAAGCAATCTAATTGTACATTGATGACTGATTTGGAGATGATTCCAGAAGTGAGAAGTAATTTCCTGTCTGTTAAAATAAAATTTCATTTTTTGGGGATGTTATTTGGTACTCACTCTCTCTAGCAGCTCCCAACTTGCTTCCCTAAAATACATAGCATGAAAGTCCTGCATATTCTATGCGCCTCCAGGCCTCTTGGATGTCACCCTTGAAAGCATATTTGCCAAGATTCTTCTCTATGCACAATTTACTTTAAAGTCAAAGCATTAAAATGCACATTGATTTAATTTGTAGGGTCTTATTGAGTACTTCACACAATTTTTCTACTTTTTCATCTTCTGCAAAATATATTGGCACATGAACTGTAATTATTTCCACGGTTGTCTTTTGGTAAATACTTATGAATAATGCAGTATAAAGTCTCATGAAATTGTTTATTCTTCCTTTTAGATGTTGGATAAAACCAATTCCATTCTGTGCTTCTGCAAGGATAAATCGTGAAACATCCTTCCATTTAGCTATAACTTCTATGTATCTTCTGGTTTCCTTGTAGGGGAAGTGTCAAAACTGATACCACTCTGTTCCTCTAGTGATAGCTAAGAGCAAAAATTAGCTTATGAGAAGAAAGATTAGGAAAGGTCATGTCTTACAGTGGATGGCCACCTTGTCTTGAAGACAGAAACAAGTCCCAGTACAATGGGCTTTATTTTTAATTTAAAAAACTCAATAAAGCATTTATTTTCTCCACTCACTGGAAGGAAAAAAACAAAACCCTGGCAACAAATATGGGTAGCCAAGCAAAACAAATCCCCGTGTTGGTCATAGGCAAAAACGTGTGTTTCAATCTGCATATTTAGCTCATTAAGAGAAGGTAGCATACTTTAATGATCAGCAAGCAAATCACTAGCAGCGGCCACCCCCACTGCGGAAACCTCACATTCTCATCCATCTACGCCAAAAGCTCACTTTTTTATTTTTCCAACTTCAGATTTACTCTCCTGTCTCCACATTTCTACCAAATATCTCAAAATGACTGACTCTTATTACAACTCGTGTAGTTTTGCCCTATTCCCCCCAACTTTATACCAAGTGGTCAGAACCAAATACATTTGCCGGAATCCAGGCGGCACCACGTGACGAGGCCGGTGCTGGGGCTTTCCCGGCTCCTGCAGGCTTAAGTGGCGTGTGGGAGGAGCTCCAGTACGTAATCCCTTCGCGTGCTACCAATCATCGCCATGGTGTCGGGGGAGGAGGGAGCGGGTGGAGTGCCTGAAGTCTCAGCGCGCATGCGTTTTTGGGAGACGTCCCAGTACGACGCGTCGTCGCGCGTGCGCAGAACCTTTGTGGAGAGCTTTGCCGGAAGCCAACATGGCGTCCAAGCACTCTCCAGGCTGCTGTGTCTGTAGTGACCGCATCTGAAAAAGGTAGTTTGAGGAGGCCGAGGCAACGGAGCGTAGCGGTGGGGCGAGCGCCGTAGTCGCCATGGCGCGGCACAGGAACGTCCGAGGCTACAACTACGATGAAGGTGGGTACAAAGCCTGTTCCCTCCCCTTGCCGCCCTGGGCTGCGGCCTTGGACCTTACAGGTTTGGCTGTCCTTCGTTTGCTCCTGGCCTCTTTCGGCCACTTTCCTTCTGCTTTTTTCGGGGTCCCAGAGTGATGATTTCGGAGCGTTGAGGCCAGGACAACTAGTGGGGTATCATTTGGCATAATTACATTGGACAAGGGAAATATTTGTGAGAGGTAAGAGGATGACCCAGCTGCTGGGGTGTTGCCACTGGTGGTCATTATTTTTCTTTTGTTATGTGAGCAGCGCGCGTAGACTACTGGGTAGGAATTTTGGCTAGGTAAGGAATTTGATGTGCCACATAGTAGGCGCTTAGTAACGTTTACTAATTTATTGGTGCAGTGTAAATATTACCTTTCAGGGTAACTTCCTTTAAGGTGTATGCATACATCCATGTGTTTTCTTCTTTAGTGCCTGCCCCCCCCCCCCCAACATTATTTGTCTTTTTTGCACTGCCCTGTCTCCTTTAAAAACAAGCTCCACCAATTAAAAAAAACAAAAACAAACCACACACCATGTAGTTTTCGGAAACTTTTTTGTAACATTTTCCAAGTGGAGTTTTTCTTTTAGGAATGTTGTATTGGTATAAATATGCATTGTAAAAATGTTCAGTATCACACTTCGAAAGATCTTTGTGTCCGTTCCTGTTTACTTGTGCACTTAAGAATGGTATGGATGAATTGGTTATCTTCTGGCTTTGTTCCATTTGAATTTCATACGAAATTAGGAGTTTACGATTCAGTAGGTGATGATAAGGGTCCAAAGAAAGGAAACTAAAATGATCAGTGACTTTGTTGTGTAAGGGAGAAACTTTGAATGAGTTTGTGCTATGACAGAAAGTACTTCCTTATACACTGGATATAAAATATTTGGATCTAATTATTTTAAAATATATAATCCAGTTCAGGAGGCATTTTAGCAAATTTGGGAATTTATATAATTTTTCAATCTATTAGATGTAAGTGCCTCAAGAGCAGATCCTTTCCCTTCACTTCTATATCCTCTAGTCACAGTTCTTAGCATAGGGTAGGCATGCAAACTTTCTTTAATTTAGTTACCCCCGGTAGAATTTTAGAAGGGGAGTTAGGGATTCATGACATATCCTTAAATGTTGGTATTGGTAAAGCAACTACGACATATCGTTATACGGTTTTTGTTGTAAATTTATTAGTTACCCATTATGATTGATTATGCTCCTGATATTGCTTAAAATGGAAACATTTTAAAGCTTGAATCTAAATGTTGTAGATTACAAATGTTCGAGTAAACTGTATCACATTAAGTGGAAGGTCTGAAAACAACAGTATAGGAATAGACTTAATTATTACTGCCTTGGTACATTTTGTTTTTGAACTTAGATTGACACCTAAGTTTTTTCTCAATTTTACTGACCCTCCTGAGTTCAGATTACCATGTTTTATTTGGAACATTTGGTGACGACATAACCTCTTTAAATATGTCAGGAACAATTTTGTTCATCTTGTTTTGTCTTACGTGTTTGTGATGGCATTGACTTTCTAGAATAACTAAAACCCACTGAATGTCAGCATGGTGAAGAGACCAAGAATCTTTTTTTTTTCCTTCAAGGAAAGTAATTTTGCAAAGCCTTTTGGATGTTTAATATATTTTGAAACAATTTTTAGTTTATGTTAGTCAAAATTTAAAAGAATTGCTAGTGAATAAATGAATTATGTGATATACTATGTTTTAGTTGAGCAACTTCTTAAAATTAAACTTGCTGGTTTCATTTAAAATGTTAAATTTTAGTTTTCTGTTCTCTGTATGCCCAGAGGTGGTGGGGTTTTTTTAATGACTTGTTCTGAGAATTTTTCAGTCTTTGAAAATTAGTTAAATTCTTTTATGATTGACATCTAACTCATTTTTGTGTCCTTCAAGATAACAATTTCTCATATTGGGGGCCAGTTGCCCCCTTTCTATTCTTGGATCCCACTTTTTGAATTTTTGCTGTTTTCACTGACCTTTTTGAGATTAGTAGACTAATAAGAACATAAACTAGTTGTTCTAAGGTTGTAGACAAGGACAAACTAGTCCTTGGTTTACTATTAAGTTCTACTTAGTACTTAAGTACTACTAAGTTAATTACTTTAATTGTTTCCTTGACACTGTCTATCCATCTCATCCTCTGCTATCCCCTTTTCCTTTTGCCTTCAATCTGTCCAAACATCAGTCTTTTACAAGGAGTCCTGTCTTCCCATTATGTGGTCAAAGTATTTAAGTTTCAGACTTTAGTATTTGACCTTCCAGTGAATAGCCTGAATTAATTTCTTGAAGTTTTGAAAGATTTGATCTCTTTGCTATCCAAGGGTCTCTCAAAAATCTTTTACAGGACCAAGAGTCAATTCTGTGGCACTCACAGCCATATGTTGCTACTGGAAAAACCATAGCTTTGATTATAAAACGTCTCTGCTTTTTAGTTTGCTGTTCAGATTTGCCATAGCTTTCCTTCCAAGAAGCAAGCATCTTTTAATTTCATGGCTGCTATTGCTGTCTGCAGTGATCTTTGAGCTCAAGAGTATAAAATCTGACACAGCTTCTCTATTTGCCAGGAAGTGATGGGACCAGTTGTCAAGATCTTAGTTTTTTTTTATGTTAAGCTTCAAACCAGCTTTTATGCTCTCTTCTTTCACCTTTATCAGGAGGCTTCTTAATTTCACCTCACTTTCTGCTGTCAGAGTGGTATTGTCTGCTTATCTGAGATTATTTATATTTGAATTCTATAAATAATAGGGAGTCACTAGAGTTTATTAATTGGGGGAGGAGGATGATGTAGGTATATGCTGATAGTTGAGTGAAATGCACTGGAACTGTTCAACCATTATGATACCATTACTGGGCATGTACAGCAAGGAAGTCAAAGATAGAAAGATCCTATATGTTTCCAAAATATTAATAGCAATACTTTTTTGTACCAAAGAACTGTGCAAAGTAGATACTCAATGGAAAGGTACTCCAGTCTTTAAAGATAAATAGTTTCAGTCTTTGAAACAGTTGTTAGAGTAACATATCCCAGGGTCCCCTTAACATAGACATGTGTTTATTTTAATGTTGAAAGCATTATTGTTTAGAATAAGATCATTTGATATTTTATGTTAACTTATTGTATATTTCATTTAGATTTTGAAGATGATGATCTCTATGGCCAGTCTGTAGAGGATGATTATTGTATTTCACCATCAACAGGTATGTATTCTGGTTGAAATTGAGAATCTTGATATGGGATTTTGAAAGAACAGGTGGATAAAAGTACTGTTTTTCTAGACCTTGCAGGTATCAGAAGAAAGCCAAATTGTGTAAGTTCTTTGAGGGCAAGGACTGTTTTTCATTTTGTCTTTGTAGCCTTGGAATCTACCCATAGTTCCCCATACATGAGGCACATACTGTTGGATTGGATTTGAAGATAAATACTTTAATATGCATTTGAAGACATGGGTTAAATAATTTTACCTATAAATAAAACTATACAATTTTATTTCTGTCTTTTAAGTTTTAAACAACTTGTAGAAAAATGATGTGTATGGTTTTTCTCATGTGTATTGGAGATGAGAAACACTTTTCTTTGGTGGTGTGGAATGCTGGGTTAGTGGAATGAGTATTGGTTCTGTAGATGTGTGAACTATGTTTGAGAATCCTGCCTCTGCTACTTCAAATTTGCAACATGATATATTAGGTTTCTTCCAGTTTTAAGTCTTATTCTAATTTTCTTGTACTGGAATGGTAATATGTTGAGTAATATTACAGAATCACATATTTTATACACATATTTTTGACAAAATTTTTTACTTTTTATTCTCTGTTAGTAGTTATTGGATAATTTGTGTATAGCTTCTCCCAAATAGTGGAGGACTGATTTTTTTCATTTTAGAGTTGTTTTGTGGGTGGTCTTGCAAGTAAAGCTTGAGGCAGTGCTGTAATTTTCTTTAGTTATAGTTCTCTCATCTCAGAAGCAGTTCTTTGGTCTTTATTTTCTTTAAGGGATAGGACAAAGACTGGGGCAGAGTTCTACATTGTCTTTTGTATATTGATAATATTAAGGCAATGTATAAACCTATTAATATAGCCTGCCAATTCAATGATAATATTAAGGCATTTTATAAACCTATTAATGTAGCCTTCCAATTCAAAAAATTTGTATGTAAGTTAAAGGTTTGGTACTTTAGAATGCATTTACACAGAAAAACAATGTTATAAAAATGGTGCTTAGAATCCAGAGCTGTCCCACAAATTTATTTAGTCTGTAATGTACCCAAAGAGGCAGCATAGTTCAGTGGATAGAGTCTTAGAGTTGGAATCAGGAAAGAAGAATTGAACTGAAATTCTGACACTGATAGTCAAGTCATTTACCTAAGTCATAGACATTTCCCTTAGTGCCTCAGACAACTCTTTCAGACTATATAAATTAGAGAGGGGGCAGGGTGGGGCTGATATTTCCATATGTGATACCTGAAGTATAATATTCTATGAATAATACTGCTACAGAGCATAACTATTACATTAAGTAATGTTTATTTTGGTAAATACATTTGGGATTCCACCTGAAGATATCAGAAGCACTGCTCTCTATTTCCTCCTTGTAATTTAGATGCTGTTAGAGACTTTGTGATTTGGGGGTAGAACTGCTGAGGATTTTGGAGAGACTTGTTGGGGGAAGAGTGCTCTAGAATTTTGAAGGTCAGTTGCCAATATAAATTCTTAGGGAAATATATTCTTGGCTAAAATTCTTTATTTTCACCTTTAAACTATAGCCTATGTTTTCTGGGCATTTCATTGTAGGTACTAGGGCAAGTTTAGGATTGTAGGGTGAATAGCAGGACAGGTGATCTGGATTTGGGAGTAGGAGGCAGGCAGAATTGGAAATAACATTGATTAGGTGTTGAGGCTGCTGCCTGATGAGACCAATCCTGGAGCTAGTCTAGGTAGTAGTGGAGAGAAAGGATGGACTTTAGAGCAAGGGTTCTTAACCAATTTTTATTACCTATAGGTGTCCGGTGAAGCCTATGGACCCTTTCTCAGGATAATATTTTTTAGTAAAATAAATTATGTAGAATTAAAAATTCAATTATATTGAATGCAATTTTCAGAACATTTTAAAAAGTTCACATACCCTTAGTTAAAAGTACTGTCTTGACTACTTAGTCTTGTTAACTTAGATCGTTCCCTACCCCATGAGAATAATTTAGAAACAGTACAGGATGAGAGAAGACAATATTCCTTCTTTTATTTCTGGAGATATGAGTTTCTTCTTTGTGATGGTCCATATATACCTCTTTTGTAGAAATCTTTTCTGGCTCTTGTTAGTCTTCTTGCTCTCCCTCCTCCATTTTCGAAGAGCACTAGTGCTATCAGGAAGATGATGTCTTGACTTGTAAGTGAATTGGATTTTAGTGAGGCAGGGCTCTTGCAAAGTTATCAACCTCATTCTCTCCTCCAGTATTGTAATCCAGTGGCAAGACAAAAGTCAGGATGACTGGCGATGGCCCCCTGGCTTTTGTTAAAAGCTCTTTAGAAGCATCCTCTAGATTCTTGTATTTAGTTTTATTGGAGTATCCTCTTTATTTTTATTATAAGCACCTGTTATTTCTTCACTACAGTTCTGCTGTCAAGTGTCATTGACTCTTGGTTCATCTAAGGGTTACTTTAAATTTACCATATTTCTCTTTACAAATAACCTATGGAATCATAGTCATTTTGTTAGAGCTAGAAGAGACCTATTAGGATAGCCCAACTCATGAAATGATTAATTTCATTTCATATTTATTTCTGACCTGAACTGTATCTCCTGACTTAGTCCAGTGTTCTTTCCATCAAATTAAACTTAAAGCAGCCCTAATGGACTTGCTTTTACAACATTTAAAAATATTTATAAAGTTCCATATTTGCATGTTAACAGAGGAAGTGGGACCTAGTTCAGAGTCTTCCAGAATCATTAAAAAAATTAGTTAAATGTTTATTTTTTTTGGAGGGGGGAGGGCAGGGCAGTTGGGGTTAAGTGACTTGTTCAAGGTCACATGGCTAGTAAGTATTAAGTGTCTGAGACTGGATTTGAACTCAGGTCCTCCTGACGCCCGGTGCTGTGTTTGCTGTACCACCTAATCGCCCCAAGTGAAGTTTTAAAGAAAAAACTTATCTGAGGGGCAGTGTAGCTACCCCTAGTTAAATGTTTTTTGATGCTTTTTGTTTTTATACTATTGGACAATGAGTATATGTTATGAGAATATTTTTGTTTAAGTTAGCTTAAGCAAAATTAGTATATATATTTGTTTACTTCTTACATTTTGTTATGTGGATTTGTTTTGAACTAACACTTAAAAGAGTAACCAACTTGGGAATCTAGCTTATCCAATTTAATTTCAATTTAATTCAAGGACTATTAGAAAATTTTCCCTGCTTCTTTAGATCCCATGTAATTTTCAAAACATTTTGTACCTTCTAAAAAGTTATTGGATTAAGTTAAGTGATTTTACTACTACTCCTGCTACTAAAATATAACATTTACATTTACAGTATTTTAAGATTTACAAAATACTCCAAATATTATCTTGTTTTATCTTCACAACCATCTTGGGAATGAAATGTTGTTACTGCCCTTTGTTTTTTAGAAGGAAAGGCAGACAGGTATGTTTTTCTTTTTTCTTATTTTTTTTAATTTGGAAGCAAAATCTGTATGTTTATTGAGAGAGGGATAGTCATACTAAAGAGAAAACATGAGTATGGGAGTCGATGCAGATAACTCAGTTCCAAAAAAAACCTGCTTATTTTTGACAAATGTTTTTTTTTAACAATGATATCTCTTTTAATACTTTAAACAGAATCAATATAAAGGCAGTACTCTATGAAAAAGCATCAAAGAATCAAGGCCTGAGAATATTGATTTATATATTTATTTTTTAAAGGCCACCATGTATTTAGACAACTTAAATATAGTTCCAGCAGAAATGTTTAAAAGCAGCAATGGTCTTGATCTCTTGTCTTCTCACATTCAGACACTCACTGGGATCATCCAGGTTCTTTGATTTTTTTTTTAAAGACTTTAATAGTACACATCTTACTTATCTGCAGTGTTATTCACAATTTTTTGTGGACACGTTAACTTTTTAGCATCTATGTCACTCAAATTCATCTTCCATGGCCATTATAATTTTACTTGATCCAAAGTTTCTAAGCTCAGGTCTTTAATGAAGTGGGAAGATACTGAAAGCTTTTCTGGATCAACCTTATCACATAGTTTCAAGACATGGAGGACATGCTCCTGTTAGAGGGGGCAAGTCATATTGTTGGCTCAACCTTAGGAGTATCCCTGAAACCTGAATGTGTGCAGGGTCAGGGACTGCCACTGTCACCCTCCTCCTCTGCCCCTCAGCTTCATGGGGGGGCTGGGATGGTGACATCAAGGCATTGGGCAGGCAGCAGTCACAGGTGGAGAGCACATGGGCTGTCATGGCTACACTGCCCGCCAGATAAGTTGTTTTTTTTTTTTAACTTCACAAGCTAATATATTTCTTGAATAGTTCATTTTAGTCCTGAACTTTCATATGGGAATTAAAGAGTACTGGATTTAGAGTCAGAGACTTGGGTTTGAATTCCATAAATGATATTTTGATTCTAAATATAACTCTTGGGTAGCATTGCTTTTTTTGCGTTGAAATTAAGGATTGGCAAATAGTAAGATTCTTGGCAAGGAAACTAGCTTTTTGATGGTCCTCAGACAACTCATAGTTAGTAAACATTAGCCTACTCTGTATGCCAAGTATTGTTGAACATTGGGGATACAAAGAAAGGTTAAAGTCTCCACTTTTCTCAAGGAGCTCAAAATTGAATGGGCAGAAAACATGCAAACAACTGTGTACAAACAGGCTTTTTACAGGACAAATTGGAGATAACCAATAGAATGAAGGCACTATAATTAAGGAATAGTATCAGGAAAGGTTTCCATTAGAAGGTAGGATTTTAGCTCTACTTGACGGAAGCCAGGAGGTTGAGGTAAGGAAGGAGATTGTTCCATATGTAGGGGATAGCCACTGAAAAGGCCAGAGTCAGAATATGGAGTATCTTGTTTTAGGAAGAGCAAGGAGGCCACTGTCACTGGCTTTTATACTATGTGTGTGAGGTAGAGACTTTCTTAAGGTGTAAGAAGACAGGACGGGTGGGTAGGGGCAGGTTATGAAAGACTTTGAATGCCAGACAGAGGATTTTATATCTGATCTTGGAGGTGATAGGGATCTACTGGAGTTTTATTGATCAGGGACTGGGAGGGGAGGGGAAGGAAGGGAGCATTATATAGTTAGACCTGTACTTGAGGAAGATCATTTTGTTTGTTTTGTTTTTGCTTTTTTGGGGGGGGAGGGCAGGGCAATTGGGGTTAAGTGACTTGCCCAAGGTTGAACAGCTAGTTTTTGTGTTAGGTGTCTGGGACCAGATTTGAACCCTAACTCCAGGGCCAGTGCTCTATTCACTGGAAGATCATTTTGACAGCTGAGTGGAGTTATGTCCTGGAGTTAGGAGAAAACTTGTGCCAGAAGGACCAACCACAAGCCTATTGTTATAGTCTAGGTGTGAGGTAATGAGCACGCCAGGGTCAGGGCAGTGTCAGATAAGAGAAGGAGGCATATGGGAGAGATGTTGCAAAAATAAAATCGACAGGCCTTGACACCAGACTGGATGTTTTTTTTTTTACATACGTGTATACATGCGTACATTCATACACACATGTACTTGCATGCCAGAGTACCAGGTTGGAATCAGGATGACTCATCTTCCTGAGTTCATAGCCAGCAGAGGACACTTAACTAGCAGTGTGACCCTGGGCAAAGTCACTTAAGCCTCAGTTTCCTCATCTGTAAAATGAGAAGGAAAATGGCTAACTACTCCAGTAACTATACTAAGAAACCTCAAATGGGGTCGCAAAGAGTCAGACATGACTGGGTTGACTGAACAATAAATGTATATATGCATACATGAAATATGTATGTATATATTAATATCCTGTATAAAATTTTTTTTCCCACAAAAATTAACCTCAAGTGTAATTTGGGCAGTCATGACTTTCATAGATGATGAAACTGAAGTTCAGCAAGGTTAAGTGACTTATCTGAGATCACATAGATAGTAATATGATCTTTTTGAGGAGGACTGCTTTTTTCTGTTTTTATTTTGGTACTAAAATCAGCAAGCATCTTATTAAGTGACTGGCATGCCAGGTGCTCCTTGGTGCTGAAAATGGAGATAAAAACAAAACAGTCCCTGCTTTCAAGGTGTTCAGGTTCAATTGGGGTAAAATAAAAAAAAAAGGACGTAGACAATTATACATCAAATAGATCCAAAATAATTTCCAGAAGGTAGGACATATATGTAATAGGAAGGGCAGTTTAATAGTAGGACAGCTTATCTAGCATAGTACTTTGAACATTATAGGGACTTATTTGTTTAGTTGAACTGAATAGAAAGTAGGAAAACTGAGATTCTAACCTATGTCCTCAGATTTCCAATGCATTCCTTTTTTCATTACATTGTTCTTGCTGTTTGTTTGGAGTTGTGGTCTTCAGTAGCATTTATTTAGTGCCCATTATGTACTAGGCACTGGAAATGAAGCACTCTTTACTCACAAAGAACTTAAATTCAAATGAAGAAGAAAACAAGTATATAGTTAAGTATTTACAGTATAAATATAAAGTAAATACAAATGTATGCAACATAATTAAGGATAAGGTGGTTTGGGAGGGAGGAAACTAGCACTTAGGAGGGAATGAGAAAAGGTTTCAATGTAAAAAGATGGTACATGAGCTGAGTCTTAAAGAAAGAGAATCTTTGAGGAGGAGGCAGGGATGGAGTGCATGCCAGGTATGTGGGACCAGCCTTTGTGAGGGGGGTGGATGTATGTTTTGTGTTAAGAATATAGAAAAAGCCAATATGACCAGATCATAGTGTGGGAGGGGTAGTGTCCAGTGAGGCTGGAAAGATAGCTTAGAACCAGGCTGTGAAAGGCTTTAAAAGGTGTTCCAGGGGGTGGCTAGGTGGCACAGTGAATAGAGCACCAGCCCTGGAGTCATGAGGACCTGAGTTCAAATCTGGCAATCAGACACCTCTCTCTCTCTCTCTCTCTCTCTCTCTCTCTCTCTC
>NW_027187391.1:10651791-10863712 GCF_028583685.1 Petaurus breviceps papuanus
CACACACTAGTTGTGTGACCTTGGTCAAGTCACTTAACCCCAATTGTCCTCCAAAAAAAAGGAAAAAAAAGTGTTCCTGTTTAAGTGTAGATAGAGGTGATGAGGCCACTGAAATTGATTGAGTAGAGGTCACATGGTCACATCTGCACTTAAGGAAAATTACTTTGGCAGCTGTATGTAGAATGATCTAGAGTGGTGAGAGAATTAAGGCAAGGTTTTTTGTTAGTGCCTTCTACATTAGTAGATTGTTAGCCAGGCATTGTGCTGTTATGTGCTGGGGATACAAATAGGAAAAAGAAAGACAGTCTCTGTCCTCCAGAGGTTTATAGTCAACCTCTCAGAAAAGGAGACTTGAAAAGTGGGAGGAGGGAGAAGGTACCTGGTGAAAGATCATGAAGGAGTCCAAAGAAGTGCATCTGGGTGGGAAAGTTAAGAGATGGCTTGCCTAGGCACACTCCTTAAATGGAATTTTTGGGAGGAACACATTATTCTGCCTTCCAGTCACAGGGACCCTTGGAACAGAGGACAGTAGTGAAATGTAAATACCAAGGCTGATTTCATCTTTCAGGATGATGAAGTTCCAGGGGTCATGATGGAGGAGTCCAAAGGATTGCAACCAGGTAGAAATGAAATGAGTGTAAAGGGAGAAAGGAAGAGGACCTAGAATATAATCTTGAGGAAATCCCACAGTTAGAGGGTGATATTTATATGTGTGTGTATTAATATGTATATACTTGTGTCTATATATGTGTATGTGCATGTACATATATGTATATAAAATAAATACAAATGTTTGTTGATTACAGCTTTCAAGGGAGATTGAGTAGTGGTTTGATAGGTAGGAGGAGAACCAGAGAAGAATCAGTATTATAAAAACCCAGAGAGGTGAGGGTTCTAGGAGGAGAAAGTAGTCAACAGTGTCAAATGCATTAGGTAGGTAAAGAAGAATGAGTACTGGAAAAAAAATAGGACAATTAAGAGATCACTGTTAACTTGAAGAGAACAGTTATAATTGAGTGAGTTCAGAAGCCAGAGAGCAAAGGATTAAAGAGGGAGAGGACAAGAAATAGAGATTAGCAAATTTTGGCAGCTTTTTCTAGGAGTTTGTCTCAGAAAGGGAGAAGAGATATAAGATGATAACTTGAGGGAATAGTAGAGTCTAGAAGATTTTTTTAAGGATTGGGGAGAAGGGTATATTTGAGGGAAATAGAGAAGGAACCGTGAGATGGGGAGAGATAGAAGATTAGAGTTTAGTGGGGATGATAAGAGTGGCAGTCTGCTAGTGCAGATTGTTTTTGAGGGAATCACAGATACATTAGGGTACATCAGAGTTAGCCTTGGGAAGAAGGAAAAGAGGGAAAATGAGAAATGACACTGTTTTTGAGATGAAGAAATGGAAGTAGAGAGAGGTCTTATTGAATGGCCTCAGTTTTCTCTGGAAAGTTAAATTCAGGATCCTCAGTTTAGAAGGGAGGAAGGGGAGGTGTGGGAGTCTTGAGAGAGAAAGTCTTAAGATAACTTTTGTGGGAAGTAAGATAGGGACTGTTAAGAAACATATGGAGTGTTACTGCAGGGAGGGCCAGCCCCATTGAAGTTGGGTAACATTAATTTTTAATGTACCCAGTTAATACTGTTATGGGACTTCTAGCTGCTTTTAGCCTCTTATCAGTAGTATTGGAGGAGGCAGATGGTGGGAAAGGCTGAAATTTGGCAAGAAATAGGCAATAATAAGTTAAGGAGGCAGAAGACAGTATAGAGTTGAAATGGTTAACTATTGGATTGAGTGTAAAGTAAGAATCTTATCTTTTTGATATACAGTTATAGTCTTTTTGTTAACATTTTATTTGAAGTTTTTTCGCATTGAATATTAACAATATTGTTCTATATTCTGTTTTGACTCTCACTGCTAACCCCAACTTCTTATGCCTTACCTATTTTCGCTAGTGCTTACTTTCATGACTGGGTTAGCATTTGAGTTGGGCTTTAAAGAATAAATAATGAGTACAAGCAAATGAAGGTGGGGAAGGAAGAAGGCATTCCAAGCTCAAGGAGCAACCTAAGCAGTGTCATAGAGTTCATTGTATACTTAAGGGTCAGGAAATTACTTAGTTTGAGTGGAGTATAACAGTGCTTGGGAGGTAGAGCTATAAGATATGACTGGAAACCTAGGGTGGTACTAGATTGTGGAGGACATTTAGTGACAGATAAAAGAGTGGACTTGGGACAGTGGAGCCAGTAGGGTCTCGTTGAAGATTTTTGAGCACTAGTGTATATGACCAGATTTATGTGTTAAAAAATATTATTTTGGATTGAATGGGGATAAGTGGAAGGGAAAGAGCATTTCACAAATTTTTGTAATCCTCCAGATAGATGTTAATGACAGTTGTGCTAGTTTGGTAGCATTGGAAATACAAGGAGAGAGAAGCCAGAAATGCCGAAGAATAGGATTAATTGAATTTGGTGTATGAATGTTAGAAGAGAGGTCAGCAAAAGAATTAAAGATAGTACTAAAGGTTATGAACCTGGGCAGTCGATTCAACAGTAGTTACATATATGCAACTGTAAAGCCAAAAGTAGTAGTAAGTTTTAGGAGGAAATACAGTGACTATTCTGTAGGTTTTGTATTTGTTCATTTTGAAGTGATGATAGAACATCCAAGTAGAAAATGTTGTGTGAGCAATTAGAGTCAGGTCCAGGAACTCAGCATAGAGGTCAGAAGTAGAAATATCAATTTGGAAGTCATCCACATAGAAAAATGTAGCTAAAACTGGGAATATTCGATTGAACTCCAAAAAAAAAGATTGTAAAGAGAAAAGAAGGCCAGTATGAAGTAACTGCCAATCAATTGCCAACGTCTTTTGATTCTACCTCGAAAACATCTTTCCTTTAAACAGCTGCCACATATCTGGAGCAGGCCCTCATTGTTTCATGTCTAGAATGTTGCAAAAGACTCTGGTTGGTCTTCTGCTTCAAGTCTTCCCACTCTAGTCGGTCATCCTGTCCTTTCACTTTAGTCGATCCTTCACTTAATTACAAAAGTGATCTCTCTAAAGTCCAGGTTTGACTATGTTATGTGACTTCTTCAGTCCATCTTAGTCAACACCAATGGCTCCCTGTTAACTCCAGGATCAAATTACAAAATCTTCTTTTTGGAATTCAGAGTCCTTTATAACCTGGAACCCTTCTTTCTTTCCAGTTTTTGCATACCTTACTCCAGTGCCACTGACTTCTTTGCTATTCCTTGAACTATACTCTGAACAGTGACTGTTTACACTAGCCGTCCTGTTTCCTCATACCTGTAATTCTCTTCCTCATCTCCTGGCTTCTCTGACTTCTTTTAAATCCTAGTTAAAATTTTGTAAGAAGCTTTTTTTTTTTTTTTAAAGCAATTGGGATTAAGTAACTTGCTCAAGGTTACACGGCTAGGTGTTTCTGGGTGGGTGCTAAGTATCTGAGCCTGGATTTGATCCCAGGTCTCCTGACTCTGGGGCCGGTGCTCTTACTCACTGTGCCACCTGGCTGCCCCTATAAGAAGCTTTTCCAAATTTTCCTTAATGTAGTTGATTATCTCCAAGTTACCTGTCACTGGAATGGGGAAGCCCTGAATTCAAATTCTGCCTAATACACTTTCAAGCTGTGTGACCATGGGTTCCCTCATCTGTAAAATTGGGATAATATCACCTACTCTCCTTTGTTCTAAGGATAAAATGTGATATTTGTAAGGCGCTTTATAAACCTTAAAGCACTCACTATATATAAATGCCAGCTGTTAAACTGTGAGTGCCTTGAGAGCAGGAACTTCTTATATTTTTGACCTTTCTTTGTATCCCTGGCTCTTAATCACAATGCCCAACTCATAGTAGGTGCTTAATAAATGCTTGTTGACTGATAGGATGACAATTCCAGGAACAAAACATTTCCATCTCTCACCACCAGTTATATTCTCTGGCTGTTCCCCAAATCTAGAATGCTCTCCCTGTTCAACGCTGTATGCTGACTTCCTAGTCTTCTTTAAGTTCCAGCTAAAATTTCATCTTTTGCAGGAATATTTTCTAATATTTTCTAATATCTTACCTCTGTTAATTATCTTTTTTTTAATCTTGTATATAGCTAAACTGAGCTTATCTTTTTCCTAAAGCTGCCCTTCTTTTTGATGTTACTATTTTTTTCAGTGGTACCACCAATCTCCCATGTTTTAAAACTTGCTACACTGCTTCTCTCATAGCCAGTTACAAATTCTGGCCATTCTCCCATCTCTATTCCCAGTACCCCTCCTAGTATAAAAGCTCAGTATCACCTTCCTGAACTATTGCAGTAATTCTTTTTACATGTCTTCTCCCCTCCATCTTTCCCTCTTCTAGTCTACCTTTCATACTGCTGTCAGATTAGCCTTCCTTGCATATGTGTAGTGCTCAAAAATCTTGAATTCCTGTTGTCTGCTAATTAAAGATAAGATGCCTTTCCATTTGGAAAAATTCAAGGTACTCCACATTCTGGTGACATGCTAACTTTCCCTTCTTATGCCACTCTCTGAAACATGCTGTGCTCTAGCCCAAGTGGATGACTGAATTCCTAGAATATACCCTATACTTCACAGACTTGATAACCTTTTACCCTTTTTCATTTGACCATCTCAAGTGACATCTTTGTTGGAAGCCTTTGTACCTCATTTGTACTTACAATGTATTATTGGTATTAGTTATCTATGTCTGTATATTATTCTACTAGACTACAAGCTCTATGAGCACTTGTTTAACTTTTTGTCTCTCTCACATTGCAGCCTAATACTTTGTACATTTAAGGACTTAATGCTTGAATTAAATTGATGGAATAGACCTCAGAGATTAATAAAGAATAAAGACAACTCACTGGATATAGAGCAAGGAGTCTAGGGATAATACTTAAGATTTTGAAACTGATTGATACCAGTGACAAAAATTGGGAAGTCCTCATGGACAACCTATTTTGGATGAAAAAGTGTAGAATATAATTTTAGGATGTTAGTTTTATGGTAATAATGCTTCTTCCACATACTGGCAAAGTATTTAACAGCCAGTAGAATACATGTATGAATGAAGTTCATTAGAGAATGGAGTTGTACACTATTGAGTCATCTAGATAGTTAAAACCATTAAGCCAGGATACTGGATAGATGTTCCTTTCTTGATTTTATTAACATCACATTCTCTTGGTTTTAAGGTTTCTGAAGAGAGAATTTGAGTAAAAAGCACAGAGTGAAGGCCCAGACCTCTGGAATGTGCCCTAATTTAGGGGATAAGATGAAGAAGTGGAACCATTTAATGAGAAAGGGGAGAAATTATTACAGTCATAAAATGGCATAGCCATCAGGGAACATTAAAAATGTAGCCCAACCATAAGATTAAGCACATTGCATCTTACAGTTGGGTGGTGATTGGTGATTCTGGATAAAGTAGATTCAGTAGAGTAAGTAGATTATGGGAATGTGTGTATTTCTGGTAGATTAAATAAGGAAACATGTACTTTGTAAACCTTGAAGCACTATGTGAATATTAGCTGTTGATGAAGATGATACTAGAGATGGGAAAAACCATTTAGAAGGGTTACAGAGTGAGTGGGCAATGAGAAAACCAAGGCAGGATTAGTATAGATTTAAGGCCTTGCATTCAATAGTGAGTACTTGGAAATATGTGAGACAGTATCTATATTTCTAAGACCAAATATAAATGACTAGTTGATGATTTATTGTTTAGTATCATTAGTTTCTTATATTACTGTATGCAATTGATATATCAGCATTTATTTTTATTTATTTATTTGCCTTTTTGGAGGGCAATTGGGGTTAAGTAACTTGCCCAAGGTTACACGGCTAGTTTTTTTTTTGTGTGGGTGTTAAGTGTCTGAGGCTGGAACCAGAACTTGGGTCCTCCTGACTCTGGGGCGGCCCTTTTACTCACTGCGCCACCTAGCTGCCCCAGCATTTATATTTTTTAACTAAGTTTTTCACCCCAGTAAAAAAATTTAAGGTAGCTTTTAGGAACTATTTATTTATATAGTCTTGTTTTTATATTATAGCTGCTCAGTTTATTTACTCAAGACGTGATAAACCAACATCCTTTGTTGAACCAGTAGAAGAATATGACTATGAAGATACAGAAGAACATACTAACTCTGTTTCTAATCACCAGCTTAGTGGGATTGATCAAGGTACAGTTAAAAAAAAACCCCAAAAACTTGTTTCTCATTTATTCTCAACTTACTTCCTTACACCAATATAATCACAGGTTTAGTCCAAAAGAAAAAAAGACAAGGTATTTTTTGTTATTGTTGAAAAAAATCTTATTTCTTAAGGGGAAGTGGTATATTTTAACCATGCTTATAGTATTACAAACTTTATAGAAATGTAGATATTTATTTGGAAAGTTCAGGGCTGTTTTGTGACACTATATAATGTGTTTTTGACCACTGTTATTTGCCATAGCTCGTCTTCATTCTTGCCTTGATCACATGAGAGAGGTGCTTGGAGGTCATGTCCCAGATCAAAAAATGATTGAAGCAGTGCTGCAAAATAAATTTGATGTGGATAAAGCTTTAGCTATGGTGCTTGAGCAAGATAAAAAGCAGACCAAGAGTGAGGAAACTGTCTCCATGGGAAAGGCAACAAAAGGTATGCTATTAATTGTTTTAAAACCCATTGTTGCTTTTAATAACTTAATGTTTGACAAAGGTTTGTATGGACCTAACTCTTGATTATTCATATATTGACTACCTAATTGATGGATTACCCTAGGGTGCTTTGCTGTTTCATGTACCTAGTTGTCTGTCTTTGGGCTCATTTACTGCCTATTTCATATCTTGCTTGGGCAAATCAAATCAAATTCAAGCTAGCAAGTTTCTTGTTAGTGTGTACACAAAAATAATGATAATGTGGGAAGTAGAAATGAGTGACTAAACAAAACTTGGAATTGGATATTTCACTGATCTGGTTTTTTGTAATCATTTCCTGGAAAATTATATATAAAGGGGAACTGATATCTAATCAGTATTTAAAATTGTATAGAAAAAGCCAAACTTAAATATCATTTATAGAAAATTGGAGTTAACTTTAAAATTAGAATTAAAAGAAGTATTGTATAATACAAATCATAGTGCTATTTACATAATACATTTGGGCCTTTATTTTTGTCTTTGTATCAGACTTTTCTCATACTTATTTGAGCTTTCTTGTAGCTAGTGTCTTGTATATGCAAAAAGTCTGTCTCAGGTTAAAACAAAGTTGTTGGTGATGAAGCAAAGTTGACTGACCATTGTGGGATTTGAATCTTTAACCGTGGTCTCATTAGCAATATTTTCTGTGTTAACTAGCTTAGAATAAAATAAAATAGTTTAGGCAGGTTTTTCTTAGGTGCTTGCATATGTTTAAAGGTTGGGTCTTGTAAAGTTTTCACTTTTTTTGACTTTTTTTGAAGTTTGAGTTTGAGTGACCAATGATCTATAAACCTTATTAAGGAAATAATATAAAAAATATTGAGAAGGGAATGTTTACTTACTAAAAAATTACCCACTTTGTAAAAATAATTGGGATACTAATAAATCCTCTCTTCATTAAAATAGGTTTCAAGTTCCTATACATATAGCATGTGCCTTAGGTAATTACTATATGTACTCAAAAGTAATAAAACAGCAGTTTAAAAAACTCTGCAATTCAATTTCTTCATGAATTCAGATTTATTGCACCCTCAATAATTCATGTTAGGTTTTATTTACAACATAATGTGCTGCTGAAAGACAAATTAAAAAAAAACCCAATATTTACAAAAAAATACTTGAAGTAAACCATTTCCTATATTGGTAGCTATATTTTTGAATTGTTCAAATTTTCAGTTGCAAAAGCAAGGCAAAAAAATGTCTTGAAAGTATCCTTTAGAATGTTTCTTAAATAATTACCATGCACCTCTTTATTCATGTCTCAGTTCTTTAAAGAAACATTTAGTAATTAAATGCCTCATTTCATGTTTTCTTTTGGTTGCTGTGACTGTCTTCTCCATATGTGGAACTTTTTTTTTCTGGAACCATTTACCTGAAAATTACTGGCTATTGTAAGGTAAGGAGTCTTATTTTGTTCATCTGAAGTATCGACTGATAATGTTCAAAGCTTTTTTCCTTCATCAGTAAACTACTCAGGGTGCAATAGTGCCCCTTTTGAGTTTTGTGACTCAGTACCTAAAGATGGATTATCTTGTAATTCAACTGTATTGAGTCACCGTTTACTACATAAAAAAAAGAAACTTGACAGTCCTCACAGTGATAAGAAACTAGAATCATGTAAGTCATCAAAAGAACTGTCATTAGCTGACCTAATTAATGATATGCCACATGATTCATTTTATGAATCTCTTAACAGTCAGCCAACAGTTAAATTTTCATCTAGAAGTGACCTTGAAAGTCTGATTTCAGAGAGTGTAGATGGTAAATTGTTGGGAGCTGATTCATCTGAGTCTTCCTCCTTGGATGATTCTGAGTACAAGGAAGGACCAGATTTGAAAGCATTAATACAGACAAAAAGATCTGATAGTGCTTTGTCCATAGAAAGTAGTTTACTACCCAGTGTTGAAAATATTCCAGTACAGAACAACTTGGGAAGTATTGGTAGTTCTTTTTACTTAACTAACACATTAGAAAACATGACCCTTGATGACAGTGTAAGTCACCTTCAGAATAAAAAGGCAGATTTATCTGGAAGTGCTCTTTCATCTCAACAGTGTTCCAAGAAACATAATTTAGAAAAGGACTGGGTACAGTTTTCCAAATGTGAAAGTCCATCTCTTACTGAACTATTTCAAGAACACAAAGAAAATAATACAAGCCAATATTTTTCTCTATCTGATCTTTGTAACCAGTCTTCTGCCAGTTTTACAGATATGAGTTTGGGATCCATGCCATTGTCACAAATAACTCAATATCAGTCTTCAACTGGAATACCAGAATTAACAGGATCTCTATCATCTTTGGCATTTTCTAAGGCTTCTCCTACTAGAGATCTTGAAAATTTGTCCCTTTCTGATTTAATTGCAGAATCTATTACTGAAGTAGATAAATCTCAAATTAAAAAAGATCCTTCTGTGTTGGATTTACCTGAAATAAAGTCTTCTGCAATAGATTCAAATATTGATTTAAGTGTCCTTATAAAAACCCCAGAGAACTTTCCAAAGCCTGTAGAAAACCAGTCAAATATCTTAGTACCAGGAGCTAAAGTTTCAAGTTCTAAGCTAGTGAAAAATTCTAGTTTCTCCAGAGAGAATAAGAAAAGTAAGAAAGGCTATATCACTAGGAAACCAGCTTTCTCTCTTTCTTGGACAAAAGCCCTTGCTGCTAGACCTTCAGCTTTTGCTTCAACACTGTGTCTTCGATATCCACCGAAAACCTTCAAGAGACACACCTTTGACCTCTATAAGACTTTTCTTTACAGTAGACAAGTTCAAGAAGTAAAGGACAAAGAAATAGGTCCTCTCAAAGTAATAACACCATTTGACTTCAAATCCGCATCCCCTGATGATATTGTGAAGGCTAATCAAAAGAAAGCTTTTACTAGAGAATAGTGTAAAAGAGGCGAATTCTACAACTGTTGCAGAGCTTTTTCTTTAAGCTAATTTAAAATCTTTACAGAATCCCTTTATACTTTGGAATTGTAATTAATTTTTATTACGTATTTTTAAAAATTGTTGTATCTGACTTGATAACAGCTGTAATTCATTTGTATTATTGCACTGAAATTAATCATTTGCTACCCGTCCTCAGTAATCATTAATGACATGTTTAATTAACCATCTGAGCCCATAGTGTTTACAAATTGTGTGTATAGAATTGTTATTCTGAAATGAAACCTCAGATAATTTCATTTGAAACTTATTTAGCTAAAAATATTTTTTCCCATTTTTGAGATGGATAATTGTTTTATATAAAGCTTATTTTTGAATTTGTAAAGATTTTGCTTTTCTACTAATAAGAATATTCATTACATTTAGCAATAGTTTTGAACTACTAGTTTAATGGATTTTAAAAATTATATATATATGGCATTGCATGCCTAGAATATAGTTATAAGATAGAATGTTATCTGTGTCATTCCAGGTTAATACTGTTGGGTATCAATGTATCAATTTTAAATGCATAGTTAAACAATTCTGAAATTTCTAAGCTTTTAAAAAAATACTCTGGGGTTTAAGTAAATCTTTTGCTGCTAAACATAAAATAGAAACCAGTTAGTAGGACCAGTTTTCAAAATTTGAAATGTACATTATTAGTTATATAAGTTAATTGTTTACACATTTGTTCTAATTGAATGTTTTTAGATGTAGAACATAATGCTTCTCTTTTTTTGGTCGGGAGGAATGGTTAGAGGTACCTTTTTTCGTCAGTTTTATTTTTTTGTTTAGAAAAATGTTCAAAATGGAAACTTTTCTCTGTTAATAGATATTTGCTCAACAAGGACAGGTTTTTAGTACACTCAGCCCAAATTAAAACTGTTTTAGGCAGAGAATGAGAACGTTTTTCATCTCTTAGAGGAAAATAAATCAGATCTCTTTGAATTTAAAATTATTTTTGCTTTACTTATTAGGATTTAGTAATACCAAGAAAAAATGGTGATTCTGATTGGGTGGATTCCAGTTCCTTAAAACCTTCAAAGATTTCCTTCTCTAGGACCTTCTTGTGGTAAAGAAATGAACACTGGATTTCTTGAAAACTGTGTCAGTAGAGTGCAGGCTCTGGGAGGTTCAGTTAAACCAAAAAGACTTCCAGTAGCAGTACAAGGATTCTATGTTTGATAATCTGAGAATAAGCTAAACTAAGTTTGGGGAGGAGATTACCAAGTTGAGTGCAGGGTACACTACACTATTTTCCCCTGGCAGCTACCTAGAAATATTTTTAAGTATCAAAAGGTCACTTTTGGGATAGGGAGACTAACTGACTTTGGATATGAACCTTAGAATTTTTATGAGGATAAAATAGTTTTTTTCCTAGCTACCATTTAATTTGTTGCTCAGGAGTATGTCCCAGTATTTATAAGTTGTATATATAATAATGATTTTGAAAGTAGTATTTTTTGATAAAAAATCTTGAAGTTAATATATTCATTTTTCTTAAAATTATGATTTTCATAGTTTGAAGACTGATATATAATGAATAATATTCTTTGCAAAGGTAAATAGGTATTCAGGGTAAAATTTGTTCTGTTTGGCTTTTCAGAATTTCAAAATTCATTATATTACAGATAATGCTGCTACTGAACTCTTAAATTTTTGAGCTGTATTTTGGGAATCAGTTTTGGAGACCACAAATAATTTTCCTTTTGGACAACAGTTAGAAAAATGTCAAACTATTTAGTAATTTTGAACTTTTAAGCAAATATTTTGAATGGGGGTGGGGAGTAGAAGGGTGACAGATAACTTACTATTTTAAATGAAACAGTTTTCAACTTTTGGTATACCAAAAGGTTGTCCGTAAATCAATTTGAGGCTCTGGACACATTTTCCCACCTAAAAAACAGTGTTTGAAATAATGGTTAGATTCCTAGACTAGTCTACAAAATCAATTTTACTTATAAAGCATTACCAGTTACAATTCTAATACTATTTTTTATTTTCATTTACACAGTATATGCTTAAATAGGTTATTGTGGACTGATCCAGAGACATCTACTATTTACATTTTTGTTTCTATGAGAAAATACATTCTGTAGCATGAGTTAAAAACAGCAGCCTTGTTATTTTGACTCCAGTGTCTCTTCCTGCCAACCTACACAGCCAGGCTTGTATTATCACTAGAATACACACAGTGGTTCAGGGAAAATTTTACATTCTCTGAACTACCTGGAAAACATATCCAGGTTTGAACTAGTTATTTATACTTACCAGCTGCTTGCATGTAGGGCTTTGTTTGTACTTTAATATTCAAGTGATATTGAATATTGATGATATTGTGTGCATATTATAAACCATATACAATTTATTCATTTGGTAATAAGTTTGTAGTCCAGATATTCTTTGTAATTTTACTTTAGTTCTAGTTCAAATATTAAAATTTGAGGTATGTGTAAAGCCATTTTTCTTTCCCTTGTATTAAGTTTTATAACATCATTTTTTTTGAATAGGCAGATTTTTCACTAATTGCCTTTGACACAATTTCTTTTCAAAAGTAAGCCAATTTAAAAAGTAACTGTCATATTCACTTTTATTTTCTTAAGATTTTTCATATGAAAATTTTATTCCTCTATATTACTTATGACCAAAGCCTTTACTTGGCTTGTTGTTGGGTTTTGTTTTTAGTAATTACTGAGAATTGTAGGATATCTTTGCCATATAAGATATCTTCCTAATGTTGTATCTTTTAAAATATTGCTTTATTCTATCACCATTTTCTACTTTTTGAAAAAACATACCTGCTTACTGTACTCTTTTTACAGCATACTTTTTGCCTTGTCAACTTTGTATTCTTATTTCTGTGCTTTTCTTTTTTTATACTTAGCTGATTTTTCTGGTTTTGTCTGATTTAGTTTAGTAACTAGATCATTGGTTTTTGTAATAAAGGCTATAGGCAGTTAATGTCTATTTTCAAACAGTGTCTTAAGTTGTTTTCTAGCACTGAATGGTAAGTAATACAGCTTATCATCCTGAGGGAAGCCCTCTCCTGAAATAACTTTGTTTTGTATTTGATGGTGGAGAAATATGCAATGCTCCTTTGCTGGGGAAAAATCATGAATTTAGTGTTATCCAACTTTCATTGAGCCTAAATCAGTATAAAAGTTGTAAATATGAGAAACGGGTATTTAAAAAAAACAACCTATATATAGAATGAGAACTGTGAGTTAGTCACTTGTCCTTTTTATGTTTTTCAATGTATTGTATAACATGAGGGCAGTTGGGGTGTTTACACAAACATACATTTAGTTTATGATGTCATTTTTCTAGCAAGTTAGCTTAGAAATTCCTATTAGCTAACATTGCTTTCTGGTATTTTATATGTGTTGAAATGTTTGTGAGGTCTTTTGATACAAATTTTCTTGCTACTTTTCAGATAGCTTGTAATTTTTTAAATGTACATATGATTACGTATGGATCAATTGAACTACTTGTATATTGGAATTTAGATTTTTAGTTTATGAAGTATTTGTTATGTATATAAACTCAACATGTGAACATTTTACAAAAAAGTTATGTTAAAAATGTAATGCTAAAGTTTTTTATGTAAAGTTAAAAAAAGCATCACAATTTATATGCTGATTTTTAAAAATATAAATCTGAAAATTTCACAGTGGTATTTGAGTAATTTTTTTTTGTAGGTACTGCTTAATGTTTCTGTAAATGAATTAAAAAGCAAAACAAACTGGCTGTGTAGAATTTCTTACAGAGCCGATAGCCTTTTAGAATTTAATCATTTTAAAAGCTTAGGTTTCATGACTATCTTTTATTTGATCTGAAACCATCTTTGAATACCATTAAAGGTTTGGTTGTGAATAATTTGGTAAACATAAGAAGGTTAATGGAAGGAAAGTGAACTTACCCAAGGAGAAATTATTTTATGGAACATATTTCTTATCTGCATAACTTAACTTCATCATATTCTCTTATCTGTTTAACCACTTACCTATCATTCCCTTCACTGTCTTCAAAAGAGTAAACATGTATTGTAAATGAAGAGCTTCTTTTTGAAAGCAGCATATTCTCACATTTAAGAGATTCAGATGAAATATAGACAGATTGTGGAGGCTTATACATACCAATACATGTTCTTCCCATCCTTTGGAAAGCTGTCTTATCTTGGAAGCCCTTGAATAAAACATAACAACAGATTTTTAAGAGAACTTAGATTTCAGCAGATGAGTTTTAGACACTGACCAGGACCTATATTATAGTAGCAGGAAAATACTATTCAAATTTTTGACACCTCTTTCAGTATGTAATTATGACATAGCTTATTGGCACAGGGCTGAATTGAATCAAGAGGGCAATTTGGTTTGCTCTTTGCAGGTTTCTCTTGGTCTTTGCTTCAGTTCAGCACACATTTATAAAACATTCCGTGCAGAGTATATTGGTAGGGGATAGAAATTTTGCATAACATAGAGTTGTAACCCTCATGGAGTTGACACTGTGGTAGAGAAATTCAGTTAATTGGAGTACACAGTAATGCATGAATAGAGGGGTACAAAATTAAGTGCTAATATAAGTTAATGACTTAATGAGAGCTCAGTGGGCTTATTTTTAGGGATATTTTTATGGTTACTATGCTATGTGATTTTGTTAAGAACTGCTTTACAGGTTTTAAGTTAATATGGAAATGTATAAAATCCTCTGCTCATTGATACCAGATCATAGCTTGCACTTTGATCTCAAGGAAGAGCCTACTCTGTTATAGCTTCTCCTACCCCACTTTGTACCACAGGCTTTTCCTCCTGTCCTCTTTCTTTCCTTCCATTAGGATATTAATCTGGATGCAACCAGATTGAGAGAGCATCAATCATTTAGAAAGAGCAACTCCTTCATTTTACAAAGGAAGAAACTAAGGCTGAGAGAGGTGAATTAATATAGCTAGTACTATTTTGCATGCCGTTGAGGGAAGGGTCAAAATTTATGGTAACTCTCAAGAAGCAGTGTAGTGTATAAAAATGCAGAACTTGAAACCCTTGTCTCACAGTTATTCATTATGTGACCTTAAACTTGCTGAGGCAGTTTTCCTTATTTGGAAAAAGGGGTTGATAATAATGCCTATAGTATATGGTTTAAAGAGTTTTTGTGAAAATAAAATAATGTTTGTAAAATGCTTCATTAATCCTAAAGAGCTTTATAAATGTTAGCTATCATTAGTATTGTCATTGTTATAATTGAGACAGGAAGACACAGGTTCAAGTTCTACTTCTGACATACACTGACTCTGTGGCCTTGGACAACTTACTTAACTTCTTAATGTCACAGGCAGCTCTCTGAGACTGTAATTTGCAGAACAGTTGCTGATCTGCATTGGTAGAGTTTCCTCACTGGGAATTCCCTATAACAATCAAAATGAAGATAATGAAGATACGGATCAAACGTATATTGGTGATATTTTCAAATCTTACCTGTAAAACATTAAGCTTTGTTTTTGCTGCAGTTGGGAGTCATTTGCATTTAACTTATTTGGAATTCTGGGAGTAAATGAGATCTTCAAGGGGAAGGTTTAGAGAAGGTACTATACCCAGGGAATTTAACAGAAATAAAAGTCCACTATATACCAGAATATTTATAACAGCCTGATGCTTTGTGGTGACAGAGGCTAGATAGAAACAAAGTGGCCAGCCTTCATTTGGAAATGACTTGAGAAAAGCAGTGGTGTAGGAATGTAATGGAACATTGATAATATAGTAAGAGGTAAAGAAAATGAGGAATTAAGAGAAACCCAGTCAGGTTTGTAGGAATAGAGTGAAATAAGGAGACCCAAGAGAACAAAATATACAGTGACCACAGTGTAAATAAAAAAAAAACACTAAAAGGAAGTCTGAGTAACTAAAAATTCAGCAAGTATCCTAGAGAACATAATGAAACAATGTGAGAGGACACTATTTGGAGTCTGGATCACCTGGGTGCAAATCTTGCCTCAGACATAACAGCTGTGTGATCCTGGGCAAGTCACTGAACCTCTCTGGGCCTTAATTTCATCTGTTAAATGAGGTGATTGAACTTGATGGCCTCTGAGGCTTTTTCTAGTTCTAAATCTATAATCCTATATTCCTAAATCTTCTCTTCATGACAAAATGTCTAAGAGAGAATATTATGTTCAGTATTGGATGTTTTTCTTAATTATTTTTCTTTGTCACAAGGGAAGATTCAGTCCAAGTGGGAGAGGAATTTGAAATGTGTACAGACAAATTTTTTTAAAAAAGAGAAGAGGCCTCTCTATTTCCCTCATATTTTCCTTCATTTTTTCTTCTGTGACCCACCCTCATGGGATCAGGGATGTTCTGTTAACAGTAGCCTGTCTTTGCTATGTTCACTTCCATCCTTTCCTCAAATCTTTCCTACCCTGAAGTTCCCCTGTTTTGTGTGCTAAAATGACAATTAACTAACATAATCAGCTAACCACTGCTAGAAGGTCTCCTTCCTGAGGGGTTACTACATTGTTATTCAGTCCAAAGGAGTGACTGAATAAGGGGAAATTGCAATTGAGGTAGGAATACAGCAAGCCACTGGAGATATTTTTGGCTATTTGGGGATATGTGTTGCCTTTCTGACTGATATTTGGGAATGTGCATTCCCTGTAGATGCATACCTGGTAGGTAGCTGCCTGCCACATCTCTACACTGAGCCAGCCTTATCTATGGTGCACCATGTATAAGCATTCACTTGATAGCACTTAGCACAGTGCCTTCCACATATGTGGTGCTTAATAAATATTTATTGAATTGAATTGGTGGAAAGACTATCTAAAAAATCAGGAGACTTGGATTTGAATTTTAGCCATGCCACTTAATAGCAGTATGATCTTAGGCAACTCGCTTGATCCTCTCAAAGCCTCACACATCTGTAACCCCTTTGTGCCTGTGCTTGTTTTGTAACATGTAGAATATAAACGTCTTGAAGGCAGGGCTTTTTTGGTTTTGGCTCCGCATCCTAGATCAGTGTTTGGTAGGTTTAATAAACATTTGCTAAAAATAAGTAAATTAATAAACAGACATTTATGTAATTGATTATACTTTCTTCTTTATAATTAAACTCAATGGTGTAGGAGTTAGCTTTTCTGTGGAAGATAGATGGCAACTACATATATAAATACAATAGTTACATGATCAGTTTTATTTTATTTCCAATTTCTTTTACTGAGCAATGATAATTCTATTGCCTACATAGTTTTCCCATGGATTCAGTCATAATTTTGATACAGTAGTTTCTGTTATCCACAATTGCGGTATCTTGTTTAATGGAGAATAAGATCAACCTATTTTCTGTTTTTTGTCTTTGGGTAGAACTTGTGGGAGCTTAGCATATACTAATCATTGAATTAACATTGAATTTGATCATTTTTAATAAGATTTCCCAAAACTATCTACTTGGAGGCTGAGCTGGTTCTAGGCCAACTCAAGGGGTATATATAAAGGTAAGGGATAAGTTGGTTTATATCCACCTTGGTTTAGATTCTGCACTAATTTAAGGTTTCAGATTTACTGTTTTGTAGTTTATTTAGTGACCTTTGTATTGGTGCTGGAACTGCCCAGGATTATTCAGGTCTGGAATGATATTGACCCTGCCCTAAAAATTAGGGAGGTTGGTGGACATTTCCATTGGCACAGTTGTCCCTCTGTCTCTGTGCATTCTGTATCTGATAGAGGTGGCCTAAGTTTAGAGTTGTTTACTACCAAACTAGAAATTGAAAATTTTTCACATTTGTGCAGTTTTCCCAAAGTTCTTGAGGTTTTGTTTTTTTTTTAAATAAAAGCAGTTGAGTATATTGCATTGAGACACTGGTTTTCAAATATTTCAAATATCTGGACTTTTTACAGAGTAGCTCAGGGAATTTTGAAGACATTTTATTTGGTTCATTGTATTGTGAATGATAAAGGCCAGTTATTTTCAGCATTTTGAGTTTACTCATCTCCTATGATTTTGGTATGTATAAAAATGCATCTTACAAGAGAAGACACATCATCTTGTGGGGAAATTAAAAAAAAAATAGTGACGGTCATTTACCATCTAAACCTAAAAGAACCTAAGTAATGTGCAGGAAAAAAATTTGTACTGCTGGATAAGACTGTCTTTTCATTTTTTTAAAATAAAGGTTCTAGCACTAACACTTAGATTATTGTTAGAAAGATAGCCTTGACAGAAAAATCATAAACATAATTGTAGAATTTTATAGCCAACTAAACTGGAGGGTAATTGCTTAATACCCAGTGGATATCATTGTATAAAATCTGGCTTGAATCCGTTAACTCATGTTCAGACTTATTCAGACTCTTGGCTGATTTTAAGTTCTTTTAAAGAAGTAGATATGCCAAAGACCTAGGAAAGGAATTTAAGACAAAATCTATATACTCATGAAAACTCGAATAACAATTTTTATTTGCTAATGAAAATATTACTTTATTTGCTGATGAAAATTAATATAAGAAATTATGCATTTCCTAAACTTGTAATTGGTTTAAAATATGGGGAGTTGTTAAGCCCTCTTTAATAGAACAAAAGGTACTGAAAACACTCTAGCTGACCAGAAGTACTCAGGAATAGTGTAGGTTAATATTTTGATTAATAGTAATTATTTCTTGGTATTCAAGAAATTAACATTTCTTATCACCTTTAAGCTTCCTTATGTGTACTTTTTGAATGTACAGTTAGAATCTTCATTTTGACACTCTTAAAAAGTAAATAACACTGTAACTGATTTTGTCTGAAGAAGTTCTTATGGAATGGCTTTATGAATCACTAATGACTAGACATTTAACATGAGAAGGACCAGATACATCAGTTGATTTAAAAATTTGCTTGGTCCTTTGAGCTGTTCTTAAATCCTGATCCTCTCTCCCTGCCCCCCCTCTTTTTTTTAAGCAGATGTAAGATCATTTAATCATTTTAATATGTCAAAGAAATTCATTTCTAGCTTAGGTTAGTCTTAGGGGGTGCTTGTATCTTTGGGAGGTAATGTGACTTGCCTTTGCTCACATAGCTACTAAGTTTTAGAGATAGGATTTGAACCCTGGTTTTCATCTCCAAATACATCACTCCACTAAGCCTCCTCTTCAGTTTGTTTAAAATAGACTAGCATTAATCACTTTAAATTATAACATTTTTATAGCTACAAATGCATCCTGAAGTTCCAGGGTGCTTACATATAAATTTTTGGAAATTTTAATAAAAGCTTTCATATAACTTAACATTGTTAGTCTTTGGAAGAATGAGTCCTTTCTGCATTCCATCTGACCTTACTTTGATAGCTTAGTGTTGACTTTATGTTGTAGTCGTGTATATTCTTTTGACTCTACTTTCTTCATTCTTTATTACTTTTTCTACAATACTGCCATGTCTCTGAAATTTTTGTGTATGTTACTATTTAATGTACAATAATATTCCTTTGTGTTCATATCTCATTGATCTACCATTCCCCACTTGTTGGGTATGTAATTTATTTTCAATTTATCATTAAAGTTTTTACCAAACCAGCAATGAATTAGTGTTCTGTCTTCCCATAATTCCTTCAGTGTATTTCCTGTTTTTTTTTTTTTTTTTTTTTTGCTAATTTGATAGAACTTAGGTTTTTAAACCTCAGGAGGTTTAAACATTTGCATTTCCCTTATTAATGATTTTAAATATTTTTTAGATTGTTTTTCATTTGTAAATTTTTCATATCCTTTGACCACTTGTTTTGGGGAATAGCACTATGTAGTTTCCTAAAAGTAGTCTACCTCTCTATTTGATTCTAGACCCAATCTTTCTGTCTGCAGGGACTGTGCCAAATAAATATACTTATGGCATAGTCTCTGAGCTGCCTATAGTAATTGGGATAATGGACAGTTTTCTTTTTTTCTGTATGGATAGTTAGACCAATTTCTTTGCAATAGTTAGGAATTCTGGGGCTTGGTGTAATTAATTACTTGTAAACAGGAGTATCTGGTGGACTTCATCATCTGTAATGAATCATGAACCTTAATTTGCACAATTCTTCATGGTGATGATGATGATGATGATGATGAGAATCCTTGGCAGATACAAATTTCTCTGTAGAGTCTAGACTTATGGTTTCATTAGTATAAGGAGCTTCCTCAACCATTGTAGTTGAACACCTTCTCTACAACTTAGAGTGCTACATATAGTACTAAGAAATGAAGTGAGTTATCCAGGGTCACATAGTCACATGTCAGAGGCAGGACTTCAGACAAGGTCTCCCTTGTTTTCATAGCAGCATTTCCTCCACTATGTGATGCTTTCTCTAAATACATAATTATGTAGCATCAGTGTGAAAAAAAGTTGGAGTGGAGTGGGGAAAATACAGACAACTTGGACAGTTAGGAAAGGTTGCATGTAGAAAGTAGGACTCCAGCTAGGCATTGTAACTACCTATGTATTCCAAGACGTAGAAGAAGGTATTTTTTTTTTTTTTTAAAGCAATCGGGGTTAAGTAACTTGCTTAAGGTTACACGGCCAGTTATTTCTGGGTGTGGTGCTGAGTATTTGAGCCCAGATTTGATCCCCAGGTCATCCCAACACTGGAGCTGGTGCTCTTACTCGCTGTGCTACCTGGCCGCCCCAGAAGGTACATTCTTTAGGGACAACCTATGTGACGGTATAGACAGACACAGGAGATACAGAATGTCATCTATTGAGAGCAATAAAAGGCCATAAAATCAGACTGGAAAAGTATGTTGGAACTAGACTGAAATGATTTAAATACTAAACAAAAGTTTTTCTTTTCTCCAAAAGCAGTAGGGAGCTGGTGAAACTTTGTGAACCAAACAAGTAACATGGCCAGACTTGAGCTGTAGAAGTAAGTTTGGTAGCTATGCAGAAGATAATTAGAGAGGAAAGCCTTAGAGGTAGAGAGACCAGTTAGGAGACTTTACACTGGTTCAGGAGAGGTGATTAGCAACTGGACTAGGATAGTGGCCAGATACTTAGAGAGAAGGGAATGGATGCAGGAAGTGAAGATAGAATTGATTAGACTGATTGATAGACTGATTAGATGTAGGGGTGGGGGAGGCTGATGAGAGTGAACAGAGGGGCTTAACAAGTTTACAAACCTGGATGCTTGACTGAAAGGTATTCAGGAAAGGGATGAGTGCTGGATCTCAGTGTTTATAATAGCATTTTTGCATTTTAATATAAGGATGAGAGAGTCCTCTTTGGTGAATAGTCCCTAAATTTGTTTTGCTCTACTGAGGCCTTTAGTGGGGCATTTTAATGCTCTTAACCTTTCTGTCAATTGTAACTGTAAAGATTGGATTTTCTTTAAAGAATCTTTGTAAAAGCCTGCCTTTCCAATCTCATATTTTATATTGAGGTGCCCTTTATGTGCCATGTAGATAATTTCCAAAGATTTTATAAAGGTGAAAAATCAAACATATGAATTAATAGTTATTATAGTTATTGTCTAATATTTTCCATGCTTCACATTTCTTTCATACTAAGGCATACTTAAGGGTTGGTGAAGCTATGAACTTGTCTGACCATTCTAGAATACAATTAGTAGTTGCTCAATGACTCTGACCAAAATATCCATATACTTTCACCCAAAGAGTTCACTATTAAGTATATACTTCAAAAACAGGTCAAAGACAAAAAGGACCTATGTGCACCAAAACAGTATAGCAGTAGTGTGTGAATATGTATTTTTATGTGTAGTATAAATATTGAAATAAAAAAAAAAAGCTTTTAACTTTTTAGTTTTGGAGGGGGAAAGGCAGGGCAATTGGGTTTAAATGACTTGCCCAAGGTCACATGGCTAGTAAGTGTTAAGTGTCTGAGGCTGGATTTGAACTCAGGTCCTCCTGACTTCAGGGGAAGTGCTCAATTCACTGCACTACCTAGCTGACCTTAAATTTCAAGCTTTTAACTAAAAAAAGCTTATTGCTTAATATTTTGGTTATGCATACACCATTTAATTTTTTCGCCTAGATAATTCTGGGACTTTATCATTGTCTTCAACCAGTGTTTAAATGCTGAGTATGTTCTAGGTACTATGTTTCAAGGGGTAAATACAAGATAAATACAAGTCTCTGCCCTCAAACAGCTTATGTTGTAGATTGTGAGACAAGTCTGCATGAAAAAAGAGTGCAATAAAAGTAAACCTCATCTTTGCTTGGGCTGTTTTAAAAAGCTTTCTGTTTTCCCTGCCTTCATTCCCTAATTTCTCCATTTCATTTTTCACACTGCTGCCAAAATAATCTTTGCAGTTCAAGTTTGAAGATATCCTTGTGGACAAGAAAGGAAAATGTGAATTATATGTTGATTTAGTTAGATGTATTTAGAATTGACTAAATATGTGAACTGAAAGCCTTCATTTTTTTTAAACATTTTTTTTTCTGTTCACTGATATAAATATAAGCTTCAGTAAGCCTTTTTTTTTTAGTCGTGTTCAAATCTTCATGACCCCTTTTGGGGTTTTCTTGGTTAAAATTCTGGCATGATTTGCCATTTCCTTCTCTAGCTCATTTCATAGATGAAAAAACTGAGGCAGACAGGGTTAAGTGACTTACCCAGGGTTACACAGTTAGTAAGTGTCTGAGGCGAGAATTGAGCTCAGGAAGATGAGACTTCCTGACTCTAGGCCTGACATTTATCTACTGTGCCATGTCACTTGCCTTACAAATAGGGCAAGTTTAAAAATGAATTGTGTTATGTACAGAATGGGTGAGGGGGACATAACTAATGATAGTTTGTGTGAAAGAGACTTGGGTCTTTTAGTGGGGTGCAATATCAGTATGAGTCAGAGATAATAATAATAGCTTAAAAAGGTAATATAGTCTTAGGCTTCCTTAATAAATTCAAAGGTTCTAGAGAAAGGTGAGTATTCTGCTACATTTTTCCCTGGTGAGATCACTTAGTGGAATAGGCTGTTCTTATCTGGGCTTTATATTTTGGTAAAGACATTTTTAAACTGAAGATCAGGTAGGATGATAAAAGAACTTGAAGACGTGCCACAGTGAAAACGTTACTTTGATTAACATTTGAGGCTGTACTTATTGCTTTTTCATATACAATTTTCACTTCAGTAAATTATTACTTGGCATTTCTTACAAAAGTTCCTCGCACTTAACATTCCATTTCATGTTTCCATGCCTTGTTCCTCAAGCCTTCAAAGACACACCCACCTCCCCTCTGCCTCTTGGGTATTTTGTTTCCTTCAGAACTTTCCTATAGATACCTTCTATAAGAAACCTTGCTGATTGCTTCAACTGCGCTCTGTCTCCCTGAATTTACTTTGTATTTATTTTGTGCACAATTCATGTATATATGTACATTTTGTTTCTCCTGATGGAATGTAAACCCTTTAATGAAAGAAACTTTTCCTTTTTGTCTTTGTATCCCTGATGCCTGGCCTGTAGTAGGCATGTAATAAATAAATGCTTGTTGATTTTATACTGATTTTAAACTAATTTAATGATAAATATCTTGAGTGGAAGGAGGGGAAAATAATTCCTTGTAAGGTCAATCATACAGTTAAGTCAAGGACGTATATTTTTCTTTCTTTTTTACTTCCATAATGTTTCCCATTCAAGAAACTTGTCAAAATTCTTTTCATCAAACTATTTCAGAACCTTAAGTTGCCATTTATTATTGCATAATCAATCCAATTGATAAATGGTTATTTATGACTAGAGACCTCTGAAGATTCATATTCCTGTATATCTCTTCTTAGTTCTGTCTAATCACTTATGCTTTACTGTAAAATCTCTGTTCCTTAGGTTATTTGTGAAGAACAAGGGTAGTTAATTGGTACCTCTTTATAATAATTATCAAGATCTTGATTCTTTGATGAAAACAAGTGACTCTTAAATTGCCTTTTTTTGTACTAATTTTTTTGGGGGGGTAGATTTTAAATTTGTAATAGAATGTTTCCTTCTTTTTACCTTTCTTTAAATTTCACCTCAGCCATAGTACTATAATAATGTGTCCTCCCCAGAAGTAATAATAGTGTCAGAAATCTTAAGTTTTATCTAATTCTTGATTTTCCTTCTTGTTCTGAAAAATCTGAACTTTATGAACTCAACTTACTTAAATTGTTGCTGCAGTTAATATAACAGTAGAGACAATAGAAAGTTCTCCCCAAATTTGGGATTTTGATTGGTTTCCCTTACTACTTGGAATGGTGTTCATTCTACTTTCATGGTGGCAGATTGAGATTGGGGATATATTAGAAAATTTAAAAAAATCTGCAATGAATAGTGGTGTGGGGCTTATGCGTGCTGTCTCCTTATATCTTCAAGTATTTATGATCTTAAATTTAGAGTCAGAAGGACCCTAGTCCCATCTACTTAGAGTAAATCTTGTAAAGGGAAGAGGGGGAAGGGAATAAGCATTTTCATAGCACCTATCATCTGTCAGGCACTTTTCTAAGCCTATTTTATAGATATTATCTCATTTGATCCTCATAACAACACAGCAAAGCAGGTGCTATCATTACCTCCATTTTATAGATGAGTAAACTGAAACAGATGGGTTAAATGTCTCGTCCAAGGTTCACAAAACTAGTATGTGTCTGAGGCCAGGTTTGAACTCAGATCTTACTGACTCAAAACCCATTGATCTGTCCACTGTGCCACCAGCTGCCTCATAATTTCTTTAGCTTCTATTATAATACTACATTGACATCTCATTATGGTATGGAGGTGCTTCTGGCTTTCCAATTGAATACAAGATTTTACAACAGGGTGTATGTCTGTTGTCTAAAACTTTAGCCATACTAAGTTTGTAGAGGGTGCTCACTAGAGTCTTAGTCATCAGGAGATAATTTTTTTTTTTAACCCACATCTCTCTCTGTAGGAAGTATTACTCAAATAGAGATCAGAGATTCTTGGACAATTAAAAAAGACTTTTCATAATGGTAGTTCTATGTGAGAATTTGTTGAAGGAACCTGGGATGTTTAGCTTGTTGAAGGTAGATATCATAGCTCTCTTCAGTTATTTGTGGAATTATTATGTAGAAGAGTTATTAAAATTATTCCTTATGTCCCCATGGGATAAAACTGTGGGGTACAAGTTACAGAGAAGCAAATTTAGGCATCATATAAGGAAAAACTTCTAACAGTTCCCTAGAAAGGGAAGTGGTAATTCCTAAGAGCATTGCTTCATCAAGAACAGGTAATACCTAACTTTTTCACACACAGGGACTAGACTGGTAGTAGATGAGGGAAATTCTATAAATAAGTTACCTAGATTTCTAGGAAAGCACTTGGAAAGTGTTTCATATTCTTATGGGGAAGATGGAGCGATATAGATTAGATGGTGATGCAATTAGAAAAATATGGAACTGCTTGAATGGCCAAGCTCCAACAATAGTTTTTCAGGGTTCACTGTCACCATGGCAGAAAGTGTCTAGAAGAGTGCCTCGGAGATAATAAGGTCATAGATCTAGAACTAGAAAGGACCTCAGAGGTCATTTGGTCAACTCTTTCACTTTCTCTATGAGGACCCTGAGGTCTAGTGACTTGCCAAGACTACATAGAGAAACACTTCCTAACAATATTGTCCTCTCTTCATCCCACATTTGATCATTTCCTCCCATTATCTCCACCCTGTGTCTCACATGAAGAGGTAGCTCTTCTTGCCAAAGCAAATTTCTTGATCCCATCTTGCTATTGTCTCCAGCATGTTTCTTCTCCATACTTAGCTCTGATATTCCTGAAGTGTGCTTCTGACCATGTCAGCTCCCTACTCAACTTCATTCACACCTTGTTATCTTATGGAGCAAACACAAAATTATTTGACTTTAAAGGTCTTCAGCTAGCTCCTTTAAACTCTTCCCTTCCTATGTTCCATCTTCTTACTCTTTATTCCTTCACATATATACTATAATCCAGTGACATTGTTCTTTTTATTATGTAGGACATTCCATCTCCTGACTGTTTATATTTTTACCTGCTGTCCCTCATGCCTGGAGTGTTCTTCCTCATCTCTGCCTCCTGACTTTTCCTGACCTCATTTAAGGTTCAAATTCCACCTTATGCAAGAAGCCTTTCTGGTTTGTACACTTCTCCCCAATTTCCCTTTCCATTCAGCCTAGTGCCTTCTGTTTGAAATTATCTTCTTTCTCCTCTGTATTAGATCTCATATCCTGTACATAGGTTGTCTGTTCTCCATTAAAATAGAGCTCTTTGAACGCAGGGATTTTATTTTTATGTTTCTTTGTATCAGTGCTTTGCACTGTATCTCACATATAATGAGTATTCAATAAGTATAAATGTTAGTTGACTTACTAACAGGTATTAAACATCAAAAAAGTATCTGTGGTTGGCCCAATGCTTTTTTAAAAACATTTTTAGGGGGCAGCTAGGTGGTGCAGAAAATAGAGCACCGGCCCTGGAGTCAGGAGGACCCGAGTTCAAATACGGCCTCGGACACAACACAGAAAAACTAGTCATGTGACCTTGGGCAAGTCACTTAACCCCAATTGCCCTACCTTCCCCCTCCAAAAAAAAGCAAAAAAAAATTTTTTTTATCAGTGACTTGTGTAAAAGCATATATAGCATGCTCATCAAATTGCAAAATACTCCAAGTTGGGAGGGTTAGCTAACACAATGAAATGAAAGTCATGGTGTAGAAAGAACTAGACAGAGTAAATCTAATAAGGTGAAATTTAACAGAATTAGTGAAGTCTTATACTTGGGTTTAAAAAATCCTCAAGTACATGTTGGGGGAGATTAGATAGCAGTTTCTTTGCAACACAACTGGAAGTTTTTAGTAGATTATAAGCTTATTACAAGTCAGCAGTGTGATGTGGCAGCCAAAAAAGCTAATACAATCTTATGCTTTATTAAAAGAGGCAAAGTTTCCAGAAATAAAGTGTTGATAATCCTGTATTCTGCTCTAGTCTACACATTATGAGTATTGTGTTCCGTTCTGCATATCACAGGTTGAAAAGGATGCTGATAATCTGTAAAATGTCTAGAGGAGTCAATATTGGTAAAAGACCTTGAGTCTGTGTCAAGACAATTGGTTGATATAACTGAATATATTTACCCTGGAGAAGAGAGAACTCAGTTGAGACTTGATTTTAGGAAATAGTTTCCAACAAATTTATCCAAAAGTGGAATTTATTGCCTCAACAGGTTGTGGTCCTTCCTTACTTGAGGTTTTGAAGCAGAGACTGGATAAATACTAGATCTGTTAAAGCAAGGATTCTTTTCAGGTGTGGGATGGACTAAGTGGTCACTGAGGTTCTTTCAAACTGTCTGATTCCCATTGCTAGACATATATTAGAGTAGGTCAATAATTAAAAAGAAAGATCACATGCACCAAAATATTTATAGCAATACTTTTTATAGTAGCAAAGAGGTAGAAGCAAAGTAATCCTCCACTGATTAGGGAAAGGCTAAATTATAGTACATGATTTTAATGGAATTAAAGTTCTGTAAAAGTGATGAGCAGTGATTACTGAAAAGCATTGTAAGACTTATGTGAACTGATACGAAGTGAAGTAAGTGGAACAGAATCAGTATGGAACAGTTTACATGATTATAATAATGAGTGGAAAAAACAACAAAAAAATCATAAGTGAGTACTAGGGAAAATTATGACCAACCCTGACCCCTAAAGAAGAAAATTAGAAGTTACTTTTCTCTGCAGAGGTGGGAGGCAGTGGGATCTGAGTACTGCATTTAACTTTTCAGTCCATCGATTAATTTTGCAGAACTTTAAAACAAATGTTTTTTGTTATCATTGACTCTTGGATTGGAAAGCAGGAGGGGATATGTTAGGAAATGCAAGTGATAAAAAAAGATATAAAGAAATTGTTTGTGAAAAGAACAAATATACATATAATTTACAAAATTTTCTCATGGTCATCAAAGATACCCTTAACCCTTAATTAAAGATAGCCTTAATTAATAAATTGTTCTTCAAAAGTTTTTCTGTAGGGAGGAGTGGCTAGGTGACGCAGTGAATAGAGCACCGGCCATGGAGTGAGTACCTGAGTTCAAATCTGACCTCAGATGCTTGACATACTTACTAGCCATGTGGCTTTGAGCAAGTCAACCCTAATTGCCCTCCAAAAAAAAGCAAAAAAATTTTTTTTCTGTAGAGATGAGGAATTAGGTATATGGGTCAGTAGCTGTAATATTCTCTTGGTTATTCCCATGGCTTCAGGTATCCTCCTTTTTTTCACATCCTTTGCTTTACATATGTTATGTTTATACACATATGTGGCATATATATTAACACCAATATACAGAAGACTAGAAAAACCATTATAAAGTAATGTAAAAGTTTTAATGGTATTATAAATCTTAAAATTTCCAGTCTTCATCAGATGTGTGTTCAGTGTCATGAAAGTTACCTAAGGATACCACCTCCCATTCAAAAGAGAGAAATTTTTTTGCAATATAGTTTTTAAGTGCAGGTTTCCTGATAGTTTACAGTTTGAGAAGCACTTTCAGGAAGCAGCCCTATCAGACTCGGTGATAGAACAAAATGCCTCATGCTGACTCTTCTCTGTAATTGTTGTGAAGACCTTTGCTTATGTCTCTGTTTTAGACATCATCTGATAGTAATGATCAGATCAGAGTTGTTGTTGTTTCTTTTATATATGAAGGTTCTTACAGTTTTTATTTTTAAAAAAAATATTTGCAAAACAATTGGGGTTGTGACTTACCCTGGGTCACACATCTATTAAATGTCAAGTGTCTGAGCCTCAATTTGAACTGAGGTTCTCCTGACTTTAGGGCCTGTGTTGTGTCCATTGTGCCACCTAGCTGCCCCTCAGTCAGAGTTGTTAAACAGTTGTGTTATAATCTTTGGCTTTACCTCCCCATATTCAATCAGTTGTAAAGTTTGTTTCTACATTCATAACAGCTCATGTAACTCCCTCTTCACTCAGAAATATGACCCTAGTTCAGGGCCTCATTATTTCTATTCTGGACTATTGCAATAATAAGCTCATTGGTTTCCTTACCATCAGCTTCTTTCCTTTCTAATTCAGCCAGCACAATTGCCAAAATGATTCTCCTTAGATCTGGGTCACTCTCCTATTGAAAAAGCATTATTGGCTTCCTCTTGACCCTTTGATATAATACAGATTCCTTTAGCATTTCAAGCCCTTTGTAGTCTGAAACTATCCTATTTTTCTGACATTACCTAATATACTCCTTCATACAATCTGTGTTCTAACCAAGCAGTTCTTCTTCCTTGTATGTGACAGTCCATTTCACATCTGCCTTTATCACACAGACTGTTCTTTATGCCCAGAATGGATTTCTTCCTCAGCTACCTTAGCTTCTTTTCAAAACTCACATTGGAGAACAGTTCCCACATGTGGATTTCCTTTCCTACTAATCCTTTTTTCTTAGCACAGTTACTTTGCATGTATTTTGTGTTATTTTGAGTATAGATTGTTTTCCCTATAATGTAATGCAAGCTTTTTGAGGAAAGAGACGGTTATGTTTTTGTATTCTAAGCACTTAGAATAAGGCCTAAGTGCTTAAATATGTGCTTATGGATTGATAAAGCCAGTATTCTTCTGGTGGTTATTTTATGACTGGTAAGTTATGGGAGATTGAATTAGAAATTGAGGGTGACCTTAATGAAAACCTGAGGATGACACTCTTTGGTGGTATCGATGGTATTAGGGTAGGCATAGTTGGTGGGAATTTCCCTATTTATGAGATCATAGATCCATTGCAGTATTACAGTCATAATACAAAGCCTAACTTTACAAATGTTGAGATGCCCAAATGTTTAAATTTTGGTTATGAACTCTGAGAATTATCAGAGTGTATTAATCTTAGATTTTGAGAACTCAGTATTATATGGGTTCATAATTTAAAGTTTGTCATTGTGTTAGTTGTAACTGAATTTGTGAAATTTCTTTTTCAGGGTTTTTTTTTTGCTGCTGATATTTAAATACTGCAGTGGTTAGTGATAGCATTTTATTACAGAGTACATTTTAGTCCTCATTTTTTCCGTCTAATTTGATTCAGAGTTATGTTAACAATTTCAAACAACTAAAAAAACCTTATCCTATTTTATTTTAATCCCAGGAGTACCATCTGACTATAAAATTTAGGATAATACAAATATCAAGGATTGAAGAAAATTTGTAAATTCTGCTTCCTTTTATAATTCATTATACTTTAATTTAACTCTGTCAGTCTTGAAATTATATTAAAAAATACATTCAGAGGGGTAGAGGGGAATTCCCTTAAACCAGCACAAATGAATTATATCCTACATCAAAATTTCAAAAGAAACTTTATATACTTACAATAATAGATTTTAGAAATGGTACAGACCATGAAGTCATTTGATTCAGTCTCTTCATTTTGCAAATAAACAACCTAAGATCTGGAAAGGTTAAGTATCTTTCCTTTGGTCATAAACTAGTTAGAAGTAAAGTCAGAGTTATACCCCAATGCTGTTTAACAAATTTATTTTCTCTGATTTGAAAATACAAAATTTTATCTTCTCCAAATAGGGTTCATATACTCAGAATTTTGTGCTAGTCATTCTTTTAGTAATTACCTCTTAAGAAATTTAGTTATTGCTTAGAGAAGTTCCAGAGGAAACTCAAGCCTAATTGCTTAAGTATTGTTTATTTTTGTATATTATAATGTATATTCTATGGTAATTTTTGCATTAACATGTTAAAAGTATATGTAGATTTCATCTTTTATGGATTTCTACTAAATCTCTCTACTCTGATGCCTTACTGTGGCATATAAGTGACTCCTGGCTTTTTGGAAGCTATGCTACTGGAGTGAGTTCAAGAACTGACAGGTCCTACCAAGTTGGAAAGTCTTTGTACCAGCCCAGTGATGAACATTATTTCTTCTGAAAATCAGCCTAAGTAAGTGTGAAGAGGATCATCACCAGGCAGTGAATTTTTTCAGTCACAACAACTTACAAAAATTATCTACTAAGGCATGGAGGGGTTACCATCTGCCTCAGTCAGTGGAAGGAAGGGAGTGCCTCCATTAACAAAATTGTGGATCTTCAAAATACATCTTATAAAAATTCCTTAACAGAGCATTTCAAATTTACAGTTGTACACAAATTTTCTGGGAAATGCCTTACAAACTTAGCAATTAAGTTCTTGTACTGTGTTCACTGATATTACTCATTGTGTGTCCTCATTTCTTCCTCAATGCCATCTTGCTGCTATGGTTTTTGAAGTGTTTTGCTGATACTATTGTTTGGGAGCATAGCCATAAGTAGAATTTTGCCTTGCCTTGTCCTCTGTTCTTACACAGAAACATGAAAAAATAGATTTGAAAATTTGTTGGTATTAAACAATTTGTTAAAAGATACCATTACTGTTAATAGTATGATTTGAGAGTTAAAACCCGTGACAGTAATTAATACCTATGTAGTCATTAGTTCCAGAGAATGATGCTTATATAATTTTGTGCTGATTTTAAGTCAATTTTTGTTCCATAAGGCCTTTGTCATTTGAAGAAAACATTACGGCTAGACTGGATTTACCCATCTTTTAAAAAAATTTTCCCCAGGCCTGATCATGATTACTTTAGTGTAGGGAACTCCTGAAATGGAAACTCCCTTTTTTGGAATTTACAGTCTCAGAGAATTAGTTGAGGCAATGAGAGGTTAAATGACTTGGCTAGAATCATATGACTAGTGTGTGGTAGGCAGGACTTAAATACAAATCTCTGACTCAAAGACAGGATGCCTATCCATTTTGGCATATAGCATCCCTAAAAGGCTTATTTCACCCTCCCCTTCAACTTCTTTTACCTAGAATAGGTAAAAGAAAAAACTGCTTATCTTGAATAAGGTTATCCTGCTTATCTTAGGTTGTATTATAGTCATGGGTTTTAGTCGGAGTGTTGGTGATACCTGTGAGGACAAATGTTCCTTCTTGTATTAGAATATTTAATTCATTTTACTTTTTACCTATACTTTGTGGCACGTCAGATGGGGTGAGGGGTGAGGAGAGGGTTGGTGGTGCATACTAGTTGATTTCTGAGGTCTTTCCCAACCCTTTTTGGATCTGTAATCCTAAAGTCCTGGTCATAGATTTAATTACTGACTTTTTCTTTGATAATGTACCTTATGAACTTCTGGGTTTTTTTCTTGCATCATAGCTATTCTACTTGGTATATAGTTTGATGAGTATACATAGGCATTTGTTTTCCTTCTGCTTTCCTTGTAAGATTCCAGCTAAAGGCATTCTTACCAGTCCTTTTCATATTCCTATCAAGGAAACTGTAATTCCTGTATTTAAACCATGATCCAGAAATCTTAAGTCCCATTCTCAAAGAGCATATTCTTAACCAATTCTTCCCTTCACATGATCCTCCCATACCGTCATACATTGTTATCCAACCTATTCTTTATAACATCTCTAATAATTAAGCAACTTGCTCTTAAAGAACTCTAGTGCTGGAAAATTCAGTACTTCCCAAGACAGCCTATTCACTTTGGAAAGCTCTAATTGTTATGAAGTTTTTCCTTAAAACCTAAATCTGCCTTTCCAAAACTCAATACAATATTCCTAATTCTCTTTGGAACCAACCAGAATACATCAAATCTTTTAACAGAACAACTTTCACATATTTGAAAACAGCTATACTGTCTCTCCTAAGTCTTTTTCAGGCTGAATTTTTCTATTTCTTTTGACCAATCATGATTTTGTATGCTCTCCAGCCCATCCATTGTCTTTGTCAGTCATTTTTGCTATCTTCTCAATTCTTTCTGATGACTTTAAATGTGGGTCAGAAAAGAACCCAGGGCTAGATAGTAGATTTAGGCATTACTTGCACAGAAACATAGTTGAAACAGTCAGAGTAGATATGATTGCCAAGTAAGAGAGAAGAGTGTGAAGGGTGGGGGAATACTTTTTACATTAAGTACTCAGGAAAAGGATAAGGATGCAGCAAGGAAATATGGAATAAATGTAAGAACTAGGAGGGCATGGTGTTTCAGAAGTCATAGTAATCATTCAGTAGGAACATACTGTCATCTGTTAGAAGTTCCAGAGGGATCAAGGAAGATGAGAACTGAAACAGGTATTGATTTTTATAATTAAGAAGTTGTTGATGACATTTGAGAGAGCAGTTTCTGTACAGTGGAGGCAAAAGCCAGATATCAAAGGGTTAGTGAGTAGTGAGGAAGTAGAGACACTAGTGAAAGATAATTTTTTCCCAGATATTTAGTACTGAATTTGAGGAGAGAAATGATAGATGAGTAGATAAGATGGCAAAAAAAAGGGAAAGCCTTTTTAACATTTGGAAGACCTGAGTATGTAGATGTATAGTATGAAGCCTTTGATGAAGGAGAGATTAGGATGATTGAAAATATTCAGGATATTACCTTACAAAGGCCTGGAGGAGTTGTGAGGAAATGTGATCAGGAATATCGGTGGAGAGATTGACCTTAATGAGAAACAGATATGCTTGTTTTGTGATCATATGGAAGGAGAATGGGTAATTTGTGAGAGACTTGAGGAATAGAGTAATAGGATGAGGTAGCTCAATTTGTTCTTGGTTGAATAGAAGATAGCAGCATTTGTTTTAGGAGTGAGGGTTGTGGCTGTGTGGGGCAAGTCATTTAACCTCTCTGGGCCTTAGTTTCCTCGTTTGTAAAATTAAGGAGCCGGACTAGATGACCCTTGAAGCCCCTTCTACCTCTAGTTCTGTGATCATGAGACAAGAGAAGGTTTGGAATGGTCATTATGGGAAAGAAGATAGGAAATTAAGGATTAGTGAGGATTGTCAAATAGTAATGGAGTTCATGTTAGGGAACGTAGCAGTTTGTTTATATGGAGGATTAGAGTGAGCTTTAGACATTTTCTTTTGACTTAGTAATACTAAAGTAGGGATGGGGATTACATAGTGATGATTTCTAAGTCTAGATTGATGGAAGTTAGTGAGTCAGGGGATTCTATGGTAGGTACTATTTAGCAAAATATTTAAGAGAAAGATTGTAGACTAGAGACCAGTGAAGGCAGAGTGAGTGAGATAGATTGGGAAAATAGGCATGGGTTTGCAGAGGTGGGGAACCTGTGGCCTCAAGGCCACAGGACCTCTGGATCCTCAAGTGTGACCCTTTGACTGAATCTGAACTTCACAGAACAAATCCCCTTAATAAAAGAATTTGTTGTGTAAAACTTGGTCTCAGTCAAAAGGCTGCACCCAAGAACCTAGAATTCTAGGCCACAGGTAACAGGTCCCCCACCCGATTTAGGGACTTGAGGTCATGGTAGCTATGAAATTGCAGCTTTAATGTGGTTGGGAGAATTGTAGAGAGGAAACAGTAGTTGCTTTTGGTTATTGAGTGAAATTTCGAAGTTCTGGCTACAGAAGTGAGAAGAAATCTTAAAGTATCTTCTGAAAAAGACTAAGAGGGGAAAAGTGGTAAATAACTAGATTAATTAGAAAAAACTTTTCTGGTAATTGTAACTAGATTAATTAGAAAAAACTTTTCTGGTAATTGGATTTGTATGAACTAACTTCAGTTTGCTTGATAGGTGACTAATTGCCCAGTTAATAAAGGTGGCAGACTGAATTTTCTCTAAAGTGGGTTGGAAGCCCACAGGCAATAATTTTACATCTCAGGGTTATCCTAGGGAGCAGAACATATTAGGATTTTATAAATGCTTGTTAATTTATAAATAAAAGCATTAGGGAAAGGTATTAGCAAGAATCCCAAAAAATTGAGGATATCATATGAGGCACATATGAAGGAGGGGTGTGTGAAAGGGAATTATTTAGTGATATGCAGAAAGTACACTATATTTCTGCCAGTATAAAAGAATAGCTATCCATAGTCAAAGTGCAAATTGATCTGTTATATAAAGGAAAAGGTAAAATACCTTGGAAGAACATGTCAGTACTTAAGGGTTTAGGGAAAATAATGTCCTTTAGAAAGAAATGAGAAAATTCTGAAAACTCTTCAGAGGTAGAGAATAAATACTAACTTGTGATTGTAGATCAGATGGCAGAAAAATATGGCAAATGAGAGAGAAAGGACCACTACATATTTGCAGCTCAGTAATTGATATGTAGTACTTTCCTTAAAGGGGAGAACTGGATCCTCTCAGGAAGAAGCTTCTTTTTATTCAAAGAATGATGATGTGGATCCACAGTTCCCATCAGGAGAGAGGTCATGTGGCAATTGTCAGCAGAAAAAGAGGTGAGTATTGGTTATTATTAGCTCCTTACTGAAGGGTACCAAGGTGGATATTTGTTGATATGCCATAAGTAATAGAGAGGTATATTTTTCTGCAAGGGAAGAAACTTGACCATTTGGAAGAGCCTTCAGAGAATTATCAGATGATGAATACTGTGCACTGCTTACAATTCAATCACTGTGGCTCATTGAAAATGGGGCATTAGAATAGAGAGCCAGGTTTTGGAAAGTATATAGCTGGCTAATAACATAGTGTGTAAAATGGGATTTGGATTTCCAGAACACAATTTAAATATAGATAAGGTGGGCTCTTGGCCAGGCTCTTAGGGTTATAAGTGTAGGGTTGGAAGGAACTTTAGAAATCATCTAATTTCCTGGACCTCCCCACCTTCTTCTTTGTCCCCAACACACATAATTTTACAGATAAATCTGAGGCCCAGAAAGGTTAACTGGCCTGCCCAAAGTTACACTGGTATTCATGCCCTGTCACTTTTTTGTACTCTTTCACATTTCACCATGCTACTGGAATGAAGAAGTATAACAAGTATTGACGAAAACACATTTTCTTGGATTCTTGCAAATTTAACACAGATGGTTAAGCTGAAAATGGAAGGCAAGAGAGAAAATTATCCAAATATATGTGAACCTAGATGATATAGAGAGTAATAGATTTAGCATGAGAGAATTTTAGTAGAGATGACTAGTCACTATTCTTAGGTGACTTTTTCCAAGCAAAGAGCGAGCAACACAAATGCAAAGTGTGGGAGTAACAAAGAGGGTTAAACAAGCTTCTAAAGAGTAAGTCAGTCCAAGAAGTATGAAGTAAACATTCTGAAGACACAAGTATAAATAACTCCAATGAGGAAGAAAAGGAGAGCTATCTAAAAACATTGATGAGAATGCATAGGGAACTAATTCATCAAGATCATTAAAAAAGACAATCATAGAAGATGGAATGAAAAAGAGCAATATGGTTCTGTAAGAATAATGTGGAGTGTTCCATTATTCTGAATGAGTTTGAGGTGGATGTTTAATGCTAAAGACAACAAGAAAGACTTGGAGACTTTGGTCTTCTCTCAGCTTAGGAAAAGGGACTGACTGATGGGCAAGTAGCAGTGGTGTGAATGGGTTAGCCAGGGAAATCTGAGACAGTGATTCCCATCATCTGGAAGGCTGAATAACCTGGGGAAAAAATGCTGTATATAGAGTTAGGGAATATAGGTTTCAGTCCTGCTACTTAACTCATATAAGTAAGTAGGACAAGTCCCTTCTCTGACCCCTTGAGAGAGTAATTTCAGTAGCATGGCAAACTTGATTGCAAAGGTTTTCCTCATATATAAGAATGAGGGGGTTAGAATAGATGGCCTCAGGTTTTCTTCCAACTTTGAACTACGATTCTGTCTTTTTTTTAGATATGTTGAGGATGAAAGGAAATTCAAAGGAGGAATAGAACTGGATAGGATAATGATGAAGATAGTATTCAGATCTAGCCAACTCATTGTGTCTTATTTTCTCTGCCAAGAAGATTGGTCTTTGTACAGGGAGGGATAGAATGATTGTTTAGTAGAGAGCTGAAACCCAAGATAATGAGATGTACCTAATGACATCATCTCAAAATTCAGAAAATTTATATTAGGGATCCTGAAGTAGCTGACATTTGTAACCAGAAGGTAAGAGCAAAGTTGTAGAGTTGGAGAAATGTTTCACAATTTTCCAAAAAGGGAAGAAAGTTGATACTACAAACTTTAGACTGGTGATCTTCCCTTTTTGGCACATCCATAAAATAAGTTATTAAATGATGGCTTGTGAGTATTAGAAAGGAAGTGGTTTTCATGAAAAGCAAGCATGGCTTCATCAACCAATTATCATTTCTCTTTGGGCATAATTAATAAATTGTTAGATCATAGGAATTTTGTCTATGTGATATAAAGTATAATTAGATTTTAGCAAAACATTTAGTATTTACTAAGTCTCTTATTTGATCCTTAAGGAAAATGACTCAAAGAATAGTCTTTAATAGTTTACTGTAGACTTGGAATGACATCTATATTAGAGTCCCTTAAGGGTATGTGTTGACTTTTGTACTTTTTAACATGTTTATTGATGATTTTGATCATGGTACAGATGGCATGCATATCAAATGTGCCAAAGGCACGAGGCTAGGTGTAAAAACTAACACATGCAATGACAGTTTTGAATCCAAGAAGATCTCAATAAGCTGGAATGTTGGGATAAATCTAATACAATGAAACTTAACAGGGATAAATATAAAATTCAGCATTTGGGTTCAAAAAATCATCTTTTTCAGAATAGGATGGAGAGATGTTTCTAAGATAATGTGGAAAAGAACTGGAACTAGCAAAATGAATTAATAGTATGACAAGAACAAAAATAACAAATTCTGTTCTAAATTGTATTAAGGTAGACATGCTGTGCAGAATGAGATTGGTGATGGTCCCACCATACTTTACCTTGGTCACATAACATCTAGAATATTGTCTTTAGGCTGAAGTGCCATATTTTAGGAATGTCATTGATAAGCTTGAATGCATACCGAGGGAGTATGACCTTGATGAAGAGACTAGAGGCCATGCTATTCAAGGATTAATTGAAAGAATTGGGAAAGAGAAAAGTTAGGGGCAATATGACAATTGTTTTTGAGTAATTAAAGAGCTTCCATATGGAATAATGATTTCCCCTTTTGCTTGGCCATGAAAAGCCAAAGAACAGTGGGTAGAAATTGCAGTCCATAAAATTTAGTCCTTATGTAAGGAAAAACTTCTAAGAGACCTATCCAGAAGTGGAATCACCTTTGGTATGGATTGGGTTTATTCTCTTTGGAGGATTTTAAGTAAGACTACATAATTGTCTGGGAAGTTCTAGAAAAAAATAGGTGCACGTTAGACTAGATAACCTCAAAGGTTCTTTTTAATGCTGTGATTTTTTATGCGTTCTAGTCCAATAGACAATGAAGTCTAATTTGTGACTGTGCCCATGTGTGGTTCAGGTGGGGAAGAGCACTTGGTTGCTATAGTTGAGGTTAAAAAATTAAGGTTAGATTATTAGATAAATCATCAGTATGAATATTGAAATTCCCAAGGATGATAGCAGGAGAATATGGAAGAATGGAAGGCTGTATGCCAGCTGCTAATTCACTAAGTAATCTGGGAGAATTATCTGGAGCTCAGTATGCAACTGTGACAAAGATAGGGAGAAAGTGGTTTACATGGATTATGTGAAGCTCACAATGTGAAATGTTATTGTGGGATATAAAAGCTATGCCTACCTATCCATGGGACCCTTGGCATTATTGGAAGTAAGAGAAGGAATAACTTCTACTGGGAATCATTGTAATAGATTTTGTGTCTCTTCATAAGAGAGCTAAGTTTTTGGTTAAAGTTTAGAGATGGGAGGAATCTTATTGAAAATTTCAGACTGTAGGGGATTTTGATAGTAGGATTTCCAAATGGCATGGCAAAATGGTTTATAAGATAAAAGTGCTACTTAGAAATGAGCTGATTAGAATTTGAATGAGGTTTGGGAAGAGATAGTATGGATATGCCATTTGGACTTATGGTAGAGAGACTGGGTAATTGCAATTGAGAAATGATTATACCTGATTGATTCTCAATTGGGAAATGAAATAAATCTATACAAAACTTACCTAGACCAACTTTTGCAGAATTAGTGCACTTCAGAATTCAGAATATAACTTGTTTTGTTGATATTTTAGTATATCTCTAAAGTGTTGTCTCCTTTCTGCTGCCTGTTCCTATATATGGCTGCATCAAATCTTAAATTTTAAAATAATTGCATACTGTAATTCATTGGGGGGTAGAATTTTTATAGATGATATAGTCAAATGGTCCTCAACATAGATTTCATAGTTTTTAAGTTTATTTGCTTTACTTTTATCTAATTCTTTTTTTCCCCTTCTTCACAAAGAACTGTCACATAGTCAAATAGATAAATACATTGTTGGGGAAGTTGATGTAGAAATTTCATTGGCCTTGGCCTGGGTGTTTGAAATCTTTGATCAACTCCCTTATTTTACAGGTTTTCAAAGAGGTTGTAATATTGTCCAAGGGACAAAACCAGGAGCATGTTCATTACTACTACCTGTGCTATTTGCTTTCCAATATGAAATCATAGAATTAGTTGGAAGGAACTTCACAGATCATCCATCCAGTCCAACTATACCTGAAGCTTTAACCTCCATCAAAGCATACCTTACAGGTGGTTATCCAGTCTCCCCTTAAATCTCCAGTGATTATGAAATTCCCATCTACTGAGTAGTGATGGGAAGCTCTAGTGATGGAATATGTTGCCTTTATACTTTAATGTAGTTCTAATTGTTATCTTTTTTCCTATATAAATCTGAAACTCACCTTCCTATAACTTCCAACCATTCACCTCTGTGGTGAAGCAGAAATTTTGACCATCTTACACAAGACTGCACTTTCATATATTTGAACACGTCAGTCTCATTACCTTTCTAGTCAAAACATACCCACTTTTCTCCACCATTTATTGTACCATAGTCTCTAGTACTCTGACCACTTTGTTTGCCCTCCTTTGGTCATTTTCCAGTTTATAGAATCTTAGCATTTAGAGTAAGAAGGGACCTTAAAGATTCAGCATTCCAATCCCTTCATTTTACTCATGTATAAACTGAAACTCAAGTTAAATAAATTATGAATGGTCATATAGATAGGTAATAGCATATCTCAAATTGAATCTGAGTCCTTTATACCAAATCCACTTCTCCATCTCACTGCACCATTCTTTTCAGCGTGCTTCCTAAAATATGGCTGTCAACACTGAACATAATGATCTATACTTGACCTGACCAGGTCAGAAGCAAGATCATCACCACTCTCATTCTGAACCACAATAGGTATTAATGAGGTCCAAGATTATAATCATTTTTTTTTTTTGTAGCAAGATGGACTTGATTATATTTAAGCTTCTTTTCTTTTTTTTGTCTTTATTAATTTGTTCATTTACTTTGAGTTTACAAGATTCAGTTCCCCAGTTTGAGTTTCAAGTTTTCTCCCCCCCCCCCACCCATAGCGGCATACAATCAGGTATAGCATCTACAGATACTTTCACATTAGATATCGTTCAGGTTATAAAGGAGGATTGTATTGGATGGAACAAACAGTTGGAAAGAGGAAACCAAACCAAACAAGAAAAAGCAAGAAAGTAATTTGCTTTGATCTGCATTCAAACTCTGTTCTTTCTGGTTCTTTCTCTGATTGTAGACATCTCTCTCCATCATGAGACTTTTGGAGTTTACTTATAGCCCTGCATTTCTGAGCAATCAAAGTTGGTTGTCAATCAAAATCATTTCTGGTCTATCAAAGTTGGTTGTCACGCATAAAGCTTCTTCTTTTCTACTGTCTCCTTTTACCTACTTTCTTTTTTCTTCTTTTCTTCCCAAATTTACATTTCAGAGGCCCTGCTCATCTTGGAATTTGTTTGATGAATGATTGAAAATCTGATCTGTTAAAGGTATACATGTGTATACTTTTATATCTATTACATAAAAGTATACTGTGTATTAGCCTTTTTTTTTTCTTTTAGTATATCATTGCAGGCTTTTCTTTTATTTGTAGATGATGAATGGTTTTTTGTGTTTAATGTGATGTTCCTTCTAGATCTTTTAAGGGCATTTCTTTTCATATCTAAGTGCAGAACTTAGAAACTATATTTCTAGATGACTTGAACTTACTATTCTTCTGTAATTGAATTCTGTTAATTTGCATTTTGTACTCTATAATAGTTGTGCACAATATTCTTTTATCGTTCCCTGAATAATACTTTCTAGGGTTTTTAGTGCATATCATATTATACCACCAAGATTTCTAAAGGTCAGTTACTTTGTTTTTTAGAGATTTCAGTTGTTCTTCCAAACTTCTTGTCTTGCTTTTGCTCTGAAATTCATTGTTCCATGTCTGTGTTTTGTTTTAGATACATTCACCAAATGTATCTTATCTTTTTTTAGAAGGTACATTGCTTTATTAAAAACTTCCATAGTCTATTTGGATCCTCTCTATTCTCCTCATTCTTCTCACAGGACTCAAGTTCTGTTTAACTCTTTATGTGCCTTTGGGGACATCACAAACTCTTTGGGTTTCAGTTTCTTCATCTCTAAAAGGGAAGAGTTGGTCTGTATGACTTCTGAGATTTCTTATTCTCACTCTGTGATCCTATAATCCGTTGATCTGCCAAAGATTCTGTGATACTTGCTTTTCTTCAGAATACTAAAAAATAATGACAGTACCATTTACATTTAAGAAGGTTGGGAAGGGGAATATGTCAGAGAAAGAGAAAGAATTGTTAGAGGTAGAACCAGTCTAGTCAGTATTGTTGAAGCCAAGGGAGAATCAGTGATATTAGTGTTGCCAAAATGTCAGGGAGAATGAAGAGTGAGGAAAATCATTAGGTCTGGCAGTTAACTCATTGATTACTCTTTGAGAGAACAGTATCAATAAAGTTATGGGAACAGCATCAAAAAGGCACTTAATAGAAGATAGGTGGTGAGGAAGTGGGAGCAGCAAGCAAATATTATTTTCTGGAGGTTTCGCAGTAAAAATCAGAAGAGATGACTCAGTAGCTCTTGAGTGGTATGGGGTTTTGTTGTTGTTGTTGACAACAACATGGTTTGCTTTGTCCTTTAATTTTGAAAGACCTGATTCTGAATATGTAATAATATATAATAAATGTAGTATGTAATAAAATATATAGCATCAGAGATTACTGCCAGTGGTTAAACTGTTTATAGATAATAGAGAATGAACAGGGAGGTGAAATTACTTAGTTTTGTGAAAATTCCAGCCATGTATTTGAACTTATTAACCTTTTATGAATAATTACCACGAAATATAACTCATAACATTATTATAGCATTACCTTTGTTTTAACTTTTATTTGAATGCAATACTAAATTCTTTTCCTGTGTAGCATGTTTCTTGGTTTACAACTTCTAAGATCAGAGGAAATGTTGCTATCAAAATTTTCATTTTTATTGAAGTCTAAATTAGTAAAACATTAAATGTAATCTTTTCATTTGATATTAAGGATATACTCCATATGATTGCACAATTCCATCAGGCATTCTAATTAAGGGAAGATTTTTTAAAAGTCTGTTTTTGTATTGCTGAAAAAGTTCTTGACAATTTATCTGTTACTGATTTATCTGAGTATTAGAAAGTTTCTATTTTGATATATACTTAAATATTATGACTTATTTCTGTGTGCATATATGTGGTACAGTATTCATTTTTCTTTAAGTTCTTAGAAAACTAGTGCTAGAAAATTTGTGTTTATGTTCTCAATTCTGAAGATCTGTTCAGCTTTATCTCATTTGCGTATGTAAAATAGGTGTTTTTTAAAATTTCTACAATTCTTGAGATACTTTCAGCTTTCTCATTTGTACATGCAAAATAGGGTGTTTTTTTTTTAATTTTCCTTCCTTTTTGTGGGACATCTTTCAAGTTATAATGCTTCTTTGTCATTGAACCAGTATCATTTTAAGTTTTCTTAGAAATAGCCTTTCCTTCTGGCTATGGACCTCACAACATTATGCCTTATTCTGGTAGAATGGAAAAAAATAATCCAACAAACATTAAGTAAATTCCTATTTTATGCAGAGCGCTGTACAGGGTCCTGGAGGAGAATGAAAGTTTAGATAAACAGTTCTTGCTATCATGGATCTCACAGTCTAGTAGAAATATAAATTATATTCAAGGACAATAATGATACATGGTAAGCATAATAGAAGAGGAAGAACAGTATAGTGGAAAGAATATCTTGGGTCAGAAGACTCAGCTTTGCTACTTAATAGCTGTGTGACTAAGTTTTATAACCTCTGTATTGTTTCTTTTCCCCATTTTTAAAATGGTAGTAAAACTTTAAATATCTCTGAGAATTGTTATGAGAAAAGTATTCTCTAAAACCTTTAATGCTACAGAAATATGAGTTAATAATTATATTAAAGATACATAAAATAATAATGTAAAACAGTGGGGAGAAACCATTATCAACTGGGAGGTGGAAGAAGGCCATTGATTAGTTTGAAAAGGAAGGGTAAGAATTCAGTCAAAACCTTTCCCTTCTTTAGTTTTTCTTTCCTTAGCTTCTGTGGCACTGTATTATTCTTCATTTCTCCTTCCACCTTCTTTCTAGTCTCCTATGCTGGATCATTATTTATCTTATGCTTTTTAAACGTGGAGGATGTGAATGGGGAGACAGGGGGCTAACCTCTCTCCTGGGGTATCTTCTCTTGCCATTTGATACTCTGTCTTAATGATCTCATCAGCCCCAATGGAGTCAGTTATCTGTGTGCAAATTATTCTAAATTTTATGTATCTGGATCCACTATTTCTTCAGACTAGCATTCCATCTTACCAACTGTCTCCTCGACATCCCTATCTGTGTGTTCTACCAGCATCTCAAACTGAACATGTCTAAAATGAAACTTAATATTTTTCCTTTCTAAACCTGTTCCTCCTTGAAACTTCCTCATTCCTATGAGGACACTGCTGTCTTTATAGTCAGTCACCCATGTCCACGACTCTTCTGTATTCCTCATTCTCCATAAAAAGTCAGTTTCCAAGTCTTGCTCATTCTGTGTCTACAACATCTGTCACAATCATTCTCTTAATCCATGACTGCTACCACCATAGTTCAGGTTATTACCTCTTACCTATACTACTGTAATATTTCCTAATTGGTATCTCGGGTTCCTGTCTCTCCCCTCTCCCATCTATTTTATCTCTTGCCACTGTAACTTTGAGCACAAACTATCCCCCGTACAAAGAATGTACTTCTTTCCCATCCTGACCTCTTAGAATCTTTAATTTTCTTGAGAGCCCAGGTCAGGTAATGTTTTCTCTTCTAGAATCTTTCAATTGCCAAATCCCCTGGTGCTCCCCCACCCCTACCCACATGGCCATCTATTGGCTTCATTTCACATTGTTGACCAGCTCTCCACCTGGATACTCTCTTTTCTCTGGTTTTTGTGACATGACTGGTTTTCATCTTGCCTGTTTGACTACTCTTTCTTAGTCTGTTTTGTTTACTCATCTTCCATATTACACCCTGTAACCATACCCAAAGGCTCTGGTCCTAGGCATTTTCTTCTTTTTTTGCACTCTTATTTGGTAAGATCCTCGGCTTCCTTAGGTTTAATGATCATCTCTATGCAGATAATTTCACACATTTATTTATCCAGACCAAGTCTCTTCTGAGCTTCAGTCCTACATCACAGTTACTTGTTGGATGCATGTCCCATAGATATCTTAAACTTATATTTTCCTCCAATAGAACTTGTATTTTTCTCCAAACTCAGCTCTTTTGTCAACTTCTTTTTGGCAAGAGCACTACCATTTTTACAGGTCTCCCGTTTACAGTCTTGACCCTACACTCACCTCCTTACTCTTCATATCCAAACATTTGCCAAATTGTGTCATTTTTATTTCCACAACATTTCTTATGTCCATCTCCTTTTCCCTACTCAAACAACTACCACTTAAGTTTAGGCTTTCATTAACTCCTACTTAGATTACTCTACTCTTTTGAATTCATTATATATTAATCTACCTTCCCACCTTGTTTCCCATCTAGCCAAAATGGATGAAATATGCCAATATTGGCACAAATTGTTATGTATGCAAATATGATTATCATTTTTTCAAGTCCTTTTCTAAATTTAGTTCTTAGGTTTTTTATGTACTGAAAATTAGATGTAATCTTTAACATAAATTACACTGATGAATGTTAACCTGAACCAAGAAACTTTTTTAAAGTATTTGTTGTATTTTAGTGCTATGCTGTCTTCCTGCATTTTGCATATCAGTTTATATTTTATATGTCCTACTCATTTAATAAATTCTAAAGCCCTGGTTTTTGTTTTTTTGGTAGTAGCAAACAGTACCTAATATATCTTTGATAATTGCATAATTGAATGCAGTAATGGAAAATGTTTTCTTTGACTAATTTACAAAAGGAAAATAAGATATTTTGTTGTGACATAGCTAGTGCTATTTTGATCCCATTTAATATTGAAGTACTAAAGTGCTAAAGTGTACTGTGTTATTGAATAATGACTTGGTCACTTAATTGCTTTTAACTTAAAGGCATTTTATATATTGTATCATATAAGCTCACAGGTATAGAGAATTTGTGTATATATGTGTGTATGTATGTGTGTGTTTATGTATGTATGTGTATGTATATGTATATATATGTGGAGGAAACCTTATGTATGTAGAGGAAACAACATGTATGTGAGTAATGTACACATGTGGTATATCTACATATGTATATATGTGTGTGTGTATAAATACGACAGCATGTATTATAAAGAACACTAAATTTCCAGAATATAGGCTTTGCCACTATGAGCAAGTTGCTTAACCTCTCTAGGTAGTTTTGTCATCTATAAAATGAGTTCTGTGTTTATGATTCTTTGAACCATATTGCATTGATATCGTTTATGTGGTCCCATTGATATACTGTGTTTAAATATGGTACCTATAGGCTTGAAATACTGGTTATCAGTAGGAAAAGGTAAAAGTATGCACAAAGGGGAGAGAAACAGTAATGCATTAAATTAGAATTTTAGAATGAGAAGCAGTAGACCTGGGAATGAGTTCAAGCTGCATAACTATTTAGCTCTCTACCCTTGTGCACATTGCTTATCTAATATGGATTTCTGTAAATTGATTGGTGAAAGGCCTTAAGTTGTTCCCATAGATGAATTGGTTGAAGGAACTAAGAATATTTAACTTAGTGAAAAAAAGAGCTAAGGGAAACCATGGTAACTGTCTTCAGTGCTGTCTTCAAGTATTTGAGGGATTGGAAGAGGGAAAGGATCACCAAATTGTGATTTGATCACAATGTTTCACAAATGTGGTTTGATCATCCTTGTAACATACCCTCATCTTCTCTTACTTGAATGTTGCAATAGTCTCCTTGTTGGTCAGCCTGTCAGAAGTCTTTCCCCACTCCAGTCCATCTTCCACTAAAGTAATTTTTCTAAAGTGTAGATCTGGCCATGTCACTCCCCTTTAAATATAAAACTTGTGTTTGGCATTCAAAGCCCTTCATTACCTATAACCCTCCCCTCTAGTCTTCTAATATGTTAGACATATTCCCTATTTACTCTTTAAACTAGTAACAAAAGCCTCCTTACTGTTTCATATTCTGACTGGGTATTTTTATTGACTCCTCCCCCCCACATGAAATGATCTTCCTCCTTATCTCTGCTTTCTGGATTCCTTATCTTCCTTCATGGCTTAAATTTCTACCTGCTATAGAAAGCCTTCTCTGATCCTTTTAATTTTAGTCTGTTGATCATTTTCTATTTATATTGTATATAGCTTGTTTGTACATAATTGTTTTCACATTGTCTTCCCCATTAGATTTTTGAGTTCCTTAAGAGCAGGGACTGTCTTTTGCCTTTTTTGTGTCCTCAGCACAGTGCCTGGCACGTAGTAGATTTTTAAATGTTTATTAGTTGATGGGCTTTAGATATAAGCTATGTTATTTTAAGTTTATTTTATTTATTTATTTACTCATTTACTTATTTATTTAGCTTTTTGGAGGGGGGAAGGTAGGGCAATTGGGGTTAAGTGACTTGCCCAAGGTCACATGGCTAGTTTTGTGTTAAGTATCTGAGGCCAGATTTGAATTCAGGTCCTCCTGACTCCAGGGCTGGTGCTCTATCCACTGTGCCACCTAGCTGCCCCTAAGCTTTTCAAAGGTAAACAAAGTGCAGGTACCAAAAATCTCTGGTAATGCAGACAAATTATTGCAGAAAGGGGTTTATTCTCAGTAGCTCCTGGCAGACATGTTTCCTGAATCTGACTCTTTTAACAGGAATTTAAAAGTTTTAGGTAGATTAAGTAGAATCAGTTCACACTTAGAAAGGTAGTTTTCCCTTTAAACTTGACTTTCAAGTTCTTTGAAAACTTTTAAAATCTGAACTTTTTCTTCATATCCGTACAGACAGATTGAAACTTACAAAAAAGGTAATAGTTAATGGCAAGAAGTTGTACTTACCTGGAAAACCCCTACCTGTGAGTATTTAGGAAATGACCTTTAAAAGCCTATAGCTCAAGATTATTTTGACCAGAGATTATTTTGAGCAGCAGTAATTATGATTTGGTGAATTGACCTTACTGTACTTTTCTCTTTCATTGTTTACTACTTTAAGAATGATCTGATAAAAAGTATAATTTAGACCTTAAATAAATCAAGGTGTTTTAGATGCTCATTATATAATAGCTTTGTTCTGTATATCAGTTTTATTTAAAAAGTTTTCAGTGCACTGGAAACAATTTGTAAAATGCATTCATAATTTTAAAGTTAAGTGAAGTATTTTGGAATATTTCTTAAGGTCTTTTTTGTAATATTGCTCAAATTGAAAAAAATTAGCATATTTATAACAACAATTGTTATAGTATTTACAAATGTGAAGAGCTGGAAGGTGGCCTGTTCCAATTTTGGGTAGCTCTCTGCTTGTTAGGGTCAGGTTGCTTTGGCCTTTTTTTGTTTTTAAATCACACTTGAATTTACTTCTGTATAACTTCTAACTTTTTCCTTATATTCTAAAAGCCCAGCACAATGCTTGATGTAGAATAGATATTTAATAAGTATTTCTTCAATTGAGTTGAATTCTATCCATTGCTACTTTTTGCTTTCTGAGACCACACAGAATAAGTCTATTCCCTCTTCCAGATGACAGTCTTTCAAATATTTCAGTACTGCTATGATGGCCCCTTTAAATCATCTTCTCTAGGCCAAGCATTTTTCTTTCCTTTGATCAGTCTTCATATGATATAGGCTTGAGTCCTTGAAGGCACCCTGGTTATCCTTCTCTAGATGATCTTCAGTTCATGAATTTCCTTCATAAAATCTGATTCTGAGAACCAATCATAGTATTTTTCAGGTGTATTCCTTGTTTTTCACACAGTATAATGGGACTTTTACCTACATAATTCTGTACCCTGTAGATCTCCTTAAGCAACCAAAAATTAAGTTTTCTAGTGTCATATTATACACCTGAGCTTACAATATCATAACACCCTGAGATCTTTTTCAGAGAAAGTACTTTCTTGCCATTCTTTTACTTGTAAAATTGATTCTTTGAACCCAATTGTAAGATTTTACATTTGTTATTAAATTTTATACTTTATTTATCCCAGTGTTCTAACCTTTCAAGATAATTTCAAATCCTGACACTGTCACCAACATTTTACCTATCATCCAGCTTGATGTCACCAACCAATATTTAAGTCATTGATAAAAGTAATTAGCAATACAGTACCAAATATAGATTATTAGAAGTTCTTTAAGTTGACTTTAGATCATTGATATATTTTTGGGTATGATCATTCAACAAATTCTAAATTTGCCTAATTTACTAGTGTAGACTATAATGCTCCAACTTTGCTAAAATCTAGAAAAATCATCTTTACAGCATTAACTAACTTCAGCAAGCATTTACAAAATCCTCACTATGTTCAAGGAACTTTGGTATGTGTTACAGGCAGACTGCTCAGCCCTGGTCTGCCAGTGTAGTAACTTTGTCAAAAAAAAAATTCGTACTCTATGTGTCTATTGAACCTTACAATTGAGTCCACTAAAACACCAAGGCCTTTTTTCAGAAAAACTGCTGTAGTCATGTTGTCCCTTTTGAATATTTCAGAGGTTGTTGACAGTAACTTAACAAACCTGTCAGCTGTCTGTTAAGCAGTTCATTTGTTCCAGGTTACTTAAACATATCAAAGGCAGTTAGGTGCTCTCTTTCTAAGAGAAGACTTGGGGGGGGCACTTAATAAATGTTTTCATATAATTGTAGAACAGCATGCAATGTGGAAGGAGATTCAAACTTGTACTCTTTACTGCAAAAAGAGAAGTAGGTTCAATAGATGGAAGTTATAGATACTATGACATAGGTTTGATGTGAGGAAAAACTTTATATATATACATACATACATATACACACACATTCGCCCCCCCCCCCAATTACATGTAAAAACACTTTGTAACATTCATCTTTTAAAATTTTGAGTTCCAAACTCTCCTTCTCCTACCCCATCATTCAGAAGGCACACACGTGTAATCATGTAAAAACATTTCCATATTATTCATGTTGTGAAAGAAAACAACAGACCAAAAAACAAATAAATAAGAAAAATAAAGTTTAAAAAAGTATGCATGCTTTGCTCTATATTCAGACTCCATCAGTTCTTTCTCTGGAAGTGGCTAGCATTTTTCATCCTAAGTCCTTTGGAACTATCTAGGATAATTGTATTCCTGAGAATAGCTAAGTCATTCACAGTTGATCATCATATATATAGTATTGCAGTTACTGTCTACAGTGTTCTCCTGGCTTGACTCACTTCACTTTGCATTAGTTCCTGTAAGTCTTTCCAGGTTTTTCTGAGAGCATATTTGCCTGTCATTTCTTAATAGCAAAATTGCATTCCATCACAATCATATGCCACAACCTGTTAAATTATTCTCCAATGCATGGACATGCATGCCCTCAATTTCCAATTCTTTGCCACCACTGAAATAGCTGCTCTAAATATTTTTATACATATGTGTCCTTTTGTTTTCATTTATTCATTCACTTGTTTATTTATTATTTTTTCTCTTTGGGATGGAGACCTAGTAGTGCTGTTGCTGAATTGAAGGGTTTTATAGTCCTTTGGGCATAGTTCCAAATTACTCTTCATAATGGTTGAATCACCAGCAGTGCATTAGTGTCTCCATTTTCTCACATTCCCTTCAACATTTGTCGTTTTCCTTTTCTGTCATATTAGTCAAACTGACAGGTGTGAGGTGGTTGCTGAGACTTGTTTTAATTTGCATTCTCTCATCAGTAGGGACTTAGAACTTTTTTTTCATGTAACTATAACAGACTTTGATTACTTCCTATTCATAGCTTTTGACCATTTATCAATTGATGAATGACTTATATTCTTATAAATTTGTCAGTTCTCTATATATTTGAGAAATAAGGCCTTTGTCAGAGAAACTTAATGTAAACATTTTTTCACAGTTAAGATTACTCACTATGTATTTCCATTCATCCTATTTCCCCTCCTGCTTATCCTGCTTTCTCAGCTTTCACCCTGTCCATCCTCAAAAGTAGTTTGCTTCTAACTACCACCTCCCCTAATCTGTACTCCCTTTTATCAGCCCCGTCCTCTCTTCTCTTATCCCTTTCTTCTACTTTCATATAGGGTAAGATAGATAGATTTCTATACCCAACTTAGTGTGTATTATTTCCTCTTTGAGCCTAATCTCATGAGAGTAAGGTTCAAATGCTACCCTCCACTTCTGTCTTCTCACCATTGTAAAAGCTTTTTCACACCTCTTTTATGTGAGATAATTTATCCCCTTCTATCTCTCCTTTCTCCCTGTGCATTCCTCTTTCTCAACCCTTAATTTTTTAGATATCAAACCATCATAGTCAATTTATACCCATGCTTTCTATGTATACTCCTAACTACCGTAATAATGATAAAATTGTTAGGATTTGCAATTATCTTCTCATATACAGCTTAATTTTATTTATTTCCTTATGATTTCTCTTTCCTATTTACTTCTTTATGTCTCTCTTGAGTCTTGTAATTGAAAGTCACATTTTCTATTCAGCTCTGGTGTTTTCATCAGGCATACTTGAAGCCCTCTGTTTCATTTAATGTCCATTTTTTGCCCTGAAGCATTATACTCAGTTTTTCCTCAGTGGTTCTTGGTTGTAATTCTAGCTCTTTTGCCCTCTGAAATCTCTTATTCCAAGCCCTCCAATCCTTTAACAATGGAAGCTGCTAAATCTTGGGTTATCTTGACTGTGGCTTCACTATATTTGAATTCTTTCTGGCTGCTTGCAATATTTTCTCCTTGACTTAGGAGCTCTGGAATTTGATTATAATATTCCTGGGAGTTTTCATTTTGGGAACTCTTTCAGGAGATTAATTTTTTCAATTTCTATTTTACCCTCTGGTTCTAGCATAGCAGAGCAATTTGCCTTGATAATTTGTTGAAATATGATGTCTATTTTTTATTTTTTGTCCTGGCTTTCAGGCATTCCAATAATTCTTAAATTATTTCTCCTTGATTAGTTTTCGAAGTCAGTTGTTTTTCCAATGAGACATTTTGCATTTTCTATTATTGCATTTTAAAATATTTTTTAAAATTTTTCTTGGTATCTTATGGAGTCATTAACTTCCACTTGCCCAATTCTGATTCTTAAGGTAATATTTTCTTCCTTGAACTTTTGTGCTTCTTTTTCCATTTGGTCAATTCTTTTAAAATTCTTTTCTTCAGTGAATTTCTGTAGATCTTTTTCCATGTGGCCAATTCTGCTTTTTAATGAGCTCTCTTTAGTGAATTTTTTTGCGCCTCCTTTACCAAACTGTTGACTCTCTTTTTATGATTTTCTTTTGTACTCTCATTTCTTTTCCCAGTTTCCCCTCTTTGTCTCTTATTTGATTTTTGAAATCTTTTTTGGGCTTTTCCAGTAATCCTTTTTTTACCTGAAACCAATTGACATTTTTCTTTGATACTTTAAATGTAGCAGTTTTGACTTTGTTGGTCTTCTTCTGAATTTGTGTTTTGATCTTCCCTGTTACCACATTAACTTTCTATAATAAAATTTTTTTTTCTGTTGTTTCCTCATTTTTCCAGCCTATTTCTTGACTTAACTTTATGTCAAAGTTGGGCTTTGCTCCTGGGGTGTAAGGGGCACTGTCCCAAGCTTCAAGTTGTTTGCAGCTGTTTTCAGAGCTGATTCTGGGGGTCTGTAGGTTTTCAGTTCTTCTGCTAAGTGATGTGATTTAAGGAGAGGTTTGTTGATGCTTCTCCTGACCTGCACTCTGGTCTGTGATCAGTGATGAGCATTCTTTTCTGCCCTAGAACTGTGATCAGGATTCCAGCTCCCCTATGGCTGCTACAAGCTCTGGCATTCTACTGCTTCCTCTTGCCCTGGGACTGTGATTTAGGATTTTTGACTTGAATCCATATGGATAGTGCAACAGAGTCCTGCACCCAGTGCCCACAAAGGGACCCCTGTAATCTCCTGACCAGTTGACCCAAACTCTTACTGTTTGTGGGTTGAGAGTTGGCTGTTGCCAGTTTATTTGCCCCTGTTGGCTGTGTTGCACAGGTGTGGGGCCTTACTCCTGTCTTGTCGAGGTTAGGCCTGCTGCTGTCTTGCCTGTGCTGAACTGTGCTACTCTTTCATCCAGCTGCAACAGGCCTTTCCTTCTGACCTTCTAAGTTGTTTTGGACTGGCAAATTGTTTCATTCCATCCTTTCATTTGTTCTACCACTCCAGAATTGTTTTGAGGTATTATTTTAAAATTGTTTGGAGGGGAATTTGGGAGAGGTCAGGCAAGTCTCTGCCTTTTCTTCTATCTTGGCTCCAAGGAAAAGCTTTTTAACAATTAAGCCTGTCATCTTAATACCCCTGGCTGAATATGGAGAGTTGGATTACTAGGAGGTTGAACTTTTAGACCGAAAAATTGGTATGATACATGATATTATATGTGCTTAAACACATATATGCACATATCTTCTTCATTAATTCCTCAAATATTTATTGAGTGCTTAATGTTTACATTACATCTTGTGAGGTGTTGGGGGAAAATAATTTTGAAAAGGCATGACCCCTACCCTTATGAAGATTACCTAAGATAAATGCTATATATGCCATTTGATTATTGGTACTAGTAACTTTTGTGTTTCATCATATGCTACTTTATATTGTTTTCCAGTTCTTAGAGTAAGGAATGTCAGGCAGAGTTGACCTGCCTGAGAGGGTTGTTGGTTGTGTTGCATATGTTGGAAATATGGACTTAAGAATATAGAAGAGGTCTAGAGATTTGATCAAGATGAGATTATGGGTAATTTTTTTTTGGATGGGGGAGGGCAGGACAATTGGGGTTAAGTGACTTGCCCAAGGTCATATGGCTAGTAAGTGTTAAGTGTCTGATACTGGATTTGAACTCAGGTCCACCAGACTCCAGGGCTAGTGCTCTATTCACTGTACCACCTAGCCTCCCAAAGATGATAGTAATTTTAACAAATGCTGAAATTGCTTATTGGTTCACTGATTATTTTGTCCAGAATAGCCTTTAATCCAACTTACTCAATTTTTAAATGGAAAATTGAGGCCCAGAGGTTAGATTGGCCTGAACTAGGTTCTTTAGTTAGTTAGTGGCAGAGCTAAGACTCAAAACCAAATAGCCTGACTCATTCTACTGCTTTTTCTATATTGCCTTCTTAAGCAGCATGTTTCTTGAAGAGCTGAGAGTTAATGGATAGAAAATACAGGCAGTAGGTGAATAGAGAACATTAAGGAGATTATCACTGTGGGAGAAGAGAATTGAGTTGGAAGCTCAAGGAAGTACTAGGAGTCAGATCAAGGTCTCTAGGCTGCAGGGTTGACTCATCTCCACAGAACATTTGTCTCATACCACAGAAACCTCTTTAACGTGGAAGCTCATTCCATTCCAGGACTACTTACATTGGAAGTACCTTTTACCCCTTAGACCTCACCTTTTGATTGCCTGGTTCTTCCCAGACCCTCCAATTTAAGCAGCAGGCTTAGGCCAACCATGTTTTTCTTCTCCATACACACTGCTGACTCATCTACATAGAACTTTCTCATTGCCTCTCTAAGGTTTTTAGCTCCCTTTTATGTGTTGTATTTCTCCATTAGAATGTAAATTTCTTGAGGGAAGAGACTGTCTTTCTACTTGAATTTTGTATTCCTACCACTTAACACAGTGCCTTGCACACTTTCACAGAGTTGTTGACTGATTGATCTGTTGTACTTAAAGCAGAAGGGAAAAGGACTAAAAGAGAACTTTGCATGTGAAAAGAATGAATAATTCTTTAGAAAGATAATGAGTCACAAGACTGGAAGTTAATATTTTCTAGTTGCAGGATTATCTCAGACTCTTGAAAAGGATGATAAGAAAAATGTAAGGGGAAGAGAACCACAAAGTTCAATGTATAATAATTGGATTCTCTCTGTTAATTATGTTGCAGATATACTTTGGGAGTACCTTTTAGTTTTTTCTATTGGCAACAGATGTTTCTGTCTGCATAGAAGGTTTTATGCTAACCCAACTATGCCTTAAATGCTTTATAAATATATCATGCATATTACACACGTTCAAGAATAAGCACTCATCATCGAATAGTCATGTTCTCAAAATAGCTGAAATGATGAGTTTGGCATTCACCAAATTTGATTGATATGGTAGTACCCTTATGACCTGAAAAAGAGCCAGTTTATGGAATAAGTGGTCCAGTTGCCTCTTGTTACTTCTGAAGAAGTTGAGGTTCAGAGATATTGTCACTAATAAAGGTCACATAACCAGTTATGTGAACTTGGCGTAGAACCTCAGTTTTCTGACACAACTTCAGGGACACAGGTTTTCTAGATTATCACATCATAGTTTCTTTTTTTTTTTTTTTTTGGTTGTTGTTAATTTTATTTTTTTCTACTGATGAAAATCTACCTTATTTCCCTCCTTTCTCTCCCTGATTTGATATAAAGACTGCCTGTCACTGAAATGTATAGTCAAGCAAAACTAATTCCCATCTTATCCTTGTACAAAGAAAAAGTCTTCAATCTAAATTCATAACCTCTTTCAGAAGGTAGGTAACGTGTTTCATGATGAGTCATCTAGAATCATGGTTGGTGATTGTATTAATTAAAGTTCATAAGACTTTTCAAAGTTGTTTGTCTTTACACAATACTATTATCATATAAATTATTCTCCTGGTTCTGCTCACTTCAGTTCATACAAATCTTCCCAGGTTTCTCTTAGACTGTCCCTTCATTATTTCTCATAGCACACTAGTAATCTATCATATTCATATCCTTTAACTTATTGTTCCAATTTCGAATTCTTTGCCAATACAGAAAGAACAGCTATAAATTTTTTTGTAAAATGGTCCTTGCCTTCATTCTTTGTTTCTTTGGGATATAAGCCCAGTAGTCATATCACTAGGTTAAAGACTATGCACAGTTTAATAACTTGTTAGTTAAGTTCCAAATTACTTTATGGAACGACTGGACCAGTTCACAGTATTACCAACTGTAAATTTAGTGTACTTTTTTTTCCCATAGTCTGTCCAAATTTGTCATTTTCCCTTTTTGTCAACTTTGCCAATCACATTGTGATTTCTTAAAGCAACTGACAGTTAATTTGTAAAGATGGAGTAGTACCTTAAAAATAGTTGACATTCAATAATTGTTGATGGTGTTTATGATCAAGAACACTGGGTCATAGCCAAATTTCTTCTGTGGCTAACTATTTGCCAATTAAAGAATAGTGCTTGTCACAGCAAAGGTAACATGAATTTGATTCTGCCCTTGTATAAATTAGTTTTTATCCCATGTCCACAGACTGCCTTCCAAATTGGCGCAAAATTTAACAAATGTATATCATTCACAAATGGGCAAATTGATCAAATACTACTTGGAAAGCAATTCAGAATATAAAGCATACTCTTTTGTTGGGTCAGCATCATTTTTGTATATGATCAGAAGGATTATCTTGAATATAGTCTTTAAAAAGAGTTAATTTTTAAAATTCTCCCACACCTGCAACCAACTTATGTCCTAGTCCAATATTAGTAATTGCCTGTCTTTGAATGACAATTGGAGTGCAGTCAGTGACCATGGGAGAGAAGCTAATTTTGTCATATCTAAAGGGCTATTGGATACTAAATGTTCTTTTTTGTATCTATAAGCCTTTAATATTTGCCTAGATAATTTCTCTTAAAAGGTAGAAGCAAATATTCGTTTCCTTAGTAGTAGGAATTTTGAGTGTGATTTAATTACTTTCATTAAATGTTATCATTCCTTTGTTTTGTTTTTATTTCTGTACATTTGCTGGAACATATACTGGCATATTGTAGGTACTTAATAAAAGTTTCCATAATGTCATTGATATGGATGTAAATGATTAGCTTTGTGTCTGAGTTAATGGGAATTTGTATTCATTTGTTTAGATGTTTAGATGGAGTGGTGGATATAGTGCTAGATTTGGAATTCGGAGAACTTGAGTTCAAATCAGCTGTTAACAGCCATGTGACCCCAGCCAAGTTGTGTAACATCTTTTAGCCCCAGTTTACTCATCTGTAAAATGGATATATTAATAGCTAGTACCTTACAAGATTGTTATTGAGCTCAAATGAGATGATGTATATAAAGAGCTTTGCAAGTCTTAAAGCTCTATGCAGATGTTAGCTATTATTATTGTTACTATTGTTGTTTAAGAGCCGGATTTGGGATTTATATAGCCACCTTAATAAGATACTTGAATTGAGCATCCATTATGCACTCAACATTGAGGTGCTATACAGGATAAGATGAAGCATACATTTATCATTCTGAAATTCAAACAGCTTACAGTTTGATTGAAGAGATAGTTATTCATATGAAGTGTTAAATAATGCAAAAATTAGGCCAATATAAGCAAAAAGTCACAATTTTCATTTGGGATAATGGTTTTAGTGGTTAGCCAGCAACATTTAATCTTTTTTAAAATTTAAAATCCATTGACTTTTTCTTACACTATCATAATTTACTTAGATGGCAGTTTTTTTCAAAGTAATATTAAAACACTTTGGATTTGTTTACAGTGCCCTTACTATTCATGAAGAAGTAAATTACCTTAAAATGGAATATTTAAGATATTTGTAGATTAAGAGCCTGTGGTATAATGAATAGAAGACTAGCCTCAGAGCTCAGAAGACTGCCCTTTCAGGGCTCCTGCGCTGCATCTCAATATACTGACTGTGTGTGACTGTAACCTCTGTTGCTTTAAGCAAGGAAGATACTGACTTGCACTGGTAGAGTTCCCTATACAAGTGAAATCGCAGGTACCTGTCTTTATGGATTGGTATCTAGTTTGTGCTTTGAAACTTCCAAAAGATTTAAAAAGCAACAATTTCCTTTCATCCCACAAGATTAGTAATTTTCTTATGTTAAATAATGTTTAATTTACATTTTTCTTTTGTCTCTGATCTTTCATGCACAATCTAGATCTATCCTGTCTTCTCCTAAATATAATAAGTGCTCAGAAACATTGTGATCAATTTGAAAGGATTTTTGAAAACATAAAAGTAGTCCTTGAGAGGAAATGGAAAGCTATTCCTCTAGAACGTTGGTTTCTGCTGCTATTTTGTCATTTCATCTCTGTTCATCTGCTTTTGGCAAAGGTTGTTCTATACTGGCTTCCCATCATTTCCCAGTGTAATGGCAAAAAAAAAAAAAAAAAAGCCTTGGACTTTGAGTCAGGAATGATCTAGTTTTGAATACTACCTCTAACTTGTACTGATTGTTTGACCATGATCAAGTCACTTAACTGTTTTAACTACTCAGAATTATACTTCCATCTTACCTCACAAGGTTGTTATGATGCTTAAACATGATGTATGTAAAACCCTTTGTAAATCCTAAAGTGGAAATCAGATGTCAGTTATTGTCAGTAACATTATTTTCTTATTACCCATGGAATTTTAGTAGATCTGGATCAGACGACCTGAGTTTAAGTTTCACAGCTAATAACCCAGATCTTTAAAAAAAAAAATTAAAATTTTTCTATATGCAAAATGAGAAGATTTGACTAGAAGATTTCCTTCTAACTCAGAATCTAAGGATCTTTTGAATTATGATGATAAAGCTGTAGTTCTACTGTATACTTTTCAATCACTTTAGATTTATTCTAGCACAAAAGTTGAAAGTAAACTCAGAGTTTTGGACCTCATCACTTTCTAGAACTAGCTCTTTTCCTTGTTCTGGAGTTTTTCCAAAGCTAAAAATTATTTATCTAACTGATTAATCAATGAGTTTTGTCTTGTAAAACTGTTAAATGTTGAGGCCAGACCTAAGAGCTATGGAATACAACTTAATAGTATCTTAATACCTACTTACTGCCCCACTACTACCAGAACTAAATAGTATCCAGTGGGTTACTGATAAAATTTAGTTGAGGTTAATCAGCTGGAGAGAATAGAGAAGAATTAGCAAAGAGAAGCAAATAGAAGGGTCTTAGCATTTTGGTAACCCAATATTCTTGATGGCTAACATTTATATAGCTTTAAGACTTGCAAAGCTTTTTAAATGTGTTAATTCATTTGATTCTTATTGCCACTAGAGGTTAGAAAGCTCAATTGTTATCTTTAAAGTTTGAACCAAGGCAGAATGGTGGTGTGAAAAGAGTACTAGAGGTGAAGTTGGGGGGGTCTAGTTTTGATTCTCAACTCTAATGCTTATTACCTCTGCAATGGAGAAAGCACTTTCACTATTCATTTTCCTCATCTAAAAAATTAGAGTAATATATTGGCTATTTGTCTCATGGGGTTGTTGTGAGGCAAATTATCCTTAATCTTTAAAGTAATCTATAAATGTGACTTAGTAGTGATAGTTTCAAACTTTTTTCTCTTCAACTAGGAAAATCAGTAGATCCTCAGTCATCTCGAAGCGATTCTGAAATTGTGCCAAAAGTTACCAAAATGACTGTGTCTAGAAAGAAGCAGACTATGGGATTTGAAGTTCCTGGGTAAGAGTTTGAATATATTTTAATTGGATTTATTTGTTATTTGTCGTTATAATGAATGATATACTTTGCTTTTTAGATGAAGCTAGAATTATATTTTATAAATATGTTGATTTTATAAATATGTCACAACATTTATTCAGATATCAGAAAACTGAATCCATCATAGCAACAAAGAAGTTAATATACATTATTACTGAAGAGAGCAACACCATCCCAAAGCCTTCCCTCTGCACAAGCCTTCCCACAAACACTCACAGTCCTACCTGTCTACTTGCCTCCTTTCTCTCTGCTTTAACTGCTCTGACTCATTTCTTGCTCCACCCCTTCCTGCTCTATCTGTTCAGCAAACTCTTCCCACTACAGGCTCCGTGTGATTACATTTGGCCTATTAAGGGGCAAGGAAGATCTTCAAATTACCATTACCATTACAGTGGACTTTGGCCCTCACTTTCTATCTAGTAGCTATGTGACTTGGGCTAGTGCTGACATTAGTTTCTTCATGTGTAAAATAATGTTGATGACCTAGATAATCTCTAAAATATCTTCTAATTTTCAAATTAGTTCAATATCATCGTCATAATTTATACTAAAATAGTATACTTTAAGGTTTTTATAAGTCACTTTTCTTACAGTAGCTTTGCGGAGTGGATAGTGCAACTATTAATTTTTTCCAATTAAAAATTGTTCTTTTTAAATAAATGAAAAAGCTGAGATTTAGATTAAATGACTTTGCAAAATTACATATTTAATGTTAGACCTTAGAGTTGAACCCAGGTTTCTCTTGACTTTTAAGTTCTGTATTTACTCTTTGTCAACATGGTGCCTCTTGGAGAGTTAAGTGACTTGCCCATGGTCTCTTAAAGCTCATGTTACAGGTAGGATTTAAATCCAGTTCTGATTCCAAGTTCAGCACTCTAGCAGCTATACCATGCCAACACTTAATTTGAAATATATAAAATCCTCACTATAATGATGATAATACTAAAAATTTTGAAGAATAGAATAAACTTTAATTAAAAGTAAAGGAGTTGGACTTTATTATCTCTGAGAGAATCTTCTGAGATAATGTAGTCCAACTCTGTTACTTGTATAGATGAGGAACCCAGAGTATGTTTGATTCTTTAAGAAGACAGATTTTGAAATTATATAAAGGTTAACTGTAAATTTCTACTGAAGTTCTATTCCAGTGCCCCATTATAATATGGAAGTAACCCTGGGTTCTAGAAACCTGTGCAGATATAGAACAAACTCTGGTTTTAGACTTGAACATGAATGTGATGGTAGATTTATCACCTAACACCTTGCCTAGCTAAGTCTGGAAAAAGTCAGCTCCGGGAGCTAAGCCACTTTTGAAGGCTCTCTTAAAGAATACAGTGGGCTTGCAATATTCATCACTGGAGGGAGCAATAATTGATGTTTACATAGTACTTTAAAGTTTGCAATCCACACTCACACATTCTCTCATATGAGCCTTTCAACATTGTGAAGTAGATACTTATAGATATTATTATTAACAGTGAACAGAAGAGGAAAAGGAGGCTAAGAGAGGTTGTCACTCACCTATGGTTACATAGCTAGACAAGTGGATCCCAGTGTCTTCTTGACTCCAATTCCAATACTCTAACCGTTATGCCACATTGTCTCTATAACACAAATGAATCACTTGAAATACTACAGTGACAGTAACATCTTAATTACCATTGCACACATTTCTAGTGCTCTAGCACTATAGCACTATTACTATATCAAACAAAAATAGAACTTTTTAGCAGGGTAGGAGGAGGAAAGGGGATGGGGAAGGACAAGAAAACTGTAGGAAACTCAATGTGATCAGTCAGTTATCTAACTTGAAAGAATGATGTTTCATTCACTAGTGATAGCCATACAGCTTATTTCCCTCCAGCACCAAAACTAATAAGTATGAAAGTGGCAGCAAAAGTGGAAAAAAGATTATTATTTTGCTAAATCTTGCTACAGTAAACATAGAATTCCTACACCAAAGTCCTTCTTGGATGCTTTGTCATGGCGTGAGGTAATCCTTGGTTCTTGAATGGAGTACAAGGTCTAACTGTTTCTACCAAGCTGGAAAGGCTTTTCATATGATAGGTCTACCAATTGACTGTCATCCAAGCATGAGTTTAACTAAGTTTAGAGAGGATCATTACCAGAAGGTTGAATATCAGGTGATGAATTGTTTTGGCCACAACAACTTACTGAATCATTTCTAAAACATGATGAGATTGTGTTGTGATCTGCATCAGTGAAAGAGTATTTGATATTTATGTATTCAGACCTTGAAAGTATTATAGAGGGGTGGCTAGGTGGCATGGTGAGTAGGGCACTGGCCCTGGTGTCAGGAGGACCTGAGTTCAAATCCGGACTCAAGACACTTAATACTTGCTAGTCGTGTGACCTTGGACAAGTCACTTAACCCCAATTGCCCTGCCTTCCGCCCTCAAAAAAAAAAGTAAGAAAGTATAGACTAAGCAAAAGCACAAAAACATGCTGTCTTTAACATTAGATCTACACTTTTCAACAGTGACCTGTAATTCTTTTCCTTTGTCCCTAGATGTCATTCTTTGTGCATTCTTCACTGATGGATCAGATTTTTAGAGCTAGAAGATAGATACCTGTACCTTTAAGAACATTAAGTTCAGGCCCTTCAGTTTATAGATTAGGAAACGCACCAAGAGAGTGTGAAGGATAACTTGAAGTGAAGTTTCCCCATTCTGAACATCCTATATACATTCTTATTACTTCCTTATACTTTGTAACTAAGTTCAGTATTGTTTCCCCATATATATGTATGTCATTGTGTATTTCAAGTTAATGTAGGGGCTGTTGAGTATTAATACAATTGATTGAATTAACTATTGAGACCAAATTAGAGATGTTTTTAGTTTGGGGAAAGGAATGGTAGTGTGAGAGGTAACAAAGGGTTAAGTTTCTATAAAACTGCAAGAATTGCTGAAATAAGACTACTGATAAAAAATACCAGACAGTAGCATTGGGAAGAAGTTGAGTTCCCAGTTCCCAGAGAACTCCTAGATAATACTAAAAATGTAATAACTAGAATAAAAGGAGCTGGCAACAGCAGGTGGATTTGACCAATCAGAAAGCAAACAGCAGCCTTGGGACACTCAGGCCCAGATAAGGAGACATCTAGGTTGGACTGAAGGGGGTTCAGTGTTCTGGGGTTACTGTGCTTGCATAGTGGACCTCATGTATGTTATATAACAAAATTAGAGCATCATTACTAATAATTAGGGTAATGAATGGAGAGGGCTTTGCGCCAATTGGTTGGCATTAATAAGAAGATTGTGAGCTTGCCTTACCAACCATTGGTAAAGTGGGACAACGGAGAAGGTATGGAATTCCCACATTAGGGCTTTATAATCTTGCTTTTGCCTTCTGTAGTGCTCTCCTCTCTTCTGACTTTTTTGTTGGGTTTGGGGACGCCCTTTCTCGAGAAAGATGGTAATAAAGTTTTTGCCTCTCCCTTGAGAAGTCTCTGAGTCATTTTGGGTGAGTGGGCTTCTGACTCATATAAGTCAGTTACCCAAAGTTGCATGAGTAGTAAGTAGTATAGCCAGAATACAAGCTCTCAGGTCTGAATCCAGAGCTTTTTCCAGTAGAACTCCAGTTTCTTGTATTAAGTAAACAAAGATGAGAAAACAGAAGTAGAGTGAAAGCAATGAACTAATCAAAAAGGGGAAATAATTTGTGACGGTATTGCTCTATTCTAAGCTTTATAGGGGCAGCTAAGGGGTTCAGAGAGAGAGAGTGTGTGTGTGTGTGTGACTTTCCCCCCCACTTATAGTATTTTATTTTTTCTAATTACATGTAAAGATGGTTTTCAACATTCACTTTTATAAGATTTTGAGTTCCAGATTTTTTTTCCCCTTTCTCCCCTCCCCCATCACCAAGATGGCAAGCAATGTGATAGAGGGTATAGATGTACAATAATATTAAACAGATTTCCACATTAGTTATGTTGTGAAAGAATGAGAAAGAAAAAAAAGAAGACAAAAGTGAAAATAGTATGCTTCAATCTGTATTTGGACTCCATATTTCTTTCTCTGGCTGTGTTTAGCATTTTCCATCACAAGTCTTTTGGAATTGTCTTGGATCATTGTATTGCTGAGAATAGCAAAGCCTATCATAGTTAATCATCTCACGGTGTTGATGTGTTCTCATGGTTCTGCTCACGTCATTCAACATCAGTTCATGTTAGTCTTTCCAGGTTTTTCCAAAAACGTCCTTCTTATAATTTCTTTTTTTAATCTTCTACAATTATTTTATTTTAAAAATTTTAATCATTTCTTATAACATGAAAATATTCCATTACATTCATATACCATAACTTGTTCAACCATTTCCCAATTGATGTGTGTGTCCCCTCAATTTCCAATTTTTTGCCACCATGCAAAAAGCTCCTATACGAATATTTTTGTATATGTGTGGGTCCTTTTCCCATTTTTATGATCTCTTTGGAATATAGACCTAGAAGTGATATTGTTGGATCAAAGGATATACATAGTTTTATAGCCCTTAGGACATAGTAGTTCCACATTGCTTTCCAGAATGGTTGGGTCAGTTCATAATTCCACTAACAATGCTTTAGGTGTTCTAATTTTTCCTCATCTTCTCCAACATTTATCATTTTCCTGTTTTGTCACATTAGCCGATCTGATAGGTGTGAGATGGTACTTCAGAGTTGTTTTAATTTGTGTTTCTCTAATCAATAGTGATTTAGAGCTTTTTTTTCATATGCCTATAGATAACTTTTATTTCTTCATCTGAAAACTGTCTGTTCATATCCTTTAACCATTTATCAGTTGTGGAATGACTTATATTACAGATTTGACTCAGTTTTCTATTTTGGAAATGCTTTTATCAGAGACACTGATTGTTTCTCAGTTTTCTGCTTCCCTTCTAATTTTGGTTGCATTGGCTTTGTTTGTTCAAAACTTTTTTAATTTAATGTAATCAAAATTATCCATTTCATAATGTCCTCTATCTCTTGTTTGGTCATAAATTCTTCCTTTCTCCATGGATTTGATGGGTAAACTATTTTTTGCTCTCCTGATTTGCTTATAGTATCACCCTTTATGTCTAAATCATGTACTCATTTTGATCTTATCTTGGTATACAATGTGAGATGTTGGTTTATGCCTAGTTTTTGCCATACTATTTTCTTTCTTTCTTTTTTAAGCAATTGGGGTTAAGTAGCTTGCTCAAGGTTACATGGCCAGTTATTTCTGGGTGTGGTGCTAAATATCAGAGCCCGGATTCGATCCCAGGTTATCCCAACTCTGGGGCTGGTGATCTTACTCACTGAGCCACCTGGCCGCCCCTTGCCATACTATTTTCTAGTTTTTCCAGCAGTTTTTGTCAAATAGTGAGTTCTTTTTCCAGAAGCTGGGGTCTTTGGGTTCAGCTCTTTACTTTTAAGAATCGTTATACTTTTTAAAAACTTCAGACCTCCTTATTCCTTTGCTAAGGGATTGGAGTATACTTTCAGTTCAGTTCGCCTAACATTTTTTCATCACCTCCAATATGCAAGGAACATAGGCAGTGTTAGTTCTGTTGAGCTTATATTCTATATGATATAAATCACATCCCTTTTATAACTCTAGATTCTTTTTCGAGAATTAAAAAATCTTCACCATCTGTTAAACTGGTTGAGTTTTTCCAAACTTAGTTAACTGTAGAGGCATCCAGTCTTTCAAGAAACCTGTATTCCAAGCCTTTGTAACTTTGTAGGTTCTGTTCCACTGGTATAGCCTTTAAGAACCCAGGGTCCCCACCTCCTTTCTGCAGTAAATCTGATTGTCCGGCAGCAGACATACAGACTGTTACTGGCCTCATACTCAAAAGACTTTCTGGCTTGGTAGGATCTCAGTTAAAAGTATATTAAAATTTAGTGACCTTGCAATCATCAGTAGTTTGCTTCTTTTCAGAACATGGGTTAGTCTGGGAGCATAAGAGGATACTCTGGCATTTTCTTTGTTAAACCTTGTGGGAAAAGAAAGAGAGTTCATTTTACTTAATATTGCCATCGCCCATTGGATGCTGCTAAGCTTCCATCATGGTAGCAGTCTTGTGAACCCAAACTCTTCCATTGCCTCCACACAGAAGAATAGCTATACCTAGGTCAGAGTGGGTATAGCTGCCCCCTTTCCTAGCCACCTGCAGCTGGCAAACTATTCTTTTCCTGAACCAGGTTTATCTTTAACTGTACAGGCAAATATATAGGTTGTATCATAGAGTGGCTTATAAGTTATTAAGCTCCCATAGTACTAGGTGCTCTAGAGAATATACCAAGTGATACTGAAGAATTAGGATCATGGTTTATTTTAGAATTTTCTATAAATGTCATTTTTCTAATGTAATGGTAATGGGAATTTGAAGATCTTCCCTGTCCCTTAATAAATCTAAGGGAATTTGAAGATATTCACTGCTTTGAAAAATCTTCTCTGCCCCATAATAGGCTGAATGTAATCACATGGAGCCAATGGTGGAAGGAGTTTGCTGAAGGGTATAGCAGAGCCTACAGGAAGCTGGGAATCAGAGCAGTTAGAGATGGGGGATGGAGAGCATGCATCCCTGGAGACAGGCTCATGAATTTTGTTTGTGGGAAGGCTAAAGGCTAAAATTTTGTTTGTGGCTCTTTGTTGTGTTATGGTGTATTAACTTCTTTGTTGCTATGATGGATTCAGCTTTCTGGTTTGGGGATTTGGTTTTCTGGTGTCTGAATAAATGTTTTGCTTCTGTTTTCTAAATGGAGAGTGTGTTATATTTTTGTATGTAACATTTTTTTGTATATAACATTTTTCAATTGAGCACTATGCCAGCATATTAGTCACTGTTGGTTCTGTGAACATTGCATTGACACTCCACCTAGTTACCTTATAAGAAATAAATTTGGGAAATTAGCATTATTTTTGAAGCAAAGATAAGACAAATATCACGATTCTATCCTTTCAGTTGAACTTTCTGGGAGACAAAGGGGGGGAATTTTTTAATATTGTGTTAATTATCTCAAATATCATTTAATACTTATTTTCTCAAATGTCTTTTTTATGCTATCCTTCTTGTGATAGGATGACAGTCAGTGTGATGGATTTGGATTCTGGCTGTCAGTTGTTTTACAGGGTAATTTTCTTCTTATTTTTCTTTCAGACAGACTTTTTCTTGTAGGATATTACAAACATTCATTTGTGGGGTTGAGGACCTCGCTTTTTATCATGTTTACTTTAGCAGACTAGCTACTTATCAGAGATCATTCTTGATTTGTAGGGCAAAGGAATGAAGAGAGCACTTCTCTGTTCTCAGTGTCCTATAACATTGTTTTCCTGTCTTTGCTTTTCTTAGAGTGACTGCTGAAGAAAATGGTCATAGTGTCCACACACCTTACAAAGGACCTCCTAGTGAAGATACCAACATTGCTTCTTCTGGTATTCTTGAGCCAGTTTCTAAATCAGCTCTTCCATCCCACACCATTCAGGCATTAGAAGAACAGAGCACAGCACCAACGCCACTGAAAAAGTCTAACAAGCTGAAGCAGCAAATAGATGTGAAGGCTGAGCTGGAGAAGAGGCAAGGGGGAAAGCAGCTGCTCAACTTGGTGGTAATTGGTAATGCCATTTTCCTTTCTGTTTCAACTTACTTTGTTTTAGGCCTGACCTGTTGTCGGTTGACAAAGTAGAAGCTAAGATGACAGCCTAAAGCTTTAGATGAGTCAAATGTAGAATATGGAATGAAGATATTATCTCGTTGCCTTTTTTTTTTTTTTTTTTTTTTTGCTTCTAAATCACCCAAGACTTGTGCTGCCATCTTTGAGCAGGGAGGTCGTATAAAATTCCTTCTTAGCTAGAAAATTCATTAGACACAGCAACACACATTCCTCTTTCTAAAATATTTTGAAGTTGATAATCTTGTTAGCTTTTTTGATTTCAAAGGACCCCTTGCTTTTTTGTCCTCTCTAAAAAGATTTGTTCTTTTTTTTCATATTGACTATTCACACTGGAGTGACCTTTGATCATCTATACCAGTGTTGCCTCTCAAATGGAGACGGAGGCCACTAAACCATGCAGAAGAATCCCTCAGGGCCATTTTTGTCTTAGAAAACCACATATTAACATCATCTGTGTTCTATCGTCCTTTAATTTCAGTGTTCCAGACTGTATTGGGCTATGTATTTGACACCTAACCTAGACCAATTCCTTGATTTTATAAATAAGGGCACCACAAAAATGAAGTGATTTCTTCTCAATTATGTCTAGATTATGATTAGAACTCAAGTCTCCTGATTCACAATTGTTTTCTTCATTATACCATGCTTCCTCTTAGATGTCTAAATATCTTAAAAATAATTTAAGGTGTTTATTCTTAAACTGCAGTATTTTGAAGATCTCTTTATAAATTTTACTCTTCTGGTTCAGATTATAAATTATCCTTTCTTTTGTATCCTGTATGATATCTTGTCTAAATCTTCATATTAATCTTCCATGTAGAGTTCTACTTGATGCTTTAGAAACCTTCTTCAAGGTCATTTTATATTTCATTTATACCAATACAGAATTTGGACTATACGTATGTTTTCCCTTGCCCTTGCTGCATAACCAGCCTACTTACTTTTTTCCGTCATATATATTTTTTGGTGATGTCTTTTACACCATTTATTCTACTCAAGTCATTGTTAGAATTGTTGCATCTAGACCAATCTCTGTTGAGTAGCAGTCTTCACTGAAGACGGCTTGTAGTGTTCTGGTGCTTGATGTACTCACTACCATATCATTTACAAAAAGAGTGTCTTCAAAACATTACCATCTATAGAGAATTTCTCTTCTCATTGGACTCTGTGCTCAACCTTCTTAATGACTTGTGAACACCTTTGTCAATCACTAGCCTCCATGTTTTATCCTTTACTTCTTATTGATGATCAAAGAATTATTGAACAAAATTCTCTCTGCAGTTGCATCTCTTGAAGAAATTTGAGTGACATGAACAAATATATGAGAGACATTTTAAGAGGAGAACCTGTAGGACAGCATTTTGCTCTACAAGTAAGCCAAATAATTTTTCATAGTGAATGAACAAATAAAGCAGCATCTCATATTCTCTACATCTTTCAGTTAATTTTGTCATTGTGAAGATAAATTCTACTGTAGGAAATCATCTATGAAAACCTGTGTATACCCTTCTCTGATAGTCAAAAGGATCCAAAATAAACTGTAAAGATATATGCACATTATTTGATTTTTTTTCTCCTTCACAACCCTTTCTCCCCATTCTACCTTCCTCCCCACCCCCCAAAAAAAGAAAAAAAGCAACCCGCAAATTCTCATCCTTTGCAACAAATCAGTATAGTAAGGTAAAATAGACTCACATTGTTCTCACGTTGGCCATGTCCAAAAATGTATTTCTTCTTCTACATGTTAGATTATTACCTCTTTCAGGAGTTAGATCACATTCTTATTCATTGGCCTTCTGGAATAGGGGTTGATAACTACGTTAATCAGACTTTCAAAATCATTCATTTTTACAGTGTTGATGTTATGGTATAAATTGTCCATGTGGGGCTCTCCACCACTCCCAGGACTATCTTCCAGATTCCCTCTGATCCCATCTTCCTAACTCAAGGGGAGAGCACCAATATAGCAGCCACCTTCACTCTTGGCATCGGCTTCCAAATCCTCTCTCCTGGATTAGAGACACAATGCCACAGACTTCTGCTCCCAAGGGATTGCCTCCAATATTCTCCCTTGACCCAGGGTTCCTTTAGTTCCTCTGCGGATTATTTGCCCTTACGTCGAATTTGTGATCTTGTGGTGAAAAGATAAGTTATATGGTTCTCTTTTTATTTTTGATCACTGTCTGCCTGGTCTGAGCCTTGTCTTTATCTTTCTAGAAGAATTGTCAGGGGAGTTAGGCAGTGTTACTTCATCCTACTCCATCACCTTGACTGGTATCTCTAAGGGCATTATTTGTCATAGACTCTATTTTTTTTGCAATATTTTGCTACCTGCCTTCCACTTTATATCCCTGAGATAGTTACTCTTGATGTTTACACAACTCAGGTGTTATAATAGTCAGTTACCTTACTGTGTTTGGGGAACATTTACTTATTCTGTAGTTCTTGATCTCTTTGGGACTATTCCTGTGTGTTGTGAACTAATGAATACCTCTACTGATTCATGATATTTATTATAGAAAAAGTTCATACCTATCTTTCCCCTTGGGTCACCTCATCTAAAAAGGACCTTTGATCCCAATAGCACCAAGTCATCTCCCTGTTGGTAAAAACTCTCCAAGATGAGGCTTCCACATAGAAATCCCAATATCCAGGAGTTATTTTTTTAGAGAAACTACCTAATATACCTTTGTGTATCTTTTCCCCACTTAACAGCTGATTGGATCTATTAACAAGTAAATGTAGTGGTTTATTTATTGGTTTATCTCCAATCTCTGAATCTGTAATCTACCTGACAGAGTTAGCATAAATTGCCTGAAATTAAACACAATAATTCTGTACGAAGAATGTATTAAATAGCTAAAGAACAGAATCAGAAGCATAATGAGGACAAGGAATGTACTCTTTTGCCAGACAACTGACTCTGATTTCCTTTTTGATCCCATGAAGTGATGAATACTGCATTATTTATGGGGAGAGTTTTAACCTGCTATTTCAGTATAGTTTGAAGGGCAAAAAAAGCAAATAGATTGATTTGGCTATTTTTCACTGAACTAGCCTAATTAAGAAAAGAGAAAGGATATGTCAAGTCTAAAAATTCTAATAGAGGGGAAAAGCCCAACATTGTTTACATAGCACTCTGTTCTGAAACTTTGGTCACTTTTGCAGTGATAGAACCTGGGGTGGGAGGGAAGGGGTGGGGGGGAACAAGGGACAAAATACAAGTCCAGTAGTTGCTGATCAAAGTAACACAATTTAATTACCTTCTTAATTCAAAGCGATACCAGGTTTTGAATTTTAAGGTACTTGCTTTGATAATAAAGGAGTGAGACCTTGGTATGTGGAATATGGATATTTGGAGCAGGGGACATGATATGGGAGTGAATATAGTGTATCCTTTTCCACATGTGCTTCTCACTGATGGTGGCGGTGATACCTCCTATTTAGGTTTTTCCTGTAATTAAGGTGAAGGGTAATGAAGACCACTGAAGGAGATGAAATATGGCCTAAAAAAGAGCAGAATTATATCCAAAATTAATAATAGTATCTGTTTAGGCAATTTAAAATGTAACTTATTTGGAGCAGTCTTGGCTGTTATGTTGAATAGTTGACAGCTTTTGTTTTTAAATGATTTTATTCGTATTCTTACTACTACTTGTGTAGATATACTTTAGGTTGCATGATAAGCCATGGTATTCAGGATGAAGATGATGAAAGTTCTCTTGTACTCTGCTCTGGTCAGACCCTATTTGGAAAATTTTGCTTAGTTGTGTATGTCATGTTTTCAATCAGACCTATGTAACCAGCTTCTTTTTGGACATTTCAGATGTCCTTGATGTCAGAGAGATTGCTAAAATTCACTATGCTCAATAAGAACTAATTATCATTCCCTGCACACTTCTTTCAGACTTCCTTATTTTTGTCAAAACCACTACATTTCCCCAGTCCTTCCAAGTTTGTAACATTGGCATTCCTTGATTTCCATTCATTCTTATCTCACATATCCAGTTTCCAAATCTTGACATTTCTACTTCCCCAACATATTTTCCATCTGACTTCTTCCCTCTACTCCTCACCTTGATGCAACTACCACCTTAAGACCTTTTTCGTCTCTCAACTAAATTATCACAATACCTTAAGACCTTTTTCGTCTCTCAACTAAATTATCACAATGACTTTCTAATTGGTCTTTCTCCCTCAAGTGTCCTCCCATATCAGTCCATCTTACACCCTGCTGCCAAAGTGATTTTTCTTAATTGCAGATCTGACTACCTCACTTCTTTACTCAGTAAACTCCAGTGATTTAATGTTATTTGTAATGTTAAATATAAACTGTTGTTTAACTTTTTAAAACCCTATACAAGCATGTTCCAGCCAGTCTTTCTAATCTTGTTGTACATTACTTACCATCCTGTGCTTGATGGTCTAGCTAAATTGTTTTTTTTTTCTTTGTGTCTAACACACAACACTATCTCCTTTCTATCTGTGTCTGTGCACTGGCCTCATTCCTCTACCTCAGAGAATCCCTCTCTTCAAGATACGGCTTGAGCATCATTTCTTCTACATGGAGACTTTCCTGATCCATTCAACTGCTAACATCCTCCCTCTCAAACTACTCCATATTTATGTATAATACGCGGTTTATATTTATATGTTCTTATTGTCTGCTTGTTGAATGTAAGCTCCTTAGTACCTAGCACAGGGCTTAGAACATGACGATATTTAGTAAGTCCTTTTTGATTGATGAAATGGACAGCATGGAGCAGAGGCAAACAAGGATGATGAAGACCCTGTGATCATGCCATACAAAGACTAGTCATAGAAATGGGGTTAGTTTGTGTGTGTGTGTGTGTAAGTTTTGAAGGGCTACCATGTGGAAGAAGGATTAGAATTGTTCTATTTGGTCTAGAGGACCGACCTAGGAGTCCCAGGTATAAATTGTAGCAAAGGGAAAACTTCTAAACAATTAGATCTTCCTTCCTTCCTTCCTTCCTTCCTTCCTTCCTTCCTTCCTTCCTTCCTTCCTTCCTTCCTTCCTTCCTTCCTTCTTTCTTCCCTCCTTCCCTTCCTCCCTCCCTCCCTCCCTCCCTCCCTCTTTTTGGAGGGCAATTGGGGTTAAGTGACTTGTCCAAGGTCACACAGCTACTTTTCTGTGTTAAGTGTCTGAAGCCAAATTTGAATTCCTGACTGCAGGGCCGGTGCTCTATTCACTGCGCCACCTAGCCGCCCCTAATTAGATCTTTCTAAAAGTGAAATGGGCTGCCTGGAGAGATACTGGATTTTTCCTCATTGGAGGCTATCAGAAGTACCATTTATTGGCTAATCTCAGAGGGAATTCTTTTTCAGATGTTAGTAATCAGGTGAGATTTTATGATCCTCTTATCTCCTTGTGGTCAAAAATGTTGATGAAATCAATGCCATTGTGTTTGCATATGTCAAAGTCAGGAAGTTATTACTTCTAAGGATGAGTTATGGAAGTAATATATGTTCCTACTGGTATCATTTACCCAATTAAAAAGAGTATCCAATTTGTTAACAATGTATTCCTTGGTCACACTCTTGATTCCTGAGAGATTATTGGCATAGTGCTTGAGGACATCGGGTACAATGCCTGGAGTGTACTAAGTACTTAACAAATACTTGTTCACTGGCAGACTGACTACTAATATGGTTTATGTTTTCATTAATGTACTCTTGATACATTTGTAGACCATTCTCATAAAGATTGAATAAATGTGAGAAAGTAGGTATATAGGTCAGTAGTTAGCATTTTCTCTGTCACCTTTTGTGAATAAATTTTACATCTGTTTTATAGATCAATTTAAAAATAGATTATTAACGTGATTCTTACCTGAAGAAAACTGAAATATGAATCCTTGGACAATTTTCCTTAGGTCATGTGGATGCTGGGAAAAGTACTCTGATGGGTCATCTGCTTTACCTGCTGGGCAATGTCAACCAAAGAACGATGCGCAAATATGAACAAGAATCTAAAAAGGCTGGTAAAGCTTCCTTTGCTTATGCTTGGGTCTTGGATGAGACCGGAGAAGAAAGGGAAAGGTAGTCTTATGTTAGCATGTTTAAATAAATGATTTGAATTTATGTATAACCTTTTTTAAAAAAAATAAATATAGCTTATTACATTTTTCATGAAACATGCCATGGAAAAATTTTATTTACAAGATTTTTGGATAGTTTTCAGGAGTAAGAAACTTTGGAGTTCTACATACATTTTCTTTTATTCCAATATTTAATGTGGGTAGTTTTATAGCAAAATGTAAACAAACAAAAAATAGTTGAAACAACAGGAGAAATCTCAAATGGCCTCTTCCATCTCTGTACAAAATTGTGATATGTACTTTGAGTTTAAAATGAAACATTAATAAAACATTTGATTTAATAAAAGATTCCATTGGGGTGGCTAGGTGGCACAGTGAGTAGAGCACCGGCCCTGGAGTCAGGAGGACCTGAGTTGAAATCCAGCTTCAGACAGTTAACACTTACTAGCCATGTGACCTTGGGCAAGTCACTTAACTCCAATTGCCCTGTCCTCCCCCCTCCAAAAAAAAAAAAAAAAGAAAGATGGGATCATTTCTGGAAAGTTCTCATTTATCCATAATCTAAACAAGTATAAAAGCAATGTAAATGGATTATATAAGCAAAAAGAGAAATTAAAAAACAGTCATAACCCTAGGAGCGTTTATTTTAAAACGTTTTGTATACATCATAGTATACAAATTTAGCTTATTCTCTTATATCTTCTTTATTAGACATCCTCATTTGAGACCTGAATATCTCCTAATATGTTAGTGTGTAGTGTGTCTGCATTTTTTTTCATCTTTGTGACTCAACTATAGAAAACAAATCAAAAACAACTTTTTTTAGGTCATAAAGTTTGTCTTTCAATAAGAGTATTAGAAAGAAAACTCAGTTTTTAACTACGATCTGGTGATTTTATCAGTATAATTTTCCTTTAGTGATATTTTGTCCAAATGATTATATTTTCAGTGCTACTATTATGTTATTTCTTAGCTTATATAATTTTTTTTTTTAAATAAAACAAACGGGGTTAAGTAACTTGCTCAAGGTTACACGGCCAGTTATTTCTGGGTGTGGTGCTAAGTATCTGAGCCCAGATTTGATCCCCAGGTTATCCCGACACTCGAGCCAGTGCTCTTACTTGCTGTGCTACCTGGCCGCCCCCAACTTATATAATTTTTAGTGTGTTCATTTCATCTTCTAAATATTTTTTAACCCATCACTAATTGACCCTCACTAGTGCTTTAAAAATATGATTAATATTCCTCATAGCAGGTATTGACATTTTGGATAAATTTGTGGTTTTCTGCTATTTATAATTTCAACCTTATTTCTCTATACCACAAAATTGATCTCTGAAATTTTAAACTTCCTTTTTTTTTTTTTACCTTTTGTATAGGGCATTAAAAAGTAGAGTCAAATGAGAGGGGAAGCAGTTTTTCTTTTGTCCTTATCTTGAATGTGAAATCTTAATTTATAAATAGATCAAAAGAGCTTATCCTGTTTATCAACTCAGGGGGGATCTAGATACACTTTGGTTTATTTCTTGTCACTTTGGTTTATTTCTTGTTTGAAAATATGCAGACTGGTGGGGCGGTCAGGTGGCTCAGTGAGTAAGAGCACCGGCCCCAGTGTCGGGATGACCTGGGGATCAAATCCGGGCTCAGATACTTAGCACCACACCCAGAAATAACTGGCCGTGTAACCTTGAGCAAGTTACTTAACCCCAGTTGCTTTAAAAAAAAAAAAGAAATATGCAGACTGGGTCATTTGTAATTATCAAAAAGAGATATGATCCTTTTTACTTTGGGTCCATTGAACTAACTTGGCCTTACCTGAGGAAAAAGCCAATTTTTCTGGGTGGTCTATTAGATAGCTTACTCTCTTCATTTTAAGATTAGGAATGAACCAGGATGCTTCGACTTCTTACCTACTATGACTTTGGACTCCCTACCCATCTTGATTAAACATTAGAGTGCACAAAGTTATTTTTAAAAATAAACAGATCAAATTCTGGCATTTAAAAAAAAACACTATATAAACCCCAACTAATGGCCAGTTATCCATTCAAGAGTTTTTGTGAACAAAAGTTGATTATAGGAAGATAATTCAGAGAAATCTTTGGAGCTTATTATAAAGGAATTTTGAATATTGAATGTATGTTGCTTTTATTTTTAATAGAACATTCTAATATATGAGGTGGGTTTTGTTTTTGTTTTTCTTAGGGGAGTTACAATGGATGTGGGTATGACAAAGTTTGAGACTAAGACCAAAGTTATTACATTAATGGATGCTCCAGGCCATAAGGATTTCATTCCAAATATGATTACAGGAGCTGCCCAGGTAATAATAAATTTGTTAACTTCATTATGTTGATGGCATATGTAATATTGTGATTATGAATTTAAAATTAAAGGTCATTTAGCTTTAAAATTTATTTCAGTGAGAAAGAGATTAGATTATAATAGCCCTTTCCATTAATTTGTTTAATCTATACTTAAAAAATACTTTTCTGTATATTGTTGTTGTTATTGTTTTTATATAGATAAAAATAATGAAAAAATAACATACATCTGTTAATATTTTGGTGGAAGATTTGGAGATTGTTTTCAAGTCAGCTTTTAATTTCCCTACTCTGACACCCTCTCTCCCCCAAAACTTAACCATTTTTATTTTTTTATTTATTTTTTCCAAATGCTTTATTAACTTTTAGTTTACATCATTCATTTCTGCAAGATTTTGAGTTACAAATTTTCTCCCCGTTTTTCCCTTACCCACCACCCCAAAACAGCAGTTCCACTGGGTATCCCCTCCTCTAGTCTGCTTTCTCCCATATCTTCTCCCATATCCCCTCCGACTTTCCAGAAGGGCACGGTGGATCACTATGCCCCAGTGCCTGTATATTTTTTTCCCAGTTACATGTAAAATAATATTAATAATAGTATATATATATATTTAAACATTTGATTTTAAAACTTTGTATTCCAGATTCATTCCCTTCCTCCCTTTTTACCCACCCTTACTGGGAAGATAAGCAATTCAGTATAGGTTGTACATGTGTAGCTATGCAAAACATTTCCATAGTGGCTATATTGTAAAAGACTGACTATATTTCCCTCCCTCCTATCCCACCTCCTACTTGTTCTATTCTCTACCTTGATCCTGTCCCTTTTCAAAAGTGGGTGCCTCCAACTGCCCCCCCCCCCGCCCTCCCATCATCCCCCCTCTCATCCCCTTCCCCTCTACTCTCCTATAGAGTGAGATACCCAGTTTAGTGTGTATGTCATTCCCTCCCTAAGCCAAATTCAATGAGGATAAGGTTGACCCATTCCCTTTTGCCTTCCTGTTCTTCCCCTCCATTGTAAAAATTTTCCCTGGACTCTTCTATATAGTTTACCCCATATTGTCTCTCCCCATCTCCTCTCATTATATTCCTCTCTCACCTCTTAATTTCACCTTTTAACTATCATCCCTTCCTATTCAATTGGTCCTGTGCCCTCTGTCTATGTATACCTGTACACATATATACACACATTCACATATATATATTCATATACCCATATACCCTCCTATATAGACATATGTATGTATGTGATATATGTGCATGTGTATATATATGTATATACACACACACATTTCTATTCCCTTCAACTATTCTCATACTGAGAAAAGTTTCATAAGTTACAATGACCATTTTTCCATGTAGGAATGTAAATAGTTCGACTTTGATAAGTTCCTTATGATTTCTTTTCCCAGTTTACCTTCTCATGCTTCTCTTTTTTCTTGTATGTGAATGTCAGATTTTCTATTCAATTCTGGTTTTTTCATCAAGAATGCTTGAAAGTCCACTGAATGACCATATTTTCCCCTGAAACATGATACTCAGTTTTGCTGGGTAGGTGATTCTTGGTTTTAATCCCAGCTCCTTTGACCTCTGGAATATCATATTCCGAGACCTTCGATCCCTCAGTGTAGAAGCTGCCAGATCCTGTGTTATCCTGACTGTTTTTCCATAATATTCAAATTGTTTCTTCCTGGCTGCTTGTATTGTTTTTCCACATTATTCAAATTGTTTCTTCCTGGCCTCTTGTAATATTCTCTCCTTAATCTGGGAATTACAGAACCTGGCTATAATATTCCTAGGAGTTTGCTTTTCGGGATCTTTTTCAGGAGGTGATCGTTGGAGTCTTTCAACCTCTATTTTGCCCTCTGGTTCTAAAACATTAGGGCAGTTTTCTTTGAGAACTTCCTGGAGGATGATTTCTAGGTTCTTACTTTGATCATGGCTTTCAGGTAGTCCAATAATTTTTAAATGATCTCTCCTGGATCTATTTTCCAGGTCAGTGGTTTTTCCCATGAGATATTTCACATTGCCTTCTATTCTTTCATTTGTTTGGATCTATTTAACAGCATCTTGATTTTTCATAAAGTCATTAGCTTACATTTGCTCCAATCTAATTCTGAAGCAATGATTCTCCTCATTGAGCTTTTGAGATTCTTTTTCTATGTGGCAAATTGGGCTTTTTAAGGCATTCTTCTCCTCATTGCCTTTTTTATCCTCTTTTGCCATTTGAGTTAGTCTATTTTTTAAGATGTTATTTTCCTCAATCAGGCTGTTGACTCTCATTTTATAATTTTCTTTCATTGTTCTCATTTCTCTTCCCAATTTTTCCTCTACTTCTCTTATCTGCTTCTTAAGGTCCTCTATGGCCTGTAACCAGCTTGTATTTTCCTTTGAAGCTTTTGGTGCAGGAGTTCTGACTTCATTGTCTTCCTCCTGTTCCATGCTTTACTCCTTTTTGTCCCCAAAATAGGAGTCTAATGTTGGAATCTTCTGTCTGCCTTGTTTCCTTTGCCTTGTTATGTTGCCCCTCAGGCCCTTGACCCCTGGGCTTTTTGCCACGGTAGGACTCTGCCACCAGACGGGGGAGCTTTCGTCCCAAATGCTGGGGTTTTCTCAGCTGCCGGAGGTATTAGTTGGGTGCCCTCTCTGAGGTCTCCATATGCTCTGGCAAGCTGGACACACACCCCAGGACCTCCACCCTAGACTGCAGTACAGATCCAAGCAGGTTAAAGCAAGAGCGATTACCCCTCAGACTGGTGCTTGGTCCCCCTACACTCTGCAGGCCAGGAGCTGAAGCTGCCATGTGGTGCTGGCTGGCTGTGCAGGTGTCTCAGCAGCTTCTCGCCCTGGGGGCAAAAGCCAGGCACTCCCACTTACTGGTTCTGAAAGTTGAGACTGCACTGACCTCTCACTTTTTCCTTCGCATCTGTGTGTTGATAAATCTGGAAATGGCCACAGCTGCTGCTGATCTGGAGTCGCTCTGGCCGGCGGCTGGTCAGGCCCGCCCTGGGTCTAAAGCCTTGATGTACGGCTGGGCTTAGCTCCCTGAGCACTGTGCTGGCTGATTCCTGCAGGCCTGCCAGGCTGTCCTTAGTGGGAGGTTAGCTTTTCTGTGTCATTTTGTGGGTTCTGCAGACTTGTTTAGAATCCCCTTTTTGCATGGATTGGGGAAGGTCGAAGCCGGAGCAGCAGGGAGGTCCTGCTCCTATTCTGCCATCTTGACTCCGCCCCCCTTGATGTGACTTTTCAAAAAAACTTATGTCTTCCCTTCCTCCTTTTCAGGCTGATGTTGCTGTTTTAGTTGTGGATGCCAGCAGAGGGGAGTTTGAAGCTGGGTTTGAGACTGGAGGACAGACACGAGAACATGGACTCTTGGTTCGCTCTCTTGGAGTAACACAGCTGGCAGTTGCAGTTAATAAAATGGATCAGGTAGTCGATAGCATTTTTTTCATGTGAATTCTTTTAATCCTTGCTATTCATTCTAAAAGATAAGAACCCCAGAATCAACTGTTCTTAATCTGTCATTATCTCATTTGAAAATGTATAAAAATGTTTCCTATTGTCTTGACTCTTCACTGTATGTGTTAATGAGGCTATCATTTAATGCAAATATAACCTCAGCTTGGATTGAGGGCCATCGTTTTTATATTTTGGATTCCCCCTCAGCCCCTACCCCATTCGTTGGTATTCTTTAGCCAACATTTCATAGTTTTTCATGGATGCTTAGAATGGTGTTAAAAACTACCATGAAAATATGGAGGAAATGATTTTTTAACTCACTGGAATAAGGTCAGATTTTCTCATCTCTGCCCCTAATATTCCTGATTATATTTTATTAAAGTGTTTTTTAACTTACATGTGAATGTAGTCTTAAGATCTATTTTCTCATGGCATATCACATCAGGTTAATTGGCAACAGGAAAGATTTCAAGAGATAATTGACAAACTTGGACACTTCCTTAAGCAGGCTGGTTTTAAGGTAAGGTATCTTTTAAACTTTGAGGGTTATTTTTCTTTATAGCATAGTGAGTTTATATTAACTACTGTTGTAATAGAGAAATGCTTATAATAATCATCATTTTAAAAGTTGCTAAATCATGCTTATTTGTTCATAGAAATGGAGGCGGTTTTGATGGCAATTGAGGATCAGATCATTGCCACCCTAAGATATACAGGTTATCTTTAAGGATCCTGGATTTACAGACCAATACAGATTAAGCAGCAGTATAAATTGTACAGTATATCACTGTAGGCTGCAAATATTTAGTATCTGCTGAGTATCTGGACCAAGTAGCTAGAATTATACATCATGAACTCTGTGTCTTTCATGAACTAACAAAGCATAAATTCTCATTAAAAGTATAGGCCTCAAAATATCCCTGAGAATTCAAGGTAAACTCCATAAATCTGGACCATTATCACAGACAACTGTTGCCCACAATTACCCAAACATAACATCAATCCATTAAAATTTCAAGAACAATGTTTTTTAATAGATGTCATACCAAATGCTTAAACTCTAAGCCAAGTGGAGTAAAAAGCTTTAAAGATATAGAGTGCCAGCAGAAGAAATCAAAATCTTATGGGAATAAAGTGAAGTATGTATTATCTGTGTTGTCCTAAAGATGCTTTCATTGAGGCTATAGCAGCAGATCTTTTATTTAGCTATATAAAGCAGTTATTTGATTTACTTATACAATCTTCGGAAAAACAGTAAATTTTTTTAAAACATGCTAGTTGACTAATTGATAATTACATATATCAACTTGTCTTAGGATTATTCCTATTTGAATTCCATCAAAAGAGATGAGAAAAATGAAATGAATAATAATGATTATGATAGTACTATGCTTTCATACAGTGTTCTACAGCTTTCCCTTTTTAAAATTAAATTTTCTGATATTCTTTGTTTAATAACATTTTCTTTCCTTCCTGCTTCTTCCCATTCCCATTGTACCAAAAGGGAAAAAGGAGAAAGAAAACCCTTATAACAAATATGTATGGTCAAGGGAAGTAGATTGCCTTATTAGACATATCCAGAATGTCTCATCTTTTTTTATCGTTGTCACTGTATATATTGTTTTCCTGGTTCTTCTCACTTCACTCTGCATTAATTCATACAGGTCTTCCTAATTTCTTATGAAACTGTCAATTTTATAATTTCTTATGACTATAATATGTAATTTTACATATTATATATGATATAATATATATATCATATATAATATATAATGGATAATATTCCATTACATTCTTATGCCATAATTTGTTCAGTTATTACCCAATTGGTGGACACCTCTTTAGTTTCCAATATTTTTGCTTCTCCAAAAAGAGCTGCGCTGAGAATTTTTGTAGATATGGATTATTTTTCATTTTCTTTATCTCTTTAGGGAATATGCCTAGTAGACATATTGCTGGATCAGAATGTATACACAGTTTAGTGACTTGGATGATTATTCCAAATATCTTTCCAAAATGATTGGACAGATTTATAACTCCACCAATAGTGCTTTAGTATTTTCCCACGGTTTGCAGTGTTTGTGTTCTATTCAGAACAATTTCATGGATATTATTAGTTTGACTTTGAAATTGTCTTGTAAATTTTACAGGACAGGTGGTAGTGGTATTATCCTCACTTTACAGATGAAGAAGCTGAGGTTTGAAGAGATTATGACTTTCTCCTGGTTATATGATTTTTAAGTGGCAGATTTAGGATGAAAACCCAGGTCTTTACATTAGTCCTGTAAGTGCTGTTCCACATTGCCTTTCTTTAAAAAAGGAAGCAATATGTACAAGGTTAAAAAACAAAAAACAAAACTAACATTTCAAGATTAATAAAAATATATCCTGTTTAATGTGTAACAGAAGAAAATTTGTTCTTCTAATGGCTTTCCCTAGCCCTCTCAAGTGTAAGAGTACCTACTCACTCCAAACTACCTGAGAATTTTGTACCTTCCTTACTATGCTTTCATGCCGTAACTTACGTTATAGTATTTTTGTGCATTCTTTTCTCTACTAGACTGTAAGCCCCTAAAGATATGGGATATGGCTTATTCTAATTGCATTGTTTAGTATAATGATTTGTACATAACAGGTGCTGATAAATGTGGAAAGAATAAAGGAAACTTGGGCTGATCATTTTATTTGTGATTATTGAATCCTCCCTTATAACAAAGCTAATAGTCAAGCAAAATTACCCATACAGTTACTACATGTTGCAATGTGTACAACATTCTACCCTGTAGTCTCTTACCTCTCTCTCAAGAGGGAGGGCAATATGTTTTGTTATGACCAAAATTGGACTTTGCATTTACTCAGTTTAAATTCCTTTAGTGTTCTTTTTAGTTAAATCAATGTAGTTGTATATATTTTTCTTCTGGTTTTGCTTATTTTACTGTATATCAGTCTGTGGGCTTCTTCCTTTGTTTCTCTGTATTCCTTATATTCATTTTATACTGCAAAAAATATTTAATTATATTTATGAACTATAAATTTGTTCACTCATCAACTTAGGAGCTGTACCTTTGTTTCTAGTTATTTACTATTTAAAATAAAGTGTAGCTATGAATATTTTTGTATTTTCAACTTCTTTTTTTGTCTCTGACCTCCTCAGGTTACATGCCCAGTACTGGAATTATTTGGGCAAAAGTTAGAAATGGTTTAGTTATTTTCATTGAACAATTCCAAAATGTTTCCAGAATTATTGGGCTAATCCATAGCACCAGCATTAGCATTTCAGTATGCTTTTGTTCCCACAGTTCCTCCAACACTGATTACGCCTTCCCCTCTGTCCTCCCCTTCCCCTTTTTTTCATCTTGCCCATTTGCTGGGAATGAGATGAAGTCTCAGAGGTTTTTTTTTTTAATTTGTAATTAAGGATTTATCTCCTCCCTTTAATTGTTAATACTTTGTCCCTCTTTTTGTTTCTCCCCCCAAAAATTTTTTAAACATTTTTTGATTTATTTATATTCAGGTTCTTTATTGTAGCTTACTGTGGCAAATGATATAATATGCTACTCTAGACATTATTTTTGCCAAACTACTGTCCAGTTCTCTCCATAGTTCTTAAATAGGGAATCTATTTCTCAGTGATTTTGTTTTTTGGTTTATCAAAGACTAGAACACTGTTTATCTGTTTCACTTAACTACTTTTCTGTTTTTTACTTTATATCAAATAGTTTTATAATAACTAACTTATAATATGTTTTTGTTTCTAGTATGCTAAGCCCCTTTCATTCCTATTTTTTTCCATTATTTCTCTTGACATTCTAGACCTTTTGTTTCCTCTAAGTGAATTTTGTTTGTTTTGTCTATGAAAAGTATCTTCTTGATAATCGTGTGGTATAGTCATCACTGACCTGATCATTTCAAATATTTTACATTTTGTGTTCTAATCCATATCTATTGTTGGTCTTTTCCAGCGTTTATTACATTTTATGTTTTCATTTCATTTAAAATAATTGTGGTTAGAATCTGCTTCTGGCATCCTTCTTCCCTCCTGTACCTGTTTTTTTAATCTTACAGAATTACGGTATCCCTTATGTTCTCTCCACTTTGCCCCTAAATACAATTGTATTTCTTGGAAGGATCTAATAGATTTAATCTATTAAACTGATGAGGCTTAGAGTGTTAGCTTCTCTAAGCAAATTTACATTTTGATTGATTGAAAAAAAAAAACCTGAGAAATAAGGTTGTAATTATGGAATTTCAATAAGTGAAGGGGAGTGTAGCAAGAGCTTTCTGGTTCATCTCCCAGCCTTAAGTCTCTTCCCACTTTAGTCCATCCTCCACTCAACTGTCATATTGTTCTTAAAGCACAGGCTTGATCATGTCAAACCTCTCCCTCCACCACTCAGTAAACTCCAGGGACTTTTACTATCCTTCAGATATTTGAAAAGCTTTTGTGGTTTTCCATGCCAGACTTCTCTGATCCAGGGTAAATAAGCTGAGTCACTTAACTTTCCCTCAAAAACCATTCTTTTTTCATTATTTAATCATCTTCCTTACTTCCTATTCTGTCATTTCCAGGATAAAATATAAAATCTTGTTTGTCATTTAAAACCTTTCATAACCTGGTCTCTTCCTGCCTACCAGGTCTTCTTATACCCTACTCCCTTTTATATAGTCTTCATTAAACATTATTAAGCAACTGTGTGTGTGCCAGGCACTATGCTAAGCACTGGGGACACGCGTATACACACACACACACACACACACACACACACACACACACACAAAACAAGGAGTCTATTGGGAGAGATAGCATGATAACCACTATGTACAGACAGACAGACACACACACACACATACACACGTTCAGTAGCATCTAACTCTTCATGACCCCATTTGTGGTTTTCTTGGCAAAGAATATATGTGTTTGTGTGTGTGCGCACGTGCACGCATGTATGAGATACATCGGTGATAATCAAAAGAGAGAAGTCTAGTACTAAGAGTGATCAGGAAAGACTTTTTGTAGAAGGTGACATTTAGTTGGAAATTGAAAGAAACAGAATAAGGAGAAGGAGAGAATTTCAGGTATATGGGACGGTCATTGAAAATCCCCAGAGTTGGGAAATGTAGCATCCCATGTGAGAAGTAACAAGGAGGCTGGTCTCACTGGCTTGAAGACTATGTGGAAGGGATTAAGGTGTAAGAAGACTGGAGAGGTAGGATGGGGCCAGGTTGTGAAGGACTTTGAAAGCCAAACAAGATTTTGTATTTGAATCCTGGAAATGATAGAATAGGAAGTAAGGAAGATGATTAAAGGATGAAAAAAAGAATGGTTTTTGACGAAAAGTTAAATTGCTTCACTTATTTTCCCCTGGATCAGGGGACTCTGGCATGGAATACCACAAAAGCCTTCCAATACATTCATTTACTATCTGCAGGTTATACATAGTATATTTTATTTCCTATTTTTGGTTAGTATATATTCCACTAATATCCTTTGCTCATGCCCTCACACCTGTTTATTCTTACTAAACATAATTATTCTCTCAGTTGTTAATTATTAATTACCAATTGTTTGCACGTGAACTTTCTAGATGTCATCTAGCTCTCCTTAGACTTATGTTTGCATCAGAGAAATTATAACCTTAGCATGGTTTAAAAGTGAGCCAACAGATATGATCAGGAAGTTAGTGAATCAATAAGCACTTATTAAGAACTTATGTTCTGTGCTAATTTCTTAGGGATACAAATATAAAAGTAAAGTAGTCCCTTCTATGGGCTAGGTGGTGTCTCAGTGGGTACAGCACCAGGCCTGGAGTCAGGAAAACCTGAATTCAAATGTGCCTTCAAACACTTATTAGCTGTGTGACCCTGGGAAAGTCACTTAACCCTATTTGCCTCAGTTTCCTCCTCAGTAAAATGAGCTGGAGAAGGAAATGGCAAACCACTTCTGTATCTTTGCCAAGAAAACCCCTAATGGGGTCACGAAGAGTCCAAGGCAACTGAACAGCAATAAAGTTTTGCCTTTAAGGAACTTATATTCTATTGGAAAATACAAGAAGTCCCCAGGTAAGAAAAGTCAGGAGATAAAAACAAGAAAGCTCTCTTGAAGGAAGTGAAACTTGAAAAACAAGCACAAACATTTCCCTATGCAAAGAACAGAAAAAGAAGAATGTATGAGAAACTATGAATCTGTTGCATACAGCTTGATTCTTTATTTCTAAATATATAATAAGTTCCAGGACATGTAGGTGACACAGTGAATAGAGCACCAGACCTGGAGTCAAGAAGACTCTTCCTCCTGAATTCGGATCCGGCCTCAGACACTAGCTATGTGATCCTTGACAAGTCACTTAACCCTGTCTGCCTCAGTTTCCTCATCTGTAAAATGAGCTAGAGAAGGAAATGGCAAACCACTCCAGTATCTTTGCCAAGAAAACCCCAAATGGGATCAGAAATTCAGATATGATTGAAACAGCTGGACAACAGCAGAATAAGTTCAACATAATTCTAAAGCCCTCCAGTTTATCTGTTTCCCTCTGAACTTCATTCTGTGCTCATTATATATATTTTAAAAATTGTTCATTGATGCTCTTCTCTTCTTTTTTTATTTGGAATCATTATCACTGACCTCTCTTGTTCAGTCCTCTATCCAATTCACCAAGTTGTTTCTCTGCATAGCTTATAAGATACTACAATATGTTGCCAAGTTAGAAACAAATCATTTTATGGACATTTTTCAGCATACAGTTATGAATGATTATTTGAAATAGTTTTTAATTGATAATACTCCCTGTCAATAGTGAGGTAAATTAAGTCATTGCTCTCTGATGTACTTCAGCTTTGAAACAGCTTGTTTCTCTCAGGTAATGGAAGTACAATGAGGGGAATTTTTCTCCACAACATGAAAAAGGACTCAGGCAGTTTCTCACTGTTTACCAGTGTTCAACAGACTGGGAAGAATTAAAAAGCCTTCCATTCCCATTAATTTTATCCTACTCACCTCTGCTAAGAAAAGATATATTACTGCTCCCCCTTCCCCCCCCCCCAAAACCCCAAAATTAATGTTTTATCATAATTTGTCTTCTTTGCAAATAGGAGGGGGATGTGGCCTTCATCCCTACAAGTGGTCTTAGTGGAGAAAACTTAATTACAAAATCTCAATCAAGTGAACTAACAAAATGGTATCAAGGAAAATGTTTGTTAGAGCAAATTGGTAAGTGAAATTTCATGATTGTTTTTTCTGTTGTTAATTGTCCAGAGTTCTTTAATAAAAAGAGTTGTGGGGTTTTTTTTTGTTGTTGAGTAGAAATTTGATGTGACTATTAAGAAGGAAAAACATTTAAATTAGAACTTTGATAACTTTAAGGCTTTCTCTTTTTTTTTCAGATTCTTTCAAGCCTCCACAAAGATCTATTGAAAAACCTTTTAGATTATGTGTATCTGATGTTTTTAAAGGTAAGTAATATAATATTTTTAAAAGATTTTGGTAATTTTCTCACAATAATCACATTATTTCCTAAAATGTTTGTAATTTTATTAAAATTTTACTGTAGATTGGAAAACATTAAAATAACTAAAATAGGCTGTGTAATACATTGTTATTAGAGCTATCTCTACTAACATCTTTAGATAATACCAAACTGAGAATGAAAGCTTAAACTCTGCTTTTTAAATAATTGATACATCTTTTAGAGAGTCAGTTTTCCCCAGAATGTAATGTGGTCTTATGAGGCTTAGTGGTATCTTGCTGTCTTGAAAGAAAAATATTTCCGAAATTCAGAGTTATGTTTTTTCTTTCCTTGCTATTGCATACATTTGTATACACTGAGGCCCAGATTGAATCATAGTTTGTATCATTTTTATTATAATTATACTGGTATTGTAGAAATTAGATTATTTTATTAATACTTGCTTGGTCATTATAGAAATCTTCATTTGAGTATAGTCTTTTGGTAGCAAAAAGCAAGAACTATAGAGAAGTTAATCAAGTACTTCATGGGCACATGGTAATTCAGTACATCAGGCTGTGGCATAAATTGAAAAAGGCCTTCTGGCTCTCATTATATTTCTTTAGCTCTTAGAAAATGCTGTTGTTTGGAATTTTAAAATATTCATCGAGTATTTATTGTGCACAAGCTATGCTGCATACAGTGTAGACAAGAACACCAAGTATATGATACTGCTCCTGCCCTGAGCCTCAGAAACTTAGACTTTGATCATGTGTTCTAATGTTTTTTGTCATCGTATTTAAACTTAAGAGCCTAGTGTTGATCCCTAGCAACATTCTATACCAGAAAATTAAACTGATGGTTTGTAAGTACTTAAAAAAAGAAGGTTGTGGGGACAAGGAACCAATGTAGCATCAGCTAAGTAAATATCATGCTATACCAAAAATAATTTCCTTTATTTATTCAAAGTAGTATCAACAAATTGGGCTGCTGGATTGAAGTAAACAAGGGGAATTTAACAGCAATAGATTGAAAGTTTTGTGTATAATTTGAAAAACTTAGTTTTATGATTATAGGATTTAGAGTTCTGACTTGTTAGAAGTTCATGTGAAAAAGTGCTGGGAGTTTTGACTGACCACAAACTCAGAATGAGGCAGTATGTTAAATCTCCTAAAAGAAAATTAATCCAGCCTTGCATTCAGAGAAGTATAGTATTTCAGTCTTGGAAATATAGTAGTAGTTCTTGGATTTCATCTGAATTATTGTTTTCCTTTCTTAGCATTAAGTTTGACAGAACGTATCTACAGAATTATCAATTAGAAGGCACTTCTGAGGCCAAACCTGGACAAGAATTACCTCTACAACATATTATTATTATTAATAAGCTATGATTCAAGTCTTTGCAAAGACCTCCAATAAGGGAAACTTGGAATATCCCAAGCCAATCCATTTCACTTTGTAAAGCTCAAATTGTTAGGAAGTTTTCTTTTAAATTGGGCCTAAATTTATATCTTTGCAACTTCCACCTATGCTCAAAGGAGATTAAACAAGAAAATGAGGAATTTGGAAGCCATGAATGATTGAAGGAGCTTAAAATGCTTGATCTTGAATGAAAAGGCTAAGAAGGGTTGTGTTCATTTTTTTCCCAGATATTTGAAGGGTTAGTGGGTGAAGAAGGAAACTTGTTTTATGTTAGGATAAAACTAAAATCAGTAAGCCAAAATTAAAGGGAAGTTGACTTCTGCACAGTTCAAAAAATATTTGGTAGCAAGTAGATAGACCTGACCAGCAGTGGAGTGAGCCACCCTGTAAATTAGTAGTAATACTAAGAACTATCTTTTATAGTGCCTTAAGGTTTGCAAAGGAATTGACATTTATTTTCTCATTTGATACTCACAACAACTCTATGAGGTAGGCACTATTATCCATATTTTACAGATGAGGAAACTGGGGCTGAGAGAGGTTAAATGATTTGTCCAGTGTCACACAGTGAACATCTGAGGTAGAATGTGAACTCAGGTCTTCCTTATTCCAGGTACTCTATTCGTTATGCTTCTTTCCTATTTTTAGAAGCAGTCAATCAGAAGCTAAACAGCTATCTAATATGAAAATGTAAAAAAAGATTCCTCCATTAGGAGGGAATTGGACTAGGTGACCTTCAAGGTCCCTTCCAATTTTAAGAGTTTCTGTATCCATAGTCAGAAAAATATTGGAACTAGTTAACTTTTGTCCTTTGCTACATGTTGTAATTGTATGGTGAGAACTTGATCATCCTCTGGTATGCTCTTGTGAGAAGCTGTCCCACAGTCTCTTCTCTAGTTCTGCATAGACTTAAATAATTGTAGTTAATGTCTCCAGGAGCCTTCATTTATTATTACAAGAAATAGATGAGAGCATGATTCCTATTTTGAAAATAACTTGAAATAATATATTCACACTTTCACTGTCTGTATTATCCTTTGCTTGTATCTCACAACAAATGTCTGCCTTTCTGCTATAGTTGTGGTGTCTTCCTGTTCAGGTAACTGTGGACTTGCACTGGTCATTTTATAACCACTCTTTGAAACTACATGTGAATGGAAGGCTAACTATATGAAGAAAGAAATCTTTGTCAAATAAATTAGATAACAGAACTATGAAAGTATAATTTGAGCTTTTAATTGTTTGTATCATTGCTGAGTTTTCAACTGTTAAAATTTAATCAGGAAAACTGAATAAATCTAATATATTCCCTATGTCTTGTTTTAAGAGATTATTAAATGACAAAAGTTTAAATAATGGGTATTAGTATCTAGAGCTAGGACCAGCTTGAGAGCCAAAGAGGTTACTTGAACAGAGATGCATTGATTGGGTGGCAGAGCACCTAGAACCTAAGTCTCCTGATTTCCAATGTCATTACATTCTCTATACCAAACTTCCCCAAAGTTCATTGTATATTTGCAATAACCTGTCACTTGTTTTGCAATAAATAATTTTACTTGTTATTAGTAGGTATTAAATGGTATATTCAGTTGAATGATTTGTTTGGAATAGGGAGGTTTGGACATACATAGCCAGTTAAAATAATATAAAGACAATTAAAAAGAAAGAAGTTTTAAAAAACATGAACTAATTTGAATTACAGAATTGTTGTAACCTTCATAGAGTAACATATTCAGTCCTTCTTTAAGAACTATTTCAAGAAATTTCTCAGTGGAATTCAAACAAAGAAATTCGTCATATAAAGAAAAGTTCAAAATATTTCGATAATTTTAAATTAACATTATGTATCTGACTATACTTGAAGTTAAAATATTATTTTGCTATGACTAAGAAAATCCTAAAAACTGAGTAGAATACATATAATATAGGCAGACTTCAAACAAAATTTGAATATTTTAAAGATTACTTTGAAATATGAATAATTTCTTTTGAGTTCCACAAATTCATAGGTGATGGGAACATCATTTGGGAACAAATTTAGAATTATAGAGGAATCTTAGAGATCATTTAGTTCAACCTCATCATTTTGCTGATTAGGTGATAGAATGTTAGCAGTACAATGCTATTTGGATAAAACTTATTTTAAAATGTTGACATTTTACAGATCAAGGATCTGGATTCTGTGTAACTGGTAAAATTGAAGCTGGTTATATCCAGACTGGAGACCGACTGCTTGCAATGCCTCCTAATGAAACTTGCACTGCAAAAGGTATGCAACTCTGTGTAGTTTTCTATTGCTAAATGTTGAGAAGGCAGATTCTGTATAGCACATTATTGACCAAAGAGTAAACAACCAGTTACTGAAATTGTAACTGATTGTCAAAATGATACTAACTGTTGAAGTTAAATTGAGAAAACATTAAACGAATTTCTTCTGATGTGACTGTATGTGTAAATGTCTGTGTGCCTTTATAATTATGTCAGGATTTTCTGTGACATTGATTTTAGCAACCTGTGTAAGAGGTAATTTTCAGAAATAGGAAGTTCTCCCAAGTCATTTTAAACTTATTTTGAATAGGATGGAAGATGATAGTAATTGTATTGTACTATTTAAAGAAATTTGAATTGTACTCATACCTGACTCCTGACACCCGGTGGCAAGACAGCTTATTACACTTATTGTTTTAGTTAATGTAAAGTAGCAGCTTTGAAAAATGTGCAATAGTGAGGATTGGGGTTTTAAATTACAAAACTTTTTGCTGGATGATAGATATGCTATAAGTGTTTATCAATTTCTTCCTCTCCCTTCAGGATTAGCATTAACTCTATTAGAGTGAAATAATTTGAAGTATATTACTCTAGTGTCAGAATCCACCTTATTCCCTTTGTTGCTTATCTGGTTATTACAATTTAGCTTTGCATAACACTAAATATGTTTAAAATTATTTTCAGACTCATAAATTTATATATTTAATTGTATACTATCTTGGGAATCTTTAAGTTAAAGTAACAACAACAATAATAGTGATAGCTAGCATTTACTTACCACTTTAAGGTTCCATTTATCTCGTTTGATCCTCACAGCAGTTGCAAAATCTTTGACTTTAGTACAGAAGTAAGACTCTGAATTAGAATTGTTCATAACAGCTGTCAAGCTGACTGTTAGAGATGCTGACTTTAAAAGATAGAGGGTTTTTTAAAATCAACATTTTATTTTTTCTATCTTTTATTCTTAAGCCATGTATTGTAAACAAAAAACTATATCTGATTATATGCTGAATTGATTTTGTTGTGTGTCATACATTTTGTTTTTGTTAATTCATTCGATTTGATGACATATTCCTGGAAGATTATATGCAGTTGCTAAATTTCAGCATAAATTTAAAAAAACTCGACCTCAAGGAAGTTACTAAGTGAAATTGATAAAATATAAAAATCACAATTATAGCTTTTCCCCCATACTTCTTTTGCTTAAGTATTTTATTAGCATTCAGAATATTGAATGCCAGAAATAGGAACAAAACTAAAATAAATAGTTATAAGATTTGAAACTGCACCTTAAGAGTCCTAGAGGCTCTTTGAGATATAGTTTAAAACTCCATTATCATTATCTATAATTTTGTTTAATACTAATTGCCTAAAGGTATCCTATGATTTGTTAAGGCAATACAAGAGTTGCCTTAATAATTAGAAATTTGAATTTCCAGAAAAATTGCATATCTGAAACTAAAAATTATTTGAAGACCAGTAGATTAATTTGAATATCCTCTTACTCTTATTAGCTCTTCATACTTCTCTCTTCTTACATTATGACACCACCTTTAGGCTGAATGATTCTTAGGTGAAATCTCTTTTTCACATTTGAATCAAGCAGGGATTTGACTGAATGATGAATCCAAAACTGTAGGGACCCTCACTAATTAAGTAGACCTCAGATTGAACTCATTTTTTTAAAAAGTGAATTTAGAATTTTAAACGGTTTTTCTCCAAAAGGCAGAGTAAATCCCACAAGTGAACCAATTTGAACTAGAATTAAACCTGTTGACTTGTAAATTTTAAATTTTTTTCAAATCTCAGCTGAACTTATATTTCACATGTTCAACTTAATAGTCACTCATTAGCTAATTCATTAGAAACATTTAAATTAACCTGTGACTTTTTTTTAAATTAAATTTTTTTAAATGGAGGTCAGAAAGAGACATTGTTGTTTAGTAGAAAGAGTATTGGATCTATAGTTAGAAAACCTGAATTCAGGTTCTGGTTCTTTTACCAACTACCCTTTGACGGAAGTACTATTATTATTCCAATTTTACATATGAGGAAATGAGGACAAACCGCGGTTCAGATTTGCTTGGTATTATATAATAAGTGTCTGAAGCAGGATTTGAATTAAGCTTTTGCTGACTCCAAGAACAGTGCTCTTAGTAACCCTCAGGAGAAGGGAAGGTCAGATGGAGAAGGTACCAGCAGCACCCTTGTATGTGTCATTTGGGTCTGATAGGCTGCTCGAGGGGTTTCTGTTTTTGAATAGCCCCTGAACTAGAAATAGTTTTGTACATTTTAAAATATAATAAAACTTTATTTACAAATGTAAAACCACTGGGGGGTAGGGAGGAATGTTGTACAGAAATAGGAGGACATTGGACTGCAGGCCATTGCTTGCCAACCACTACTAAGAAAAACTGAAAATACATTGATTTCAGTCCCTTATGTTTCCAATCCTCAGTTAACCAGTAACACATGAATATAGAGTTTCAGGATTATCATCATGACAAGGGAACAAATGTCAGAACAATAAAGTCATGATAGAAATTTCTAGGAAAGAATGAAATCATGAGTAGTAACAGTGTTGAAGGTTTATGCAGAATATCTTGCCAAAGAGAAATACACTCTCTTTGAATCAAGACATAAAGGTGGCATTTAGTATTAGAGAAATGTAAATATTTATCTCAGTTGTCTGAAAGCCCTTAACAAAATATTTTCTAAAGTCTAACTTGCAAAAATAATCTTAAGTTACCTTGAAAATTGGCTGATGGGTTTAAAATAAAAGATGATAAATGACAAAAGCATTTCTAAGAAGGCACATGGAAAATGCCAAAGGAATCATTATACTATGAGCCTCATTTTTTATATCTTCCAAAATGATCTAGGGGAAAAAAAAGTATGCTTTAAACCAACAATGCTCATTTGTAAGATCTTATGATTTAGAATATAATCAGAAAAAGAAATTCTCAGTGTACTTGAAAAACCAGTGATAGATGGTAGATGATTTGAGATATGATGATCTTAGATACATCATTCAGTATTTGATCTTCTGGTACTTTTTGTATCCAAGGTCTTATCAATGTGGTCACTTCTGTTAACAATGCAAGCCTTAGTCTATCCACAATCCACATCTTCTCAATCTTTGGTTCAGCAGATATTTATTGACTAGCTTCTTTGTGCATTTCACTGTGCTCTTTGTTTGGCTTTTGGGAGATGAAGAAGACATCGATATGTTGTTAGACAGGGAAGCAGCCTTTAGGGACACAAGTAGAAAGGGAGACAGAGAGAAGTGACAGATAAGTGGAAAAAATGAGAATGACAGGGAGAACTCCAGTGGAGAAGATGTGAAAGAATGGGATCAATTATGCATGTAGAGGGGTTTGCCTTGGCAAGGAGAAAGGCCATTTTTCCTGTGAAACAGGGGTGAAGGAGATAGCAGTGGTCGGCTCTGAGTAATGTCAGATGAGTAAGAGAGGACAAGAAGAAGCATATACAATAATGAAGGAAGATAGCCTATTTTTCAGTGAAAAGTGAGGTTGAGTTTTAGCTGTGAGGGTGGGGAAAGGGAGAGCCATAGAAGGTTGAGGAGGGATGAAAAGGTTTGTAAGGATTGCTGTGGTGAGTGGGATAGTGAATTGATCAATGAAGGATTGCTTTGCCACAATGAAGGGCCAGTTGATAGTGGACCCAGTATGCATAATTTCATGATCTTCTCTATTTTGTTCAGTAGCATTTGAATGCAAGTGAAGGCAGCAAATTGTATGAGTAACTCAAAGCTGAGCGGGCACAGTCTTTAGTACAATAAGTGAACTAGGGACTTGAGAAAAGAAGACAAGTGTTGAGATGAACAAGATGTAGAAGGGAAGAGCATGCTTTGGCAGGGTGATGATGTTGGAAAAGAACTGAAAAATGGAGAAAGTGGAGGTCACATGGTAAAGAACATTGTTAGGGGATTCAAGGCAGAGAGAGAGGGAATGAGAGCATTTTATGATGAGAGAAAGGCTTTATCTTTTCCTTTTCTTGCTTTGGTCAATCACTTCACATCTCTTGGTCTCACTTTCCTAAAACTCTGCAAAGAAAGAGGTTAAACTAGCTCTCTAAGGTCCCTGATAGTTCTAGATCATGAACTTTTCTAAAGTATCATAGCTAGTTTAGGTTTATACCTACTTTAAAGTTCTGTTTCTGAAAGATTTGGTAACATAAATGATGTCCCACTGCATAAGGGCCAAGTGCTGACCTATGGTCAGTCAGAAAGGCCTCTAAATCATTAAATGATATTGTAACATAATTATATCTGGATAATTAAAAGATGTTATTTTTCTCTAAAACTGTTCATGTTGTTAATTATACTTTGAAGTGTATGTCCTACAACCAAACTTGTCTGGACCACTATGCCAGGTTACTGGCCCCCCATATGAAATATAATTTAAGCTTCCCTTTCCTCATTCCTAAGAATGCTGCATAACAAAGACATGAATATTGTTTAGAAATTAACTTAATAAAGGTTTATAATTAAGTGGCTATGAATGGCTAGAAATCATTCCATTGAAATATACAGTTTCAGTTGGAATGATAACTACCTTTAGAAAGCATGGTGAATAAAAAGTTTGACCAAAGTCAAGTAGATAAAGAATTGTTAAATTTGTAAATGATTTTCTCTTAACTGATTTGTGCTCAGTGTTATATTTTTATAGTTATTTACAGTTACATAAAAATGAAACTAGAAAAAAACACTAAAAAAGCATTTTGTTCTCTCTGTCTCCTCTGGACAAGAAGATGTTCCCAGTCTTATGAAATTCCAACTTCGATTTCTTTAAATTATAATATTAGTGGATGTTGTTGTGCCGGGTTTACCAGTGATTCCACTAAGCTTTCAGTTGGTGCTTATCACCAAACTTGCCTTTTCCCTGACTTGATATACTTTTGCCTCTGCTGTCTGCAAAACAGCAGAGGAATCTGTGAGAAAGGTATAGAAAAAGATTTACAGGCAATATTAATCATGAAATTTAATTTAAAAAATTTTTCAAGATGTTACACAGCATTTTTCTGGCTCTTTTTGTTTGTTTCCTGCCTTTGAATATAGGTATGAGCGAAAATGTCAAGGCAGAGTACTTATTCTGTTTTCAAAAACTTCTAGAAAATGACATGCTATTTCTTTGTATGATAGACTAAACATAAACTACCTTATGTTGCAATGTAAGTCTCTTTCTGTCTTCAGAAAACATGATGAACTGTTGAGCATTCCCCAGAAAGCTTGAACTTAAAATTTTTATGGAATGAGGAGAAAGCAACATTTTATGGGCAAATAAAAGTCATGTCATGTCTAAGCTGATACCTTAGCAAAGTAAAGTCTAGAGGAAGTGTTTGACTTTCAGTCAAACTTTTTGCTATTTAGCCATTCATATTGAAAATGATGAGTAATGACTGATGAGGCCTAAACGGCCCAAAATCCCTTGGTTGTTTATAGCTCAGTGTCTAGGTATTTCACTTATACTTTGGTTCTTACTCATTTCCAGGAATCATGCTACATGATGAACCTGTTGATTGGGCAGCAGCGGGAGATCACGTTAGTCTCACCTTGGTTGGTATGGATATCATCAAAATCAAGTGAGTGCAAAAATTCATTTAAGCTGTTTTGTATATGGAGCCTTAAGAGAAAAAAAAGTTAGACTGCCTTCATATTTACTGTGAACTTCTACTTTGGTTTTAGTGATCTTTTAAGACATAATTAGCCAAACCTTGTCTAGTTAAAACAGTAGCAATGAGTATTGGTGAACATATTTATCACATTCTTTGAATGGGTTTTACAAGGTAAGAAAATGATTGAAGATTACTGATGTGGAAACCACATTAACCCTAAACCAGAAGGGTGTATTCACAAAAAGTCCCTAATTAACTGCTGTACCTTTATTTGTAAACCAAGCTGAATTGATTGAAAGGTATTTCCACTACATGCAAATAATGTCTCTTACCACCCAAATATGTCTCTTACCACCTTCTTTTGCAGTGTTGGTTGTATTTTTTGTGGTCCCAAAGAACCTATTAAAGCCTGTACTCGTTTCAGAGCTCGAATCCTCATCTTTAATATTGAAATTCCCATCACTAAAGGATTCCCTGTAAGTTTTTTAATATATCTTTTTAAACTTAAGATGTCATTACTTTTAGAAACTTTATGTTCCAAAGTAACTTTCAGCCAAAATAAAAGTAAAAGCCTAAACTGCTAACCTGTATTCTTGACACAGTGGTTCTACAACAGTCATGAAATAAGTTATATGGAAAATTTGATCCAGATTTTAAATTGAAATGCTGCTAGAAGTGATTATAGAAGGATTAATCTACCATGAAGTAAACTGCATTTTAAAATGTGTTACCTTAAGTGTTAGAACAGGAAGAAAAAAAGTTTTAAGAGTTTTAAAATCTTAAAGAATCATCTAAGTAAAGGGTTGTTGTATCGATGGTTGTGTATACGTTAATATCATGCATAGTTACTGCAGGTTGTGCCAAATAGACAACATTACTGTGATTGAGCCTTTTAGAATAGCTTTCTTAATGCTCTAAAATAGAGAATAAAATTTAAAACTCGGAGTAGTAACTTTTTAAAAAAAAATGTGTCATTCAGAAAATATTTTGCAGTAGGTAACATTAATCATAATGCACAAAAATTTTTTTAAAAAGGAAAATTAAAAAAGATAGCTCTTCCACTGACTGTAGAAGCCAACTTCTTAGAAACTTCTTAGACAGATCAGAACTACGACAGGGCTTACTGGTGACTGTCATGGCAGGGTAGTCAGTTATGAAGCAAATTCTTTGTGGATCATAGTGGTTGATCACACGTAGTGAAGTGAGTTAAGGTAGTATCATAAATGCTTAAGGCTATTTTACAAGCTTATTATAGACAGATCTTGAAAGTTTTGCAAAATGGAAAATGTGACAAGCGCTAGACCAAGTGATAGAGCAGGATAGAAATATCTTTTATTTTATATATGTGTATACACACACACACACACACACACACACATATATATACATGTATAGTATATGTGTATATGTTAACGTGTATAAAGATATAAGTAACAGCTGACATTTGCATAGCTCTTAAAAGTTAGCATGATGGTGTGTGTGTGTATATATATAGTCTTACATCTATCTATCTAAAATCTTCTAACATTGGTATAAAAAAGGCATTTAATAAATGTTTGTCAACTGACTGAGACACCCTATCTAGTAAAGTAGAATATAATATCTAAAAATATATCCTCAGTAAAATTTCCTTAGATATGAATTAAAAATCTTTAAATTAGTCTTTTCTTATAACAAGGAATGATGAATTCTATAGAAACTGTATTTTGTGGTTATTCTATTTCTTTGAAAGTTTATATTCTCTCAGGGATGACACAAACACTGATAGCATAGAAAAATCCATCCAGGTACTTTTCTACGTTTCTTCTACTTTCAAAATTTTTCTCCCTTAGTCAAACTTTATATCTCATAAAAAATGTCTTTCAGTGAGATTGAATTATTTATTACTTATTATTTGGAAAACGTAAATGACTCTGTCACCAATTAATACATCTTTGAAAAAAATAAGGTAACTCCCAATAGGTTTTTAAGACTAAATTAGTGATTGTAATTTGGGAGTAAAGATGGAATATGGTTAAATGTATAAAGTACTTTTGTGCATGTAATATATATATATATGTATGTATATACACACACACATAGATATAGATCTTTGAGGTTAAGTAAGAAAAATTCCGTTTTTAGGACTTTATTTATTTCACACGCAATTATAATAATTAGTGAAAAATTGTTTATAAATTTAGAGCATGATGCAGGAGTGATACTTTGTATTTTGTATTGTAATGATATTTTGTATTTCTGTCTCATATTATGAACTTCTTCCTCCAAGAAAAAACAGGTGAAAATACTTTGTTTCATCGAAAAATATATTCGATGTGGGAAATTTCAATAAATTCTGCTTTTATTATAAGAAACTTTGAAAAATTAATTGTTCAGAAATTGATGACTGAGCAAGTACAGGTTACTTATTTCTGGTGCTCAACTCATTCTTAGAAAGCTGTATATCCTGCAAGTGAAAAGGGCGGAGAAATTACTAAATGTTTTTACTCATGCAACTGTGTGGATTACAATTCACAGCATTATTTGCCAATAAAGGCCATAGAGAGGTCAGTTGTTACTCTAAATAGTAATACTGTCTTCCTGTCTGCTGTAGATTCTTAATTATGAAACGAAAGTGTTAAAGTACTGGCTTAATCAAATTCTATTTCAATATAATGGTAAGAGCCCGAATCTTGGAATTGTAAGATCTCTAGACTAAGTTCTGGCATTGCCACTTAACCAGATGCATGGTTCTGGGCAAGACACCTAATACCTGATATTTGCACCACAGGGTGGTTTTGTGGGAAGCCTTTTAAACTTTAAAAATGTTATATAAATGTGAATTATTAATTCATATGCAAATACCAAATTTATATTTAATGATAAATTCAACAGGTGTTTGTTGAACAAAAGTTTTTTGTATAGTTTTATATCTTAGGAACAGGACAGTTACAAATTATAGCTAAGACTCTCCTGTCATGGAAGTTACAGTCTAGGAGGAAGAATAATACAGATTCGCAAATACCATGATGAAATATGTTTCAAAAATGGGATCTACAATCAGACTAGTTCATCATTCTGTTGATTTTAGAGTAACAAGTGAGTTTGAGGGATGGGAGGAATGGAAATATAATTGTCTTCTCTAAGTGTTTGGATTAGGTGTTTCTTCTGCTTGGCCCTAGAGGGCAGAACACAGGAACTGTGAGTTGAAGTTGCTGAGAGACAGATTCTGATTCATTGTAAGAAAAATCTTAATAGAGCTGCTGAAGAGTGGAATGGATTGCTTAGTTAGTTGTTGGTTTCCAAACAGACTTAATGAGTACTTTTGGGGTGTAGACGGATTCCTGTTAAGACATGAGTGGAGCTAGATAATCTTTGAGGTCTCTTTCATTTGGAGGATCCCATAATTGGAAAAAGGTAAGTGAAAAAATGTATTTCATGATTGAATTCAGATAAAATAATATTTTTATTAAGAGGCAAAAGGTTATCTAGTCCAGGGCTGGGGAACCTATGTCCTGGAGACCACATGTGGCCCTTTAGGTCCTCAATTGCAGCCCTTTTTATTAAGGGGATTTGTTCTGTGAACTTTGGATTCAGTCAGAAGGCCATACTTGAGGACCGAGAGGACCATACCTTGAGGACCACATGTAGGCTTGAGGCTGCAAGTTCCCCACTCCTGATCTAGTATGTTTTATTCAACAGTATATAACAATCTATCAACATAGAAACCATCCATTCTTGACTATAAAACTACTACTGCCATCCACCTGGATTAGGTCCTGTGCTTCTTTTAAGCTACACAATAAATCTTTGTGTCAGGTTCTAAATTCTTACATCCCCACGTCTGAGAAGAAACCAGGAAATGGCTATGTTTGTCACCTGGACTATGCCCTGATACTCCCACTTCCTGGTTCTATTCTAGCTTTCTCTCAGATAAGTTAGTCTTAACCCTGTGAGTAATTCTTCCTTTCTAAGTCTGCCATCCAAACTTGATTCAGGTGAGGAAATCAGGGCTTAGGGAGGTAAAATGATTTGCCCTAAGTTTACATAGAAAATCAGTGGCAGACTAAACCAGTCCATAAGACTGTTGACTTAAAGTTCAATTAAATAAATATTTACTAAATGCCTGAGACATGATTGATACTGTGATAGTGCGGGGAGTATTGAAAAAAAAAGATGAAAGACTCTGTGCTAAGGAACTTGATAGTCTACTGAAAGGGATCCCACATAGACACAGATAAATAAATGCAAGGTAGTTGGAAGGAGAGAAAGCTAACAACTGGGTATGGGCGTGGATGAGGATGCAGAGTGAAACATTTCATAGAGGAGATGCCAGCTGAGCTGAGCTTCAAGAATACTCAGGATCCTGAGGGGTGCAAGTTGAGAAAGAGCACATCCTAAACATGGGAGACAGCCTGGGTAAAGGCAGAAAGGGACAAAAAAATGTGATGTCACATTTAGGGAACTATGAATCAGCTTGAGTGAGAGTGTGAGATGTGTTAGTATTAAATAATAAGAAAGATGGAAACCCATTGTAGTTGGCTTTAAATGACAAGCTGAGGAATTTGTATTTGATCTTAGAGATAGAAGAGAGCTACTTAAGATTTTTGAGCAACAGAATTACATTGTCAGGCCTTTGCTTTAGGAAATTTGTTTTGGCAGCTACATAAAGGATGTATTGGACGGGAGAGAGAATTGAATGTAAAATTAATTTTGCTGAGTTGAGGAAGGTAGCTTGGTTGTCTCTTTTGTTGTAGCAAACAGCAGTAGAAGCTGATATTCTCTGAGAATTTGTAGTGTCCAAAGTCAGAGTAAACAGTTTGGGTCTACTTACCTTGAGAGCAAACACCCAGTACAAACTCAGTGGCATATTTATGGTCTCATTATAGGGTAGTATATTGTACTAACTGGTATGAATGTGAGTATGAGTCATCAAAAAATGTATCCTGCAAATCAGTGCTTCATCTCAATAGAATTAAATTTCTACTCGCTGTGCTCTATGATGATGAGATGAGATGATACATCTGATAAATTTTAGAGATATTTTTTCTTTTAAAGGTGAAATAAAGTTATCTGGAAATTCACTTATGTATAACATTTTACATGACTTTGGTATCTTTTTGATGCCACGATTCAGGGAATAGGGGATTTATACCCCTGGGTCTGTGTTCATTCCTCTCTACTTCTGTAGTTTCCCTTCTTGCACACTGTCTAGTCCAGAAAAGTAGACCATTTAAAGGACATTATTTTGCTACGGGTCAGAAGCATCTGTTTGTGGATTTTCATTGTCTTCTTGGGCACACAGTATATCTACAACTCATTTATACTTTTGATTACTTTGGGGAAGATGGGTTAGACAAGAAAGTGTGATGCTTTGCTGTATTATGCATTACTACTGTGTTTCCCTGATAAGAAGACACTGTCTTATTATTTTTTTGGACAGAAAAACACCAGAGGGCTTATTTTCAGGGGAGGGCTTATTTTAATGAACATTGACAGCAATTTTAGTAAACAGGTAGATGTGAACAAAAAAATGTACCTTTATTCAATAAGCAAATCACTGGGGAAGAACAGGATGACGCGCTCACTGCTGCAGCTCTGATTGGATGCAGCTCGGAGTGTGGCATGCGTTTCACAGGGGGGGAGGGGGACGGTGCATACAGAGGGTACCGTAATGTAGCGTGTAGCGCAGGGGATCACCTTCACCACAGTAGCAATCTCAATAGGGCTTATTTTCGGGGGAGGGCTTATTTTAGAGGAATCTTACACACTAAGGGGAGGGCTTATTTTCGGGATAGGTCTTATTATCGGGGAAACACGGTATCTACACAGTAAATATTTGTTGGATGAGTAGAAAAAAAAAACAGTTAAATGGAAGGAGCATTGTCTTGGGAATCAGGACATCTAAGACCAAATGTAGTTTCTGATCTGATAAAATGAAGACTAAATTTCCTTTTTTTTTTCTTTTTGGAGGGCAATTGGGGTTAAGTGACTTGCCCAAAGTGTGTTAGGTGTCTGGGGCCAGATTTGAACTGAGGTCCTCCTGACTACAGGGCCAGTGCTCTATTCACTGTGCCACCTAGCCACCCTGACTAAATTTCTAAAGTTCCACTATTCTGTGGTTCTCGTTTTCCAGCAATGCTAGATAAAGCATATGTTACTGTATGTACACTGAACACAGTAGTCAGATGAATGAATGAGTGTGTATGTGTTTGTGTGTGTGTATGCATGCATGTATGTGTTATAACATTGACACCTCCAGGGAGCTTGCAGTCTTGTTAGGGAGGTCAAAACTGTGAGATCTCAAAAAATCAGAGAACAATATAAGATTGTACCTATAAATTTCATTAAATATAACAAAGTGCTAAAATATAAAGCATAGGATGACATTAGATGAGCTGCTATATAGCATATTTTTAATTAATTTTTATCTTAGGTGCTGTTACACTATCAAACTGTAAGTGAACCTGCTACCATCAGAAGATTAATTAGTGTCCTACACAAAAGCACTGGCGAAGTCACAAAGAAAAAACCCAAGTGAGTGTTTTACAATGTAGAAATACCAGCAAGTAATGTAAATAGTGCTTTAGGCTTATTTTATAAAATATTGTTCTTTATAGTAAATAGGATACATTAGCAGTAGTTCTAGAAACCATATTCTCATTAAAAAAACTGATAATAAGTTCATATTAATTTATATAGTTGGGAATGCAAATAAAATAGATTTCATATATTGATTATTTCTGAGAATAAATTGTGGAAATGTATAGTGTTAGATGGTATCAAATCCTATATTTTATGTTAAAGTTTAAATTATCACTAATTTTTCAGGTGAAATTAAATTGTACTTGCCAGCAGAATTCAAACACAAACACACACACTCTCACACACTGACACACTGTCACTCACACACACTCATACTCCTTCCCTTCTAAGCCACATGAAGTTTATTCACCTTGCTAGCCTAAGATCTTGTGGTCTTAAAAGAATGTTCTTGGTTTGACCTTGTTCCCCAGTAGTCTGGCTACATGTTAGCACCTGCAGTGTCTGCTGCCAAGATAATATTCCACTTTGGAGAAATTACAGTTATTTAGTATTAAAACTTGTACTCCGAAGACATACTGTTCCTGAGAGAAGGTACAGATTATTTCTTCCTCATAATCAAGTCTTAGGTGTTGGATCCTTTCTAAAAACGTCCAGTTTCTACAGAAGTATGATCTTCAACTATATTCAGAAACTCGAGAATTGGTATTCCTAATCACTCCATGTCATGGGAGTATATCTTGCTCCTATTTTAGATCATATTATATGGAAACCTACTGGACCAAAACCCTTTTCTAGAGTGATTTGAGGAAGATACCTGTTGTATTTTCTGTTGGGGAAAATATCACTTTAAAGAAACAAGCTAGGGGCGGCCAGGTAGCACAGCAAGTAAGAGCACCGGCTCCAGTGTTGAGAAGACCTGGAGATTGAATCCCGGGCTCAGACACTTAGCACCCACCCAGAAACACCTGGCCGTGTAACCTTGAGCAAGTTACTTAACCCCAGTTGCTTAGGGGCGGCCAGGTGGCTCAGCGAGTAAGAGCACCGGCTCCAGTGTTGGGACGACCTGGAGATCAAATCCTGGGCTCAGACACTCAGCACCACACCCAGAAATAACTGGCCGTGTAACCTTGAGCAAGTTACTTAACCCTGATTGCTTAAAAATAAAAAATAAAAAAAAAAAAAAAAAAAAAAAAAAAAAAGAAACAAGCTAACTAGTAAGTGTAGAAACTGGCATTTATAGTGGGTTTTGCATGGTAGAATATTAGATTTGAAAAACACTTTACAGGTCATTTAACTTTTCCTTGATATATCTAATGATAAGGAGCTCATTCTCTCTTTTTCTTTGGGTCATCTCTGACTATTAAAAAATTTTTCTTTATATTGAGTGAAAATTTGCTTCCTTAATCATAGCCTCCAATTTTACCTTCTGGCACAACCTTCTTACACACAACAGCCTTTGGAGGCAATTATGTAATCCTTAAGACTGAGCATCCCTAATCCCTGTATGACATATGTAGTGTCATAAGATCTTAATTTTTGTTCTGGAAGAAGCCTTAGTGGTCATATAGTCCAACCTGTTCATTTTATAATTGAGGAAACTGAAACCCATAGAGGTTGATTCATTTGCCTGTGGTCTCATAGAGCTGGGATTGAAAGCCCACTAGTTGTTGTAACTACAGGCACTGTGCTCATTGTGCCTGACCTTGTTGCCTCCTCGTCACACTTCTCTTGAGAATTTTCAGTTTGTCAGCATCCCTCTGAAAATGTGATGCCAAGAACTTAAAACATAATACCCCAGTTGATGTTAGACTATGTAAGGTATAGTGGGTCTCATTTAAATTAGACAGCACTCCTAATGATGCATTGTAAGACTGCATTAGCTTTTTTTGGTAACTGTGTCATGTTGTTGGTTCATATTAACTTTGAAATTAATTAAAAAACCCTTTTTCATATAAGCCACTATTCAGCCAGATCTTCTATTCTCTACATATACAGTTAGCCTTTTGATCCAAAGTTCAGAAGACAGTTATTCTAATTGTAGCACTTGAAATATAAGGATAATGTAATTTTGTTAGTTTTAACCTACTTTTAAATTCTGTAGTTATTTTTAAATATTGCATTTGACATATACAACATATTAAATGACTTCCTAAGGTTTATGTTGTTTGATGATTTTTATCCCTGAGCCTTTATCCAAATTAATGATCATATTGAATAGATCAAAAAGCAGAGCCCTGTGGAAATGCACTAGATTTGCCTCCAGGTAAACATGATTCCGTTAATCAGTCATTTTATTTGATTGTGAATCCATCTGTCGTCATCCAGTTTCATCTTGTCTGTAATGATGTCATGATAAATTTTGTTAGATGCCTTGTTGAGATTTTCTCTGGATCTACCAGTCTTTGAATCATATTTTTAAATAATGAAAATAACTCATTTGGGCATGACTTGTTCTCAGCCCAATCTGGTTTATAATGATTGCTCTTGTTTAAGTGCTCATAAACCATAATTTAGATAAAGGCACTATGTGAATGTTAAAGCACTGTAAAATGGCAATTATTACGTTTAAAAGATTTTTGAGATTTGTTTCAATTAAATAAACATATAGCTTTTCCCTTTTCAAAAATCAGTTCATCATTTGTCTTTCTTCAGCCTTCTGGGATGAGTTTTGTGGTCCACAATTCCTCAAAGATTACCAACAGCAATCTAGTGATCACATGTGCAAGTTATTCTTGCATTCTCTGTACATTCTCTGTAATAGAATTAGTGTAGACACTTAAACTTATTTAAAGTAGGTAGGATGTCCTTTCACTTTTCTTGGGCTTCTTCATTCTTCCTAGTCTTGCAATCTTTCTTAGCCATATTTGAAAATCATTCTCCTTAGCAAAGAAGATGGCAGCAAAGTGGGAACAAAGTAATTCTACTTTATTCTGTTACCTAGTGTCATAGAGGTTGTTCCAAGCAATATATTTTCCATTCCTTGTTTAGCTCCTTACTTTGAATATAATTAAAATCTATGTTTTCTTCAACCTCAGTTCATTTAGCACTCCTGGCTTCTTGATACTGTACAGATTTATCCCATATTTAGTTATTTACAGACTTAGTGAATATCTTTTTTTTTTAGGGGTAAAGGGAAGAGGGTAACAAATATTTATTGTTAAGTAAGACAGATTCTAACATTGGCTGTGTTCAGAATGGAAAAACAAACATGTCTCAATTTCTGACTGTCATATCTAAAAGGAAATAGGTCCTCTAAATTTATGGGTGGTTATTATATTGATCAGAGTTTCTAAGTCTTTAAAAATTATTGTTGTTTACAGTTTGTTATTGTATAGAGTGTTCTGTTTTTCCAAAATCTGGAGCACATGGCTGGTTGGGGCCCGTGTTCCCTTCTCTTCCATGATATATTTGAATGTAAGTTGATAGTCATTTTTTTTTTTTACAATATCCCTTTTCAGGTCCATTTCACCTATTATTTCTTCTTGACTGGTCATAGTAAGTCCACAGTTATAGTTCTTCTCTCTTCCTTTGCTAAAAGCTGAAATAGGTGCTCACTTTTAACAGACTTAGTCTTTGAGGATTCATCTTCCAAATCCATATTTTCTGTATTCATTCAGCTTGCTACAGCATACAGAATTCACCAGTCTTCAATAATAGCCTACATTTAAGTATAGTGCTATGAGGTTTACAAATGGATATAGTGCCTTAAATCTTTTAGAAGTAATGTTAATTTCGAAGGCCAAATCCTACTTCTCTCATTTACTAGTCATGTGATCTTGGACAAGTCACTTAACATCTGTGAATTTCAGTTTCCATATGTATAAAATGAAAATATTTGCCTGAATGATCTTTAAGATCTCCAAATTCTATGAGTTCTTATGTTCTTTGTTGTTTTGGGAAAGGTACTTCTGAGAAGAGCTGTTTTGATAAACTGCAGAAAGGTCAGGGGAAACATTAGATAGCCAGAGGGCAACATCCTATGAGAGATTATAGAAATTGGGATGATAGCACCAAAGACAAATGTATTTTCGTTTTTAATTTTGCCCAGGACCCTGATGGGGGGTAGCATGTCTCTGCCACTAAACATCATCTCATTTAAGGTTGATTTTTAGTATACTCAAGACTGCTTTTACCTGTTCCTGACTGTAATGATCCCTGAAGAAAAGGTATTGTAATGATAATGAAAGTATTTATATTACTGGAAAATACATAAATTAGTGTTTCTAGGTTTAATAGCTTTCTTATAATTGATTCAAGATTACATGTCTTATATATTTGTTTTTAAAAGATTTCCTTTGCCTTTTCTGCTTATGAAACTGGTTTTGTTTCTCTGTTTGTTTTAAACTTCTTTGTTATGTTACTTTAGGTGTAAATATCTATATTATGTGTCCAAATGATTTTTTTTTAACAGGTTATTGACTAAAGGCCAGAATGCTTTAGTAGAACTACAGACACAAAGACCTGTTGCGCTTGAATTATACAAAGACTTTAAAGAACTGGGGAGATTCATGCTGCGTTACAGTGGTTCTACTATAGCTGCAGGTGTTGTCACTGAGGTACAGTAATGCGGTTATGGCACTAATTTCAAAATGTCCATATTGAGGTCAAGAGAAATCGTGGAATATAGCAGTAGTACAGAATTTCTCAATTCATTTTTCCTTCCCTCTTTTAGTTTATTATTTTTATTTTAAATTACCAAATATTTAAAAATTCATCTATCCCTCCCACTGTTTCCCCTTCCCCATTGAGCAAACTCAGACTTGTAAAACAAAAGGGAAAACTAACCTTCTCCAAGCCAAACTTTATAATTTCAAAATAGCTTTGACGTTGAATTGTCTATGCAGATTGAGCAAATGAAATTATAGTCTTAAGCATCACTCTATTTTCTTAATTTAAGGAAAATGTTTTGAAAAATAGAACATGTTAAACATGTAATTCAACACAAACTCTAAACCTGTAAGTCTTGTATATTAAGGAATGACTTATTTATTTTATAGGACTACTTTTCATTTGGCAAAAGTGAAGAAGTAAATAGTTTTTTCTTCCCCCATTTTTGAAATATTATTTTTTTCCATTTATTGATAGAAAGAGCTAAGATATAATAATAAAAATAAAATACCTCAAACGAGATGTGATTTCATTTTTTACAATATACTTTTACATACCCTTCCAGAACTTGGCAAGGTATACCAGAAAGAATATTGGCCTATGAATCAGGAGACCTGACTCTAGTCTCAAGTCTGCTACAAACTAGCTATGTAATCTTGATTATCATTTTATCTCTAGACTTTCATTTCTTTAACTGTATACCTATGTCATTGTGTCTATATTCTCTGAGATCCTTGCTGGAATTAACATTGTGTGATTCTAGGCTGTATAACTTTTCAGGAAAAAGCATATTATGAAAAGCAAGGCTTATTTGCTTGAAAAAAGCACAGCATACACAGAGAAATAATTCCTTACAGTATGGTAGTAAATATGGATTTTAGCAGCATTGTGATTTTTTAAAAATCAAATTTAACTTTTAAAGTGGATTTTATGATTTCAGATCTCCATGTAAGATTATGACATTTAAACTAATTGTAATAACTGTTATTACTAGAATTTTAAGTAACATCAAAGTTAAATTCAACATATAGCCTTTCCTAAAGACTCCAAAGATTCCATGAATTTTTTACATATATTTCAGTAATTCAAGGATTGATTATTTTGTTAGGTGTTTCCTCTACCAATGCTGAGAAAACCTATTTTTTTTGGAGGGGAGAAGGCAGGGCAATTGGGGTTAAGTGACCTGCCCAAGATCACATGGCTAGTAATTGTTAAGTGTCTGAGACCGAATTTGAACTCAGGTCCTCCTGACTCCAGGGCTGGTGCTCTATTCACTGCACCACCTAGCCGTCCCTAGTAGATAGTCTTTAAAGGTTACAGTAGTCAAAATAATTCCTCATACTATAGCCACCTTGGTGATGAGCCATTCTGAATTTAGTGAGTCCTAAGATGTCCAAGTCCTAGTCCTAAAATGACCAAGAGATGGCCATACTAAATGACCTTTAAGGTTCCTAACAACTCTAAATCTGTGATCTCATTATCTTTTCTACCTCCATAGCTTTTGAGGACCCAGGGGTGTAGCCCTATAACACAATGTAGTATTTGGATAGGACTTCAGAATCAAAGGTTATGAATATACTAAATAGAACATTATTAAACAATTAAAATTGCCATAGAATAATCAGAATTTGAGAACTTAAGGGATTTTAGAGATTGTTGTATCCAAACCCTTCATTTTACAAATATGGAAGAAGCAGAATTCCAGAGAAGGGGAGTGCATTAGCCCAAGGTCATTCATCTGTGTGTGATTGAGCTGAATCTTAGCGCCCCACGTCTTCTGGTCTGATGTCTAGTCTTATAATGTAGATTATCCTTTTTTAGACAAGCTAAATAAATGTTTTATTTATGGAATTAAGGAATTTTCATGCTTATGTTCTATTGGATCTATGATCTTATCAATGGATCCCATTCAGCAGTACATTTTGTAACCCAACCATGCCTGTCATCCTGCTAATAGAAAAATAGTTTTCAAGACTGTTTGAGGGTTCCCTGGGTAAGCAATTAAAAACCAGTAACTCTTGTTTGAGGTGCGAAGATCCAGCCATGGCATGGTGGATAGACAGTTCACCTTGAGGTTAAGAGCATCTCTGACACAAATGTTGCTTTGAGACCTTGGGCAGGTCCTTTAACCCCCTTAGTGCCTCAGGCAGTTCTCAGAGTCTGTCAACTGCAAAATAGGTACTAATCAGCATTGGTAGAGTTCCCGAATGGATAACATCCTAGATCTGACTTAAAAAAAAACTAAGATTCAAGTCCAGGATGGTTTCATTTATTTAATACTAGACTAACATTTTAAGTAATTACTTTCTGCTTTCTCTAGTTACTCCATTCTAAGCTTTACCTTTTACAAACAAAAACCTCAGAATTTTATCTTAGCTAATGTTTGTTCCCGATACAAATCTAAAATTGCAGTTCTGTGAATGAAAATTTAAAAATATTTTTCATTCATAAATGATTGATAGGGTTGGTAGTAGTTTGGTTTTTTTGCCAGCAAAAATGTAATATGAAGCTAATTGTCTAGTTTCTTGAAGATTTGGGCACTGAATCTTTTCAGCTACACATCATCTCTCTGATCTTGGGCATATGCAAAAGTTCTGAATGAATGGAGTAAAAATAATATCCACAAACCATTTATCCATTTTTTAAAATTGTGAGATATTCCAATGTAGTCTTAGTTTTTAAGCTCAGCTCAGCCTAGAAATATCATATTTTTAAAGATAACAGCCTCTCCCTGGACCCCCACACCAGTTCATTAGTTGCTTGGCAAAGACTTTTAGATTTATTTATGGTCAAAATAGGATTGAGTTTTGTATTCTTTCTCAGTTTCTTTGTGTCCTAGGATTTGGGAACTAATCTAATGTTTGCTTTTATACTATTATATAGTCATACTATTCTTTAAGAAATACTTATCTAGAACTTAGCTAAAGGATTTCAAGGAATAATGAAATCAATCAAGAAGTGTAAAAGTAGAAAAGTTTTCAGAAATAGAAATTGTGATTCCACTGGGGAGGATGAAAAAAGTTTCTCTTCAGTATGTCAAGTTCATTCCTTTTAGTTCTAAATCTTGTCTGTCATAAGATTAATTAAATCTTAGTAATTGTCCTTTTTTCTTTCCAGATAAAAGAATGACAGTGGGATCAGGACCTTATCCTCTTAACCAAAGGCCATAACTCAACCAGACCTCTGTGTTTAAAGAATCCTGTTGCCCCAGTTAAAGAAACAACATACATTTGAGCATATAAAATGAGGGATAGAAATTTAAGCTGCAGTAGACTGCTAGGAAATATTAGCATTTTATCCTGCAACACAAAATGCCAACTGACAAGGGAATGCCACCAATGCACCTTCATTTCAAAAATATTTTCTTTATAAAATTTTAGTTATAGATGGGTATGGCTCACCAAAAGTTATGGAAATTATCAGAAAGATTGGAATATTGGAAGATATTAAATCATCATGAAATAGAGTCTTTCCAGCCAAATACCAGAATGTTTACAGTGTTTTCTTTTGATTTGTGAATTTACTGCACATTCTTTTAGGAACATTGACTAAATTAGGCTGTTAGTGTAGTGAAAAGTTAACTTGAATCTTTTTTTCAAGTTGCCTTAGGAAGAATTTCCAGACTTTTCAGAGAAAGGCATATTGTGTTTAGCACAAGAATGCATTTCCCCCTGAAGTAAATTTGAAAATGTTTAATTTGAAATTAGTAGAAGCTACTACACTATAGTGACCATATTATTTAAGAAATGTAAAACAAATAAATAATAAAGTACCCTGGTTTGAGCATAACAGCACAGTGTGTTTTGTTTCCTAGAAGTTTTTGTACACCCTTTACTTAATAGGAATTCTACATTATATTTCTGCAGAGGACTTTCAAATGGATTCTTAATTATTCTCAGAATAGTAGAGCAAGGCATTATAACTTATCTTAGAAAACCTTCTTGGATTAATGACCAGGTCTATTTCTCTGACTCACCAATTTCTGTCAGTTTCTTTAAAGAGAGTCAAATCCTATTTAAAAAAAACAAAACAGAAAAAAAGCCACACAATTGTATTGTTCAGTACAGACTCAATCTATTGTGTTTCTTGGAGAATCAAAGTTATAATGAGTAACTGTTCCTTTTATGAGTGCTTATTGTTGATAAAACAATATTGGTGATGAAATATTAGGCTTCTCTAATACTGTGTAAGCTAAAGATTGAAATTAGTTTCTATCTATGGTTGCTTCATGATAGCCTAACCATACTTGCCAATTTTGCATACACCGTGTAAGTAGAATTAGGTGTTAAAAATGTAAAAAATTTAAGCTTCTAGATACCAATATACATAAATTAGTGAATATCATTATTACATATGTATAATTTGCATGTGTTTTAGACTGTTTAATTTATAAAAATTCTTTTAAAAAAACCATCACAGATCCAGATTTTTAACTTTAATAAAGATGCTTTAAAAAGTATCTTGTTTGAAAACATTCAGATTGTAAGATATGTGGCAATATCTGAGGGCAAATCAATCCTTTTCATTCCAGGGCAAATCATATTTTTCTCCTGCAGCCAATACAAATGAATCTATTAACTTTTTATGTGAAAATATATGGCGGATTTAGTGGTCTAGAAATTCAGTTACTAGGTGTGATGTGGCAAAAATATTTAATGGCATCTTAGACTTCAGGAAAGAAGTATACTGACCCAAACTAGGAAAGGGAAGGTCCCTCTGCACTCCTGCCTAACGGAGCCACATGTAGAACACCATCCTCACTAGAGCACCACATTTCAGCAAGAAAGGCATTAACAATCCAGAATGTGTCCAGAGGAAGGCGACCAGAAGGATTCAGAGTCTGGAGCTTGTTCTATATGAGGGTCATTTGAAGAAATTGAAGATGTTTATCCTGGGGAAGAGATTACTTTGGGGTTTAGGGTACCTGTTTAGTGTTTAAAGATGGTCATATAGAAAAGGTGTTGGACTGGTTCTGCCTGGCCCCCCAGGATGAAACAAAAAGCAACAAAAAGAAGTTGTAAAATAGATTCAGATTAGGTATAAAGAATTTCCTAACCGGAACTCCAAATAGCCTCCATCACTGGCAAATAGTGCATACCTTAGATTTAAAAACACCTAGTAAATACCACATCTAGACACGGGACTCAGTCCAATGTGCTTTCCATGACATCATTTTTACTTAAACCCCTTATTGAGAATTACAGAATCTCTGTCAAAAAAATCCTCAGAAGCCATCTGATCCAACCTGAATCCTCACTACAAAACACCTACTTATTGGTTGTTCTTTCACATGAAGAGATTTCCTTTTGAAGAAGCTGACTCTATTTCAGGTAGCTCTAATCATCAGAAATTTTTTCCCCTTTATGCCAAATATGAATGTCTTTCTTTTCAAAATTTGTATCCATTGCTCATTTTTTTATATTAAAAATTAGTTTTTAGCAAACATTATTTCCACAAAGAGCCGAAAGACAGGCTTCATTCCACAAGAAACTGCGTACATAGATTTCACCTTAAACAATTTGACTTTTTTTTTTTATTCCTTCATAGGACTCTCCAATAATATCTACCCTGCTAGATTTTAATTCAAACCCTGCCACTAATTAACCATATCACTTCGGACAAGTCATAAAACTTCTCTAGGTCTGAAGTTTCTTAATTGTAAAATGAAAGGAAGAAAGTAGATGATCTCTGAGATCCCTTCCTTTTAACAGTCAAGGGAACTGAATATCTCTCACATCCAGCTTATTCTTTCCACTTATACATCTACCATTTAGTTCAGGTCTTAATCACCTTTCAACTTTTGTTAAAAAAGCTCATCCCATACACTGCTGCCAAAGTAATTTTCTTCAAGCATAGATCTAACTGTCATTCAAACTAGTGACTTCCTGTTGCCTCTAAGGATAAAATAAAAATTCCCCAACCTAGTCCCAATCTATCTTTCCAACCTCACTGGATATTACTCTCCCTTCCACACTCTGTAGTCTTCCTAAAGTGATTTTTTTCTCTATACATATGACTCTATCTCCTGTTTCCATGCCTTTGCACTGATTGTGCCACATGCCTAGAATGTAGTCTCTCTTCTCTACCTTATAGAACCTTTCTCTTCCTTTAAAACAAAGTAGAAGTGGCAGCTAGGTGGCACAGCGAATAGAGCACCAGCCCTGGAGTCAGGAGGACCTGAGTTCAAATCCCGCCTCAGACACTTAACCTTTAGCCTTGTGACCTTGGGCAAGTCACGTAATCCCAACTGCCCTGCCTTCTCTCCTCCAAAGAGTAAAACAAAACAAAAAAACCCAACAAAGCAGAAGCACCCTTTTCTGCATGAAGCCTTTCCTGATCCTACTAACCACTAGTAACCTCCTGCTAAAACTACTTTGTATTTAACTACCTTGCATATATTTGTATTTATTATATTTCTGTTGTCTATCTACATATGCACAGATGGGATTGCAAGCTCCATGGGAGAATGAATTGATTCATTTTTAGTACTTTGAAATGTAGAACAGGTATTAAGTACATTTTACTTGCCAGACACTGGTAAGTGCTGGGAGTACAAATACAAGAAAAAAAGTTTTTTCAAAGATGTTACATTATTTTTTAAAAAACATTGAATTTTTCATTTTTCTCAATTACATGTAAGATTTTTTTTACCTTTTTTTCAAATGCTTTTATTAACTTCTGGTTTACATCATTCATTTCTGCCAGATTTTGAGTTACAATTTTTTTTCCCCATTTTTCCCCTACCCACCACCCCAAAATAGCGGTCCCACAGGATATCCCCTCCTCCAATCTGCTCTCTTCCATATCTTCTCCCATACCCCCTTCGACTTTTCCAGTAGGGCATGGTGGATCACTATGCCCCAGTGCCTGTATATCTTATTTCCCAGTTACATGTTAAATAATATTAATAATAGTGTATATATATTTAAACATTTGATTTTAAAACTTTAAATTCCAGATTTATTCCCTTCCTCCTTTGTCACCCACCCTTACTGGGAAGATAAGCAATTCAGTATAGGTTATACACATGTAGCTATGCAAAACATAGTAGATAGATTGTAAAAGACTGACTATATTTCCCTCCCTCCTATCCCACCTCCCACTTGTTCTATTCTCTACTTTGATCCTACCCCTTTTCAAAAGTGGGTGCTTCCAACTTTCCTCCCCCCCCCAGCCTGCACTCCCTTCCATCATCCCCCCTCTCATCCCCTTCCCCCCTACTCTCCTGTAGGGTGAGTATCCTATTTTGTGTGTATGTCATTTCCTCCCTGAGCCAAATTCAATGAGAATAAGGTTTTGCCTTTTTGGCATCCTGTTCTTCCCCTCCATTGTAACCATTTTCCCTTGCCTCTCCTATATGAGATAGTTTACCCCATTCTATCTCTCCCCATCTCCTCTCGTTATATTCCTCTATCACCTCTTAATTTCACCTTTTAAGTATCATCTCTTCTTATTAAATTGGTCCTGTGCCCTCTATGTATACCTGTAAACATATATATACACACATTCACATATGTATTCATATGCCCATATATCCTCCTATATATATGTACATTTATATTCCCTTCAACTATTTTCTTCTGAGAAAAGTTTCATCAGTTATAATTATTGTTTTTCCATGTATGAATGTTAATAGTTCAACTTTGATAAGTTCCTTATGATTTCTTTTCCTTGTTTACCTTCTCATGCTTCTCTTGCTTCTTGTATCTGAATGTCAAATTTTCTATTCAACTCTGGTTTTTTCATCAAGAATGCTTGAAAGTCCTCTATTCCACTGAATGACCATATTTTCCTCTGAAACTTGATACTCAGTTTTGCTGGATAGGTGATTCTTGGTTTTAATCCCAGCTCCTTTGACCTCTGGAATATCATATTCCAAGCCCTTTGATCCCTTAATGTAGAAGCTGTCAGATCCTGTGTTATCCTGATTGTGTTTCCGCAATATTCAAATTATTTTTTCCTGGCTGCTTGTAATATTCTCTCCTTCATCTGGGAATTTCGGAACCTGACTATAATAATCCTAGGAGTTTTCTTTTTGGGATCTTTTTCAGGAGGTGATCGGTAGATTCTTTCAACCTTTATTTTGCCCTCTGCTCCTAAAACATCAGGGCAGTTTTCCTTGAGAATTTCTGGGAGGATGATTTCTAGGTTCTTTTTTTGATCATGGCTTTCAGGTAGTCCAATAAGTTTTAAATCCATGAGATATTTCACATTGCCTTCTATTCTTTCATTTGTTTAGATCTGTTTAACAGCATCTTGATTTCTTATTAAGTCACTAGCTTCCATTTGCTCCAATCCAATTCTGAAGGAATGATTCACTTCAGTGAGTTTTTGAGATTCTTTTTCCATCTGGCAAATTTGGCATTTTAAGGCATTCTTCTCATTGCCTTTTTGAGCCTCTTTTGCCATTTGAGTTAGTCTGTTTTTTAGGGTGTTATTTTCCTCAGTCAGGCTGTTGACTCTCATTACATAATTTTCTTGCATCATTCTCATTTCTCTTCCCAATTTTTCCTCCACTTCTGTTATTTGCTTCTAAAGGTCCTATATGGCCTGTAAGCAACTCGTATTTTTCTTTGAAGTTTTTGCTGCAGTTTTTACTTCACTGTCTTCCTCCTGGTCCATGCTTTGATCCTTTTTGTCTCCAAAATAGGAGTGTAAAGTTGAGTTGCTCTGTTTATTTTGCTTCCTTTGCCTGCTCATGTTGCCACTCAATCACTTGACCCCTGGGCTTTTTGCCACAGTAGGACTCTGCCACCAGACAGGAGAGCTTTATCCCAAACTCTGGGGTTTTCTCAGCTGCAGCAGGAATTAGTTGGGTGCCCCCTCTGAAGCCTCCACATGCTCTGGCAAGCTGGTTGCACACCCCAGGACTTCCAATCTAGACCACAATCCAGATCCAAGCAGGTTAAAGCAAGAGAGATTACCCCTCAGACTGGTCGCTTGGTGTCCCTACACTCTGCAGGCCAAAAGCTGAAGCTGCCACGTGGCGGTGGCTGCAGGGCCAGGGTACCTCAGTGGCTTCTTGCCCTGGGGTCAAAGCCTGACCGCGCTCCCAAGTACTGGATTCCAAAGTCCACACTGCACTGACCTCTCACTTTGTCCTTAGCATCTATGTGTTGATAATTCTGGAAACTGCCACAGCTGCTGGTGATCTGAAGTTCCTCCAGCTGGTGGTTGGTCAGGCCCGCCCTGTGGCTAAAACCTCAGGCTCAGATGGGGCTGGGTGGGCTCCCAAAGCACTGAGCTGGCCGCTTCCTGCCTGCTGGGCTGTCCTCAATGGGAGGTTAGCTTCTCTGTGTCATTTTGTGGGTTCTATAGCTCCAAAGTTTGTTCAGTCACCTTTTGCATAAATTGGGGGAGGTGGAAGCCGGAGCCCCATGGAAGTCATGTTTCTACTTCCTACATGAAAGATTTTTTAAAATATTCTTTTAAAAAAAAATTGAGTTCCAAATTCTCCGTCTCTCCCTCCTATCTGAGTGGCTATAAAAATTTTTGCATGTATAAGAAACACTTTACATTCCAATAAGGGCAGACAGTTCAAATAAGGGAAATGAAAAGGGAAGGGGGAGGTACACATGGGGACAAGTTGGAAAAGTAGTCTGGGGAGTGATGTGCTGATCTGGTTTTAAAGTCAGTATGAGTGGATGGCATCTGTGCATTCTCAAATTGAGGTTCCTGGGAGAAACTCCAAGATAGATTCCTTAAGAGATGGATACATTGCCGGAAAGAGAAGGTTGCAAGGGTGGAGAGGAGAGGTTTTCCAGGAGTAATGAGCTGGTTTGGATTAGAAGTTATATCCACAATGCCTACCATAGTGCCTGGCACATAGCACTTGCTATGAGGCAAGGTGGGCAGTCGATAGGGTGTTGGGAGTTAGGAAGACTTGAGTTCACATCCTGCCTAAGAAATTTACTGGCTGTGTGATTGGTTAAATTGCTTAACCTTTCTGTTCTCATCTATGAAGTGAAGATAATAGCACCTACCTCACAGGGTTGTTGTGAGGATCAAATGAGAAAACATGTAAAGCACTTTTCATTTAAGCTGTTTAATCGTCGTTTTCAAAGAAGACCAGTGACATCATGGAGTTATGACTTGTGCATGAATTGGATTTAAGTAAGACAGAGTTGCACAAAGTCATCAGAGTTCCAGAGTCACAAAAGTCCAATGGCAAGATTAAAAGGCAAGACGACGGTGTAGTGGACGACCTTGGCATCTTTGATATCTAAACCAAGTTCTAAGTGCTCCACGGCACCTGCTTCAAGCCATTTTCATGGTCATTGGAACAAATTGTTCCCATCCACCTATTCTGCTCAGAGAAGTCTTCACATGCTTGGGCTAGATCCCCACTAAATCACCAAGAAGTTTGAGGCCCGTCCAATACCATCAACCTGGTTTAGCTTGTCCGCTGAGACAGTTTACTGGGGTGTGACCACTGCACATGCTTCAGTTTCTTGGAGCTACAGGTGAGAGTTGAGTGCTAGGTGGACACCAAAGATGGATGAGCAGCCCAGAAAAAGACTTGGCAAGCCCTTACACCAGAGGTACTGGTCTTCCTTGATACTGCATACACCCTTGTAGTGCATTTAAGCAGTATATAAATATATATGCTCTCCTATGACCATTGTCCACAAGTATTCCATCTCCATGAGCCAACAAGCAGAAATATCCCTTTCTGGTCAGAACCTCCCTTGTTCTTACATCTCTACTACTGCCTTAGCCCTTCTAAGCCCAGTCTTTATCTTCACTATGAATGGTTCCTTCTTTTCTTCCTTGTTCTTGTCCATTATTCTTTTTCTGGCTGACATCCTTTCCTGTAGATTTGACATTATAGTTGACTAGTTCAAGCATATGTAGTCAATAGTCCTTGAACCTCTTACTTCCTTGTCCTGTTACTCATCACCTCTTATAAAATCTTCACCATCCACCTTCTCTATTCCTGTTCATGTGTTCCTGAATATATCTAGAGACAGTCATAAAGCTGTGCCAACTGCGTTTTACAAATGTCTTATTTTTTTCTTTAAAAAAATTTTTTTGTTTTAGTTTTCAACATTCACTTTTGTAAGATTTTGAATTTTAAATTTCTCCCCCTCCTTTCCCTCCCCAAGATGGCATGCAATCTGATGTCGGCTATACACATGCAATCAAATTAAACATTTCCACATTAGTCATGTAAAGAAGAACCACAGGGGAAAAAAGAGAAAATAATATGCTTCAATCTGCATTCAGATTCCATAGTTCTTTCTCTGAATGTGGATAGCATTTTCCATCATGAGTCTTTTGGAATTGTCTTAGTTCATTGCATTACTGAGAAGAGCTAAGTTTATCAACGTTTAGCAACACAATGTTGCTGTTACTGTGTACAGTTTTTCCTGGTTCTGTTCACTTCACTCAGCATCAGTTCATGCAAGTCTTTCCAGGTTTTTCTGAAGCCCACCTGCTCATCATTTCTTATGCCATTACATTCATGTAACACAACTTGTTCAGGCATTCCCCAGTTTATGGTCATGCCCCCAATTTCCAATTCTTGGCCACCATAAAGAGAACTGCTATAAATGTTTTTGTACACATGGGTCCTTTCTCCTTTTTTATGATGTCTTTGAGATACAGACCTAGAAGTAGTATTGTTGGATCAAAAGGTATGCAAAGTTTTATAGCCCTTTGGGCATAGTTCCAAATTGCTCTCCAGAATGGTTGGATCAGTTCACAACTCCATCAATAGTGCATTAGTATTCCAACTTTACCACATCTTCTCCAACATTTATCATTTTCCTGTTTTGTCATGTTAGACACTATGAAAGGTGTGAGATGGTACCTCAGAGTTCTAATTTGCATTTCTCTAATCAATAGTGATTTAGAGCATTTTTTTCATATGACTATAGATAGCTTGAATTTCCTCATCTGAAAACTGCCAGTTCATATTCTTTGACCATTTATCAATTGTGGAATGACTTATATTCTTACAGACTTCACTCAATTTTCTATTTTGGAAATGCTTTTATCAGAGACACTGACTGTAAAAAAAATTGTTTCCCAGTTTTCTGCTTCATTCTAATTTTGGTTACATTGGCTTTATGCAAAACATTTTTAATTTAATATAATAAAAATTACCCATTTGCATTTCATAATGTTCTTTATATCTTATTTGGTCATAAATTCTTCCCTTCTCCATAGATTTGATAGGAAAACTATTTGTTGCTCTCCTAACTTGTTTATAGTATCACCCTTTATGTCTAAATTGTGTACCCATTTTAACTTTATCTTTTTGTATGGTGTAAGATATTGGTCTATGCCTAGTTTCTGTCATACTATTTTCCAATTTTCCTAGGAGTTTTTGTTAAATATTGAGTTCTTATCTCAGAAACTGGAGTCTTTGGATTTATCAAAAAGTAGGTTACAATAGTCACTGACTGCTATGTCTTGTGTACCTAACCTATTTCACCGATCCACTACTATTTCTTAGACAGTACCAAGTAGTTTTGATGATTGCTGCTTTATAATACAATTTTAGATCTGGAACATCTAGGCCACCTTCCCTTGGCATTTCTTTTCATTAATTCTTTTACTATTCTGGACCTTTTGTTCTTCCAGATGAATTTTGTTATTTTTTCTAGTTCTATTATATATATATTTGATTGCTATGGCACTAAGTAAGCAAATTAATTTAGGCAGAATTGTTATATTTACTGTTAGCTTGGCCTACCCATGAGCAACTGATATTTTTTCTAATTATTTAGATTTGATTTTATGTGTGTGAAAACCGTTTTGTAATTATGTTCATATAGTTCCTGGGTTTGTTTTGGCAGGTAGACTCCCAAATATTTTATAATGTCTACAGTAACTTTAAATGGAATTTCTCTATCTCTTGCTGGTGAGCTTTGGTAGTAATATATAAAATTGCCAAGGAATTATGTGGGTTTATTTTATATCCTGCAACTTTGCTAAAGTTATTTATTATTTCAGGTAGTTTATACCTTGATTCTCTAGGATTCTCTAAGTATATCATCATATCATCTACAAGAGTGATAGCTTTATTTCTTCTTTGGCTATTCTAATTCCTTCAATTTATTTTTCTTTTCTTAAATTTTCTTATTTAATCTTCCTTTACATTATTGTCAACAAAGCCCTCATTGTTGCACAATAGTTCTTTTGACTTTAATCACACACTCCACTCAGATGCTCTATACCATTTCCTTCTTGACACTCCCACCACAAATTCCCATATCCCACTTTAATAAAAAACAAAAAAGCCATCCACTGGAACTTACCTCTTTTCTCCCACCCTGTGTCTCAGAACCACTCTTCAATCCCTTCACCCCTCCCCATTCTTCTTTCCTTTGCACAAGTCTGTTGAAAAGGCAGGTCTCCTTGCCAAGGCTACCCTCTCTCCCATTTATAGTCTTGATCTTTTCCCAGCATGTCTTTCTCCAGGAACTTATTCCTTCACTCATTCTTTCCCTTTCTTCCATCTTAAATCTCTCATCCTTTGGCTCCTTCCCCACTACCTGCAAATATGCCCATGTTGCTCATCTTCAACCTCATTACCTTGTTAATCCCTCAAAGTTATCATGCCTGTATCCTTCCTTTTATTGTCAGGCTCCTAGAAAGAGTAGGCTGCACTGGTTACCTACATTGCCTCACCTCCCATTCTGTTCTTAATCTTTTGCACTCTGGTTTCTGACAGCACCATTTGACTAAAACCGCTCTCTTCCAAGTTACCAACACTCTTAACTGCTTAATCTAATGACCTTTTCTTATTTCTTGTTCTACTTGATCTCTGCAGCTTTTAACATCATCTTTTCCTGGTCAGACCCTGATGTTGGGAGAGATTGAAGGCAAAAGGAAAAGGGAAAGCAGAGGATGAGGTGGATAGATAGTCTCATGGAAGCAATGAGCTTGAGTCTGGATAGACTTGGGAGATGGTGGAGGCTGGAAGGACCTGGTGTGCTATGGTTCATGGGGTCACAAAGAGCCCAATATGACTGAACAGCAACAAGAAGTTCCTGAACGAAGTCTCTTCCCTTGACTTATATGATTCTGCTCTACCTCTTCCTGTCCTCCCTCCTTCAACCTTGCCCTCCTTTCTCCTTTTTTTCTCTCCTTCCTATGAGTCTTCCCCCCCATTTAAAAAAAATGAACTTGACAAGTATCAATAAGTATTTCCACATACAAAGAACAAAAACAAGGTTATATATGAAACTGAATCTCTTAATGTATGACTTATTTTTTTTTTAAAGCAATTGGGGTTAAGTAACTTGCTCAAGGTTACATGGCCAGTTATTTCTGGGTGTGGTGCTAAGTATCTGAGCCCGGGATTCGATCCCCAGGTCATCCCGACACTGGGGCCGGTGCTCTTACTTGCTGAGCCACCTGGCCGCCCCTGTATGACTTATTTTTAAAGTCTATAAATGCCACCCTATTTGTTGTCTGCATTTTCTTTTGTTCTCTTACATGTTTTTGAAATGTTTCATTAACATACTCTCTCATCTATTACTTCCCCCCACCTCTCATTATTTTACAATACAATAAAAATTTAATGAGCACTACTGTGTGCTAGGCACTGTACTAATCAACTGGGATACAAATAAGAAAAAGAAATACAACTCCTGCTCTCAAGGAACCTATGACTTGCTCACAAGCACAAGGCAACTCGCAAGTAAAAAGTTCTCCATCACAAGCGTAGTCAAGCAAAACTAACTCACACTTTGTCTGTCTGTGCCTGTTGTTTATCAATTTGCCACCAAGAGCTGGGAAGCCTGCTTTATCATCAGTCTTCTGAAGTATGATGATGAATCATTGTATCAATTGACATTCTTAAGTCTTTCAAAGTGGTTTTCCTTCACAATTTTGTAATCTTTGTATGAATTATTCTGGTGTTACTGAGCACAAGTTCATTTTAAGTCTTCCCAGGGTTCTCTGGATCTCTTTTTTTGGTGATGGTGGTGGTTTTATAGCACAATAATAACTAGCTTGGGCAGCTATGTGGCTGTAATGGGAATGTAAATTTTAAAGATCTTCCCTGCCCCTAGGCTAACGTGCACCTGGAGCCTGGGGTGGGAGGCTTGTTTTTCAGTAGATATTTTTTGATTGGCCAGTGGGTCAATAAGGTTGTTACATTCTCTGAGCCAGGAGAAGGCTATATAAGCCCTGATGTGTAGCGTTGTTTTGGGGCTCACTTTGAGAAGTGTTCTGTGATTTGATCTGGATTCTGGGAAGCCGTTGTCCAGAGCCAAACCCAGATGTTGATTGGATCCAAGAACTTGTGGTGGCAGCAAACCCTGAGGACGCTTGGGATGCTTGCTGCTACAGTGGCACAGTGGATAGAGTGCAGGGCCAATATGTTTAAAACAGAACACACTTTCCTTCACTTCTCTATTTCTGTTGATAGTAGTGCCATCTATGCAGTCACCCAAGTTTACTATCTTGGAGTTATTCTTGACTTTTCCTTTTTTCCCTTCAAGCCTCATATTCAGTTGTCAGATTTTTTTTTTTTTTTATCTTACCTCCATGGCAGCTCTGGCATCTATCCCTTTCTCACCACACCTTTAGCTTTTGTCTGAAAAAACCTTCAATGATTCTTTATTACCTCTAGAATAAAAAGCAAACCCTGGTGTTTAAAACGAAGCCCTTCACTGTATGCCTCTTACCTATGTTCATTTTGTATTACTCCCTTTTGTCCCCTGCTTTTCAATAACATTGATTTGCTAGTTTTTCCCAGTACATAAAAATCCTACCTTTCTGCCTTTGCACGAATAGCCCCCCACAACTGAAATGTACTTCCTTCTTACCTTACCAGTTGTCTTGACTTTTGTCTTGCCACTGGACTTCAGTGACTCTGGAAGAGAGTAAGGCTGACAACTTTATACAGCTCTACCTCACTTAAATCCAATTAATGAGCAAGTCCAGACATCATCCTGTGATACCATTGGCCCTCTTCAGAAGTAAAGGACAGCCAACAAACAGCCTCAGAGAATATCTAACTTCTTTCAGAGAACATCTCAGGTGTAGCACTCTAGAATGAAATTATTTTGCATTTCTTTGTATACTTTGTATTTATGTATATATCATATCTCCCAGTGGAACATCAATTCCATGAGGGCAATGGACTGTGTTTTTGTCCTTGCATTCTCAGCCACTAAGACTGCTTCCCATATAGTTGGGCTTATATTTTTAAGTGACTCAACTTGAATTAAGTCAACTTGTTCTGCTTAGTCTTTAAAAGGCAGAACTAGGAGCAGAAGGGTGAAGTTGCAGGGGTAGATTTCCCCTTGACATTGGGGAAACTTAAAGATTAGAACTGTTCTAAAAGAGAATGGATTACCTCAGAAGATTGGCATTTGTTGTTGATTACTCATTGCAGACTCTTTGTGACCACATTTGAGGTTTTCTTGGCAACTATACTGGAGTGGTTTGCCATTTCTTTATTCAGTTCTTTTTTTGGGGGTGAGGGGAATGGAGGAAGGCAAGGCAATTGGGGTTGTGACTTGCCCAAGGTCAGACAGCTAGTAAGTGTGTCAAGTGTCTGAGACTGGATTTGAACTCAGGTCCTCCTGGCTCCAGGGCTGGTGCTCTATTCACTGTGCCACCTAGCTGCCCCTAGTTCATTTGATAGATGAGGAAACTGAGGCAAATAAGGTTCAGTGACTTGTGTAGAATCTAGTTAAGTAGCTGAGGCTAGATTTGAACTCAAGTTCTCCTGACTTCCAGGCTAGCACTTTATCCACTTTACCACCCAGCTGCCTCCAGGAGGTATTATTGAATAATGGTAAAGAGTAATGGCTTTGGCTCTAAGGTCCTGGTTTCAAGGCCTGGATGTGCAACTTACTTTTCTTAACTATAAAATGAATGAGTCCGAACCAACTGGCCTCTAAATCTAAATCTGTGATCCCCTTAATGGAGGTTTTTAAGAGTAGTACACTTATTAGTTACATTGTAAGAAAGATTTCAGGAATGGTTTGGAAGAAATTGGTGACCTCTGAAGTCCTTTTCAGCTCTGAAATTCTGTCTTTCTAATCCGATAACTAATCTGTGTTGATGGAGATTTATTATGAGAATAAAACCTTATCAATACATGGAAAAGCCTTTTAAAATGGTAAAAAGTATATTTCAGATCCCTACCACCCTCAGCTCAGCAAATTAGATATTTTCATAAGAATCTAACTCTTGTAAGGTCTACTGCTTTCCCACATGTCTTTGATAGCCCAACTAAGCTATTGAGTAATGGATATAAAAAGGGGAGGAGATTTAAGTTGAGGAATAAGTAAAACTGTGAGCAGAGTCAGCAGAGTTGTAAAATAGTGCAAGCAGAAAGTTGGTTAAAATGGCAGGACAGAAGCCCCTTTTGGAATTAGAAAACTTTATTGCTGGTAAATTTATTCGCTGTAATTCACACATAGATTCCTATGACCCATCTACAGGGGAAGTGTATTGCAAAGTTCCAGACAGTGGCAAAGAAGAGGTGAGTTGATTTTTCTTAATGCATTGATAAATTGAGGGCATCATTTTTATAAACAAAAAGGGAAGAAAGGATGGTGAGTCTGACGTGGAAGTTGTCAAAAGTTTAGATGGGTCTTGGGAAGCTTATTCAAAGCTTCTGAATTGTATTATAAATAGTAATAATGTAAGATCTACCCCATTTTAAAGTAAAAAATAACTCGGAAATCTGGCTAATATTAACCTTTATCCAATCTGCTTTTTTTCAATAGTGGCTACAAGCTACTACAACAGTCTAAGCAGTGGCTAGCCCTATATATATATATATTTTTTTTTTTTAATTTTCTGGTTCTATTTAGTCTTATTGCACTTATTTTCTATTTGTTGTTGTTGTTAGCTATTATTATTTTCTGTTTTCAGAATTGTAGTGTCTGATTAGAGTTATTGTAGTTTCAAAAGTTTTAATGTTACATTCCTTAATTAATATGTTTAATATTTTCTTGTTCCCCTTGCTGCCTTTTCTCCACAAGCTATTTCCTAAATTCTCTACCCCTCTGGATTTGGTGTCTGAGAAAATGTTACTAGACTGAAAGAATGAATTTTTTTAAAATTAGTTCTCTAGGAATTCTCTGAAGAATCCTTGTCCTTGCCTTCCCATTGCTTGGAAGTGGAGCTATACTGTTTGGTTTCCCAACCCACTTTCCCTTTCTTCACAAATCGAAGCTATAATCATGGCATCATAGCTTTGGAGTTGAAAGGGACCTGGGTTTCCAGTAACTACTGTATGATATTCAGCCTGAACCTTTTTTTTCACTACTATAAAGCAATTAAATGGAAATTTTATTTTACCTTTGAATGAAAATTAGTCTGGTAAGGTATGAGCTGTTTAAACACTAAAAACCTAATATTTAATTCCACAAAGCCACCAAGAAGATTTCCAGAGACCTAGCATTCTTACCAATTATTGTGTGGAAAAGGATAATAATTATTATTATCCTGTGGGCTATGTGTTTAACATTTCATTTGTGGTCAGGAAATAAAATGTCAGATAATTTGTAGCTCAAGCTTTGCAGATCAGTTTTTGTTATAAAGGGAGTCACATATTTTGTGGTTGAGTTCAGAAGTTCTTTACACTTCTCAGAGCTAGAAAGGATTATAGAGATTATCTAGTACAGGTGAAAAGACTGAGATTTGGGGAATTGGTACTTGAACTCCATTTCCTTGGCTCCTAGTAGAGTCCTAGCAGTCATGTATCATGGCTGTTTTAGTTCAGAAAAAGTTCTGAAGAGCTGTCCTACCAGCTTTATTTTGCTTTTTGTTTTTGTCATCCTTATTTTAAACCTTTAGACTTTCACATTCCTGTAGGTAAATATTAGCAATAAGATAATGTCTAGTTGGTTAAACTGTAGCTAAAACTTTGATTCTGACTTGAGCTAGAGAACTAGCTAACTTCCTAACATTGGAACCTCCAGAACATTCTCCTTTTATCAAGGCATTTTTAATGGCAAATAATTATTATCTGCTATATGTCCTGAGGAATCTTTTCTATGCGTAGAACATAATTAAATTTTAGGGGTTAAGTGGTTAATAGATTATAGGATTTGGAGCTAGAAGAGAGTAGAGATCATTTAATCTAACCTGATTTACAGAGAAGATTGAGAAAGGTTAAACTGCCCATGGTCACACAGACAGTAACAAAACCAAGGTTTTGAACTTTGCCCTGATTTAAAATCCAGTCCTCTTTCCATTGCTCTATTGCTGCTTCCTCTCTCTCTCTCTCTCTCTCTCTCTCTCTCTCTCTCTCTGTCTCCATATATATGTATATATAGATACACACAGGTATATATAATATTGATAAATATAAATATATATCTATCTATCAATAGATATAAATATTTAGATCTAGATATCTGCATCTATCTATATTTGTCTGTCTATCTATGTAATCTATCTATTCATTTTCCTAGTCACCCATAAGAAGCATTCCTAACATGATCAGATGAACCAGTAAACACAGTCTTGTACTTGCCCTCTCCTAGATTTCTTTAGATCAATGATAACCTGCTTTATGTTCCACAGAGCTGTAAAATATTCTTAAAAAATTTAGAAGGACCTCAGAAATCATTTGACTTGTATTTGAGCTAGAATCTCTTTTATACATCCCTTCCCAGTAGCTGATTATCCAGCCCCTAAATGAGAACCTTCAGTGATGAAAAAACCCACTCCAGGATTTGATGACAAGGAACTGAAATCTTCCCCTCTGTAAATTCTACTCATTGTTCCTAGTTATGTCTTCTGGGGCCAACAAGAACAACTATGATCCCCCCAAGTGAGTCTTTCAAATTCTTTAGTAGAGCTAAAGAAGAGGCAACGTGGAGTAATGGGTAGAGAGAGCTGCTCACACAGAATCAAGAAGACCTTCTGAGACATGCTGACTCTCTGATCCTGGACAAGTCACTTAACCACTTACTACCCACCTGCCTCTCAGTTAACTCCCTAAAATTGGTAAATTATGGGAAAGGTGTTAATTTAAAGCAATATTGGAAGTTCCTCATTAGGAGGGCCCTAAACTGATGAAATTACAGGTACATTCCAAAAGAAAGTATTTTACTGAAAACATGTATGTACATTCCTCTCCTCTTTATTTTCCTCACCTTCTCTCTCAGTCCCTCTTCAATGAGATACAAGGCAAAAAAAATGTGTATAAATACTGCACATTACCCAGATTATGGCATGCAATTGGATGGGCAACAAATTGAGTTAGTCCATAAGCTCATTTGTATTGAACCAAGCACTGAAGATAAATAATCATTAGGACCAGACTGGAATAGAAGAAATAGTGTACTGGATTTGAAGAATTGCATCCCATTCAGTTATCCCAAGCTGTTCATTGGCACAGAACCATCTTTTTCATGTCATCAATATTATCCCAGTCATGCTGTGTGACTAAGGATTTGTGAAACATTGTGATCCCTAAAGGATCAAGATTTCAGGTTATTCGCCTGTGGAGAACAAGACATGAATGGCTCGACAAATCCTGGGTTTAAAAGTCATTGCTTTTTCACTCAGAGTGTCCAGCTGCCTCAGCACCTAGCCAAGGAAGCCGACCTTTGAAACTGCAAATTTTAGTCTTAAGGGTACTATTAACCTAAAAGAGCTAAAAAAAAACCAAACAAACATTACTTCAGAGCTTTGTCTAGCAGGAGAGCGGAGGGGCTCTGAAGAGGCATGGTGTCACCTAGCCAATGACCCGGGGTGCAGAATGTTCTGCAAAGAGAACATAGACATCTGGACCTGAAGTCCAGAATTCTGAGGTGACCTTGGACCACATAGGTTTCCCAATTTATATACCTCACTGCTAGGTTTCTGTAAGTTTGTCCCCATTCTTCCCCCAAAAGACACCCTGTGCATTGTTGGGGAGTAAAACGCAAGTTTATGGGAACACTGTTAGATTTTGATTATAATTGCTTTTGCCTTCTTATTTAATAAATATTTCATGTTCGAGAAGAAAAAAAAAGGTTTCAGGTGATTCCAAAGAGTAAGGAAAAGATGCATGTATGGTTGGGTGAACATTGTTCTGGAGCATATATAGAAAAACTAGCCAAACCTACACAGGGTGGGGCCTTAAGCTATTGCTCCCACAAGGACCAAGTTGTTTAACCTCAATTTCCTCATCTAATAAAGCAGCAGCAGCAGCTGGTCTTTATATAGCACCTACTATGTGATGAGCAGTGTGCTCAGTGCTTTGCAAATACCTCATTTGAGCCTCACTGCAATCCTCAAAAGTAGGTACTATGATTATCCTCATTTTACATTTCAGGAAACTGAGGTAAACGAAGATTAAGTGACTTGCCCAGAGTCCCATAGCGAGTAAATATCTGAAACTGGATTTGGATTCAGCTCATCCAGACTCTTGTGCCAGTGTTACCTACCTGTCAGGGATGTTGTGTAGAAATCACCTTAGAAGGCTCAAAGCAGTATTTAAATGTGAATTATATTCTCTCCTGCCTTAGCCCTAACTGGTTATATGCTTCACTACATTTTTGATTCAGTTTCTTGACACTATATTTTAAGACTTTCAACCACAGGATTTAGGCCAAGCAGTTTTCAATTTATTTTAAAATTTTGCTTAAAGCACACTGAATCAGAGAATCACAGATTTCAAGGATCAGAAATATTTTTAGTAACCCTCTAGTTCAACTCATACAACAACAACAACAAACTCCCATTTTAGTATATCAGACAAGGTTATGCAGCCTCTGCTTGAAGATCTCAGTTGGGTGGGTTAGGGTTAATAAGTTAGTCACAATAAAGGGCCTCCTGTTCCATTTCACAGGCCTTAGGATTCCCCTCCCCAACCTGTTATCCTCTTCTTCACTTTTGCACTCATAATAGAGGGAAGTGCTTTTTTTTTTTTTAAGCAATCGGAGTTAAGTAACTTGCTCAAGGTTACGTGGCCAGGTGTTTCTGGGTGGGTGCTAAGTGTCTGATTTGATCCCCAGGTCATCCCGACACTGGAGCCGGTGCTCTTACTCGCTGTGCTACCTGGCTGCCCCAGAGGGAAGTGTTTTACATCCCCAAGTGACCTCAAAAAGGGCAGTCAGCAAGCTTCAGCTGAGGATGGGGTTTGGAGCGTAAGGAAATCTTGGGGTGTGTATAGAAGGAATGAGGAGAGATGATACTTCCAATCACACACCTAATGAAATTTACGACAGTCTTTGAGTGCCACTGGCATAGGTGAAGGGAAATGGGGTAAAGAAAGAAAACTGCCATTGGGTTCCATCATTGCCTCCTATTAATACTGAAAGTCACTGCTTTTCAGAAGCTTCAAATTGTAAAGTCCTGCTGTCTGGCGTCTTGTGCAGCGTGAGATGATATATGGCCTACCTGGTGGGCACAATCTGCACTCCAACAGTCTTCTGCCACTAACCAGGACTGATAGTGCAGATACCTCCCTGCCTAAACAGTGTTATTTGAAGACTCCTCATAAGGTTTCTCCCCCAAATATCTTCCCTGTCTGCTTACCTAAGTCAGACCCATTCCAGAACCACCTTTTACCGACAAATAAAGAGAAGGAGAGAAAATGTTGGCCTAAAGGAACCAAATAATGCATGAACTGAGACTGGGAAGGGATCATGTCCAACATTTTACAGATGAAGAAATTGCAATCCAGAAATATGTAGTGACCTGTCAACTATCACACAGCTAGCTAATGGCCAAATCAAAACCAGACCTCAGGGCTCTAGTATACTTTTCCCTCTACCATCTTTGAATATAGATAACAAAAATTAGTGCCTTTTATTTCCTTGCCTCATTCCAGGACTCTATCCAACTATCAGTATCCCCCAGTCTTGGTTTATACAAAGAGGTTTTTTTGGATAATGTCACTTACTAAGGGTGACTTCCAGGAGAACTCCTTTTGGATGCTACCAGAGCATATCAGTTCTCATATCAGTAAGTCAAAAGCAACTTGCTGATTCTTCAATTTGCTTTTCAAAGATAGAGGCAGCGGTCAAGGCGGCTAGAGAGGCCTTTCCCCATTGGTCATCCACAAGCCCCCAGGACCGCTCTCAGATCATGAATAAGTTGGCAGATCTGCTGGAACAATCCCTGGAGAACTTTGCACAAGCTGAATCAAAAGACCAAGGTAAACCAAGCTCTTCTTCAAATCTTCCAATGCTGGGGAAATTGGGTTTCTATTCATAGAATGAAAGGATTTAAATTTGTAAGGGACTTTAGCTATCTAGTTTAAGCCTTTCATTTTATAGCTGTAGCACATCCCTCCTCCCCAGGGCTACTCCCCATCTTCTATTCATAGGTTGGATCCTCTAGAGGAAAACTATCTCATGTTTAAGGTATTCTGCAGCACCTTTCTCATCAGGTAACTCAAACTGACAGCTTGCAAATGACTTGAATTCTTTGGGTAACTTCTCTTCTGGCAGACCTTTCCATAATGAGTTTACAAATGAAAAATGTGCCCCCTTGTCTTTCATTCCCCCCTCTCCCACCCAGGTTATTCTATCTATCTATGATTCTATCATCAGTCAAGGAATGCTTGGAACAAACTTCTAATGGAGGTGATGCAACATAACCTGAAATCCATTGTGTCACCAGGCTCAGAGCATCAGCTTTCAGATTTGTTCTTCGAAACATAGAGAGAAGCATATAGGTCTGAGTATTGAGCAGGAGAATCCAGGACTGGATACTTAGTTATGTAAAGGGTCCTTATTCTTTTTAAAAAACTACATATGCCTTCTTTGACATGACACTAATTTCCTATCCCTGCTCTGCAACTAAGTCAACCTGCCCTCATAACAAAGATTTCTCTAAGAACAGATATATAATTGAGCAAAAATAATTGGCTATCTAGCCTGCATCTGACAGTGTATACAATATCCCACTTCCATAATATCTCACCTCTGAAAAGAGTGGAAGGTAATGCATCTTATAAACCCTTCTCTGGTGCTAAGTTTATTCCTTATACAATGTTCAGTTTGAGGCTTCTTTCTGTTTACATTGTTGTAATTGTAACAGAGGCAATGGACTGGTATATCCCAATGCCACTACAACATAACCTCAGAAAACACAATACAGTGGGGTTTTATTCACTGGGGTTTTAACGTGTACACCAGCAGTGACTCAGTCTCACGTCTTTCTGGGTATGGACTACTTCTCCATATTGCTGTCACACCAGCAGGTTTAAGTTCCCAGAGATCAGTATCACTTGATTACATTCCAATCCTCTCAAGATCCTAGGGATAACCCCATTGGGGAAATATACTTCCCTTACTGACCACTCTAGCTCTTGAGTTCCAGTGCATTGTGTTTCCTATCTCTACAACCAGCCACTCACAATAATGACACTTTCAGATCGTAAACATAACCATTTACTTAGTAATAAGGCAAATGAAATATTATTGATAAAATACATTAAATACATCTTGTTATTTTTTTTCAGTCCTTTCAGTCATGTCTAATTCTTTATGACCCCATTTCATTGTTGGGTTATTTATTTATTTATTTATTTTAGCAAAGATGTTGCAGTGGTTTGCCATTTACTTCTCCAGCTCATTTATCCTCATATAGATGAGAATACTGAGGCAAACAAATTTAAGTGATTTGTTCAGAGTAAATACATAAATAATAAAATATACATACAAACCAAAATCCACTCTTCCACCACTGTGCTACTTAATAGTTATAGTGAAGAGTGGTCACACATCTATAGGAGCCTATCATGGAAACACATAAGGAAAGAAAACGCAAGTGCTTAGGGAAAACTGACACCTCTGGACTGCAGGTTTTAATGTTATTGGCCCATTTCAGAACATTTACATCACAAAAAACTGGTTCCCTGCTCACTGCTTAACTGTTCATCCTCACCCATTCTTTAACTGGAGAAATACTCTTCTCTTCTTGAATATAGGCTTTATAAACTCTTTAAATTAACCACCACCTTAAAAGTCTAGCTATTAATCCTCAAAAGGTCTTTAAGTCAGAGAAATACAAAGTTCATCAAACTGGGCTATACAGACCAATCCATTCAGTTATCCATAAAGCCATGTGTTATGTTGTCCAATCAGAATGGGACTCAAAGCAACACAGCCCCAGCCCAATCAGATACTGAAGTCCAAGCAAAGCCTTCTCTGCTTTTCCTTCTCAAACTAGAGGTGGGATACAAGGGCAACAAAGCTCTTTTAAAAAAGCTTCACCTTTCTCCAACACTAGGTGATCTGTGGAGTAGATTTAAATGTGAGCTTTCTGACTCTCAGTGACTCCCCTTTTTACCATACATCCTTCTCCAAATGGTTAGATGATTTCTCATTTTTTAAAGCTGTACTCTCATTAGTCATAATATGTATGAAACTTAGGGGAAATGCCCATCATGTCTTGACTCTGAAGTCTCCAAATATTTCCATCTCTTTGGTGACTGTGAAAAATATTTCTTTATATTCATAATTCTTCAGATGAATGAATGATTTAACAAATGAACAAAGGAATGAATAAATAAATGAATAAATGGATTTCCCCCCCTACCTCTTTATAACATTAAATTGTTCCCATACAATGGAGACATCACACTGCCTTATTGACAAGGAGATCCAAATCCTCAAATCTACCCTATAGGTAATTTTTTTTCTCTCAAACTGTTCAAATCCTTTCGGAAAGCTATGTTTCTTCATACTCATATTTTAGTAGTGTGTATTAAAACAAAGTTATTTTTCTGCTCATAGTAGGGAGCAATATTTAACCATGACCCACATCATGTCATTTGACAATCAATATAAAACTATTCTTTTGCACAAAAATTGCTTCTCCCCCTTTCATCATTAACTACTTCTTAAGAAAGGGCTTTAAAGAGGCAAAGTTCCTCACACAAGTCATTGTGTGTATTATTTCCCTAGTTCTGATGACTCCATTCTACATCTGTTCATATACAGCTTTCCACATTTCTCTGAATTCTTCATTTTTGTTTCTTATGGAGTAGTAATATTCCATTACATTCATATACCATCTTGGCTAGACATCCCACAGCTTATGAGCAGCCACTTTTTTTTAAGCAGTTGGGGTTAAGTAACTTGCTCAGGTTACATGGCCAATTATTTCTGGATGTGGTGCTAAGTATCTGAGACTGGATTCGATCCCAGATCATCCCGACTCTGGGGCCAGTGCTCTTACTCACTGTGCTACCTGGCTGCCCCTTTTTTTCTAGTTCTTTGCTACCTCAAAAATTGCTGCAACGAGTATGTTAATGTTTTTAGACCTGTGTGTGTGTGGTTGATTTACTTCAGGCATCTGCTTTGCTATGAATTCAAAGGGCATGAACATATTAGTCACTTTCTTAGCATAATTCCAAATCACTTTCAAGACCAATCTATACTTCTACAATAGTGCATTAGTGTGGCAGGCCTATTTTTTAATAGATAACCACAGAAGAGGCTTCATTATAAAGACACTGCATTAGAGATTGTTTTGAAACTACTTGATTCCCATGAGAATGTGTACTTACTGCTTTATGGTTGTGCAGTCTGTAGATGACACTGCTCTTGGGGGGTAAACAAGTGGTCTTTTTGTGTCATCTGGCATGTTGTGGCTAAGCATAACCTCAGTACAGTAAGGGAGTTGCTATTTGATAAATTACAGAATGGGAAACCAGTATCAAGGGCTCAGTTGAGGTGGAATAACATGAATTTACACTGAAGCCAAAAATAGTGACTTTTTGTAGCACTGCCTAGTACCACAGCTTTTACTTAGGCCACATTAGCAGAATAGGAAATGGTGAAGCATCAGTTTCAGGTTGGGTATAACAGCAAGTAAAGACAAAACAAGGCTATTGTTCTGGGGAAAATGGAGGATTAAGGGATGACTGGTGGTTACAGTGAGGGAAAAGGAGCAGGTTCAGTAGGATTAAAGAAAAGACAAGAGCACAGAGAATATGAGTCAAGATGTAGGAGGTAAAACAGTCTTGAGTGATGGTGAGTTCTAAAATGTATCTATGCCAGTGAGAGTGACATAATTGAAGGAAAATGGAACACTTAGAGAATTGAGGGATTTGAGGAACTTCGAGGACAAGGTATTTGGGAGATTGGTATTGGGGATTGGTATTGGGTAGGGTATTGAACTTGCATTTTGAAGTAATTGAGGATAATAGTACTACACAGGTGGAGAGGAGGAATTGTGAGCCAGATGCTGAAAGCACTGAGGAAGTTGGAAGAGTACCCTGAAGATCAGAGATTAACTGATAAGGATAGGGAGAGGATGCCTTAATCAGATAGTGTGAACTGCATTTCTGGAGACATAGTTGAATGGCAAAATGGTATTTGTTTTTCAAGTGGCAATGAGAAATAAAGAGAATACCAATCCCTCCTCATACCTTTGTAAACTGGTGGAAGCAGGACAAAATTGAATCCATTGGAAAAGGTTGCCATGAATATGGTATCTTCAGAGGAAAACCAAGTTTCAGCTCATTTTGGTAGTTGCAGGAATGCTTAAGGGAACAAGTCAAGAGAGACAGACAGAGACAAAGATAGTGGGTATATTTGTGGAGGGGGTATTTACAATAGATTGAGATTTCCCAGGAACAAAATAAGAGGGGCTTATGGATGAGTGAACAAGGGTAGTCCTGAGAGGACTGAGAATGAAAGTGCCCACAGAAGGAAAATGGAGAGAGTTTTCACTTATGATTTCAAAGGATCAAAAGGCCCACTAATGTCAAAGAGCATGTTTATAGTAATCAGAATGGTATGTGGAATGATAGAAGATTATGGTTGGAAAGTAGAATTTGAAAATTCAAGAAGCTGAAGGTGATACAATTCATAGAGATTCTGAGGTTTTGTTGTGACTATGACATGACAGTGGTTGAAGCTGGGTGGGGAAAGAATTTACTGGAGTAGAGAGGTTAAGGAATTAGTGCTAGGTAATGTGGCATGGATAAAAGCCTTAAGACATGCATTGGACACATACAAACTATTTGACTCAACTTCTCAGTGCCCCTGGCAATTATCCAAGATCATGTTACAGACAAGTTACTAGTCTGCATTGGTAAAGGGAATTTTCACTTAGGGAGTTCCTCATACTAAAAACCAGTTCCCTTCCCCACTCTCACAAAAATGGGATCTATCTCACAGGCTTATTTTGAACCTCTAATGAGACAATGTATATGAAGTGCTCTGAAAACTAGGAGGCAGTGTGGTTAAGTGAATATAGAGTGAGATAGACTTGGATTAAGTGAGATAGACTTGGATCCAGAAATACCTGGGTTCAAATTCTGCCTCACATTGTCAGTAGTTGTTTGACTCTGGGCAAGTCACTTTACTTTCCTAGGCTCAGTTATTTTATCTTTAAAATGAAGGGGTTGGGGGGCAGCTAGGTGGTGCAGTGAACAGAGCACTGGCCCTGGAGTCAGGAGGACCTGAGTTCAAATCCAGCTTCAGACATTTAGCACTTACTACCTGTGTGACCTTGGGCAAGTCGCTTAACCCCAACTGCCCACCAAAAAGCAATAAAATAAAATAAAATAAAATGAAGGGGTTGGATTCAGTGACCTCTAAGGTCCCTTATATCTCTACATCAATTAGCATTGTTGTCATTCAGTCATTTCAGTAATGTCCACCTCTTTGTGACCCCATTTGGAATTTTCTTGGCAAAGATACTGGAATGGTTTGCCATTTCCTTCTTTAGCTCATTTTACATATGAGAAAACTGAGGCAAACAGGGTTAAGTGACTTGCTCATGATCATATAACTAGTAAATATCTGAGGCTGGATTAGAACTCAAGAGGATAGATCTTACTGATTCCAAGTCTCACTTTACCCACTGCACCACCTAGCTGCCCCTATCTATGAGCATATGTATCTTTAAAATACTATGATGCATTTTGTTATTATGTCATCCTGATTATTTTTATTGTTATTGTTGCCATTATCACCATGAAAGTTGAAGTCCCAAGGGATGATGCCAAGATATGCTGCTTGTCCTTCATTCTCGAAGAGAAGACCATAAACCAGACCCTAATGTCACTGAGACATTGATGAAATGACGTAGAGGTCAGAAGTAGTAAAAAGAAGATGAAAGGAGGACAATTTTACTTCAATGGAGGAAAGGCTATCTAAGATAGGGATAGAAGAAAGGTTTTCAAACAACAGTAGAGGGTAAGAAGTAGGATGATAAGGCACCTTTTCATGACCCTCTGAATTAAGAATTGTTCACAGTGGGGCAGCCAGGTGGCTCAGTGAGTAAGAGCACTGGCTCCAGAGTCAGGAGACCTGGGATCGAATCTGGGCTCAGATACTTAGCACCACACCCAGAAATAACTGGCCTTGTAACCTTGAGCAAGTTTCTTAACCCCAATTGCTTTAAAGAAAAAAAAGAATTGTTCACAGTAGGGGACTGTAGTAAATGTAGCATGCAAAGGGGTAGAGTCAGGTTTCTGATCAATTAAAATGGTCATTTGATAAATAAACATGTATTAATCTTCTGTTATGTGCCAGGCAGGCACTGTGCTAAGTGCTGGAGATAAAAGTATAAAATAGATGGTCCCTACCCTCAAGGAGCTTGCAATCTAATGAGGGAAAAAAAGCATACAACAGGAAGCTGAAAAGGGATGGGAGGAAAGAGAAGTGGGTAATGAAGAGATGGTTGGGTTGGGTCCCCTCCTTACATGGAAGTTTTGAAGTTTATGGCTTTGCCCTCTAATCAGAGGGGCAGAGGGAACTGATGAAGTGTACAAACCAAGACTGATTGGATCTTCTAGGATGATGACACTTCCCAATGAAGACAATCCTAGGGTCATGATGGAGAAATCCAAAGAACTCTAAAACAATGCTCAACTGTGTAGGAAATGAAATCTCTATACCACCCCAAAATGAGTCTTTCCATTTCTTCTTTATTTAGCTTTTTATTTATGTGTTGTCTACTCCATAGATTGGGAACTCCTTGAAGGGCATGTACTATTTTTACCTAGCATTTTACACAGAAACTGGCATATAATGGAAGCTAAATAAATACTTGTTGACTTGACTTGATTGATTGAAAAGAATATTAGTTGGATATAAACTCTTTGAGAACTAGGACTATTATCATTTTATCTTTAAATGTCTAGAACCTAGCCTAATTCTGGACATGTAGTCAATTGAGCTGAATTGAATTGAAATGTTTGTGGATGTAGGGGAATGTGTTGAGAATATAGAAAGAGTCCAAAGGACATAATAGAATGGTTTAGGAGATAGGCAAGTCAGATTGGAATAATGAATAGGAATGAATAAAATAGGCATAAGGTTTTAGAGAGGATATAATATGTATATATACTTTGCATCTAATGCATTATGACTTGATGACTGGGATTTAGGAACCAATATGGTAGGAGTCAGATTAGAGTAGTGTGCTCCATGAATGGAGCTTAAATCAGAGTACTGGATTTGGTGTCATTCATTCATTCATTCAGCAAACATATATTGAGCCATCTGCTGTGTGCAAGGCAGTAGGGACTCACTGCTTTCAAGGAATTCACATTTATTATGTATGAAAATAAGTGAATATTAAATATGCATTTAAATTTTATTTAATATTCATTTACACTATTTAAATATATTCATAAATATATAAATGTTCATTTATATTTAAATATAAACTAATTGGAGGGAATAGTTTAGGCCCTATTTAGGAGGTAGCACTTGCACTTGAAGGAAGCTAGAAATTCTAAGAGCCAAGTGTAGCAGCAAGCACCCCAAGCGTCCTCAGGGTGGCTGCCACCACAGGTTCTTGGATCTGCTTTGATAAAGGAAAGCAACTCAAAATGGGTTAACAAGCTTACTTTAATCAGTCAAACATATATCGTTTACCTCGTTCAGGGGAAAAAGGTCAGCACCCCGAACTTCAAAGTATACAGGCAGAATTATCAAGACAGAAACAGATCAAGTAGACAGCTTTCCAAACTGTCCAACCATTACACCCATACCAAATCAACATCTGGGTTTTTTAAAGCCAGGGGGCTCTGGACAACGGCTTCCCAGAATCCATATCAAATCGCAGAACACTTCTCAAAGTGAGCCCCCCAAAAAGCTACACATCAGGGCTTATATAGCCTTCTCCTGGCTCAGAGAATGTAACAACCTTATTGACTCACTGGCCAATCAAGAAGTATCTACTGAAAAACAAGCCTCCCACCCTAGGCTCCAAGTGCACTTTAGCCTAGGGGCAGGGAAGATCTTAAAAATGTACATTTCCATTACACCAAGGTGGGTGTGAGGAGGGAGCATATTCCAGGCATAGAAAATTTAGACTGTGTGAAGGCAGAAGACCTGTATTCAAATTCCAATTCTTCTACAAATAATGAATCCCCTTAAGTGGTTGAATATACTTGTATTTTTAATTTGAAGTTATAATTATATAAAATATGGTCATTGGTTCTAACCCAATAGAATCATACAGTACAAGTTCAAATAACTCAACCACTTCAGGAGATTCATTATTGGCACTAATTGGACTAAGCTTCCCTTTCTCTTTCATTTTCCTTATTTATAAGAGGAGGGAATTGGCATAGATACTCTTTAAGGATCCTTCCACCTCTAAATCTTCTGAAACCTTGTGTGCATTCCATCTATGCTCTGTTTGTCAAAATGGAGTTCAAATGTATCCCTGACCAAAAATTGTTGCCACTTCTGCTGATGGGCTTTTTTAAAAGAGCCTGCACGAGGTGTGCCATGGCTGACCCAGTAACAAGCACGCATCTGTGCACCTGAGGGCATCCTAGGGGTCTCCTGTGACAGTCTGGATTTGATCATTTTTTTCCACGTGTTGGGATAGAAATTTAATAAACAATCATATTTTCAAAGGGTTCTTTTGTGAAGTGATGGTTCAACTACTTTGATATTTGTTGTCTCAGTCTCTTTGAGCATGTGCAGACAAGGGTGATTTTGAATTGAATGAAAATGTGTGGGTGGAGGAGTGTTTGGGCTTAGCCAGACTAGAAATACTGAATTCTAAGTATTTATGACTTGTGTTCAGTCCACAATCATAAAGCAAACAGTAAGTGGCCCACTTTAATCCCATGTGTCTTCTTATGGCCTCTTCAAGTTTTCATGTTCTTGAACCTGGTAGATTTCCATGTTCTATCCAGGGGCCCATTTTAGAATTTAAATGCTTATATTTTTTCTCCACAGGGATTATGTTCAGTAAGCAATAAAGAAACCAGGAGGTCTCAGTAGATGCTGGGAATAGATAACTAGTAAGGGGATGCTGAGACATCATGTGAAGTAGAGAATAGTGGATCAATCTTGGAGTCAGAAAGGCCTGGTTTCAGGTTCTGCTTCTGACAGATATTGGGGAAAAGAACAAGAATTTATACTGTGCCTACTATGTGTTAGAAAGACTTGGGTTTAAATCCTGCTTTTGACATATATCTTGGCTGTGTGACCTTGGGAAAGTCACTTAATGCATCCAGCAACTCTCTAAGATTGCTAATTTGCAATAATAGTAATAAGAGTAGCTAGCAGTTACATAGTATACTATATATAACAGGTAAGTGCTTTGCAAATATCTCATTTGATCTATACAACAACCCCGGGAGGTATGTACTGTTTTTATCCCCATTTCGTAGATGAGGAAACGGAAGCAAACAGAGCTTAAGTGACTTGTATAGTCACACAGATAGTAAATGAGACTGGATTTGAATTCAGGTCTTCCTGACTCCAGGCCACTATTCCACTTATCTACGTTAGTGAAAGGAGTTCCTGCCTTGGGAGTTCCTACACAATGAATTCACAGGTTAAGAGTCTACCACACCTTCAAAGAATGGTAGCTTGGTTCTTAATATTGTGTTCCCATTTCCTTTTTTCAAATCCTTCCTCTATTACTTACTAATCTGTATGTCTTTGAACAAAATCACTTAACTGTCTGGGTCTTTGTTTTCTCATCTCCACAATGAAAGGGTTGGAATAGATCACCTCTGATTCTTTCCAGATCTAAATCTGTGGTCTTGTGTTATGTGGACCAGAATCCTCGTGAGCCTTTCTTTAATTCACTACAAATAGCTACCATATGTCTTAAACTGCTTCCCTCTGACAGGGAAAACTATCTCGTTTGCCAGAACTGTGGACATCCCACGGGCTGTGTACAACTTTCGTTTCTTTGCCTCCTCAATCCTTCACCACACCACGGATGCTACTCAAATGGATTCCATGGGCTGCATGCACTATACTGTAAGAAGTCCTGTTGGAATTGGTAGGTACTTCTGAGCTTGTGGGAGGGCACAGTTAATGAAATCAAACCTCACAAAATATACTCTAACTGCTTTCACTTTTCCAACCTCACTGGCACTAATTGATTTCTTGAAAACCAGAATTACTGAATGATCTCAGCAGTCACTCCAAATCCTAGGCTTTCCCTGTGATTTAAATGAACTCCTTAGCTCTTGTAATCCCTTTCCATTTTCCTCACTCTAAAACTTGCCCCCCTTCTGGCCACATAAATATTTGTAATACTCTAAAGCAGACACCAGATGTCACTGTTTCCTCAGGGGAAAAAAGTAGCCTTGGCCCACTGTAAACCCGGGCTGCTATAGTAGATGGAATTTTAAATGTGGTGATAAAAGAGAATAGGAGCCACAGAAGAAAATGGACATTTCATCTCTTTGTATCATAAACCAAAGCTATAAGACATTACAATAAGGATACTACAAACTTCCTGTGGAGGAGGGAGCTAACATATCCTACTTGGCTAATATGCCGTGATCTCCTGAAGAACAAATTTCCAATACCCATTCTAACAGTGTGAAATGTATGTTGATCCTGGTGAGAGGTACTACAGGGTAGGCAAAAAAATATGGTCTTTCTGTTTTTTTCATAAAGCAATTTTTATTGTTATATTTCATGAATGGAATACCAGTAAGATTTCAGAGTCTTGAATGGCTACAGAAAGCCTGATGGGGTAAGCATGGTAAGGACTTCACCAATATCACATTCATAGGCAGTGACCCCTTCCTTACCTAGAACTCACTTATCAAGCAGCTCCAGAGATCTGGAACATAGCTAGGTACTAGTAAAGAAGGAGGGAAAGGATTCTGAACTGCTAAAGTAGATTGTTACCATGCCTATATGTACTTTGCTTGTAAGATAGCCCACAAGATCCTCCTTTGGTGCCTATCATATTTATTTTAAACATAATCCTATAAAGCTTTGTTTTGTAACTTCTTAGCCCATACCTAATTAGAAGAGAGGAAAAGGGGCTATGAATGGCAGGTACAATGACAGCTGTAAAAAGTGATAATCTGATGGTGGAAGGAGAAAGGATAAAGTATCCAAAGATATGCACAAAAGTTCACAAACAATAGTGATCTGGTACCATTTGTTGTTGGTCTGGCAATCTCAATAGTTTCAGATGGACAACTATTATTGAATACTACATTCAAAGATCAATCAACAAACATTTATTGAATACTTACTATATAAAGTATTTATAAAATAAAGCACTACATAAATAAAATAAATTAATAACTATGTTATATGTAACTAAATAAATAACTATATAAATTTTAAAAAGTACTCACAAAATACATGCTGTGTAAAGTAAAAGCAAAAAACAGTACTTGACCTCAAGGATTCTACATTTTAACAGAATTAGGAAGATTTCTAGAATGAAGGTCCCGAAATAATTTTTTAAAAATATTTATTATATTGTTTTATATTATTGCACATATATAACCTATAACAGACTGCTTAGGGTCTCAGGGAGGGGGGAAATGAGGGAAGGAGGGGTAAACTTTGAACTCAAAATGTAAAAAAAAAGTGAATGTCAAAAATTACTTTTACATGTCATTGGAGGAAAATAAAATGTTTTTAATTAATATCATTTATTAGTTACATATTAATTTATGTATAGTCATGTAAAACATTTCCACATTAGCCATATCATATTAACCCCCACCCCCCAAGAAAAATGAAAGAAGTAAGAAAACTATACTTTAATTTGCACTCAGAGTTCATCAGTTCTTTCTCTGGAGGTAGATAGCATTTTTCATCATGAGTCCTTAGGAGTTTTCTTGGACCATTGCATTGATCAGAGAAGCTAAGCCTTTCATAGTTTATTACCATTATATAGTATTGCTATTACCATATGCAATGATCTCCTGGTTCTGCCCCCTTCATTCTGTATTAGTTCCAATCTTTTCCTGAAACCATTCCCCTGTCATTTCTTATAACATAATAGTACATCATAATCATATACCACAACTTGTTTGGCCATTTGCCAATTCATGACATTCCTTCAATTTTTAATTCTTTGATACCACAAAAAAGAGAAACTGTAAGTATTTTTGTACATATAGGTCCTTTTCCTTTTCCTTTAATCCCTTCGGGGTACAGGCCTAATAGTGATATTGCATCTACTTCCCTGGTTAGTGGTAAGTATCAGATGAGATATTTGTAAAAGACTTAACACTGTTTCTGGTGCATAGCAGGTACTTACTAGATGCTTGCTCCATCCTCATCCCCCAAGAAGTCACTTAATTACTCAGTTATGTATATAATACATCCTAGAGAGTTTTCCATCAAATTGATACATGAATATGGGAAAGGCTTGCTCCCTTCACCAAACTATGGTCACATGGGTGAGTTCTATGAGTTGCTTAAGACACGGTAAAGTGAAATGATTTTCTTACCTAGAAACAGTCCCACAGCTAACATAAGAGATGACACATGAACCCAGCGAGGTCTATTTGTTTTCAAACCCAGCTCAATCTAGTACACCATATTGCTCTAAAACAAAATATGTGTTTCTTTTTTTGTGTCACATAAAGAAACATTTTAGTTTTCTAGAAAATTCACTTACATTAGACTCTCTTATGACATGTTATCCATATCTCGGCTTTTTTGCCTCTCTTAGCTGGCTTGATTAGCCCTTGGAATCTGCCACTTTATTTGCTGACCTGGAAGATTGCTCCAGCTATAGCTGCTGGTAATACGGTGATTGCAAAGCCCAGTGAGATGACATCAGTAACTGCATGGATGCTGTGTAAACTCTTAGAAAAAGCAGGTAATTGGGATGCCAATCAAGGGCTGATTCCCTATGGTACACATTCTGCAGGTCTTAAGACTACTGGCATTGTGAAAGTAGGATCAAAAGGTTCTGGAAAGAGATCAGATAGAATCATCAGACAGCTAAGCTCTGCATGCATAGAGGAGTTTGACTTGGGATCAAGAAAGCAGTTCAAACCCTACCTCAGATATTTACTGCCTCTTCTGACCCTAGGCAAGGCACTTTACATATCTTTGTCTCAGTTTCTTCATCTATAAAATGAAGATAATAATAGCAACTGCTGAGTAGAGTTGTGAGGATCAAATGAGATAATAAATATGCAAATAGCTGTGCAAACCATAAGAGCATTTCTATAAATGCTAGTTATTAGTATTATTATTACCATTATTCCTATCTTTTGCATAATATAAGAACCAGTTCTATTAGAGAAAGACTTTTCAGTGGTGGTGTTGTGTGTGTGTGTGTTGATAGCACACTGAAATTAATCTTAATCTATAGAGCTCCCTAAAAATTTATTGGTCTCCCTATTCTATTGCTCTTACACCCAACACAAATACTAAAATAACACATCAGTACCCTGGATAGGGAATGGAGCACAATATGGTATCAGATGGTTCCTGAAATATTCAATCTAAATTTATTTCAGCTTAACTCTAGCTCACAAATTAATCCTACTTGGTGAAAATAAATATAATGCCACAAGCTCATGTAGATGGATAGAAAAGTACTTATTAATTACTTAGAATATGCTACTTACTCACTCTTCTAAGCACTGAAGATACAAATATAACCAAGCAAGACAATTTTCCACCCTCAAGTAACTTACATTCTAATAAAAAAAAGTAGCTATGAAGGAGTGTCAACATAGTAGTGTTGATTTGATTACTGTTTTGAGAGGTGAAGTTGAAAATTCCATGAGTGTGGAGGTAGGGAGAAAACAATGTGAGAATCAGGATGGCATCAAAATGCCTGAAAAGTGACTTGGTAGGCCTGTTAAGGCCATAAGATGAAAGCTCACTAAATCAGAGGCTTGGGTACCAGTGGTATGGGTCTGATTTCTGGAAAGAGGAGAAGAAAAAAGAGAAAGAAGAGGAAACTAGAGTATAGGTGGCATGGTGTGGAAATGATTGGGAAGTGGCATGGTGGGCCTTGGTATGGACTAGATAAAGTGAAAGCTTCCCAGTCAGAGCCCAGAGTCTCAGGAATTGGAATTCAGTTTCTGGGCAGAGAAGGAGGAGGAGGAGGAGGAGACTAGAATATAGGAAGCATATTATGAAGATGGTAGTAACTAGTTTGTGATATGTATGCCATCATTACATAAGTTGGGCTATGACATCACTCACATCATGCTCCTTAATTCACTACTTATAGAATGGGTATAGACACTTCCCATGAACCAGCATCTACTGTATTCAGTCTCAACATAATTTAGTCATATTAATAAAATAATCATTATTAATTACAGTTAATTACTTATAGTTATAATCTTAGAGTGATACCTGAAGCTCATAGGGGTTCAATGACTTGATATGGTCTCCTAGTCAATTAGAGGCAGGATTTTCACACATGATGTCAAACTATTTCCTCCCTCCTTTCTTACCTTCTTTCTTCTTTAACTTTTCTACCTTTTCTCTCCTCCATTTAATTTCTCCTCTCTTTTATCTCCCTCCCTGTTTTTTCTTTCCCTTTCTTCTCCTTTCTTTCCTCATCATATGTGTGTATTTATATATGCATATGTGTGTGTATATGATTGTGTACATACAGAAACATACATATACTCTGTATATTCAACAAACATTATAATTTTGTAAATAATAGATACTTTTACTAAACTCTGGGTCCCTGCTCTGTGGAATTCATAATCCAGGAGGTGTCTTGCACACAGAGAAATATAATACTGGAATATGCTGAGTACATAAGAAGAATATAAATGATGTATTATGAGTTCTAGGCTGGTTGTCACATTTCAGTCTTTTCAGAATCCACACTTAGTGCTTCAGGCCCTTGGCTTTGTAAAATGAACTTAGTCCATGCCCTTGGTGATAAAATCCCAATTCAAAGGAATAAAATCCAACTTAATGTCTGGGTATCTCAGCCCTTCAATGCATTCCTTGCTGCTAATGCCAAATGTTTTCCTCCTTTCCTGGTGTGTTCTCTGATTGCTGCCTTCAGGCCATTTCTTCCTTTTATGCTGTTCTGTGAAGTTATGTGAAGCATTACAAGGTGAGATTCTTGTAAAGGATCTCATTTGTTCTCCACCTACTCCATCTATTTAGAGAAGCCTGGGCTGTCAAGAGACTTGACTTGAAGGTTTAAGATTTGCTATATAAAAATTTTTATTTCTTCGATTATGACCTGAATAATTTTATTCCCAGGGAAAGGGCTGCTCCTTTTCAAAACACAATCAATGTTTGGTCAGAATGGTGAGCAGAAACGAAAGAATATCCAGAAGTATTCAGTTCTTAAAAGTATTAACATCAGCCCACACTGAGACATAATCAAAATGCTAATGCTTTTCTATAAGAAAAAGCAATCACACTGGTGAAAAGGAACTCATTTTCTTCATGTGGAAAACATGCAGTTTAGATGAGATTCTTCTCATCTTTTCTACTCTTAAAAGTTTCTATAAATATTAGAAGATATTCCACCCAATTTCCCCCTTCGAACTCCCTAGGGCCTACCTCCCCACTCCCATCTCAACTCTTCCCCAGCTCCTATTGAGGATTCAAATATAAAACCCACTGTAGGCCAAGTTATGAAGTGGACCAAGTTTGTCTTTGGGATAGGATCAGAGGTCTAGAACTGGAAGGAATCTCAGAGGAAATCTAGTCATACTCTCTTATTTTATAGATGAAGAAATTGAGGCCCAAGGAGGTTAGATGACTTTCCCATGGTCCCACCAATAAGAGATAGCAGAGCAGGTCACTTAAATAGGGAAATATTGTTCCTCATCAGGAAAATGAGGGAGTTTCTTTAGATGACTTCTAAGGCCCCTTAAGCTCTAATTCTATATTCCTATGATCCTTTCTCTCTCTTCTTTTTGTTTCTACTGTTTGAGTTCATTCTGCTCATTCTATAAAGTAAATTGAATCTCTTCCCTCTGAACCCCTCTTCCTATTCCCGAAACGCTTTGTTCTTATTCTGATTTCCAACCATTCAGGGCTCTCTACTGTCTTCACCTCAACTGGATTTGCCTTCATTTTGATAGAAGCTCATGTTCGTAATCCATCCTTTTCTCCAGGTCTAGTCTTACAAAAGTAGATCAAGTTAGAAAATTAATTTTGGATGGGGTTTGAAAGAAGCAGTTTAGACCACCCCTCCAATATGTTTCACTACCTAGCATAGTTTCTGAAATTTCATGGAAATAGTTTTCTAACTTTTACCCTTGAAAGTTTTAGGGTTTTTCAGAATTCCCTGTTTAAATGTAGGTGCTCCTGGGAGAGATAACCAAATGTCTAAGGTTTTATCATTGCAAGTTAAAAGAGGCTTTAGAGATCAGTGGGAAAGCAGGAGTATACCAAGACAAACTCTACTAATTTCCCAATTTCCTAATTTTGCTTCTGGTTTCCTCCTGTTACACATATTCTTTTCAATACTTCATTCATTCCCTGAGGGCCTTGCTAGGTGACTGATCTGATAATCTCTAACCAATCAGTCCATATTACCTTATTATCTCATGTCAAAGGATTACTGACTAATAAGCATACATTTCTATTGGTAAAAATGAGTTCTTGAATACACTTCCTTAATCCAAAAGAATACATTTCTGATGCTGAGAATTTCATAAACTGTGATAGGAAAAATATTTTGAGGTTACTTTTCAGGGTACAGTCTTCAGATCATTGCCTTCAGACTGAAGGCGAGTCAGCCAATGCTGAGTCACCCCTTTGGGAGTAAAAATATCCCTCTCTAAGCAAGTATGACAAGTATTTCCGTGCTTGTGCCAATATTAAGTGTATGTTTGTCTGCCTGTCCCCAAGGCAGGAAGAGCTATGTCTGATCTTTACAATATACTTCCTTACTCACAGTACAAGAGACAGCATCCTCAGCAATAACCCTGAGATAATAATTATGGGATTTAGAGCTAGAAGGGACCATCAAGGCCCCCAATTCATCCTCCACATTTTACAGAAAAGAAAACTGAGTCCAAAAACAAGTCCAAGTCCAATGTTAAATCACTTGCCCAATGTTACACAGGAAATAAATGACAAAACAGAGATTTGATTCCAGGTTCTGGGACTCCAAATACATTGTTACTTCCATTGCATCACACTATTGATAAAAACTGATGTTCCTATACAGGTTTAAAGTTTTCAAAGGACTTTAAACAGGTTACCTCACAACAACCTCACAACCCAATGACAGGTATTCTAATGGCCACTTTTCAGATGAAGATGGAGGCTCAGAGATTTGTGATTATAGTGACCCAGCTAGCAGATATCAGTGATGAGATCTGAACCCAAATCTTCCTGACATCAAATGCAAAACTCTTTATGTTATAACACATTACTGCTGCTGCTTTAAGTTCTCTTCATTCATGGCAGGTGTTTTTGGTCAGGCCAAGACACTACACTGTTACTTTTATATCTGTTTACAGAATAACATCAGAGTGAAGGAAATTACTTTGACCAGAAATTTGCTTTGTTAATCCAGTCTTATATTCTCCCTGAAAATTAATAGAAAATAAAGAACTCTTACATGGAGAGGTCAGAATGAATTACCCTAGCTGTGTCAATGCTTATACTTAGAGATCATTTTTCTTCCTGTTTTTGAGGTCTATCTAGAGGATGCTGAGAGATATGGGCCTTCATAATGGGCTAAATTAGGAATGTGACGGGCCTTCTTTCCTTTTAGCCAACCTCTTCAGTACTGTAAGATGCATAGGCATCTTCCAGAGCCACTAAAGGAAGAAAAGGCATACACTATGTTACTGGGGGTGAATAGAAGAATTTGGGAGGTATTTAGCTTAGAGACAAGAAGTTACAAGGGGAACATGATATCCATCTTTAAATATTTTAAGGACTGTTTTGTAGGTTCAATTATCCTGTTTGGGCTAGAGGCAAAGATCTAGAAACATTTTGTGGAAGGTGCAGAAAGACAGATTTGGAATCAATGTTAAAAAATAAAAAAACCAACAACCCAACTTCTCAACAATTAGAAGTATCAAAAAGTAGAATGTTGAGGGTGGGAGAAAGTTAGTAATGGTACAAATACACTAACAAAAAAGAAGAAAATGTTTTTTGAAATATGTGGAGGAAAACAAAAAGAAAGTGAAGAAGGGACATAAAATAGTACCATTTTGTTACGCCTTGTTCAAAATAATACCTATTTTAAAAAATTATGTAATAGAAGTTCACAGTTTCTCATACAATTGTTTTTCCGTTCTGTTTTTTGAAATGCTTTGTTTGTTGATGATTGGTATATTCATAATAAAATTTAAAAAATAAATTATCTCCCCTGCTCCCCCCTGCCAAAAAAAGTGGAATAGGATATCTGAGAAGGTCATAGGTTCCCAGGTAGAGCAGAGGTTCAATGACCACTTGTCAAAGTTATAGGAGGTAAAGGGTATTACGAGATGGCCTCATAGTCTCCTTCTAGCTCTAAAATTCTATGATTCTGTGAACTTGATGTAAGCCCAGTTACAGTCGGGTTTTAACACAATCAATTTGAAAACCAAGCCAATACAGGGGAATCTTTAATTGCCATTACTATCACACTAATGCCCTCCTCTTGAATTACCTTGGGTTTATTTTATATATACTTTGTTTTATAGGTACCCTACCTAGGAGCATAGGGGCTGGTGAACGGTGTTACTCTCTATCATGAACTATACAATCCTATGTTTTATTTATACTTGGGAGAACCTGATCTCTAACTGGGGGGAAAGGGCTTAAACTCGCTTTCTCATACTCGCTGGCTCCATTTCAAATCCCCACCCTACAGATGATGCTATTTACAGTTTGAATTATTGGCTCATATCTGGGTCTTCTCAAAGAGGAGTCAAAAAAGATACATAGTGAACAATATGATTCAAGTGTAGAACAGGTTGTTTATTCTTACACAGAAAATAATGATAAACCTCAATTACTCATCCTGTACATTAACAGAATGATTTAAACCAGATTCACCAACAATTTATAACCATGTGTAGTTACAGACTACTGGGAGGATGGTAATTATGCTTCATTAGTTCATAAAACAGTTCTTATAAGGTTTCTAATTAGCCAGTTTTGCATTTCACCTTTCCCTTGCCTAGGCAGGATTGGAGCCAGGATAGGATAGGAGTCACTGGATAGGAGACAGGACAGCACCCTTCCCACACTGGATACAGCTCAGAATAGTCTTCACTGTTTCCTTCCTCAGGAAAGAAAAAAGTAGTAAGAGAGGAAGGTCACTCTTTGTCATTTCCACTAAATTCCAGTTCAGCAGCTGAGTAGGGGACTCTTTATGACCACATAGTACAAACCCCTCACTCATATATAACTAGACTTAGTCTTAACCTAAGCTTCCACCAGGAATGGTGGTTGAACATGGTCCAAAGATAGAAAGGCCTACATAGAATGTCAGTTTCTTGAGGGCAGTGACACACATATTTACTTTTGTTTTAACATCACCAGAACCCTAGAATGTGGAGGATGCTTAATAAATACTTCCTCAATAGCTTTCTAACTTGAAGGAGGTCTAAAGACCATAAGGTAATAGAAATTAATAACCACAAATGTAATTTTTTTCCATTTAGGGTTTCCCCCAGGAGTAGTGAATATTGTATTTGGAACTGGGTCCAAAGTAGGAGAGGCTCTGGTGTCCCATCCTGAAGTTCCTCTGATCTCATTTACTGGGAGCACATTGACAGCTGAGCGGATCGTACTAAAGAGTGCCCCCCACTGCAAGAAACTCTCTCTGGAGCTTGGGGGCAAGAATCCTGCAATCATTTTTGATGATGCCAATCTGAGCCAGTGTATCCCTACCACTGTCAGGTCTAGCTTTGCTAATCAGGTCAGGGGAAATGCGTGTGGGGCTGGGGTGGGGAGGTAATGTGTTTGGATCTGTTGTTTTTCCTCTTAACCCTTTAAAAAAAATTCCTTATTCTGTCATATGTTTATGTCAAAAAGACAAGTGGTTGATTTGAGTAATTCCATGACATGGTAAAAAGAAAGTGTTTATTTCACTCAGTTGATATGACAATTTAATCACATTGCTGATAGGTAAAAAGTTGCAGAAGAAAAAGTATTGGATTTGGAGCTGGAGGACCTGGGTTTGAATTTCAGCTCTGCTACTTATTAATGTTTTAATTAACATTTTAATTTGGTTTTAGCTATACTTGGACTGCAAGTTTGACACCTCTGCATAGGATATACTAGTCCTGATTGCAAAGATGTAGTCTATATAAAATGTGTTCCCTCCAAGCACTTCATACCATTGTATTCATGTAATAATAATTATTACAACCATTGATAGACCAGTAAACATTTAAAAACAGACTCTGGGAGCAAGGGTGGGGGGGAATGTGTATATGACAGACATTTAAGTTTGGTTTGCATTATTAACATTTTCTACATTACTTTCTTAAGTCTAGACAATCACCAACAAAAAATAAAGCAATCCCTGATTTTATAGCATTTGCTAATTTCTGAGGTGTAAATGTTTTACAATCTGTGCTTATGAGCAAGTTAGCACTCACTCCAGCACACCCTTAATTCCAACTCAAATGTATATAGTACTTTACAAATTAAAAAGTACTTTTCTCCTGTGAAGTAGGAAGTACCCATATTATTATCCCCATTTTATAGGTGAGGAAACTGAGAGTATAGGAGAGGAAACTGAATATAAATTATTTGCCCATGGATCACACAGTAAGTGTCAAAATCAAAGTTCAAACCTGGGTGTCTCTGGCCTCAGTTTCCTCATTTGTAAAGAGGATTGAACTTGGTGATCATTAAGGTCTCTTCCAGCTTCTACATTCCACGATTCTATAATATACAACAATATTATACAATGTTTTGAAGTCTTTATTTGCCAGTGCAAGTACACATTCCCCCATACTTGGAGAGAATAAATAAGCATTCAAAACACTAGCCAAATATTTGCACAAGACTGTGTTTATTGAAACAATGAGAGCAATGATTCATCTTGATTTCCTCACAATCTTCCTCTTGGAAACAAGAGATGAAAGCAGAGTAATATTTATTGTTGTTGTTATATAGCCCTCTAACTTTTACAAAATACTCCCCCACAAACATCAGCCCTGTAAAATAGATAGTATACATATTATTATCTTAAATTTGCAGATGAAAAAACAGACCTATAAAGGTTTTAAATGATTTGCACAAGTCGTACAAGTTGTAAGCATCAGAGCTGGGACTATTAACCAACTCTTCTCCAAGTTCAGTTCCCTTTTCACAGGGTCATGCCGTTTTCTTTATTCCTAGTTCAGTGCTACAATAGTCTATATATCTATCTCTACATATTTGTCTCTGTCTCTCTCTTTCTGTCTCTCTGTCTGTCTGTCTATCTCTCTCTATATGTATATATAAAAATGAGGTTCCATATATTCTTTCCTATACCTCGTTCCCTGAGTGCCTTGCTAGGATTGTTGATTGGATGAAGAAAATAACATGATTTAAGTGTTAATTTGCTCCAGCTGATAAGTCAACAAGTCAATATATATATATATAGTACCTTCTATGTGTGCTATGTATGCCTGGCACTGTGTGCTAAGAACAGAGAATATAAATATAACTAGATAGTCCCTGCCCTCAACTCAACTACATTCTAATGGGGTAAGGCAACACATAAAAGTGACCTGAAATCAGCAAATATGTCTTGAGTGTCCACTGCTTGGAAGGCACTGTTAGCCTACAAAGGGCTTACAATTTAGTTGGGAAGCTATGGCATACCCGTAATTCCAAACTTTCTCTCTCTCTGTCCCCCCCCCCCCCCCCCCCCCCTCCCCCTCCCTCTCTCCCTCCCCTCCTTTTCCTCCCCCCCCCCCACACCCTCTAATGATATAAAGCTATGTACAAAAAGTGCCAAATGAGTGTGATACAAATACAAGTCTTCTACATGTTCATAGGAAGGTCAGATTACTGTGGACTGGGTGATCAAGGTAGGATTCATGAAGAATACAGGACTTGAACTGACCTGTAAAGAATTATGTCTTCCTTGTCATATTGTTTGCATGTTAGGGTGAAATCTGCCTCTGTACCAGCAGAATATTTGTCCAAAGGAGCATTTATGAGGAATTTTTAGCAAGATTTGTCGAAGCCACAAGAAAATGGAAAGTTGGACCCCCATCTGATCCTACAACCAGTGTGGGAGCTCTAATAAGCAAAGCACATTTGGAGAAAGTAAGTAAATAGTTATATAGTGAAGGGTTCTAGAAAGACTTCTAGAAAAAGCTCTTGGCATGGCACATCTCAAAGGAACACTGTGAGAAAATTTTATACATTATTATTCAGTTTTAAGAAATTATGCCCTCTGAAGAGCACAATTGCTACTTTTTTACTTGCCTCTGGATACAAGTCTAAAGTGAAAAGTTCATGAAAAAGAAAGAACTAAATAAACTTGTTGAAACAGTAATGGGATAAAAGGTACCAGGCTTAGGAAGTCAGTTTCAAGAGGCCACCCTACTATGTGGTAAAGAATAATCATAAGCCAAGTTGGTCATCAGTAACCTGGAATACTATTAGGACAAGGCAGGAAGGAATTCCATGACCAAAAGTGCTTTGAGGAAAATTTCTGTCCCATAGGTAGCTATAGATGAAAGGTTCTTAACCTGGAATTCACTGATACCACCCTACTGTACATGAACTTGGATGGGAAAAAGCAAACAAACCCTACATCTTTAATTTTGCTAACTTCTAACAAAAATTTAACATTTTAAAAAATTATTTAAAAACATTATTCTGAAGAGGACTATCAGTTTCACTAGGCTGCCAAAGGGACCCAAGACACAAATAAAGTTAAAGAATCCCTGTTACAGGTGGAATTTGGAAACTGTCTGCAGGAATATCCTTATTCATCTGAATTATTATGGTCCATAGGTGGGGAGTGAGAGCCATCTTGTCTAGAAGTGATCAAATCACCAATGGGAAATCTTCTAGGGCTTTGAGATTTAAAAGATTAATTGACTAAGTTAATTTCTCTTTGAAGTTTTTAAATCCCTTTCCTGTAGCCTGAAAGAGTTAATATGTTCTTCAAACAGGCTATTTCACTCTCTATCTATAAGTTAGATTAGGTTCAGTGTCTAGGTAAATTTTTTTGCTTATTGGGGGTAGTGGGGGTGGGGGCTATGCCTGGACCATGCAGTAGCTTTATTATTATTATTATTATCATTGCTTTTTAGAGGGCAATTGGGGTTAAGTGACTTGCCCAAAGTCACATGGCTAGTTTTTGTGTTAAGTGTCTGAGGCCGTATTTGAACTCAGGTGCTCCTGACTCCAGGGCTGGTGCTCTATTCACTGCACCACCTAGCTGCCCCTAACAGTAGTTTTATTTTTTTAAGATGCAGATGTGGAATGAATAACAAAATCAAAACATTTAGTTGGCCAAATATTTATTAAGTAATATTTATGTGTGCAATACTCTACTAGGTGCTAGGGGGTACAAAGACCAAAAAAAAAAAATCTTGGGCCTAAAGGAGAATATATTCTTTTTTTTTGTAGCCAATTATCACTCAGATATCAGAAATAAATGAAAGAATAAATCTCTTTCTTTTGTTAGCTAACATGGCTCGCTTACATGACTGCCACTAGTTGAAACATAGTCTTCACATCTATTTATTCATTTTTCTGCTGGTAACACAAACTTCTCAGGGATGAGCTCATTGAGTGAAATAACATTGATCTAGGAGGGTAGGTTGGGAGGGTGAAGCAGTAGACAGTGTTACTAATTGACAATTCTTTCTACTTAGGTTAGGAATTATATAAAAAAGGCCTGTGCTGAAGGAGCAAAAATTCTGTGTGGAGAGGGTTTGGATAATTTGAGCCTTCCATCTACAAACAAAGGGGGCTATTTCATGCTTCCCACTGTGATCACTGACATTAAAGATGAATCCTGTTGCATGAAGGAAGAGATATTTGGTCCTGTTGCTTGTGTTGTTGTCTTTGATACTGAAGAGGAAGTTATTGAAAGAGCTAACGATGTGAAGTATGGCCTAGCAGCAACTGTATGGTCTAGTGATGTTGGAAGAATTTGGCGAGTATCTAAGAAATTGCAGTCAGGATTGGTCTGGACTAACTGCTGGTTAATCAGGGACCTGAACCTTCCTTTTGGTGGAATGAAAGCTTCAGGAATTGGCAGAGAGGGAGCCAAGGACTCATATGACTTCTTTACTGAAGTAAAAACAATTACTGTTAAATATTAATCTTTGCTTATTGAAAAGTTGTTATGGTAAATGTCTTAATAGCATGGTTGTGATACGGTTGTGAATAGAAATTATAGAATGAATTAAATGAAGATTAAGAGACTTACCAAAAATAAATGGATAATTTTGATTATATAAAATTTTTAAAAACTATTGCACAAACAAGAGCAATGCAGCTAAAATTAGACATGAAGCAGATAAATGGGGAAAAACATCTTTGCATCAAGTTTCTTGGATAAAGGTCTCATTTCTAAGATATATAGGAAATTGACTCAAATTCATTAGAATGGGGGCCATTCTTCAATCAATATATAGATAAAGGATACGAATAGGTACTTTTAAGAGGAAGAAATTCGATCTATCAATAGTCATGAAAAAATTATCCATATCACTAATAATTGGATAAATGTACAGTAAAGAAGCTCTGAAGATTTACCTCACATCTACCAGATTTGCAAAGTTGACAAAAAAGGAAAATGACAAATTCTAAAGAAATTGTGGGAAGACAGATATATTAATGCAATGTTGATAGAGCCATAAAGTGGTTAAAAAGACATTCTGGAAAGCAATTTACAACAGTGCTTCAGAAGTTACTAAACTGGAAGCTTTGATAAAGCAATATCACTGTGAAGTCTAAAATACAAAGATATTAAATAAAAAAGAACCTATATGTACAAAAATTTTTATAGAAGCTCTTTCTGAGTGTGTGTGTGTGCATGTGTATGTGTGCATATGCATGTGCATGTGCGTGTGGGGGGGGGGCAAGGAACTGTAAATTATTGGAGTCCTCATCAATAAGGGAAAGGGAAACGGATTATGGTATGGGAATGTAATGCAATACTATTGTGCTTTAATAAATTATAAAGAAGATAGTTTTAGAGAAGCCTGAAAAAGGCTTGTATAAACCAATGCAAAGTGAAGTAAGCAGAACCCAAACACTTTGTACAATAACAGCAATATCAATAAATATAAGACAAACAACCTAAAAGACTTGGGAACTCTGATCAATACAATGACCAGTCACTATTCCAGAGGACAAGTGGTGGACTATACCACTCACTTCCTCATAAAGAAATGGTGAGACATGACCAATGGAGAAAACTGTCTTTCTTGACTATGCATATTTGTGACAAAAAGTTTTTTTTCCTTTTTCAGTCATGTGGGAGTGGATGAAACAACATAGATTTTTTTTTCATTGAAAAAAAAAATTTGATTTCAAAGAATGAACTCAGTGACTCAATTTCCCCCGTTAGGTTTTTCAGCCCTACTGAGTCAGTATTTTGTAGACAGTTGAAAGAAATGATGCTCTCTGTTTCTAGTTCAGGGAAAAGAGGAGGCAAAATTAAAAAACAGTTACTTTTGGCATCTATGTTCTATTTTATGCTTCTACATCATAGCATTCTTATTTTGTTTATAGTCTTACAATTTCTAGATAATCAGGTGCTTCTATGTTCATTTATGGTGACAGAGATATATTCCAAATATAATAGTCATTCTTGAAAGTTATCCACAGTTGTGGGGGAGGGGCAGGTGGAGAGATGGGATATAGATATCCCAAATGACCTCTTCCATTTGCCTATATAATTTCTGGGAGCACAGTAGAGAAAGTGCTGGTTTAGAAATTTAAAAAGATCTAAGTTCAGTTCCTGCCTTAGATATTCTCAGTCTCAGTTTCTAAAACAGAAGTAATAATAGCACCTGCCTCCCAGGGTTATTGTGAGCAGTGGTGTCAAACTCAAATATAAACAGAGACCATTAAACCATACACAAGGATTCCTGTGGGCTAAGTATTGACTTATAAAGTCACACATTGGGGCGGCTAGGTGGCGCAGTGAGTAAAGCACTGGCCCTGGAGTCAGGAGGACCCTAGTTTGGTTCCAGCCTCAGACACTTAACACCCCCCCCACACACACACACATACACACATAAACTAGCCATGTAACCTTGGGCAAGTTACTTAACCCCAATTGCCCTCCAAAAAGGCAAAAAAAAAAAAAGAGAGAGAAAAAGAAAGTCACACATTAACATTATAGGTGTTTTATTGCATTTTTATTTATTTTGCTAAATATTTCCCAAATACATTTTAATCTGATTTGAGTTGCATTAGGCACATAGTAGGCCACATTCAGCCTACAGATCACATTTTTTTTTACCCTTCTGGTTGTGAGGATCAAATGAGATAGCAAGTTATATGCTTTGCAAACCTTAAATTACTACATAAATGCTATTATTATTATTACTATCATTATCACTGTCTTACATCAAATGCCTCAATAAGCCCCAAGTGAGGGCTCAACCTAAAAAATTAGGAGGATGGAAGAGGTCCTTTTCTCAGCTGGGGAAAGGACAAATAATAGGGTGTACAAAAGAGAAATGCAGCCTTTTATTTTTGTATAATTGAACTTTTACATAAACAAAGTCAATACAGCTAGAATAAGAAGAGAAATGACTAAGGGGAAATCTTGGCATCTAATATCTGTAATAAAAGTATACTATATGAGAAACATAGCAAATTAACATAGACATATGAAACATGAGTCATTCTTTAATATGGAAAAAATTTAAAAAATAAATGATTTTCAAAAGAATTACAAATTGTCAACAACCATATAAATATTGCTCCAAATTGGTAATAATAAGAGAGATACAACTTAGAAAAAATCTTAGGTATCACCTCATACCCCTAGAAGTAGCCAAAATAATTTTTAAAAATGGAGATAGCCTGTGTTGGAGGGGCTATAAGAAGAAAAGAAATCAAATACATTATTGCTAGAGCTGTGAATTGGTTAAACCATTCTAGAAAGCTAACTGAAACTATGTGAGAAAAATCGCTTGTTTCATCATACCATTTGACCTAGTTTTCCCACTACCATGCTCATACCCTAAAGAAATCAAATACAGAAAGATGCAGTACTCCCCAACGATATTAATTGTAACTTTTTTGTGGCAGAAAAAAAGACATGGAAACAAAATGAATACCCATCAACTAGGAAATGACATGCAAATGTAATCAAATCATATTATATTGTAAGAAAAGATGAATATGAGGAATTAAGAGAAATACTCAAAGACTAGTATGAAGTGATAAAAAATGAGTAAGCAGAACCAGGAGAACAATATACACAATGACTCCAATAATGTAAATAAATGTCTTAAAACAGCATGAAAAAGCAGTGGAACTCTGATTAATTGTAATGACCAATGGAGGTCCCAGACAACTGATTATGAAAAACACATCTCTCCTTATGTTGAATGTAGTATATGCTGTCAAAGAAGGTCACTGTGTCAGTTGCTTTTGATTAATTTTATTTTCTTTTAAGGGGGGTTCTTAGATAGTAGTGGGGGTGGGGAACAGTTCATTAAAGGGAAATGACTATAGGGTAAAAACCAAAATCTTCAATAAAACTACACGGACCAAAATCTGTTTAGCGGTCACTTCCTGGCCATTTCCAAACCATGCCACCTTTACTCTGCATCCTTCTTGAAGTCTTTGTGCCAGAACCTGAACTGCACCACTAGGACTCTGCGCTCTTTTACATGAGTTTTTATCTCATCTTGCCCAAACTAGATATCCACATCACTTCCAGCCATTTTCAATCTCTACAATTCCCCCCATATCCATTCTGACTCACCATAAGAAATGTTATCTTCCCTCACTATACTACTTGAGGATTTGCTTCTATTTGTGTCCTCTGCCCTTAGTATAATGCCTGGCATATAGTAAGTATTTAATAAATGCTTTGTCATCACTCTTTCATTTGCCATCATTCATTTCAGGCCTTAGTAACAACAACAGCCATAGCTAGCATTTTTATAGCTCTTTAAGATTTGTTTCAAATGATCTTTATAACAACCCTGTGAGGTAGGTGCTACTATTTATTCCAATTTTACAGATGAGGAAGATGAGTCTGAGAGGTTTTAGAGGATTTGCCTGAATGTCTGAAGCAGGATTTGAAATCAAATCTTCCCTATTCGAAGTCCAGTGCCCTATCCATTGCACCACCTAACTTTCCTCTATACAGAGACTTTTTTGGGCTTAAAACTTAGTATTTAGTCTATTCTCCTTGTATGATGACCCTGGGAAGAGAAGTGAGGGTAAAGAAACAGTATATATGGACCTTAGGCTGCTTGTTTGCTAAAAAACATAACTGGCTGTGCTCTACTTCTGCCTTTTCTCTTGGCTATGTCTGACTCAGGCTGACCTATCAGTACCTCAGTCATGGAATCCTCAGTGAAGAAGGGAAAGTCCCACTAACTAGTAGAGAAGGCTGCTGGATTCTGCTAATCAGGCATGACTAGGGACCCTGTTGTCTGCCCCCTCTTGACTCCAGCTTCTTGGACAGGTAATATCTGTCAGCTAGGGACTATGGGGCCACCCAGGTCATAACTATAGCCTGTTGAAGGAGTGAGATATTTCTCTTCTCCTGGGTTATGGATCTAGGGGGCCTTCAGCAGAGCCCAAAGTGACTTCCTGCTCTGTTCACCCTCTCTCAGAAGTGTTTGATTTTGGCATTATTAAAATAAGGCTAATGATGGCCACTTATGCAAAATACTTGCTATTAATGCCCAATTATACTTGCAGCACAATAGCAACTAGTATCTCCTTAAATTTGAATCAGTTTAATTGATGAACTATAGTGGTTTTATTTGATTGTAGTATTAAACTCTGCTCTTGTATGCCCAGGCTTCATAATTTATTGCTTATATAATATGGTTATAGATAAGCAGAGATAGTAGTTTATTGGAGCCAACTGAACTGGCTTGCATGAGTCAATAGTTAAATTTTCCCCCCTTTTTTTTGGAGGGGCAATTGGGGTTAAGTGACTTGCCCAAGATCACATGGCTAGTAAGTATTAAGTGTCTGAGGCTGCATTTGAACTCAGGTCCTCCTGACTCCAGGGCTGGTGCTCTATTCACTTTTCCACCTAGCCACCCCAATGTTAAATTTTCAACATGACAGGGCAATAAGATGGCACAGTGAACAAAGCACCAACCCTGGAGTTAGGAGGGTCTGAGTTCAAATGTGGCCTCAGATACTTGACACACTTGCTATCTGTGTGACCTTGGACAACCCCATTTGCCTTGCCTTACCCCCCTCCAAAAAATAATTCAACATTCATGTTAACACCTCAGAAATCAGCAAACACTAAAAATCGGGTCTTGGTTTATTGTTTTGTTGATTGTCTAAACTTAAGAAAGTGATGGAGAAAATGTCAATAATGCAGATTAAACTTAAAAGCATATCCTTTGTACATTTTTCCAGGGAGTCAATTGTAATCCATTTACAAGCTCACCCATAGGTATAGAGGAAAGAGTGCTAGATTTGCAGTTAGGAGGGATCTGGCTGAGTGACAATTGACGTGCTACTTAATTTCTGCATTTAATTTCCTAATTTGTAAAATGGGAATAATTCCTGTACACCTTGCCATTTAAGGTTGTTATGAGAATCAAATGCCATAATACACTGTAAGTCTTTAAGGTACCATAAGAATGTCAACTATTATTATGGTCAATTCACTGTGAGCAGGGATTGTTTTGTTCTTTGTACTTGTATCCTCAGCACCCAGAACAGTGCTTGGCACATAGTATAACTGAAAAATGATTGCTGACTAATTGTTAGGTTTAGGGATTGGATTTGTGATATTATTGATGCAGGGAACTCCCCACTGAGGAAACTCACTCTTCCAATTCTGAGTGCCATCTTCTCTGGAATTTATAGTCTTAGAGAACTACCCTCTTCCCCTCTTTCTTCCATTTCTGGATGCCATCTTTTCTGCAATTTATAGTCTTAGAGAATCATCCCTCTTTACTTCCCTCTTCCAGTTATGAGTTTCATTTTATAGTCTTAGAGAATTGCCTAGAGTACTAAAACATTATGTGATTTGCCTAAGATCACACAGCTAGTTTGTGTCAGAAATAGTTAGAGAACAATACAAAATAGTTATGTAAAATCCAATAGGAAGGTTGGACTTTATGTCGGGGGAGTGTGTGAAATGTATGCTCCCTACAGAGAAATATAAACACCATAGAATGCTGATTTCTTATTGAATCCTCCATCATTCCAGAGGTGAATGAACTTAGATGTGTCTGTACATATCTTTGGGGCTAGATCTGTCTAGGGAAGGCCTGGTGGTTTAGGCTCAGGATTGGAATAAAATGAGACATTTGCATACTATGTAACCTTTAACAAAAAGTTTCCTCTATAACAGCACAGAAGGGATATTTTCTTTTTCTTTTTTTATTTGTTTTGGAGGCAATTGAGTTAAGTGATTTGCCCAGGGTCACATAGCTAGTAAATGTCTAAGGCTGGATTTGAACTCAGGTCCTCCTAACTCTAGGACTGGCGCTCTATCCTACACTACCTAGCTGCCCCCAGTATAGAAAGGATATATAGCAAAGACAGAACTAGTTCAGTTGGGCATAGTTCCTCTAGTTTCCATATTTCCTATGATGATATCCAATCAAGAGCAAGTGTTGAGTAGTGGGAAGTCTGTCAAACCTGAGGAGTCCTCAGTGATTGTGTGTGTGTGTGTGGGGGTTATTCTTAGACAAATAAGCAAATATCAGTTGTTGGAGACTTAGTCTCCTAAGACCAGTTAGGTGGCACAATAGGATAGTGTGCCAGGCCTGGCCTGAGGAAGACTCATCTTCCTGAGTTCAAATCTGGCCTCAGACACTTAATAGCTGTGTGAGCCTAGACAAGTCACTTAACCCTGTTTGCCTCAGTTTCCTCATCTGTAAAAGAAGCTGAAGAAAGAAATGGCAAACCCACTCCAGTATCTCTGCCAAGAAAACCGCAAATGGGGTCACAAAGAGTTGGACATGACTAAAAACAATAGTCTCCTAAACCAATTAAGTCTCAAAAAGGGTTTCTTTACCTTTTATGGAAAAATTAACCAATTTAACAAGATATTTCCAGTATTCTTCTTAGTAGTAGCTGTTGTTTTGGCCACAACATGACTAAGCTGAGCACAAATTAGGATCTTGAAGACTGGTGACCATGGGATTGGGATAGATTCATGGTCAGGCATGACAACGCCATTTTGATCTGGAACAAACCCAGGAAATCTGTGCCTCACCAGGACCCCACCTGCAGAGCAGATGGTTTATGTGACAACATATGATGAGAACACCCTACCCCACTCTCCAGGAAGATCTGGAGCTCCATACTCAAGAACTCAGACTCTTCAGGACCACCCCTAGTTCCCTATTCCAATGGATTTTAAAATTGTTATGGAGATGAGAGCTCTTTGTTCACTCATCTCACTACACACATTTTAAGTTCTGTCATTGTCATTGACATTCCCCCCTAATCCCCATCACAGGCTTTACCATTCCAGATACTTTAGAAGTAATGCTAATACTTTCTCTGTGAAACTTTGAAGGAGATCATCAGATGGAATCCTTCTCCATAGCCCAGCAGGAGTGAGTTCTCCATGGTCTTGGGACTGCCCCTTGTCCCAGGGTTGTTCTGAAATCAACGGTAGGACTTGGTTTCTGGGATGTCCCTGAATGGCCAAGTACTTTTCATTCTAGCCCCTAACCTGACTAAGGAATTTGGGGGTTATTGTCTTTGTTTTGGAACTAATTCTATTTAGGGCTATCTAAAATTAAGTTTCCAGGATCTCCTTGCATTGGCTAATCTGATGTTTCTCAGTGTTCACGATTTGGGTTGTTTCTGCCAAGCTCTCTTATTCCTTAGTCAGTCCTGATTCATTTGTAGGTAGTATGACTAACTGGTGTTCGTCAATGCTGTGATTGTCCTGCCAAGTGATAGGCAGTGTTTCTGGGAATAAATTCATTTCAGATTACAGCTGGTCATTCATCTGTCATAGGGAATCCAGCTAATCTTTTCTATAGGCCTAAAAATATGCCATCCCTATGTATCTTATTATGCCTGTCCCATCACATGTCATGTCATCTTATTACATTCCTTATCCACATTCCTCTGCACAATCATCCATTTGTAGATGTTGTTATACTCCCACCTCATTTATGTGGAAATTCTACAATAACTCAGCAGTCATGAACAGAACCCAGAGATTATCCTTTTCAAAGATGATGGCCCTTTGGAATAATTCTCTGCTGGTTTACTCATAATCCTCTGGAAGATCCAAGCAATAAATAATGACCTATTTGGTAGGATGATTCTGCTGGTAATTATTTTGTCTCACCTCTCTTCTTATTTCCTAAAATGGCATTCTAAGAATATAAATAATAATCATTTGCAGAGTGGTGAGCAGGGTTCTCTATCTATAATACACTTATACTCCAATGGGTCTCTAATTTCATGAATGTAGATATTGTCTTCAACATTATTTAATCCTTAGCATATCTCATGGACCCTTCCTTTCATGATATTACCAAAATGTATTTCATCAATTTGTTAAGACAAAACATTAGAGGCTCCCTGGTATGTGGGAAGATCATTCTTTTTGGAATCAAAAAATCTTGGTTTAAATCCCAACTGCTTTACATATATCTCTGTGATTCTAGGCATGTCAGGTAACCTCTCTAGGTCTCAGTTTCCTCATCTATAAAATGAGTTGGACTGGATGAGTTCTAAGTTCCCTTCCTGTGATCCTACCACTGCAGCCCATCCACGCCCAAGCATCTGATATGATTCTTGTTTATGTCTTCCAAATAAGTTCTATTCAGGAGGTCCCAACATGCTGTCTACCTTTATCTCCACTAATGACAAATTGAAGAATTAGGTAATTTCAGTAACTGTAATTTAGTTTATATTAAAGGGAGGGGTTCCTTTCTATCTCTCAGGATCCTACTGGTACACAGGATATAGGTACCATTCAATTCATTCATTTGAAAATAAATACATCTATTATGTAGGGGAAGATAAAAAACATTTATATAATACCTACTATGTACCAGGCACTCTACTAAGTGCTTTACAATATTATCTCTTTTGATCTCATTTGTACTATCTATGTATTACCTACACTGTTCTAGGCACTGGAGAGATACAAATCCAATCCAACAAATATTTATTAAGCTATTGCTTTTTGCCAGGTGCCAAGGATGCAAAGAATAAGTGAAAGGCAGTCCCTGTCCTCATCAAGGTTACATTCTACTGTACAGACAAGATATTTTTGCCTCAAGGGACTGACAACCCAGCAGGAAGATAATGTACTAAAAAAAACCATTAATATAGATACAGGTACTAGTAAGTATTAAGTATCTGATTATTATGAGTCTAGAAGAAGAGGTACTACCTGCTAAGTCAATATCTGATGGAAGAATGAATGACTTTATGAATAAGTGGCCATTGAATTGAGGAATAAATGATGTTGGTAGCAACCCCTTTGCTGGAATACTGCAATGTGGGAGATACACATCTGTGGGGTAGATTTTGGGTGAATTCTATGGGGAAGCAACTTGACTTTTTGGAACTGGATTCTTGGTAGTTTGTATAGCAACAAATGTAATTTATATTCTGCTTTAAGCACTTTACCTACATGGCCCCACCTGATTCTCCTAAAAAACCATGTGAGGTAAGTACTATGAGTATTATCATTTTAACTTAATAAGTGAGGAACATGAAGCCAGGTTTCAACTGACTTTAGGTCTTTCTGACTTGAAGCTCAGCACACACTATCCTCTATCCAACATGGTATTATCGACAATAGCATAAACTCTGAATAGTGTATATGTTTGGATGCCTATGTTTCTGTGGCATCAGAATCCTTTAAATGTCATGAAACTCTGCAACAGTCATGTAGGGGTGGGGGACCTGTGGCCTCAAGGCCACATGTGGCCCTCTAGGTCCTCAAGTGTGGCCCTTTGATAATTTTAGATATATATATATCTTTTTGGAGGGGGGAATGGAGGGCAATTGGGGTAAAGTGATGCCCAAGGTCACATGACTAGTAGTTTTAAGTGTCTGAGACCGGATTTGAACTCAAGTCCTCCTGACTCCAGGGCCGGTGCTCTATTCACTGTGCCACTTAGCTGCTCCAAGTGTGGTCCTTTGAATCCAAACTTCCCTCTAGGTCTTCAAGTTCAGACCTTTGACTGAATCAAAGGTACAAAGTGATTCAGCCGAAGGGTGGCACTTGAGAACCTAGAAGGCCACATGTTACCTCAAGGTTTCAGGTCCCCCACCCCTGATTTAGGATGTCTAAACATGTTCAAAAGGATTTTCATTGGGAAACAGGCAGCAGGGACTTATGAATTTCTGGTTTGTAACAATTGAATACTCGTGCAAAGTATCTGTGTGCGATACAGGCATATGGGGAAACACTGAATTAGATCAAAAAGGTGGAAAGAGCAAATGCACCTGTTTGGGGTTAAGTTGAGATTTTGAGCCATCTCTGTGCAGCTAAAAGTTCAGTAGAACATTCCTCCAAATTCTGTTTGCTCTTACCTTTGTAACCTTTCTGATATTTGCTCTCTCTCTCTCTGTCTCTCTCTGTCTCTGTCTCTCTGTCTCTCTGTCTCTGTCTGTCTCTCTGTCTCTCTGTCTCTCTCTGTCTCTGTCTCTCTGTCTCTCTCTCTGTCTCTGTCTCTCTGTCTCTCTCTCTCTCTGTCTCTCTGTCTCTCTGTCTCTGACTGTCTCTCTCTCTCTCTGTCTCTCTCTCTCTCTCTGTCTCTCTCTCTGTCTCTGTCTCTCTGTCTCTCTGTCTCTGTCTCTCTCTCTCTCTCTGTCTCTCTCTCTCTCTCTCCTCTCTTCACTGACACCAAAAGTGTCAGCAGTCCCTTACCACTTTATGCTTGGACTATTGCAATGGCTTTTTGGCTGTCTCCCTCAAGCTTCTCCCCACTCCAGTCCATTTACTACTCAGTTTTCAAACTGCTCCTTTTTTTTTGAGGGGGAAGTCAAGGCAATTGAGGTTAAGTGACTTGCCCAAAATCACACAACTAGTAAGTATTGAGTGTCTGAGGCTGAATTTGAATTCAGGTCCGCCTGACTCCAGGACTGGTGCTCTATTCATTGCGCCACCTAGCCGCCCCTCAAACTGCTCTTAAAGCATAGCTCTAACCATGCCATCCCCTTATTCAATCAACTCCAATGGCTCCCTATTGCCTCCAGGATCAAACAAAAAATCCTGTTTGGCTTAAAGCCCTTTCATAACCTAGACCTCTCCTACTTTTCCAGTCTTTGTATACTTTTCTCCCTTCTTCTCTCCATATTCAGCAAATTAGTAACAATAGTCATCTTGTAATTCCCCCTACAAAAGATTCCATCTCCCAACTCTGGGCGTTTTCACTGGTTTTTCCCCATGCCTCAATTTTTCTTGCTCCTCATCTCCTCCTCCTGACTTCTTCTAGTTTCTGATGAGTCTCACCTTCTGCAAGAAGCATTTTCCAATCCTTCTGAAGTTTAGTTCCTTCCCTCTTAGGTCACCTTCAAATTATTCCATAAGTATATTGTTTGCCCATAGGGTTTTTTTTTAATGTCTTCTCTCCCATTAGATTGTGAGCTCCTAAAGAGCAAGTACTGCTCACTGACTTTCTTTTTAATCTCCTTACTTAGCAAAGTGCTTAACAAATGCTTGTTGACTTGAATTCATCATCTTTGAAAAGGTGTAGACATAGAGTGTGAAACACCAAGTGACCAGAACTGGTTGACATGTTGGTTGTTTTTGCTGAACTATTTTAATTCTCTTTTTCATTCTTTGTTGAATAGATTTGCTGGATAGGGAGATGGGGTGGGGGGGGAAGGTTATATTTGGAAATGAAGGTTATATATTGTTTTTGTTGTTCAGTCATTTCAGCAGTGTCTGACACTCTGTGTCACCATTTAGGATTTTTTTGGCCAATATACTGGAGTGGGTCTTCAGCTCATTTTATAGATGATGAAAAGGAGGCAAACAGGGATAAGTGACTTTCCCAGTGTTACATGGCTAATAAATTTCTGAGACTGGATTTGAACTAAGGAAGATGTCTTCCTGACTTCAGGACCTGCACTTTAACCATTAAGCCACCTATATGCCCATGAAGGTTATATAAAAACCCAAATTAGCAATACACACTTTGAAAAACTTCTGTAAAACACTTTTTCTCAAGCACTTTATATAAAGTGCTTTATTTAAGCATATGTACTTTCTAATGACCATTTCACTATTTGAAAGGGATTTAAACCCCATTTCTGATGTTACCCATAAATTATCCAAAAACAGATTGGAAGAGTTATTCATACTTTTGTAACCTGTGAAACTCTCTGATCTCAGACCTCTGGATTGATTAAATGTAGCATTGGTTTCATATAAGCTAGTTGACATTTTCTTCCCACCCTTTCACTGGCTGCCATCCATTCCTAGAACTCTCTCCCTCCTCATCTCTGCTTTCTGACTTCACCAGTTGCCTTAAAAGTGATGCTAAAACTTCTCTTTTGAATTAAAATAGTGACAGCCACACTGAACTATCTTCCACCTCAATGTCCAAAATGAGGGTGGGAGAGTTCACATCTCCTATTTGGTATTTGCAGCAAATGTGCTGCACCCTTTCCTCAGGATGTACCCAGTGCCCTCTTATCTTGAAAAAATTCAGCCCCCTGAACTGGAAGGTTAGGATCCAGCCTGAAATGCTCGGAAAAATAAATCCCTCCTCTTGATTTCTTGTAAATGTCAAAAGTGATGAGTAGTGGAAAAGCTGCTTGTGGTCAGAGTATCTTCCCAACTATCCCTGAACCTTTGTCACCATATTGTTTATGGAGGTAACTGAACACTGTCCTGGCAGGATAGCACCAGCAAAATTTCTGTATCTGCCTTTGGCAACCCATCTTGCAATGTGAAGATATAACATAAGCAAAGAACCCAGTGGCTCCAGATAGCAGGACAAGTCAGTGATGATATAGCAGAGTAACCGACATGCTCAAGGGGGCCCTCATCTCATTCCATCTTGCAGCTCATGCATTTTAGAAATCTCATAAATGGCTTCTTTAACAGGAGAAGGACCTGAATTTAGGAATACCCCAAATGCCCAAGCTGCATCAACTGATGTAGTACCTTTTTTTAAAAAAAAATGACAATAGAGAAAATTTTTATTTAAAATTATTATAATTTATTTTTTCAGTAATTGATATACCTTTTTCTGTTGACATCACATTAATTATCCTTTAAATGAACTACTTGCATCGAGACATTTCTCCAATGTTCTGACCAATATTCCAAGCTGAAGCTTTTGTCAAGTACATTTATTCTATGATTTAATATTATTTGAAACAGCTACATGTTGAAAATGCAGTGCTCTGAAGAAGAAAACTAAAGCTTTAAAGTTTAATCCCTTCAATTTCATATAGTGAATACTGGATTTTGAGTCAGGAAGATATGGGTTTGAATCCTGCCTCAGATACTTGCTTGGTGGAAGTCTGGGCAAATCACTCTTCAATGTCCTCATCCACAAAATGGGGATGATAATAGTACCTACTTTACAAAATAATAAGGAGGCTGAAATAAGAGAATATATATATATATATATATATATATATATATACACATATATGTATGTATAGTACAGGATACTCCTATTAATAGCTTTTAAACTATTAAGATTTTAAACTGCACTAAAACTTTTGGGACACATTGTATGTTATAAACTTTAGAGTGTTAAGTATCTGCAAGATATATTTCCCCCCCAAGAAGGAAAAACTTTGAAACTGACTAGAAATGGACCATCCTGTGTCTCAGAGAGACAACTTCACTGGATGAGAAGGTGATGGAATGAAGATTACCACAGCAATGTACTTTCAAAGTTGCTTGCCTTTGCTTTATTGTGGTCATTGTTTAAGTTGTTCACTTGGTTCTTTTCACTCTTTGTCAATTCATATAAATCTCCCCAGATTTTTCTGAATCTATCATATTCTTCATTTCTTAGAGCATGACAACATTCCGTTATCTTCATATAACAATTTAATAAACCATTCAAGAACTGGTAGGCACTATCTTGGTTTCCAGTCCTTTGCTACAAACAAAAAGTGCTGTTCTTAATATTTTTATACATTTAAGGCCTTTCGTTCTGCCTTTGACCTCTTTATGCCAAGTGATAATGCTCATTTGAAGTGTATGTACAATTCAGTAACTTTTCTCCACCTGGATTATTCCAGGAAAATCTCTAAAATCCAGTTTAGGGTCTGTGTAAACTGGAACAGAGAAAGCAATTGGAAGAGACACTTTGCTAACATTTACATGGAGAGGCTCTTCACATTCTGGGCTAATTATTACTGCTTTCAATCTTAGTGACATCTGTTTCCCAAAATTGAGGAGATGGGTGGCATATCATTAAAAAACAAAACAAAATAAAACCCACCATTACATTACTAGATACTAAAGATAATTTTCATGTCTATAGTTTCCCCAAAAGTAGGTAACAGGATACCTTCCCACACAAAAAGCTACTCAGTATACAATAGGGGTATTAGGTATGGGGTAGTTTTTTATTTCCTCCACCAAAGAAAATACGTAGAATAAAAAAGGGTATAAAGGTACACATGAACAAATACAGGAAACATAAAATCTCACATAACCCATCTTAGTCATTACCACCCTTCCCTGGAAGTAAAGATCTTTTATGAGACTGTGGGACAAATATTTCATATTCACCTCAGGACTACAATGTTCCAATAACCCTGAGTAATTATCATGGAGGATAGAGAATGTCCACATCTCCTGTCCAGTCATAGCTTTAGTTCTTCAGCTACAAGATCCTCTTGTTAGTAATTTTGGTGATTTTCCCTGAGAAGAATGCTTATTTGAAATCTTTTCCCTCTGATCCACTGATGCTTGACTCTAAACCAAGGATTTCTCAAACTTGAGATTCCCCATGAAAGTTAACATGAGGAGCAAAAGGTAACACCTAGCATTAGGAATGTCCATTTCTCTAGATTTCTAGTCACAGACCTATGTTCATAAAATTAATGGAAAGGCAGAAGCAAGAAGCCAGGAACTTGGGATACAAGAAACTCCAGTCTTACATTTGCCTGAGCAAGCACATATCTCCCATGGCCAAGTGCTTTGGCTGTAAATAATTTTTGTTCTCCATGGCAGGGGAAGGGGTGAAATTTTCTCCTTCCCTCGCCCTTACTTGAAGGCCAAGGGAGAGAAAGATTGGTAAAAACAAGGGTCCAAAAGAAAAAAGGCAGACAGAGCTCACTCTTGCAGACCACAGAGGGAAAAAAATTCTCTGATAAGACGCCACCCTTCCCATCCCCAATTCTCAGGCACCAAAATCATGTTCCATGAAGCCTTAGTCACTGGGGATTCATCTGGAAGGAATTCTCTTGTCATCCTAGAAAGGGATCTAATGTGCAAATCAAGGTCCCTGGAGGACTTTTTCCAATGAAAGGCTTTTATCTTGTATTCTCATCAAATTGGTTGAAGGGACTTATCAATTCTACAGGTATCCTTTTGACCAATCCTGCTATATTTGAAAGTAGTGATATCTTTTCTTTGCAAAGATTGAAGTAATTTTTGGTGACTCAAATTGTGTAAAGCTCCCCCAAACTGGTGTGAGCCCAAGGTCTCCTAGCACCATGATTGGAAGCAAGCTGCCTGGCTTGGAGATCCTCTACTTCTGGATCTCATTGCCTTCCTCCTGTTCTGAGCTACTGTGTTAAAAAAATATTTAACAAACAATTTTTTTTCTTGAATTAGTTTTTAGTCACTTAATAACTTTTTCTTGACTCCATGATATTTTTATTTTTCTGTCTAGCAATCTCATCTCAGTGGCTTCTCATGCTATTTCTCCACTATGTATTTAGCAGATGTTTATTAGTTGATCAGCCAGCCAACAAGCATTTATTAAACATATACCATGTGATGATATTCATTAGCAGACATATTCTGGATTAGAAGATTAGTCCCCTAAATAGAATACATATTACCAACAATAACAACAATAAACCAAAACATAATTTATTTCATGCCTTCTTCCCTTCCTTTGTTCCCCAAATCCAGCCTTACAGATTCATAAACATCAATGGTTTAAAATGCCTACAAGGATTTTCTAATTCACTTAAGTAAGGATGAAATTAAATTCAGGGAAATGAAGCAACTTGTCACACATCTGGGCAGTGGTTAGAGGACTAACAGAGACTAGAACCCTGGTTTACTATCCTGTTCTAATACCCTCCCCATCATAACGTTATTCTCTTCCAACCCAATCCAATTCTATTAAATGGAATCCAATCGAATCTAAGAAGAATTCATTTCACACGCACTAGGGAACTCACTGTTCTAGAGACTGGGGCTATAAAGAGAAAACTAGAAACCTGTTCCTGCCCTGTCTAATTCTTACCAAAGTAATAATCCCTTTGTAATTGAGTTCATCTTTAAAGCATCATTTTGTGAGATCTTACTGATTTTTGTGTACTTTAGGCATTCAGTAGTGAGGTTTTAATTCATATTAATAATATTGTTAGAATCATAGCAATAGGTAGTGGGTAGAGACCTGGTCTTGGAGTCAGGAAGACCAGAGTTTTGCTACAAACTGGCTATCCAACCTTGGGGAAGTCACTAAATCTCCATAACCGAAGGAACTCTCAGATACTATAAATTTCAGAGCAGGTTCTGTTCTGTGTTGGTAGGTAAATTTCCTCTTGGGAAGCTGCCTACAACTATTGAAATCTCATTCCAGGTAAAAAAGAAATAGGGTTTTTGATTGGAGAGGTAAGTATGCATTAGTGAACAGAGGGACAGACTGAGAGCTGGAAAGATCTGGATTTAAGTCTTTCTGTTGACACATACCAGATCTGTGACTGAGCAAGTCACTTGACCTCTTATATTCTACTCTCCAAGACTGTGAATTGCAGATAATTGCCTGGCGATGGGTGTATGGAAAGGAATTTCCACACAGGAAATTCTGGATATTGACAAAATCATAGGTCCAGACCCTCTCCATCCTCTGTCCCCTCCCCCCTCCCATCCAAATAAAATAAAATGCCGTATGAACTATGAAGTGTTAGAAGAATTTGGACTGGCCAGATTGAGGACTGCAATGTTGTTTGATCTTTAAATCTAAAGCAAAGGAGACCCAGATTTGACCACTTTCTATTTTTCAGGATCCAGTTGCCTTTTCCCCCTATGCTCCATCCTGCCTCTTTCATTACTAGCCCTTCCTGGATGGGTCATTCACCATCTCCTCAGGGTGTTCATTTATCAGGTGCAGTAAGATAAGAAGCTTTGGATCAGGGTGAGGAAACCTGGGAAGTCATGTAAGCCAATAGGAAAATGGACTCTTAAGTGAGTTGGGCCAGCTCCCAAAATAAATCTACCTCAGTGGGAAAGAGATTAATGACTGGCAAGCTGGGCGGAGTGGGGAATTGGAACAGACAGCTCGCACTCTGCTAACACTGACATGGGGAGACTCTTCGTGCTCAGGACTAATTATTCTTATTTCCCAGCCTAGTGACATCTGTTTCCCAGAGTTGAGGAGGTGGGTGGCTTGTCATTAAAAAAAAATCTTAGATTCTAAATATACTGCAATGTAGAAATCGAGCATTGAATCATAGCCAGTGTGTGGGGAGGAGGGGAAGGGAGTAAGATAGAAGAAGGAAGGAGGAGGAGGCCCTGAAATTCCTCATTTCATCTAATCACTTCCTACCTAAGGAGTGTCCTTTCCCATCATCCCAATCTTATTGGACTTTTCCCTTATCTTCTCACCCCCCTCCTCTGGACTACTCCCACCCCAGGTTGCACAATCATATTCTCAATGGGCTATCTACCACACACTATCTTTTCCCCTTTGCTTTCTTAATCCATATCACTGGACATCCTCTCCACCCCTACTCCCCCTGAATCATTTCTTAGTGCAAAACTGCCTCATTACAGTCCTTGCCCTTGGAAGAGATTTATGACCAAGTATTTGTGATGGGCACTTCTGCTCTGTGAGATGGAGTGGCCAGACTTGAACAGCAGCCACTGGGTTACACATTTATTACCATGGCAGGTTCTGTGATAGTGGTCTTGGGCACTGTCTCCTGACATGGTTTTTCTGTGGACTGTTCCAGTATACCAACAAGCTTTTAGTAAGTACCTACGACTAGGTGGCAAGCATTGCGCTAGCCAACAGGTTAAGTGAGCATTTATTAAGATTTTACCATGTCAGGCACTGTGCTAAAGTAGACACTAGAGATGTAAAAACACAAAAGAAATATTTCCTGTCTTTGAGGAGCTTATATTCTATCAGGGGAAACAGCTCACACATACAACAACAACAACAACAAACTTGTAAGCAGATGCAAAACATATACAAAGTACAAGGTACTTTTTGTTTGTTTTTAAGGAATAGGCATGGAGATATTAGAAGCCAGGGAATCAGAAAAGGCCTGACAGGGAATGATGGGCCAGCTAGGCAACAGAGTAGATAGAGCACTGGGCAATCAGGAAGACCTGAGTTCAAATGTGGCTTCAGACACTTACTAGGCTGTGGGACCCTGGGCAAGTCACTTTATCCTGTTTGCCTTAGTTTCCTCCTCTGTAAAATGAGGTGGAGAAGGAAATGGCAAACCACTCTAGTATCTTTGCCAAGAAAACCCCAAAAGAGGTCATGGAGAGTCAGACACAATTGAAGCAACTGAACAACAACAAGGTGATGGAACTTGAGTGGAACTTTGAAGAAAGCTAGGGATTCTAAGAAGCAGAGATGAGAGAGGAAAGCACAGGTATAGGTAACATCTTGCACTGAGGCAAGGATAGGGAATACAAAATGCTCTCTGGGAAGATCAACAAGGAGGTCATTTTTGCTGGATTGTAGATTATGTGAAGGAGAGTAATATATGTCTGTAAAGATAGGCAGGATTCATGTTGCAAAGAACTTTGAAATGTCAAACAGAAGAGCTTATATTTGATTATCAAGAAAATAGGGAGGGGAGCAGCTAGGTGGCATAGTGAATAGAGCACCAGCCCTGGAGTCAGGAGGACCTGAGTTCAAATCCAGCCTCAGACACTTAACCCAAAACGAGCCATGTGACCTTGGGCAAGTCACTTAATCCCAATTGCCCTACCTTCCCCCCTCCAAAAAAGAAAGCAAAAAAAAAAAAAAAAAGAAAATAGTTACTGGAGTATCATGAGGGGGAGGAGAGACAAGGTTAGATGAATGCTTTAGAGGTATCACTTTGTTGACAGTGAGGAGTATGGATTGGAGAGGGAGAGATCAGAGGCAGGGAAGGTATCATCATATGTGATTGAGATCTAGAAGGGGCTGCTAGATGGTGAAGTGAGTATAACACTGGGCTTGGAATCAGGAAGACATCTTCCTGAATTCAAATCTGGCCTCAGACGCTTACTAGTTATATGATCCTGAGCAAGTCACTTAACCTTGTTTGCTTCAGTTTCTTCATCTGTAAAATGAGCTGGAGAAAGAAATGGCAAAGTACTCCAATATTTTTTGCTGAGAAACACCCAAAAGGGATCCCAAAGAGTTGTACATAACTGAGATGACCCAACAGCACTAACCTAGAAGGTAGTCCCAGGGGGATACTCTGGCAGCCCTTCATGGCATCTCTCTTCTCTAGTCACATTGTTGGCTTCTTCCCAGAAGCGCATTCAAAGTCAAGAGCAAGACCACTGAAAACTGTAAGATTCTGGGTAGTTTCTCCAGTTTATAGGCAAATACTGCAATCACCAGTTTTCCATGACAATAACTGTGTGTGGCCAAACTGGATTACATTCTAATGAGGAAATTGAGATGCAGGGAAGTTAAGTGACCTGCCAAGGTTATACTGGTAGTAATTATCAGAGGATGGATAGATGGAGGATCTTAAATACTAGGCTGAGGAGATTGTATTTTACCTTGGGAAGCCAATGAAGATTTTTGAACAGGGAAGTGTCCTTGTCATATTAGTACATGAGGAAAATTGTTTTAGTAGATAGCTGTAGTAAATCCATTAAAGAGAGGCCAGACTGAAGGCTGTGAGACCAGTTAGCACAAAGTTATAATAGTCTAGATAAAAAGTGCTGTGAATTAAAGAAGGGGAGGCATATGCAGTACATACAGTTGGAACTAGATTGCCTTTGAGATCCTTTCCAATTCATATTCTGTGATGCTGAGATGTGGGGGGAAGGGGTGAGGGTGAGATGACTTCGTACCTGACAAATCTGTTGACTCTGACTGAAGCTAGTTCCATTTTGAAATTGTTTCTCAACTAAGAAAATTCCTGAGAGACAATGTGCACTCCTTTTTTTTTTCTTTTTGGAGGGGAGAAAGTAGGACAATTGGGGTTAAGTGACTTGCCCAAGGTCACACAGCTAGTTTGTGTGTGTGTGTGTGTGTGTGTGTGTGTGTGTGTGTGTGTTAAGTGTCTGAGGCCAGATTTGAACTCAGGTCCTCCTGACTCCAGGGCTGGTGCTCCACTCATTGTGCCACCTAGCTGCCCCTGTGCACTCACTTCTGGTAAGCATAATTAAAAATAAAACAAAATAAAAATCCAGAAAATCTGAACCTATGCATTTGAGTTTGTATCTATGAACCCTGGTTGATACTAGCACTCATTATTGCCTATCTCAGGTATATGACTTGGACAAGATTACTGGGATACAGTAAAGAGAATTGGTTTTCAGTTCAGCCTCTGAGGACTGCTGCTTTGTGGGTTAAAGAAGATGTGTCAAGTTAACAAATGATCATTAAGCATGGGCAGCCAGGTGGCACAGTGGATAGAATGCAGGTCCTGGTTCCTGAGTTCAAATCTAGCTTTAGACACTCACTAGCTGTGAGATCCTGGGCAAGTCACAACCCTATTTGTCTCAGTTTCCTCATCTGTAAAATGAGCTGGAGAAGGAAATGGCAAATCACCCTGGTATCTCTGACAAGGAAACCCTAAATGGCATCATGAAGAGATGGACACAATTAAAAATGACTCAGCAACAACATGTACCAGAAACTAAGTTAAGTACTGGAAGCTAACTGAAAAAGCAAAAACCATTATAGACATATGCAGTAACTAGTAAGAATGACAATATTGAAGCTTCATGAAAGACTACAATATAATGCTATAAACATTCATTAAATGCCTACTGTGTGCCAAGCATGAATAAAAATGACACTATTTTTGAAAACCTCCTGGTGAAATTTTAGGTCAATACTGTAAAAAAGCTCAATAGTCCTTGAGATGTTTAGTCTTTTTTTATTTAAAGAGTAATATTATATAGGTTTACAAGGTCACTTACTATAGTCATGGGAAACTATTGCCTTGGATTAAGAATATGCTGAAATCTTCTGAGAAATAGTATGAAAAGGATAACATATTTTAATAATCAAGTACTGAGGTAAGGAACATTTTGAGTAGTTATTCAGTCATTCATTTGGGAAGCAGAGCAGAGGCTATTACATTTCAGAACACTGTGCTAGGTAGCTAGGGGTTATTCAAGGTTTCAATATTCCCTCCCTTCTTGAAGTATAGTCTAGCAGGGGAAGAATACAGAAGCTCTGGCCACTATAAAGCCTATATGAGAATGGATACCTTGGTTTGATTGAGGCTGCTCCCCTCTCTCTCCTTTCCCCTCTCCCAGCCCCAGTTATCCAGCTTAGGAGAAGTGTATGAGAACTGGCTGTGTCATTTGGATATAACAATACTCCTTTGCATTGACTGAGAGTAAACCTAGCTGGATGTGTAGAAAATCAGCAACTCTGAAGCCAATTAAGCTCCTACTAGCTTTGAAGTAGATCCTGAGACATTTAGTGGTTTATGGACCTTCCAGCCAGAGACATTCTTATCTCCAGAGACTCCCCTAATTGTTGGTTATGGGGCTCTCAGAATTATCCTGTTTTGGGAGACATCTCCTTATCAGGCCTTGAACTATGGACTTCTTATCACCAAAGATGCCTTCTGATTTGGGTTTCAAAGGGCAACAACCTTGACACCTGGAATTCTTTACTCCCCCTCCCCTTGGGTATGGGGCTCACTGACTCATTCCTTTCTAAGCCTGCCTTCCACCCCCCACCCCGATTCCTTACCTTCTTTTATTTAAATGGTATATAAACTCTTCCCATCCATTACCTGTCTATTCAGTACAGGTTGGATAGTACCCACATGCATGTTATTTTTTTCTTCCCTGCTTATTTAAAACCTTTCTTTAATTTCATAAGAATCACCTTCCTCTGTTTTTTTTCCTTTAGGGAAAAGATGGATTTAAATCTCAAGAACTGGCCTTTGCATTCTGCAGGCAGCTTCCCCTTTGGGAGAAAGAGACATCTAAATTCCTTCAAGAGAGCATTTGCCACAGCTTACATCTGTTACATAATGATCGAGTGTGCTGGAGATGGACAAGAATAATAATTCATGCTTGAAATTCTCTCCCTCTTTACCTTTAGCTCCTGGTTTCCTTTCTTACTCAACTCAAATCCCACTTTCTGTAAGAGGCTTTCCCCCACCCCCAGTCTCCCTGTCTTTCATCTGAGATTACCTCCCATTTACACTGCAAATATCTTCTATGAATATAGTTGTCTCCACAATTCAAATGTGAGTTCCTTGAGGATAGGGACAGTGTTTTTGCCTGAGTTTAGCATAGTGTTTGACAGGCAGTAAGTTTATAACAAATGTTTGTTGATTGACTGATTAATGACTAAATTCTTTACTGCCAAGTTTGTCATATGAATAAGCCTACTGTTTCAGCTAGGTACTACTGTGCTTTCTTCAGCTGGGATGTTACAGTGCTCCCTTAGTCCAAATGTTACAATTCTCTTTTCATGCTACTGTGATCTTTTAGCTAGGGCAGCGAGCAGTGGAGTCTAGAATAGGGGAAAAAATGTGAGGCTTGTCCTCATGCCAGTAGAGGGGAAAGGTCTAGTTTCTCTTAATTGGCAGCTTTTCAGTTCCCTCAGTCAGGGACTCTTCATTGGCTTATGGTGATCAACAGCTAATTAGTATTTCCCAGACTTACTATGGATTTTTAGGTAGATAAGTGACTTATCTTTGTCAATTGCAGTCTGAGTCCTAGAATGAAGTTCATTGTTTTCCACAGGCCTTTTCATATGCAGTTGAACTATTGAAACCTCAAATCCTTTCCACAGTATGTGACACTTCTTTTGAACCTGAAAGTACTTGCCCTTTATATTTCAGTGTCTCTATCTTTTCACCCCTCCTTTCAGCTTTGTTGAAGTCTCACTACACTATTACATATTTATTTATTTTTTATTGATGGCCTGTGATGCAACTATTTTGGAATGTATGGTGAGGAACTCCTTCTGCCAATTCAGACTGGTACCTCCCCTTCAAATTAGAATCTTAGGGTAGACCTGCACAACTTGGCAGTAGGTAGGGGCCAAAGTTAAAACAGTCTAAACTTCTTCAGGCTGCAGATAAGTTAGATTAAAGACAGACTGACAATGGTTGGTTGCCTAGGAGAGAGTGGAGTGGCAATCCTACAATTTTTGTGGGTCACCTGAAATCATTTGGTGGGTCACAAGTAGCTGGTGGGCCGTATGTTGTGCAGGTCTGCCTTAGGGAGTCACCTAGAGTATTGTGAAATTATATGATTTGCTCAAGGCCAGACTGCCAATATGTGTAAAGACAGGACTTGTAAACAGCTGTTCCTGATTCCAAGGACGATTCACTATGTCTTGTCTTTTTAATCACTATTTATTAGGAACATAAAGGAGAACAGACTATATGGACAGCCAAAGTTTTGAGACAGACCTTCATGGAGGAGGGAAGATTGTTCCAGTGACTGTAGCATCTTGAATCAAAGTTATGGACTTTTTGGGTAGCCACACAGGGCACAGGGTGTTGGGACTTAGAGGATAGGTATTAGATAGAATGTGAAATGATTGCTTGACTATTTTAGTGTGTTTCATTGATGCAGAATGATTTTGGCCTGGAGGAAGTTATCCTAATATGGAGGGATAGGGACTGAACTTATGGTTTCATTGCTATAAGGAAATCCTAGGGGGGAAAATTTCCCTTTATCAACACAAGTTAACACCTCCTCTGAAGTTTATAAGCCTAGAGAGTTGCTTAGAGGACGGTCTTGGTTTGGAGACTTAAGGCTCAAATTATTCTGGGTAAAAATGAGCCTCAGTTTGTCAAGTAGAAGTCAAAGAGAATGGACTGGATGGTCTCTTACCTTCCCTTCTGACTCTAAACCTACGAACATATCTTAGGTCTTGAGTGCCCTCCATTGTACTTTCACTGTAGGTTCTTGGGTCTAGGTTTGATGGAGTGCATCTGTGTTGACAGGTCAAGCCTAGTGGTACTCCAGAACCCATTATAAAGAATGACCCAGAATTGGAAAGGGCATCTAGGTGGTGCAGTGGATAGAGCAATGGATTAGGAATAAGGAAGACCATTTTTCTTACTGAGTCCAAATCAGATCTCAGATTCTTCTTAACTGTGTGACCCTGGGCAAGTCACTTCACCCTGTTTACCTCAGTTTCCTCATCTGTCAAGTGAGCTAAAGAAGGACATGGCAAACCGTTCGAGTATCTCTACCAAGAAAACCACAAGTGGGGTCCCAAAGAATCAGGTATGACTGGAAACAACTAACCAATAGCAGAATTGGGAAGAAAGTGATAAGGAAAACTGTGGTTAAATCTGGACTAAGAATTGGATCAGTTAAGCTGACTTCCAATTTCCCATGTCTAAAGAATGGTGTCCTGTAGTGGACACTGTGTATACGGAACACATTGACTTCCTTCTTCAGTCATTACCCAATAGCCTCATTGCAGCAGGGTGGTATAATTCAGAACTTGGGGGATTGCCCATTCACTTCATTCCAGCTTGATTTTAGATGAAAGCAATGCTAATGCTTTTGTATTACTCTGCTTTTATCATGGCCATCAGTGCTTTCAATGATCTCAAATTGCTTTCTTCTGCCAAAACCTCTTTTAAGGCAATAACCTTCCAATGATGCAAAATGACCTCATGTCATGGAACTCCATTTCAATAAAAAAAGAAGATTTATTTAAAGTGTTTACTTAGTGAGAGTTCAATCCTTGCCCTAGAGGAACTCACATTTCCACTAGGGGACATAATATCTAAGTATACAAGTAAATACAAGGTAATTTGAGAAAGGAGAAGGCTCATGATTCTAGAGGATTAGGAAAGGCTACCTGGAAAAGGTAGTATCTGAGCTGACCATTAACTGAAAATGAGGATTATGACATATGTATTCCAGAAATGGAACTTGATCAGCACAAATGCAAGAGATGGTGTGTTGAGTTCAGGGAAGAGCTCAAAGTCTGGTTTGACTAGGACAAAGTGACTGTGTAAAGGAAAGTGATTTGAAGGAAGTCTGGAAAGAAGGTTGGAGTCAGATTGTAGAGGGCCTTAATTATTAGGCTAGAAGCTGAAAGGGTTCTTAGAAATCATATCATTTACCCCCTTTTGTCTTTACAGATGGGGAAACCAAGGCCTAGAGAGATGCTGTGACTTTGTCACTTTGACAAATCCAGAGATCATGACACCATCACTTTTCTTTTCTCCTCGAAGCCTAAAATATTTGAACATGTAATGGTGCAACTTAAAATCACAAAAATTTTGCATTTTGAAGGGATCATTTAGTTCAATCCATACCTGAAAAAGAATTCACACTATGACAACCCCCCAAAGTGGTTATGTAGCCTCTGCTTGGCCTAGTTATGGGAAAGGAGGGAACAAGCATTTATATAGGAACTACTATGTTCCACACACTGTGTTAATCACTTTACAGATATTATCTTATTTTATCCTCATGACTCTGCAAGGTAGGTACTACTATTACCATTTTACAGCTGAAAAAACTAAAGCAACAGAGGTTAAGTGACTTGCCCAGGTTCACATAGCTAGTAAGTATCTGAGACTGAATTTGACTTCAGCTCTTCCCAACTCCAGGCCTACGACTCCACTCACTGTGCCACCTACCTTCCCGCCATAATGAGGGGAAACCCATTACTTTTCTTCTTTCTTTGGCTGTAGGACCCAGCTTCCAAATTCTTAAAATGAGAGTAAAATTCTGTCCAGGGTGTTTCCTTCAGGGTCTCAGTCTTGTTGCATTTCTAGAAGGTCTTAAGAGGGTTGCTGAGTTTTTTGTTCTATCCCAGAAGTCCTAGGTCAGATGAGAGGCAATATGAATCTGAACTAAATGCTGCTTATGGAGTCAGAGAGAAGGGTATGAATGTGAGATGAAAGTTAAAATTATAAGCTATCTGAAGGGCAGTAGAGAGATACATGGTAAGCTTAAACATGTTACCAATGTCTACTTGCATTCAAGGGGTAGAGAGAAAGATATAAATGAAACTATGTAAGACCGGAAAAGGAAGTGGGCCAGTTTTGTAGCAAGAATGAGAGATAATAATAGACCAAGCAACATCCTGAGTGACATTGTTTCTCTCAAGATACCAAAAGAATGAGGAAGGCTTCTAACACATTGGGCATGTCCTCTGTGGAATATTTATCAGAAAATATCACATGAAAAGCAAAGAACAAAAGGGAATAGAGTAGTGACTTGGATTTGAGGGGTGCATACTCCCAGTGATAATATTTTTAACTTTGTAGGTCCTTCTTTGAGAAGAATGACCACCCTCCGAAGGAAGTCAGGATTTGTGCCTTGTAGGGGTTGTTGGGGGTCATGGAGAATCGTGGAGATTTGGGCACAACTGAAACAACTCACAACAACAGGCTGTTATGATGTAAGCTCATTGAGAGTAGGGATTGTTTCATTGTCTTTGTATCTCCTGTCATTAGCACAGTATATGACACTTCATTGTTGTTGAGTCTTTTATTTTTTTCCTAGTTGTGTCCAACTCTTCATGACCCCATTTGGGGTTTTCTTGGCAAAGATGCTGGAACAGTTTGCCATTTTCTTCTCCAGCTTATTTGGTAGATGAGAAAACTGAGGTCAACAGGGTTAAGTGACTTGCCCAGGGTCACACAGCTAGAGGTCAGATTTCAATTCAGGAAGATGAGTCTTCCTGACTCCAGGCTTCTCACTCAGTCTAACCACCATACCACCTACCTGACAGTAAGCAGGTATTTAATAAATTCCTGTTTGTTTAATTAATTACAATCTAGTAATAGTTCACCCAGAGCTCAACATAAATTCAGAGACACAGCTATCAATATTTAACTATCATGGCAAAACTAGCCAGTGCTTTCTACTATAAAAAACCCATTGAAATCTGTTAAACTGTGCACGAATCATGAATCAAACAGTTTATTTCAGAACATGGTTTCTTTGGGAAGGTCATAAGTCCACTAAATAAGTTCTCTTCAATAGGCAATGCCCTTGGCATTCATTCAAGAAGCAATAAATGCACTAACACGATGGCTATCTTGGTCAAGAACATCACTGTCTCTGATAACAATTGACGGTGTAGTAACAAACCTGTTTTTCACAGTTTCCTGTCTCATTCCCCAGATAGTCAGGGGATCCTAGCAGTTTAGTTAATATCCTTGGATTCCATTGCCCATTCTATTTTCTTTCTTTTTATTTTATTTTTTGTTTTGTTTTTGGAGGGCAGTTGGGGTTAAGTGACTTGCCCAATGTCATACGGCTAGTTTTTTTGTGTGTAAGTGTCTGAGGTCGCATTTGAACTCAGGTCCTCTTGATTCCAGGGCCAGCGCTCTATTCACTGTGCCATCTAGCCACCCCTACGCATTCAATTTTCTACCTGAAGATGCTATCTGGAAGGAAAGGGTTAGAATAAAAACAATAGCTGAGCAGGAAACTCCCCAATGCATATGCTACAAAATGTAAATGGAGCTAAATTGTCCTACTGTGTTGCCACTCCATTAAGATTTTATAGCCCTCTGTGGAAAGCTAAGAGATGCCTATGTCATTTGTCAGAGCAGCAGGTGTGTTCTAGTTGAGTGTATCTAGATTGTTTGCCAGCAGCCGAGCTGTTAATTAACACCCATAAAAACCAATAAGGGTATCTGTTGGATACAGGCTACCTGTGTGTGTTAGCACAAAGTTTAGAGAAACAGAATTATGGTTAATGATAGGCAAATCTCTTGAGACCCAGTTTAGGAACAAATATCAAATTCCTAAAGGTTACCTTTGAGGAAGCAATTAAGGTACATTGGGAAGAGCGTGGACTCTGAGATGTAGGAGCTAGGTTCCAAATCTCTCACTGTTACTTTGAGTAAGTCATTTAAACTCTCAAATCTGAAAAATTAGAATAGATGTCCTATGAGGTTTCTTCCAGCCCATCTCTAGAACATTTATTAAATCCCCTGATAAGGGAGAAGTAATATGCAGGCTAAAAGCAGTTTTAATTGTAAGTGTCTCTCGTGTTCCTTGCACACACTGTGAGAAGCATCCACCACCATTTGTGACATGGCAAGGATTGTTAAGGTTTTGGGGTGTGGTTAGTGGTTCTGGAACCTAGAGAATGCCAAGACAAGTCTCTTGGAATGAATTCTCACACTTAAACCATCTTTCAGTCAAGAGGAGTTTATTGTAACACCAACAGAAGTGGGCAAAATTCCTTTTTGGGAACTTGTACCCTAATAAGGGTGAATTTAGAGCTTATATGGAAAAGGGGCATGGGAAAGGAATTCCAGGGATGCTAATTAGGTAATCTAAAGGTCCAGGTGTCTTTGGAAGCTGTAGCAGCAAGCACCCCAAGCATCCTCAGGGTTTGCCGCTACCACAGGTTCTTGGATCTGCTTTGTTAAAGGAAAGCAACTCAAAATAGGTTAACAAGCTTACTTTAATCAGTCAGACATATATCATTTACCTTGTTCAGGGGAAAAAGGTCAGCACCCCAAACTTCAAAATACACAGACAGAATTATCAAGACATTAACAGATCAAGTAGACAGCTTTCCAAACTGTCCAACCATTACATCCATACCCAGTCAACATCTGGGTTTCCACATCTGGGTTTTTCAAAGCCGGGGGACTCTCAACAACGGCTTCCCAGAATTCAGATCAAATCACAGAACACTTCTCAAAGTGAGTCCCAAAACAAAGCTACACATCAGGGCTTATATAGTCTTCTCCTGGCTCAGAGAATGTAACAACCTTTTGGACCCACTGGCCAATCAAGAAGTATCAACTGAAAAACAAGCCTCCCACCCCAGTCTCCAGGTGTACTTTAGCCTAGGGGCAGGGAAGATCTTTAAATTTGCATTTCCATTACAGAAGCCATGGATGGGAAAGTGTAGGGAGTATACTAGGCATTGAGGGAGAAAAGACAAGTCTTTCCTTTAGCTGCCAGAGGCATGGACCTTGGGGATCTGGCGGGAGCAAGGGTCCTTGGGCAAATCAGGGACAAAAATCCTTGAGCCAGGCACCCCACTGACTGTTCTGATCAGGTAATTAGAGTCAGGCCTGCAACAAGGGTAAACTTTCTCACAGGGTAGGGGGAGGCTGGGTCTTGGGGCTTTTTGGGGTCCAGGTCCTACCACAGCCTCACTCTGGTGACATTGAGGTGTTGTGGGCCATTACCCCAACTAAGGCTGTGTAGACCCCAGTTAGAAGTCACTCTCATCACAAGTTTAAAGTATTGAGTAGCCTACACCAGTAGCCTGGGAGTCAAGTGAACAAGGATTTATCAAGAACCCACTATTTGCTAAATATTGTGCTAAGTACTGGGAATGGAAAGAAAGGCAAAACATAATTCCTCCTCTCAGGGAGTCTAGTGGGGGTGGGGGAGACAAAATGCAATAGCTATGTGCAAAGAAGAACATATGGGATAAATTAGAGATAATTAGCAAAGGAAAGGCACTAGAATTAAGGGGGCTCAGGGAAGGCTTCTTGTAGAAGATGAGAGATTAGCTGGGCATTGAAGGAAGCCAGGGAAGCTAGAAGTAGAATGAGGAGGGAAAGAAATCCAGGCACCGAGAACTGTCAGTGAAAATGTCCGCAGCTGGGAGATGGAGTGTCTTGCTCAAGGATTGCTGTTGCTCCTCCATCATTTGGGAAGAGGACCCATGACATCACAAGGCTGATATTGTGACTTGCACATGAATTGGATTTAAGTGAGTCAGTTATTTATAAGTCATCATCCTCAGAGACACTGAGGCCCAGTGGCAAGACAAAAGTCAAGACGATAAGGGACAGCAAGTTGGAAAGAAGACAGTGTAGAGCTAATTTGGGACATGGATGGGACTCTCCCCAGATGGGCAGGTGTGGTATAGACAGGTCCTGAACTGCATCATTTGAAGGAATAGCTAGATTGATAATATCACAGATCTGTTGGAGTCCTGGAGTGTTTGGTATGGAATGCCTTGAGAACTCACAAAATCATTCAGTTGGAAGGGACGTCAGAGGTAATCTTATCTGACCCAACCTGAAAAAGAATCTACTAATCCATCTTCTCCTGGAAGACCTTCAGTAGAGGGCATATTACTCCTTCCTGAGAGAGGTCATTCATCACTCTTACACAGTTCTGTTAGAAAGTTTTCCCGCATATCGAGCCAATATCTATCTCTGCCACTTTCATTTACCCTGCCAGGTTCTGTCCTATGGGGCCAAAATGAAGAACTCTAATCCTTGTTCTACACCCAAATCCTTCAAATACTGGAAGACAATATGTACCACCCCCACTCCCCATTCTCAAGAGAAGGGTAAACACCCCACTAGCTGATACTCATATGGAGTCTTTTCTAGTCCTTTCATCATCCTTGCTCTCTTCTCCTGGATGTGCTCTCATTTAAAAATTTTTAATAGATGAGTAGATGAAACCTGGCAATAGTCTGACATGTGACCTAGATTTAGGAAGGGCTGGTTGCAAAGGGTTCAGAGAAAGAATAAGTAGGACTAAAATTTTATAGGGGAAGTCAGCCAAGCAGAGATGAGACACTCTTTTAAAGAAAGCAGTTCTGGTCAGGGAGGAAGGTTGTGATTAAAGTTTGAGCTTTGAAGGAAACTGAGGGATCTGAGAGGCAGATATTAGGAGGAGTGCATTCCAAGGCATGGGGCACAGTCAATACAAAGGTATGGAGTTGGGAGAGGCATTATTGCTTATGAGAAATGGCAAGAAGGTCTTTTTGGTTGGAGTGCCTAAAAGGAAATAATGTATCATATGGCTAGAAATAGCATTTGGGAGAAATTTCAGTAGTTTGATAAACTTCTGAATCTGAGGCAGTATGGCATAAAACATTAGCCTTAGAATTAGGAAGGCCTGTGTTCAAATATTGCCTCAGATGCTACACTTGCCTTATCTGAGCATTAGTTTCCTTGTTTAGTTGATCAAATATAACATGCATAATGCATACATAATTGTGAGCTATTATTATTTGTGAGAGATAGTGTTGTATGATGTATAGATAACTGACCTCAAATTCAGGAAGATCTGGGTTGAAGTCCCACCTCTGACATTTACTACTGAGGAGTTTTCTCACTTGGGAGTTGCTTTTATCAATGAAATCACAGGTCTAGTAACTATCCATATCCTTTGATAACCCTCAGTATTTGATTAAGCCCTAAATAAATCCTTCCATTTCCCTATTTCTCTGTCTTTTTTTTTGATGGATATAGGGGGAGAAATAAGGATTTAAACTGATAAGTTTCCAAAGATCTTTTTTTCCCCTCCATGTTTTATCTGTCTTGGAATAAAGTACTGCTAAGTTCAAAGGCTGGAATTCCATCCTTGTCTGATTGGGTACCTGGGAATAACTTTGTGGGTTGTGGGGAGAGAAGGACAGTCACAAGGATAAATACAAACTCCTAACTTCCTCCCTTTGCCCATAGTAGGCTCTATTCATAAGTAATTCAGTTAGTCTGGGAGAAAGCTTCTAAAGAAAACACTTGTAATACCAAGAAGTTCTAAAAAGCAAGCAGCCACAACACTTGAGGGAAGCAGTAATGAGAAGTGGGCTAATGAGTAGTCTTCTACATCCACAATCATGGGAATAGACTCCACACTCCATAAGGCTCTCTTGTTCTATGATGATGTTTGGAAGGTTTTAGATTGTGCATCATTTGTCTTGGCATTTTTCAACATGTCTTTTCATGTCTATTATGGCACGCAAATAGACTCAAACATTTGTAGCTTCTTCCATCTCCCTTTCACTCCATCTCTCACCTCTGTGCCTAGGATGCCCTCCTGCATCATCTTTGCCCCATAGCTTTCCTAGCTTCATTCAATACATGGCTCAAATTCCATTTGAGCTGTTTCTTTCCTCTCTGAGATTACCTCCCATCTACTTTCCATTCCTAGTTATCAGCATTTTGTCTTCCCCAGGAAAATGTAAGCTCCTTGAGGGCAGGGACAACATTTCTGCCTTTCTTTGTATCTTCTGCTCTTAGTATAGTGTTTGGCACATGGTATAGTTTGGCACAAGCACTTAATAAATACTTGTTGAATGACTGCCAAAGAGAAAAAAGGAGGAATCTGAGTCTCTCTTTCTTGGTCACATCTCTCAGTGGGCTTCCCAGCCCAGTTCTTTGGTCTATGGAGAGGACAGAGCATTTTATACAGGGTGACCTTCCAAGGAATGTGGGTAGTGTTTGTGGGCTTTCTGAAAGACAAGGAGAGGAAATGTCTATGTGACCATGACTACAATGCAGCAAAACAGCTGGAAAATTTGATCAATAATCTATCAGTTCAGGGGGGAAATAACAAACAGGTATCATATAGGCCTAAACTCACCCCAAAACCAACTCAAACCCAGTAAACCCCATAAGGCTGCATTTCCCCCACTTTTTATATAGCTGTGTTGGCACTTTTTCAGCATAGCCCAAGAAGCAAGGAAGGAAAAATGGAATGTTTCAAGGTCATTGAGGGCCAGGAAAATAGTCAAGCAATTTAGGCTGGAAAGGGGTAGGTCCAGTGCTTTCCTTCATACAAGGAACTCTCATATGAGGGAACTTTCTTTATCAATGCAGCTCAGCATCTTCTCTGAAAAACAGGCATAAAGAGTCGCCTAGAGCAGAAGTATCAAACATGTGGCCTTTAGCATTTCCAAGCACAGTCCAACCAGAATAAAATGTAATTGGGAAACATTTACCAAAATAAATAAAATATAATCAAAATAGATAATGTTACAAACTTTCCATTTGTGACCAGCAGGAATCCTTATGCATGTGACCCCTTTTCTATCTGAGTTTGATACCACTGAAGCAGAATTTGAACACAGGTCTTCCTGGTTTTGAGCCAGCTTTCTATTGCTTATTCTTGGAGTAGGAGAAGAAAACTAGAATATTAAAGAAAATAAACCTCTAGACTTCCAGAATCTAGCAAGGAGCACCTTTACCTAAGAAATTTTATAGAGGAAGAGGGGAAGAGAAAGCTTCGGCCCACAATACAGGGAAGGATGAGAGCAGTGTGTAGATTTAATCAAAGTTACTGAGAATATGGTGGGTTTGATTTCATTTTGATCCTCATCCCCCCATAGGCTTTATCTCCACAACAGGGTTGGTTAGTTTGTTCTGTGCTCAGTACTTCTTAGCAACTTTCCCTAAGTACCCAGGGCTGATAGGATTGAGATGGGCTTTCATTAACTCTTGGGTGTTCCATTTCTACTCCTGAACTACATTCCTTAGGGCTGAGAAAGCCTATTCACCTTTTGCTCTTCCTAAGGTTGATTGTTCAGAATAAAAGTAATAACTCAAGCAAAATAAAAATAGCCTCCTTATTTGCCTTTCAGGTTAAATCTCGTGTCTTCTTGGAGCTCCACCAATGTCTTTCAGTCCCAGGTCACACCAGCACTGAGCCAGCCTATCTTGGAACAATCAGAAAGACTGGAGAAAGAATTGCTTTCTTGTATTCCAATTTAAGAACTTCAAAGCACTCTTCTATCTGACCACTGGGGGAGAAAGAAATACAAATACAAAGGGCTTCTAGGCAATACTTAATCAGATAACTGACCCTCTAATGAGCCAACAAGAAGGCTTGTAATGGAGTCTTTGAAGAAAAGGGATATTGAAATTAAAATTATTTGTCCAATGTTTTCTCTCAGTTTTGAAAGGGAACTGAAGTTGACTATATTCCTTTGAGCTGTGGGCCTTTCTGTGCTCTTTATTTTATTCAGATTAATTAAAAGAACATTGTGGTAGTTCAAAATTCATTGGTAGGTCCAAGTTTTCTTACCCATTTTCTTCCATCTAAACTAAGCACTTTCCATCTATACTAAACACCTTATATAAACTATAAGCTCTTAGGCTCTTTCTTTACCCACCACGACATTCAGTATTCTGTATTTGTAAAGGTTTGCTTTTGGTTAATGCAATACTTGCTACTGGTCACATTCTTGGATATTACCCAGTGCAATGGGATCCTAGGGCCATAGCCAAAGTAGTCTATGCAATACTGGGTATTTCATTCTTGCTGATTTAATTGCCCTCAATTACTCTCTACCCATACAGGTATAGTCTACTTAGTCCCTTACCCATCTCAGCTGAAGCACTTCCTAGCCACTTTAAGTCAGACTACCCTTCTCTGAGCTCCCTGTTTGGCAATTAGCTAATCCTCAAATGCTAGAATGGATCTATGATCTTATCAATGTGGTATTCCCTCAAACAATGCAAATGGCAACCCATTCATACCACCATCTTGTGGGACTTTTGTCTATGTAAATTTTCCTGCAAATTTTCAGGGACCAAGGAGATTGTTTCTTGTAGGAAGGAAGTTGACAGTTGGGGTTGTGAGGAGGTTTTGACATAAGAGGATGAGGTACTGCAGGTGTAAGAAATTTTGGAGGCAAATTGATAAATGGTCAAAGGATATGAACAGGCAGTTTTCAGATCAGGAAATCAAAACTATAGTCATTTGAAAAAATGCTCTAAATCACTATGATTGGAGAAATGCAAATTAAAGCGATTGTGGTACTACCTCATACCCATCAGATGGACTAATATGACAGAAAAGGAAATTGATAAATGTAAGAGGGGATGTAGGAAAAGTGGGACATTAATGCGCTGTTAGTGGAGTTGTGAATTGGTCCAACCATTCTGGAGATCAATTTGGAACTATGCCCAAAGTGTTATAAATCTATGAAGATCCTTTGACCCAGCAATAGCACTACTAGGTCTGTATCCCAAAGATATTTTTTTTTAAGAAAGGGACCTATTTGTACAAATATCTTTTTGTATTGGCAAAGAATAGGATATTGAGGAGATGCCCATCAATTGGGGAATGGCTGTTGTAGTTGTAGTATGTATGATGAAATACTATTGTGCTATAAGAAATGATAAGAAGGATGTTTTCAGGAAAAACTGGATAGACTCATATGAACTGATGAAAAGTGAAGTGAGCAAAACTGGGAGAACATTGTACACAGTAACAACAACATTGTATGATGATAGGTTGTGAATGACTTAGCTGTTCTCAGTGATACAATGATTCATGATGATTCCAAAGGACTCTTGATGAAAAATGCTATCCACCTCTAGAGAAAGAACTGACTGAATTTGAATGCAGATAGAAGCATACTATATTTTTTTGCTTTCTTTATTTTTTCATGTTCTCTTTTTTTTGGGGGGGGTTCCTGTGTTTTCTTTTACAACATGACTAACATGGAAATATATTCTGCATGGCTGCACATGTATAACCTTTATCAAATTGCTTGCCATCTGGGCAGGGGGAGTGGAGGGAGGAAGAGAATTTGTAATGCAATATTTTAAAAAATAAATGTTAAAAATTATTTTTATATGCCATCGAAAAAATATTATTTCAAAGAAGAAATTTGGGGGGCAGTAAGAGGTAGGAGGTGATATCAAAGAACATATGAATGAGACTAGATGTTGGCCACAGGCGATATGGGGGAGTAACAACCAGAGAGAGGCACTCAAAATGAATCACCAGTATTAATGAACTTATCCTCCCTTTGGCTGCCAGGACAAGCTGCTAAGTGTATCTTCTCTCTTCTTGTTCTCCATCTTCAAAGATTTTTTTTTCCCCTGCTAGAGCTCTATACTCACTTTCTACAAATTTTTTTAATGAATGGTGTGTGTGTGTGTGTGTGTGTGTGTGTGTGTGTGTGTGTGCGTGTGTGTCCCCATCTTTGGTTAAATTTGATTGGTTTAGATCAAGGTTTTGCTCTCTATTATTTTAGTGAGTAATACTGGACATGTCATCTGGTTGTGAAAATAGAGGTGGGCAGTGGGGCAGCAGACCTGCTGATGCTTTATATTTCACAGAAGTTAGATGCTAGGACCTCCTTCCTTGGCATGGTAGTCAAGGAGACCTCTCTTTAGGCACATTTTATGAGTTACTTGTCTCATTTTTTATTTTACAACTAAACTCCAAGGGCAGAATTGAAATAGAACCTGGAATATTCTTCCTTAGTACTCATTTCTTACTTCCCGTCTTTGTCTTTCTTTCTCTATTCTGTGCTTAGTGATGGTGGTGGTGGTGGTGGTGGTGGAGGGGGTGAGGCACAACCTTAGTTAGGGGTCTGACTGGCTTTGTCTCTCCAAGGAAGCTACCTAATCTGAGGGGAAAACAAAAAAGAAAGTCCACAATAAACTAGGTACTGCAGATATAAAGGCAAAAAGAAAAAAAAAAGGAAAAATAAAAAGAACCAATCTGTTTCCAAGGAGCATACATTCCTTTAGAGGGAAATGCTGTTGTTGTTGTTTGGTTGTTTCAGCCACATCTGACTCTTTGTGACCCCCTTGGCAAATATATTGGAAGAGTTTCTATTTCTTTCTCCAGCTTAATTTACAGATGAGGAAACTGAGGCAAACTGGGTTGAATGACTTGCCCAGCGTCACACAGCTAGTAAGTGTCTGAGACCACATTTGAACTCAGGTATTCCTGATTCCATGTCTGGTGCTCTATCCCCTGTACCACCCAGCTTCCCCTAGATGACATTAAAGGATCATAGATTTATAGCTGAAAAGGACTTAGAGATCATTTGTCCAAAGTGAATCATTTTGCTGATGAGGAAACTAGGACCCAGACACATTAAGTGACTCTCCAAAAGTCAGATATTATAATTATTGGGGGCTGTATTTGTACTCTCAGGATTCTTTCCCCTGAACCATAATGTCTTTCAGTTCACCTGATTAGATTTATAATGTTATTAGACAGGCAGTCCTTACATTCTAAAAACCATTTCAAGAGAAAAAAAAATCCTTCTCTTTTTAAACAGATTAAATCTGGAAAACTTCCCAACATACTTTGTTGTGCAGTTGTTTTTCAGGAGTGTCTTACTCAGTGACTCCATTTCTTGGCAGAAATACTGGAGTGGTTTGCCATTTTTCTCCAGTTCATAGGACAGATGAGGAAACTGAGGCAAACAGGGTTTAGTGACTTGCCCAGGTTCACACAGCTAATAAGTTTCTGAAGCCAAATTTAACTCAAGAAGATGTCTTCCTGACTTCAAACCTGGCACTCTATTCACTGTGCCACCTAGCTGTCCTTTTCTAAATCTAGCCTTAGAAGGGGGTGGTTCTGTAGGGACAGTGATCCTTCTGTTTCTATCTGTGTATCAGTTCACATTTTCCCATGGTTTACACTTCTCATCCCAAAGCACATTTTCCGCTTGCTTAATAATTTATAAAAGTATTAGTGATTTTTATTCTCCTTCTGGTTCACTGTATACAAGTAAGACTGACTGGAAAGCTGTCCGAAGGGCAGGGCATCCTTTGATGGAAACCCTCATCTATGCTCTGACAAGGGAGAGAAGCAGACAGACTCCTCAGGCAGACATTTGTCTTTCTTTGCAGGGACTTCTTTAGAATGAAAATGCCAAATCAAGGACATCATTTCCATTTCTCTGGAATCCTTCTTCTTGCATGTTAACATAAGTCAGAAAAAGGACAGTGATGACTCATTTGATCCTTTCTTAATAGCTAATTGGGACCATTCCTAACAAAAATTCCATCATTTCTAGCCAGAGGCAATGCAATGTGGAAGTGGGGAACAATAACCTGGAGGTTGCTTGGTGGGTCTGTGGGACGTAGGGGGAGCAGTTTAAGAGATTTGAATTCTGTTTCTTTCTCTGACCCCAAGTAACTACTAAGTGTGTGATTTTCAGTCACTTCCCACTCACCCTGTCCCTGCCCTCACTCTGGGTCTCATCTATAAATTGAAACTGGTTAATTCAGTGATCCCTCCAAGCCTCAACTTTTAGTATTCAATAATGATTTGTAAATAGAATTTGTTGCTAGGATATCAATAACTTTCTGCACTAAAAATTACTGTCAAAGAAGCAATTAATTGGTCATCACCTTCACGATTCATAGGTGCCCAGTATTAATTTTGTGCATTGGTGCAAAACATTTATGGCAGGTCATTTAAATTCTGTAGATCAGAAAGATGGATTGCTTCTCTGGGTCTTCAAGAACTTTCAAGAATGCTAGCAAAATACAACACCCTTTTGATCACACAGTTTTGCTCACTGAATTTTAATCCACTCTGTTTCTACATGGAGAGATACAGGGGCATGTAACAAACTTACCACCTTGCTGACCTGTTCCAAGTTTTTATGGGGCAAAAGTTATAGTTGAGATAAGTGAGAGATGCCAACACCCTGAGATGAATCCCCAGGAATTGTGAAGAACAACATCGAATGACAGTTTTCCCTTTTGATTTCCTTAAAGGGGAAGGGTAGCCTAGCTAGCTCAGTTTCCATTTCCTTAACTGGTTTCTAGCTTCCAGTAAACATTAAAGGAGCAGATCTGAGGGGGCAACATGAGTTCCAGGCTCACTTTTCTCATACTTTGGATTCAGTTCACTCACTGAAGTAGATTATTTTAGCTACAAAGAAAGTCAATAACTTTGTTTTTATATATTTATTTATGTTTGGCTGTAGGTTTGGATGGTCTATCTTCTTAATTAGCTATAGTCACTCCTATGTCTCAGGGATAAGAAGGCATTGATTGGTTACAATCTCCATCAGTAGAGTACCCATTTTGAAGAAAGTTGTAGAAGGGATTCTAAAGAGAGTAAGGTACTAGAATAAGTGACTCCTAAGCTCCCTCCTGTGGTGCAATGCAATATTCACAGCTCTGACAGCCACTGTAAATATGCCAACATAGTGCTTAATTACAAAATATAGCAGACTCTCCATATAGAAGACAGAAGCAAAACATTTATTCAAACAACAGAAAACTGAATCTCAAAACCAGTAAGCCAAATCCATCATAGTAGCAAAGAAATTAATAAGCCCTAACAGCACAGAGAGCCACAGTATCCTTTAGCCTTCCCACAAATCAACATTTACTCAGAAGCCTATGTGTCTCCCTCAGGGGCATTCTCTCTCTCCCACCATCTAGCTGCTCTGACTCCCAGCTTCCAGTGGGCTCTGTTCCACCCTTCAATAAACTCCTTCCACAACAGGCTCCATGTGATTACATTCAACCTATTAGGGGGCAGGGTATATCTTCAAGGCAGGGCAGGTCTTCAAATTCCCTTAGGCTTATTAAGGGACAGGGAAGATCTTCAAATTGCCATTACCATTACACCTTCTCAATTTAAAATTCTATAATTCTGTGATCATTACTGCCTTCTTTTCAAAAATGCCAAAAGGCATTTAAGCATAACAACCTAAAAGCATTCACTAATACTTTTGCAATTTCAATGAAGAATATAGAAAAGATAAAAACTTAGCTACTGAAATTGAAGCAGTCTGGGTAACAGGCATAAATTTTTATTAAAATCATCTATCCTAATTAAGGAGAACATTTGACTTAATTGTATGTTATTGGGGTGTAGCAGTAAGCACCCCAGTGTTCCCAGGGTGGCTGCTCACACAGGTTCTTGGATCTGCTTTGATAAAGGAAAGCAACTCAAAATGGGTTAACAAGCTTACTTTAATCAGTCAAATATGTATCATTTACCTAGTTCAGGGGAAAAAGGTCAGCACCCCGAACTTCAGAGTATACAGACAGAATTATCAAGACAGAGAAACAGATCAAGTAGACAGGTTTCCAAAACTGTCCAACCATTACATCCATACCAAATCAACATCTGGGTTATTCAAAGCTGAGGGGGGGCTCTCAACAACGGCTTCCCAGAATCCAGATCAAATCACAGAACACTTCTCAAAGTGAGCCCCAAAACAAAGCTACACATCAGGGCTTATATAGCCTTCTCCTGGCTCAGAGAATGTAACAACCTTATTGACTCACTGGCCAATCAAGAAGTATCTACTGAAAAACAAGCCTCCCACCCCAGGCTCCAGGTGCACTTTAGTCTAGGGGCAGGGAAGATCTTAAAAATGTACATTCCCATTACATGGGACGGCTAAGTGGTACAGTGGATAGAGTACCAGGCCTGGAGCCAGGAAGATTCATCTTCCCAAGTTCAAATCTGTCCTCAGACACTTACTAGTTGTGTGATCCTGGGCCAGTAACTTAACCCTATTTGCCTCAGTTTCTTCATTTGTCAAATGACCTGAAGAAGGAAATAGAAAATCATTCTAGTATCTTTTCCAAGAAAACATTCAAATGGAGTCACAAGGAGTCAGATACGACTGAAGTGACTGAACAACAACTGCATTTTAAAATAAATTTATAATATATAACCATCTAATTAAAGCACCTCTAGTCATTCCTTATCCCCTTTGATATTCCTTGGTCATTTGATATATTTGATCACTCCAGTCTTTTTTTTTTTTTGAAGCAATAAGGGTTAAGTGACTTATTCAGAGTGTCACACAGCTAGAGTCTAAGGGAAGATTTGAACTAAGGCTCTATCCACTGTGCCACCTAGCTACCCTGTGACCATTCCATTCCTATCGGCTTTCTCCTCAGGTTTCTGTGATAGGAAGCTTTTCTGATTGTTTCTCTCTCTCCATCAAATCTCCTTTTCTCTTCAATCTATCCTCAGCTTAGCTTCAAAATTGATGTTCCTAAAGCAGATCCCAGAATTTGAGAGTTGGAATAAACCTCCTTGATCATCTAGTCCAATCAGCCCGCAAAAGGAATTCCCACAATAACATACCCAGCAAAGAGTCTTTCATTCTGTTTAAGGATCTTCAAGGAAGGGTAACCCATCATTTCTCAAGGATGCTGCTTCTAATCTTGGACAGCTCTAATTTTTAGGAAGCTTTTCCTGACCTCAAGCTTACATATGCTCTTTTGTGGATACCACCCACTATTCCTGGTCCTTTCCCTTAGGACCAAAGAGAAAAAAGTGTAGTCTCTCCACACAACAGCCTTACACATTATTGAAAATGAAGATCATGTTCTCTCTGAGTCTTCTTTTCTCCAGTCCAAATAGACTCAATTCCATACATTCATCCTCATATGACATGTCCTTCACAATATCGGATACTTTTCTCTGGACACATTCCTGATTATAAATGTCCTGAAACTGTGGCATCTAGAACTAAACAATATACTCTAGATGAGATCTGAAAGGGCAAAGCACACTGGGATGGTCACCTTCCTATTCCTGGAAGCCATGCCTTTCTGAATGCAACTTTCTTCAGTTTTTTTGGTCATCCTATCACGCTTGTGACTCACATTGAACTTGCCTTACATTAATAATTCCATATCCTTTTTAGAATAACTGCTGACTAATCATGCCTCACTATCTTCTACCAGAGAAACTCATTCTTTTTTTTTTTGGTCTCAAGTGTAAGATCTTAAAATGATTCCTATTGAATTTCATCTTATTAGATTTAATCCAATGCTCTAAACTAGAAGTGTCAGACATGTGGCCTATGTGCCACATGTGGCCTATTATACTCCTGATTGCAGTCCAAAACAGATTAAAATGTAATTGGGAAATATTTAAAAATATAAAAAAATAAAACAGACAATATTACATTTTACAGCACCAATACAATATTCAAACACCATTGGTAATTTTGAGTATATTGGCGCAGTTCTGAGTTGCAACATATAATAGACTCTCCATATAGAAGACAGACTCTTAGTTCTTTTTGGGCTTGACATCACTGTTCTAGACCATTAAGGTGTTTTTGGATGCTGGCTTTTACCTCCAGGCTATCCTCAGTTTTTGCCACCTGCAAATCTGCTGATTGTACCATTTATGTCTTTATCCAAATCGCCAATAAAAATATTAAACAGTAAAGGGCTTGAATAGGTTTGAATTGGTTGAGGAAACATGGGTGAGGAAGCTTCCTATCCCAATACAGATATGTGACTTGAAGTTACTAGTACTCTGAAAGGATCTTTCTGAATCTGAACCCAGCTCTCTGTCCACTGTATTGTCCAGTACGAATGCAATAACTCCTGTCACATATAGAGGGCACTAGCAGTTAGGGGTATCCTCAAAGATGTGTTGGAGGTGGAATTTTAGCAGAATTTGGAAGGAAGCTAGGGATCTAGGAGGCAGAGGTAAGAGGTAAGGTGCTTCTTAGGTATCAGGGACAGCCTTTGAAGAGAAGGAGACTGTAGCAAGATTGGGAAGAACTTTGGGTTTCAAACAGGGGTTTGCATTTTACCATAGAGCCAAAAAGGAACTGTTGAAACTTCTTAAGCAGAAGAATTGGATGGTTAGACATGCATCATGAGTATCAATTGGCAGTGATGTGGAAAACAGATTAGAGAGGGGAGAGAGTAATTCAGAAGCTATTGCAGTAGCACAAGTGAGATGTGATGAGGCTCTGCAAAGAGCGTGTAGCCACATGTGTGGAGAGAAGGGAACAGATGTAAGAGATGTGAATGAAAAATCTACAACACTTAGGAACGGTCTCCATATGAGTGTAGTGGAAAATGAAGAATTAATAGTTATTCTGAGATTCTGACCCCAGGTGACAGAAAAAGGAAGAGGAGTGAGTTGAGGGGAGAGGGGAGACAGATAGTGAGTTCCATTCAGAACATATTTGGTGTGAGATGCCTACGATTTATCTTAGTGGAGATATTCACTGTTGTTGAATACAGCCCGATTTATTAGATGTTTTAGACACTCAACACTTTTAGTCAGTGCATGTACTCAAAATGACATATTTTGATTAAAAGTGTCTCATCCTAAAAAGGACATTATCTCTGAGATTAATTTCTGCAGAGAGACCAGATAGTCAGTATGAATTAACATCTTGATACAAAAGCAAATTTAAAATGCTACTAAAATTAACGTCGTAGAGATTTCTCCCGCACCCACACCAATCTTGTGGTCTTGTTGATGTTCCATGCTTGATGAAGACTAATGATCATGGTACTCTAGATCAAATTCTGGGAGATTGTCAAACTTTGTGAGAATTCATGCCTGTACTCCCAGTAGATGGCGCTGTGTCTCTGTAGAATGTTATGGAGAGTTCCCAAACAACTGGATTTACATGCATCTTAACTCCCCTCTCCCCCCATTCCAATGGAACTTTTTACAGTGATAGGAATGGCCATTATTTTAATTGATAATGCTGTCTTTGATAAAGGAGAGAGTCAGCTCCTTTCCCCACTCTTATTTGCATTTTAGCCTTGCTTACTACTTTTCCTTAAAACAACTAAAACCATGATTAAGACAAAGAATAATAAAACTTTAGATCTGAAAAGGGTATTTGGAATTATTTACTTCAATTCCTGGATTTTTCAGATGAAACTAAGGCTCAGAGAAATAAAATAATTTGTCCAAGACTACTTCTCAAGCATCATGAAAGAGACAATCTAGAAAAGTGAAAAGGACAGAGATTTGATAGAGGCCTAGGGTTTGAATCCTGTCTCTGATACCTATGTATACTTGAGAAAGACATATTGAATCATAGATTTAGATCTACAAGGAACCTCAGAGGTCAAAATCAACCCTTTTATTTTACAGAGGAAAAAAATCAAGGCCTAGAGAGGTTTAGGTGACTTGCCCATGGTCATGCAGATAGGATGTGTCAGGCAGGATTTGAGCCCAAACATTTTTGATTCCATGTTCAACATATTTTACACTATGCCATGATGTTGCCGCTCCACCTCCTTGGGTCCCACTTACCTCATGTATAAAATAAAGGGGTTAACCTCAATGATTCCAAAGTCTCTTCTAACTCTAAATTAATATTCTTTTTGATTTCTATTTCAGTGTTTACTCAACTCTACTACACTGTCTCTAGCCAGGACAGATAAATTGCTTTGCCCTGTGAATAATAGTATTTGTGAAACTAACATTCAACTTACTGTGTTGGGATTTTTTTTTCTCCCAAGAAAGCATAACCCCTCGGAAAAAGTGCAGAAGGACTTTCCAGATAGAAACATTCTGATTACATGGGTTTTTTTCCCCATCAAAGGTTAGTGACTTCCAAGGGCCAATACGCTGAGCAAGTCCATGAAGTGATTATTGACTTGAAGTGAGTGTTTTTGTAAAAGTAAAGTATAAACATGTTTTCTCAATCTTTATTTCTTCCTGTTCTGACTCAGACAATCAATTCATTATCTTGTATTTGTCCTCAAGCAAGAGTCTCTACTGGACCTCTTTGTCAAGGCTGACAGTGGGTTGTAGACATAAAGGCAGCTCCCTACATTCCACTCACTGACATCGTGGAAGCCTCCACATTCATAAAGGCAGATGGAAAATGGAAGGTTTTGGGGAGGAGTCCATTTTTGGAAGCAGAAAAAATTCCAGGAAATCCAAAACACAACTTTATTAGGTTCATGTCTATGAATGACATTTATGGCTCTCATTGGAAGTGGAGCCCAGAAGGAGCTTGTTGACTATGAAAGGAAGTCATGGAGTCTCTAAACACATCCCAACTTCCATTCTGACTTGGATTCAGGCTTAATTGTGGGATATCTGACCCATTTTACATCTCTGCTCTTCTTCAAACTCAGGTCCTGTATATTCTCAGAGTTTTCAGACTCCTATCCTTTGTTTATCTTCTAGACCTTGATGGGCCTCTTTCAAAAGAAATCTATCCTATATCCCTTTGCATTGGTTTTCTGCTAACTCATCTCTTACAGGGTGCTGTGGAAGGAATACTGACATGGTCAGAAGAGCCTAGACACTAAGCCTTAATAGCTGTATAACTTTGGACAAGTCACTTAACCTCTCTGGGCCTCAGTTTCCTCATCTGTAAAATGAGGGCATTGAACTAGGTGATTTCTGAGGTTCCTTCCAACTCTAAATGTATGATCCCTGGTAGAATGTAAGCTGCTTGAGGGCAAAGAATTGAATTTTTTTGTCTTTCTATCTCTGGACAGAGTCTCGCACACAGTAGATACTTAGTAAATATTTATTGAATTATTGTTATTGAATTATTATTAGGGTGGTAATTTGTCAAAAATGTATTTGCACTTAAACATATGCTGCCTGAAGACACAGTGATATAGCCTAAGGTGTGATTCAAATGGTGGGAATTTTAGGTATTGGACTATAATAGTAAGTGATGTTTCTATAGCTAATTGAAATAGCATAATGATGTTATTGAGTACATGTGTGACTGGAAAAACTATGGACTGGTCATAGTGAGAACAAGGCATATCTACTGGAACTCCTGAGCAATGATCAAGAGTTGAAAGGAAACTTAAAGGTCTTCAGGTCCAACCCCTTAATTTTATGAATGAGGAAACTGAGACTCATAGAATTTGGGAATTACCTAGGATCACAGAGCTAGTAAGTATCTGAGGTCCCTTTGAATTCAGCTTTTCCTGAGTCCAAGTCCAAGGCTCTACCCAATGGTCCACCTGGCTGTCTATGTTACTCTGTATGGTATCCATTCAACATGAAAAGAACAAGATAGACTTGTTAGGATGAATTTATGGAAAGACAGTGACAAGAATCACATGAAATGGACAGATGTGAAGGGATTTTGAACTGAACTGTTGAGTAAGATTAACAATTCTTTGGAGTATTGGGATTACTGTACCCATTTGTTTTGAGGATAAATTGAGATAATATATGTAAAGTACTTTGAGGTTTGTAGATCATTTTACATATATAATCAGTTTATCCTCAAAACAAGCCTATGAGATAGGCACTACAGGGATGATTCTCTCCATTTTACAGATGAGGAAAACTGAGGCTGAGAAAGGTTAAGTGACTTGCCAAGATCGCATACCTAATATCGCAAATATCAGAGAAAAGATTTCTCCCCTTGACCCCAAGTCCAGTACTTTTCTCATAATACCTGGCTAATTCTATAGCATCAAATTAGATGAAGCACTTGGTTATATAAAACATCTATAAACGCTAAATATGTTTTAAAAGTCTGTAGAGAAGACTTTCCTTGAGGTCAAAGACTTTCATTTTTGCTTTTGTATTCTTTGTATTTAATACAGAGCCTGGGACATAGTAGGAACTTAATTAGTGTTTGTTGAATTGTTGTAGTATTATTAAAAATTTAGTAATGTTACCTCTATTTGAAAATGTATTTACATTTCAACATAGGTTGCCTAAAGACACAATGATATAGCCTAATGAAATGACTCAAATGCTGGGAATTTGGGGGCATCATAGGCTGTTGATGGGGAAAGGGAGATATTTGGGAAATGGGTGGGTCTTTCCTCCTTCCCAGGAAGCTACCTATTCCTCTGATATCCTGAGAGTGTGCTTTTAGAGGCAAACTTTTTTAGACAGTGTCATTTCAGGGGATTCCTTATTCAAGAAGAAGGAGATAAATTTTTGGGAAAATTTTCAGCTTTAGTCATTAAAAATGGGGAGGTGACCCAAATGGTATTGACTTAGAATGGACCACAGATTATCATCATCATGGGTGCTAACATCATCCAAAAAAACATTTATAATAAATGTGACTGGGGTTCTTGGGAAGTGCTGTACACATGGTCCATGTCCACTAGGCTCTTATAACTTAAGACAGCAAAGCCAGATACAGAACATGTGGTCAAGGGAGCATACACAGGCCAAAAACAAAAAATCCAGCAATTAAAAGCAGTGACATCATATACAAGCAAAATCCCATTAGAGACTTCTTCTCACTGCCCACATCACTCAGAGTTAAACCCAAGGTATGTAAATACAAACAGTGCTGTCTCATGCTGTACATGTCATTCAAACACGTCAGGTTGCTGGATGACTAACAGCCTCCTCATTTTCTGAGTGTTTCACAAATGGCTCTTTCAGTCAGCTCTTTAAAAACAACCCTGATCAAAAGCAGTTCCTGGGGGAAGTGGGTGTGTATGTGTGGGTGTATGTATGTGTGTATATGTGTGTGGGGGATGATCACACTGGGGAATGAATTCTAACTGCGATTTAATGGTATCAGTGCACATGATGGCTATATTCTCTATGTCCTAATGTGCTGTTTTCTATACTAAATATCCAGATTGAACTTTAGTGATATCTGTAATATAATGCTTTAAAAAATGCAGCCAGGAGTTTAGTTGGAAGAAAGACAAACAAGAACTCGCAGTCCCCAAAGCTGTTTCATATTTTGCATTGGGAGGCAGGAGGGAGCCATGGGAGTTGTTTTTAGTAGTTCTGTAATACTCTTGGTATGATATTCATCCAGCATATTTCTGAGTGATAGGAATCTTCAAGGTTCCCCTGGAAATTCACTGGGGGCTATTAGTAATCATGACAGTGGAACCAAAACAAAATGCTTGTGGGGAGAGCTTGTGTCTAATTCCAATAGTCCAAGACTTTGGATAGAAGATTGTAGCCAAGGGGAAAGAATGTAACCTTTTATTTAGAAGGAATTTGTAATAGTGCTGAATATTTATAGCTGAATCAAGTTTAGGAAAAACCCCAATCTTCTGAATGCTTTTTTTTTTCAAACAAGACAATGGACCTCATAAAACAACTCACCACCTAGGAAAGAAGCAAAGTATCTCAACTACCCACAACGCTGCATGTGCATTTTTAGAGTCCACAGTCCCAATACAGAGCTATACACATGTTCATTTGTACATGTGGTTTGCATGTTGTCTCCCCCATTAGACTGTAACCTCCTTGAAAGTGGGCTGTATTTTGCCTTTATTTGTATCCCCAGTGTCTATCACCATGCCTGGAACATAGTAGATACTTAAAAATACTATTTGACTGACTACATGTGAAAAACTTCTGTCCCTTCTAATGATAGTGCAATATTCATGGGAATTCCATTGGTGCTTAGCTGGTGAAGGGGCTGAATCATGGTTGGGCACACCCAGTATGTCTGTAGTGCCATATTTCAGAATGTGCTGGTCACCCAAGAAGTGGGAGGTGAGGTCGGGAGGAGGAAGAAGTTAAAAAGAAGATATTCTAGACCAGGGATAGGGAACCTGTGGCCTTGAGGCCACATATGACCCTCTAGGTCCTCAAGTGCAGCCCTTTGACTGAATCCAAACTTCGCAGAACAAATCTCCTTAATAAAAGGATTTGTTGTGCCAGTTTTGATTCACCGAAGGACCTAGAAGGCCACATGTGGCCTTGAAGCCACAGTTTTCCCACCCTGTTCTAAATATTGTTGGCTTCAAACAAAATTTATTTCAACTAATAACTAAATCATATTTAAAAATAGAAAAAATAATAAGGAAAATAGCACATAGTGTTGGGATTGGGCAGGGGAGAAAAATCCAAAATATATTGAAAAGTACTATTAAATGTCTACTATGTTGAAGAATAGCAGGCTGCTATGTGTTTAGGAGATAATCTAAATCAGGAGTTTTTTACCTGGACGTAGCAGCAAGCACCCTGATATACCCAGGGTGGCTGCCAACATAGGTTCTTTGATCTGCTTTTCTAAAGGAAAGCAACTCAAAATGGGTTAACAATCTTGCTTTAATCAAACATATGTCATTTACCTAGGTCAGGGGAAAAAGGTCAGCACCTCAAACTTCAGAGAATACAAACAAGTTACAGGCAGAAGTTACAAGAAGACAGAGAAAGAGGTCAAGCAGACAGGCTTCCAACTTCTTAACCATCACATCAATACCTAGTCACAGTTACGAGAGAGGGAAGCACCAACATCTGGGTTTTCAAAGCCGGGGGGGGGCTCGAGGGCTGCCCAGACTCTTGTCTAGTCAAATCACACAACTCTTCTCAAAGTAAGACCCAAAACAAAGCCTTACATCAGGGTTTATATAACCTCCTCACTCAGAGAATGTCATAACCCTCTTGACCCACTGCCCAATCACAGAGCACCAAAGTGTGGACATTCCTGAAAACCCAGCCTCCCGCTAGAGGCTCCAGGTGCACTTAAGCCTATCAAAGGGCCTATGGTCAGGGAAGATCTTAAATTCCCATTCCCTTAACACTGGGGCACATGAACTCATTTGATAACCATCTTCCAATACAATTATTTTCCTTTGCAATCCTATGCATTTTACTGTATGCATTTGAAACATTATTCTGCGAAAAGGTCATTGGACTTCACCAGGCTATCCAAGAGCACATGACACAGAAAAGATTAAGAGCCTTTATCTAAATTGTCTATAGATTATCTGACCAATGATCTGAAGTAGAATATAACACAAGGAAGATTGGTAGAGTATTAGATTAGTGTTAGAAGAAACTTTAGATTGCATTTGTTTCTAATTTGCATTGTCTCACATGTACTCATCTACCAACACATGATAAATAGAAAGTGCTAGACTTGGAGTTGGGAAGTTTCTGGGTTCAAATTCCACCTCTCACTCTTACTTGCTGCTATGACCAGAGTTGGGACAAATTTATTTGGTGAAAGGAAGGGAAATGAGACCCTGGAACATCCTCAGGCCTTTGTACCCTACCTTGGTGTTGATTTCTGGAATCTTGCTTTGGTCCAGGTTCAGTTGGCACATGGACAGTCTATTTTAGTCAGGTGACCCAGGCCAGAAAGCAGGGGAAGGTGGACACTCAAAGATGGTTATGCTAGCAATGGAAATCTAGTGGGGGAACATGCTTTTTCACTCTAGGGACTGTTTTTCCTCCCCTGGTGGTCTTTTGTTGGCTTTGTACCATCTATCATTACTGTAGTAGAGAGATAGATGTCTCCCAGGATGTTGACACCCATAAAGATGGAAGAAACCCCCACCCTTACCCCAACCCGTTACCCATAATCATATAATGCTAAACCTAGGCCAAAGCTATGGCCTGGTGTTAGCTGTGGCTCTCTGTTTGACCATGGATTCTCAATTTCCTCATTATAAAAATTTGGATAGTGATTCTTACCCTATCTACCTCACAAGGTTGTTGTAAGGAAAGAGATTGTTATCCATTGTGCTTAGTCTGAGTTTTGGTGACTATATTGCTTTTATTTACATAGCTTTACTTAGGGTATATATTATTCTTTTGGATTTCTTTTCTTCAATATTCATAATATAAACCTTTACATATGCCTTCGAATGTTTCATATTCATTGTTCCTTACAGTGCAATAATATTCCACTACTTTCAAATGTCACAATTTGTTCAATCATTTCTCAATCAGTTGGCATATTATTTACTTATAACTTTTGGGTATTACAAAAAGTGCTATTATGAACTTTTTTGGTATAAATCTTGTCTATAACCTATTTGAATTATAATCTAGAAAGGGTATATCTGAATCAATTAGTAAAGACAATTTTTATAACTTTTATTATATAACTTGGTTTTCAAAATGGTAGAACCAATTTATAGCTCAACTAGAAGGTAATTAAAACATTTGTTTTCCCATAGCCTACCCACGATGAAAGATATAACTTTCCATTTTCTTTTATTTTTAAAATTGTGTTAAGTTTGAAAGGAAGTGTTTTATTTTTGTCTTTATATCCCTAATGCCTAGTATAGTATTTGACCCATATTAGGTACTTAATTAGTACTACTGATTGGTTGTTTTCTCAGAAGATTGTAATTTATTATGGTATATAGTGCAAAATATTAGTTTAAAACCTTTTTTTTTTGGCCAAACTGCTATCTCATTTTCCATATAGTTTTGGTTATATTAGAAATTCCTTTCTCAGTAATTTGTGTTCTTGAATTTACACATTAGAAGAAAAAGGTATTTGCTTCAAAATCTTGCTGTCTAATCTATTCCCCTGGCAGAGTTTTTTTTTTTAATCTAGTACCAAAAAGTTTTTGATAACTACTGCTTTATAACATAGTTTGATATCTGATAATGTTATTGCATCTTCTTTCTTACCCCTATGATTATTTGCTTGAATATGTTTGACCTTTTGTTTCTCCATGTGAATTTTAAAAGTCATGAATTCTTTATAAGAAAAAGACATCAGGCTTTTTTTTAACAGGATAAAATTGTTAGCATTTATTGATTTTTGCCATTGATAGAGATATAATAAAATGTTAAGAGATGGAAGAGACCTTAGAAATAATTTACTACAATTCTCTCACTTTGTAGATGAAGCCACTGAATCTTAGAGAGGTTAAGTGACTTCCTTAGGATCACAATTAGGCAGTGGCAGAACCAAGAGTGTAAATCAGATCTCTCAATTCTTAGTACAATGTTCTTTCTACTGCATAATAATATTACCTTATGTTTATAATCCATAGACTTTATAGACCTCCATTATGAAGTAAAATAGGCCCCATGTGGCTGATGGGTTAATCTTAAAGAGGACAAAAGGGAAGCATAGCTACATAGTAGTTGAATTCAAAGTGATTTGGAGGTTTTATCAGTTTGCAAGTTGAGTATGAGCCAACAGTGTAATATGGTAGCCAAAAAAGCTAATGCAATTTTGGACTGAGTTCATGGAAGTATCCTTTATATGACTAGGGAGTTGATCATTCTAGCATACACTGCCATGGTTATACAACATCTATTTTATGTCTAGTTCTGAGCATTACATTTAAGAATAACATGAATAAGCTAAAGAATTCAGAAGAAGGTAGCCAAGATGAGGAGAGCCTTGAGATCATGGCAGGAAGGTGGATTGAAGGAATTGGAGAGGGTTAGCCTGGAGAGGAGAAGATGCAAGAGTAACATGGTAGCTTTCAAGTACTGGAAGGACTTCTGTTTGAAAGAGATATTAGATGTTCCCCTTGTAAGTGATCAGTGAAGGCATGAAAGTATATGGACATTATATAAAAGCAAAAGAAAAGAAGATGGGGAATACCAATACTTTGGCAATGGGAGAAAGAAGATGCACTAGTGGATAAGAGCATGTAGTCAGGTAGGAGAAGCAAGGAAGAACAGTGTCATTGAACACAACAGAGGAGAGGATATCTAGAAGAAGGGGCTGATCAACAGTGTCCAATGTTAAAGAAAGGTCAAGGAGCATGAGGGTTCTTTAAGAAGTCTGATTACTGGAGTGGAATGGTAACTTTTACAGCAAACAAATACTCTTGAGGAAAGGGCCCTTGAAACCAACCCACTCCTCCCTCATCCACCCTCAGAGAATCAAGTTAGAGCTGGAAGGCACCTTGGTGAATCATCCAGTCCAATTCGTTCATTTTATAGAAGAGGAAATTGAATCTCTAGAAAGTGGATGCAATTTTCTTACAATGACAGAGCAAGGTTGAGGGACTTGACATGTCCCCCTCTTGCCTCACAGTGTGGCCCATCTCCCACCGCACCCCAATGCCATCTGGTTCTAAATTGTGGGAAAAATTTGAAAGGCCAAATTGGCAAAACTTTGAGAAAAATAAAAGGTCACAAAACAGAAAGAAAGAGACCCCCAGAAGGAAAGGTATGATTTCACTTCCTCTGCCTTTCCCTGGGTCAGGCCCTGCTTCTCTGTAGAATGGGGCAAGGAAGACATTCTGCTCCCAACCTACCACTCAGGGCTGATTATCCTTCACCCACAAATGGCAACTACTGTAGTTAAGTAGCTCGTCACTACTAGAAAAGTGGCTTCCTGAACCCAGGCTTCCCATATCACCCTCTTGGCTAAGTCTGACCAACTGTGGTCTCTGTTTTCCAAAGAATCTAGTTAGATGGCTGAGCTGCTTTCCCACACCTTTCCATCTCCACACCTACTTTGACTATTAGGTTTTCCTTTTGCCTTTTAGGGGCAACGAGGTGGTGTGGTATACATAATGCTGAAATTGGAGTTAGGAAGAGTTCAAATCCTAACTCAAATACTTACTAACTGGTGACTCTGGGAAGGTCACTTAATCTCTCTTAGCCCAGGTTTTCTCATCAATAGCAATATCATTTATACCTACAACCTATGAGTACCAAATGAGAAACTAACTCTGAAGTATTTTGTTGTACATTAAAGTATTAGGACTTATTATTTTTGTATTTTCTTGGAAGAGGACTATTAGCTTCCCTTCAAATATCTCATTCTGGGACATTTATCTGCCTTGGGACAAGGCCTTAATCACTCTACCTTATGCACAATTCCTGGAAATTGGAGGTTTGAGGGACAGAGTAGGGCTTAGATTGGTGTGGTAGAGTACTGGGAGAAAGACTGACTCATTCTTGACCTCTCTTCCCTGATTTTTGCTGGCAGTGACTCCATTTTGATTTCCTAGGTTTCGAGAAATAAAATTGGTTACTTCTTTTGTGCCATTTTTTCAGTCTTGAACATACATTTATATTCTATTCCCTTTTTGTATTCTTGTTTTTAATCCCTAATGAGATTTTCACATGTACATTCCTACCCTTAATAGAAGGCTAGACTTAGTCTAGATGATTATTCTTCAAAACAGACATATAAACATAATCTTGATTGATGATTTTTCTAATAATTCTTCCCTAACATGGACTTGGATGATGGTCAGTGTTTAATCTCATGTTCATAGTTTATATGCACATTTCTGTTATAATATTTATATTATATTCATATTATAGTTTATATAGGTTCATCTTCTTTAGAACTGAAAGGGATTTTAGATCTTCTATCTTGCTGAATTTGGAGTTAGAGAACTTATGTTGCAACCCTGGGTCTTCCATTTACTCTTTATACAAATCACTTAACCTCTTTAGGCCTCAGTTTCCCCGTTTGTAAAATGAGAGTGCTGGACTTCTGAAGTCCCATCCCCCTCATTTTATTATCCGTAAAACTAAGGCCCCAGATAAGTTAAATAACCATTATAAAGTCGTGAGAGGAGCAAGTAGAAGGGCCAAGATTTGAACCCACATTCTGTCATTCAAGATTTAAGCCCCTTCCACTACTGTATGCTTCCATAGGATTATAGATTTCCTTTAAAAATCAAGGCTGTCAGCATGTGTAATGTGACTTCTTAGACAAAGCTAGAGAATTTTTAGGCCATTATCACACACATGAACAGTTACTGTGGCAACAAAAATCCCAACAACGCCTCAACACATTTCATTTAAACACACTTTTATCATTTAAGAGACTGCACTGTACTTTGGCTTCCAACTGAAGGTAGAAGATAGAGCTTTGAAAGGTGATTTTAGCAGAAGTGTCTAGAAAATGTCTTCAGAAAATTCTCTGCAGCTCAGTCAACATGCTGACAAAAGCACGTGGAAACATCAATAATTTCAATGCTACCAGACCAATTGTATTACTCAAATAACAGAAAACAAAAAGTCACCGTTCATGGCTGACAAATGGTTCAACATCAGAAACAGGCATGTTGTTTTTTTTTTTCCAGTGGAAATGATATTAAACAAGAGGTATTCACTTCTTCTTTGCTACTCTACCTTAAGGATCAGTAGACCTTCATGTCTGACTTGAAGGTGAAATCTTTTATATGTGCTTTCATGGTGTTTTGTATATAGTAGGTGCTCAATAGGTGTTCATTCATTCATTCATGGCCCACCTAGGGTAGAGTTGGAGTATATAACTACATTCAGACTAAATGATAAATATTGCTCCAGAACAAATGACAGATAGGAGAAATTCAGAATAAAAATTGTGTAGAATTTATCTACTTTTCAGTATTTCAGAAATTGGTGGAAAGATGCCACTGAATTCACTGTTCAGACAGTATTTGAAGACCATAGTTTCACTGCTCTCTTTTCCCCCTTCTGAATTATCAAAGAGACTGAAACTGGATGGTTTTGGTTGTTGTTATCTATCCTTTGTTTTTGAAGAGGATCAAGTGATGACTTTCATGAATTGGATTTAAGTGAGGCAGAGTTGCTTAAAGCGGTCCACCTCACTGTCTCTTCCTAAGTCATCAAAGTCCAGGGGCAGGACAAAAGGCAAGACTACTGGTGATAGCGCAGGATATAGTGGAAGATCTTGGTGTCTTTGATACCTGACCAAGCTCTAAACCAGGGGTGGGGAACCTGTGGCCTTGAGTCCACATGTGACCCTCTAGGTCCTCATGTGTGACCCTTTAACTGAATCCAAACTTCACACAACAAATTCCTTTAATAAAATGGTTTGTTCAGTAAAACTTGGACTTAATCAACAGGCACAGGACCTAGAAGACCATATGTAGCCTCAAGGCTGAAAATTCCCTACCCCTGCTCTAAATGGTCCACAGTGCCTGCTTCAACAACTTTCATGGCTGTTGGAACAAATTGTTCTCAACCAACCATCCTACTGGGGAAAGTCTTCACATGTTTGTGTAGATGGGCTAAACCAGGTTGAGGGTAATTGACAGACCTTAAACCTATTGGTGATGATTTTGATAGCAAAGAACTAGAAAGAAAGTAGATGCCAATCCAAAAATTCCATTAAATAAATGTAATGAAATATTATTATGCTTTGGGAAATTATGAATATACTGAATTTAGAAAAGCAAAGAAAGACTTACACAAACTGATGCAACGTGAACTAAGCAAAACCAGGAAAACAATATACATAATGACAATTGTGTAAATGGAAAGAATAACCACATGGTAATTGAAAAGGAATGTTGAGAAATTCTAAAGAATAAACTTGACCTCAAAGAAGAGAAACAAAAAGACACCTTCTTCAACTTCTTTGTAGAGATGGGGGTGTGGTATGTGGTTCATGGGTGTAGAACACTGCATATAATGTCAGATTTTTTTCAATGTATTGATTGGTTTTGCTTATTTTTTTCCTTTTCTTTAAAAAAAATACTTTGTTCTAAGGATGGCTTTCTAGGAATGAGGAGGAAGAAAGATACATGGGGGAACCTAGGTTATATAAAAACAGAAAACATAATTAAAAACTATTTTAAAAAAGAGAATGTATGAATTTTAGAGGGTGTTATTACACATTATAATGGGGATAGCCTTTCCCTTCCAAAGTCTTCCTCTCTCCATTTTTTCCTTTAACCACTTAAAAAATCTACTCAAATAATTTTTTAACATAGCTGCACAGTCAAGGAAAACCAGTTGAATTACCTGCAATTTCTAGGAGATAAACAAAGATAGAGGATACAACAGAAAATGAAGGGAATTGAAAAAACTTTAAGACTTACCTTAGGCAACATTTGCTTTCTGGGAAACAGATACATTAAAGCTGTATTCTGTGGTTTGACTCCAAATCTGCGATAATAATAATAAGAAAAAAATCTTCTGCATAACTTATGTAGGGGAAATACATAGTGTGTCTCTACCATTGAATTCTGGCCAACTCTATTATCTTTGCTGCTACTCACATGTGGTTTTGGGGGTTTTCTCCAAGCACATTGAAGCTTCCATAGAATCATAGCCCTAGGGTTGGAAGGGAATTAAAAGACCATTTAGTCTAACCTCTTTATTTTACAGATGAGGAAACTGAGGCCCAGGGAGATTAAGTGACTTGCCTAAAGTTAGAAAGGTAGTAAAGGCAGAAAAAGATTCGTTTTCTAACTTCAGAAACCATTGCTATTTCCAACATAACACACTGAAAAACGTGACTTCAGGCATCAGTAAACAACTTCCAGTTGTAATGGGTTCAAACCCCACAGAGTGGTAGTAGTATGTGGACAAACAAAATTGTGTCACCCTATGCTTGTTCAGGCCAACAGAATGGGACTCATGGGTGTATCTGGGTTGGTGACAAATGAGAGCTCTGTTGTTAGTCTGTTTAGCTGCTTCTTTTTAGTTCTAGGAGCAGGTGGTAGAGTCTTTAGATGTGGGTGCTCCAGCCACGATGACCTTGGAGTCAGGATTCCAGGTTGAATGTTGTTGCTAATCTAACAGGGAAGCCCTGAAAAGCCAGGGTACCAAGATTCAAGCCCATTGGGTTTTTTTTTTAAAGCAATTGGGGTTAAGTAACTTGCTCAAGGTTACACAGCCAGTTATTTCTGGGTGTGGTGCTAAGTATCTGAGCCCAGATTTGATCCCCAGGTCATCCCAACACTGGAGCTGGTGATCTTACTTGCTGAGACACCTGACCGCCCCAAACCCATTGGGTTTTGGACTTGGAATTTAGTGAAATGTGAACCTAATCTCTCTCCCCTTTTCTCTCTTCCCATCTCCAGACTGAAGTTGTATAAGGGAGGATTATGCCCCTGTACCCCCACCCAGGTGTTAAGGGTGATGTGTGTAAGTCTTGCTATAATTTTGATGTACATATTTATTTGTAAAACCTACCTTGACTGTTAAATGGCCACATGGAACTAGGTTCAGGTGACCTGTAAAATTGGGGAACAATCTATGAAGATATGAACCAATATCAGAGACTGGATACCCCCAAATCACTTAAGGATATGAGAAAACCCTGGAGGAGAGAGAAATGGAACATACCTGAAATTTAGACAATGGGGCCCAGAAAAATCACTGTTGTACCTATAATCCTATAATTACCAAGCATCTCTTGAAGCTTAAATGAATGAATGAAGAAACACTTATTAGGGATTATAGGCGGTATTTGTCCTTATGTTTTAGAAGAACATCACAGTGATTTAGAAGTGACATCACAGAATGATGTCTTGACTTGTATGTGAATTGGATTTAAGTGAGGCAGAGTTGTACAAAATCATCAACCTCAAAGTCATCCAAGTCCAGTGGCAAGACAAAAGTCAAAATGACTGGGAATGACAGAGGTGCAGTGGATGACTGTGGCATCTTTGATGTCTTACCAAGCTCTAAGTGTCTTTGTGGCCATTGGAACAAATTGTTCTCATCTACTCATTCCTCTAGTCCTCTCCAGAGGTTCCCTCTACTTGAATTCCCCCTTACCCTGCCCTTCCTCCCTGCCCTATGTGGGAGAGTTGGCTTTGCAAGGAGGGAGGAATAGATAACTCCCCCGAGAGACTCAAAGGACAGAAGAAGGAGATTTCCCCTTGAGCTTGGAGTTCCCCACTTGAAACAGATTGAAGTAGGTGGAGAGGTCTTGGGTAAGTGTAAGGTTGGGCTAAAGCCTGAGGTCACAATTACCAGCTGCCCACTCCTCTCCAACAGCCCAGTGTTCTGAAGCTGTTTTAATTTATTTTAAATGGCATAGGGTTGGGGGAAATGAGACTAGGGAGTCCCGCTAGACTGGGGAGGGAAAGAGGAGTTTTTTTTTTTCACATTGACTTTGTTTTCTACCTATCTCTACATCCTTCTCTATTTGGGCCCCTTGAGGTCATACCTTCTCTGTTTCCCCAAGAAGCTTTTTCCCTTTTTCGTGTATTTATTGATTATAACTTGTAATAAAGAAAATACTACTCAAGTTAAAAAAAAATAACAAATTGTTTTTATCTGCCCATTCCACTAGGTGAAGTCTTCACATGCTTGGGTAGATATTCCCCTAACTCACCAATGGATTTGAGACCTACTGGTTGCCCTCAACCTGGGTTAGCCCATGTGCCAAGACATGGTGTTGCTGCTGTGCATGGTACAGATTTTGGAGCCACAGGTGAGAGTTGAGTGACAGGTGGATACAAAAGGTGGATGAACAGCCCTAATAAGGGTTCAGCAAGTCCTCACACCAGAGGCGCTAGCCCTCCCTGAATACCCCATACACTGCAGAGTGTACTAAGCAATGAAGATACATATACAAAAAATCACCAAGGCAGATCTTAAGGATCTTACTTTAGAATACAGGTAAATAACAAGAGAAGAGACCAATAGTCAAGAAGGGGAAAAGTCACAGGGAAGAGGTTCTAAGCAGAACCATGGGGAAATCAGTGATGTGCCCTTCCTTTCCTTTCTGGAAACAACGGTAGTATTTCTTGTTGATTGAGGGATTGATGACAAAAAGGATATTCTATGACAGAGGATTGCAGATCATTTTGATAGCCTTCATTTGCATATAAATCAGTTGTTTTTTGTTTTTGTTTTTTGCTAAGCAGGCTATATATTAAAGCCCCCAGAGGTGCCAAATTTAGTCCTTTATTATCATGAATAAGTAGATCCCTAACTTATTTTCCTACTAATCATGATATGTCCGGCATTGAATTTTCTTAAAGCACATCACACCTGAATTGTCTACTTAT